>NC_090938.1:297554903-298179903 GCF_040938575.1 Ambystoma mexicanum
CCTTCCCCTTCCAAACCTTAGACCCTTCCTTTATCATGAGATGTGATATCCAACTCCTTCCCATTCCAATCTTGAGACCCTTCCGATATCATGAAATGTGATACCTCAATGTTTCTAATATCAAACTTGAGACCCTCCCTATAGCAAGAGATGTGATATCCAAGTCCTTCCCATTCCAATCCTGAGACCCTTCCTATAGCATGAGATGTGATATCTCAATGCTTCTAATACCAAACCTGAGACCCTTCCTATAACATGAGATGGGAATATCCAACTCCTTCCCATTCCAATCCTGAGACCCTTCCGATAGAAGATGTGATATCTCAATGCTTATACCAAACCTGAGATCCTTCCTATAACATGAGATGTGATATCCAACTCCTTCCCATTCCAATCCTGAGACACTTCCTATAGCATGAGATGTGATATCTCAATGCTTCTAATACCCAACCTGAGACTCTTCCTATAACATGAGATGGGATATCCAACTCCTTCCCATTCCAATCCTGATTCCCTTTCGATAGCAGAGATGTGATATCTCAATGTTTATACCAAACCTGAGACCCTCCCTACGGCATGAGATGTCATATACAACTCCTTCCCATTCCAATCCTGAGACCCTTCCTATAGCATGAGATGTGATATCCAACTCCTTCCCATTCCAATCTTGAGACCCTTCCGATATCATGAAATGTGATACCTCAATGCTTCTAATATCAAACTTGAGACCCTCCCTATAGCAAGAGATGTGATATCCAAGTCCTTCCCATTCCAATCCTGAGACCCTTCCTATAGCATGAGATGTGATATCTCAATGCTTCTAATACCAAACCTGAGACCCTTCCTATAACATGAGATGGGAATATCCAACTCCTTCCCATTCCAATCCTGAGACCCTTCCGATAGCAGAGATGTGATATCTCAATGCTTATACCAAACCTGAGATCCTTCCTACGGCATGAGATGTCATATACAACTCCTTCCCATTCCAATCCTGAGACCCTTCCTATAGCATGAGATGTGATATCCAACTCCTTCCTATTCCAATCCTGAGACCCTTCCTATAACATGAGATGGGAATATCCAACTCCTTCCCATTCCAATCCTGAGACCCTTCCGATAGCAGAGATGTGATATCTCACTGCTTATACCAAACCAGAGACCCTTCCTATAGCATGAGATGTGATATCTCAATGCTTCTAATATCAAACTTGAGACCCTCCCTATAGCACGAGATGTGATACCCAAGTCCTTCCCATTCCAATCCTGAGACACTTCCTATAGCATGAGATGTGATATCTCAATGCTTCTAATACCAAACCTGAGACTCTTCCTATAACATGAGATGGGATATCCAACTCCTTCCCATTCCAATCCTGATTCCCTTTCGATAGCAGAGATGTGATATCTCAATGTTTATACCAAACCTGAGACCCTCCCTACGGCATGAGATGTCATATACAACTCCTTCCCATTCCAATCCTGAGACCCTTCCTATAGCATGAGATGTGATATCCAACTCCTTCCTATTCCAATCCTGAGACCCTTCCTATAGCATGAGATGTGATGTCTCAATACTTCTAATACCAAACCTGAGATCCTTCCTATAACATGAGATGTGATATCCAAATCCTTATCTTCCAAACCTGAGACCCTCCCTTTAGCATGAGATGTGATATCCAACTCCTTCCCATTCCAATCCTGAGACTCTTCTGATAGCATAAGATATGATATCTCAATGCTTCTATACCAAACCTGAGATCCTTCTGATAGCATGAAATGTGATATCCAACTCTTTCCCCTTGCAAACCTGAGAGCCTTCCTATAGCATGAGATGTGATATCCAAGTCCTTCCCATTCCAATCCTGAGACCCTTCCTATAGCATGAGAAGTGATATCTCCATGCTTATACCAAACCGGAGACCCTTCCTATAGCATGAGATGTGATATCCAAATCCTTCCCATTCCAATCCTGAGACCCTTCCTATAGCATGAGATGTAATATCTCAATGCTTATCCCAAACCTGAGAGCCTACCTATAGCATGAGATGTGATATCCAAGTCCATCCCATTCCAATCCTTAGACCCTTCCTACAGCATGCGATGTGATATCTCAATGATTCTAATACCAAACCTGAGACCCTTCCTATAACATGAGATGTGATATCCAACTCCTTCCCGTTCCAAACCTGAGACACTTCCTATAGCATATGTGATATCCAACTCCTTCCCATTCCAAACATTAGACCCTTCCTATAGCAAGAATGTAATATCCAACTCCTACCCATTCCAATCCTGAGACCATTCCTATAGCATGAGATTTGATATATCAATGCTTCTAATACCAAACCTGAGATCCTTCCTATGACATGAGATGTGATATCCAAATCCTTCCCATTCCAATCCTGAGACCCTTCCTATAGCAAGAGATGTGATATCCAAATCCTTCCCATTCCAATCCTGAGACCCTTCCTATAACATGAGTTGTGATATCCAACTCCTTCCCATTCCAACCTGAGACCCTTCCTATAGCATGAGAAGGGATATCCAACTCCTTCCCAATCTAATCCTGAGACCCTTCCGATAGCAGAGATGTGATATCACAATGCTTATACCAAACCTGAGACCCTTCCTATGGCATGAGATGTGATATCCAACTCCTTGCCATTCAAATCCTGAGACCCCTACTATAGCATGAGATGTGATATCTCAATGCTTCTACCAAACCTGAGACCCTTCCTTTAGCATGAGATGTGATATCCAAATCCTTCCCATTCCAATTCTGAGACCCTTCCTATACCATGAGACTTGATATCTCAATGCTTCTAATACCAAACCTGAGACCCATCCTATAACATGGGATGTGATATCCAAATCCTTCCCCTTCCAAACCTTAGACCCTTCCTTTATCATGAGATGTGATATCCAACTCCTTCCCATTCCAATCCTGAGACCCTTCCGATATCATGAGATTTGTTATCTCAATGCTTCTAATATCAAACTTGAGACCCTCCCTATAGCATGAGATGTGATACCCAAGTCCTTCCCATTAGAATCCTGAGACCCTTCCGATAGCAGAGATGTGATATCTCAATGCTTATACCAAACCTGAGACCCTTCCTATGGCCTGAGATGTCATATACAACTCCTTCTTATTAAAATCCTGAGACCCTTCCTATAACATGAGATGTGATGTCTCAATGCTTCTAATACCAAACCTGAGATCCTTCCTATAACATGAGATGTGATATCCAACTCCTTCCCATTCCAATCCTGAGACCCTTCCTATAGCATGAGAAGTGATATCTCCATGCTTATACCAAACCTGAGACCCTTCCTATAGCTTGAAATGTGATATCCAACTCCTTCCCATTCCAATTCTGAGACCCTTCCTATACCATGAGACTTGATATCTCAATGCTTCTAATACCAAACCTGAGACCCATCCTATAACATGGGATGTGATATCCAAATCCTTCCCCTTCCAAACCTTAGACCCTTCCTTTATCATGAGATGTGATATCCAACTCCTTCCCTTTCCAATCCTGAGACCCTTACGATATCATGAGATTTGTTATCTCAATGCTTCTAATATCAAACTTGAGACCCTCCCTATAGCATGAGATGTGACATCCAAGTCCTTCCCATTAAAATCCTGGGACACGTCCGATAGCAGAGATGTGATATCTCAATGCTTATACCAAACCTGAGACCCTTCCTATGGCCTAAGATGTCATATACAACTCCTTCCCATTAAAATCCTGAGACCCTTCCTATAGCATGAGATGTGATATCTCAATGCTTATACCAAATCTGAGACCCTTCCTATAGCATGAGATGTGATATCCAACTTCTTCCCATTCCAATCCTGAGACCCTTCCTATAGCATGAGATCTGATGTCTGAATGCTTCTAATACCAAACCTGAGATCCTGCCTATAACATGAGATGTGATATCCAACTCCTTCCCATTCCAATCCTGAGACCCTTCCTATAGCATGAGAATTGATATCTCCATGCTTATACCAAACCTGAGACCCTTCCTATGGCCTGAGATGTCATATACAACTCCTTCCCATTCCAATCCTGAGACACTTCCTATAGCATGAGATGTGATATCCAACTCCTTCCCATTCCAACTTGAGACCCTTCCTATAGCATGAGATGGGATATCCAACTCCTTCGCATTCCAATCCTGAGACCCTTCCTATAGCATGAGATGTGATGTCTGAATGCTTCTAATACCAAACCTGAGATCCTTCCTATAACATGAAATGTGATATCCAACTCCTTCCCCTTCCAAACCTGAGAGCCTTCCCATAGCATGAGATATGATATCCAAGTCCTTCCCATTCCAATCCTGAGACCCTTCCTATAACATGAGATGTGATATCCAACTCCTTCCCATTCCAACCTGAGACCCTTCCGATAGCATGAGATGTGATATCCCAATGCTTCTACCAAACCTGAGACCCATACTATGGCATGAGATGTGATATCAAACTCCTTCCCATTCCAATCCTGAGACCCTTCCTATAGCTTGAGATGTGATATCCAACTCCTTCCCATTCCAATTCTGAGACCCTTCCTATACCATGAGACTTGATATCTCAATGCTTCTAATACCAAACCTGAGACCCATCCTATAACATGGGATGTGATATCCAAATCCTTCCCCTTCCAAACCTTAGACCCTTCCTTTATCATGAGATGTGATATCCAACTCCTTCCCATTCCAATCCTGAGACCCTTCCGATATCATGAGATTTGTTATCTCAATGCTTCTAATATCAAACTTGAGACCCTCCCTATAGCATGAGATGTGACACCCAAGTCCTTCCCATTAGAATCCTGAGACCCTTCGGATAGCAGAGATGTGATATCTCAATGCTTATACCAAACCTGAGACCCTTCCTATGGCCTGAGATGTCATATACAACTCCTTCTTATTAAAATCCTGAGACCCTTCCTATAGCATGAGATTTGATATCCAACTCCTTCCCATTCCAATCCTGAGACCCTTCCTATAACATGAGATGTGATGTCTCAATGCTTCTAATACCAAACCTGAGATCCTTCCTATAACATGAGATGTGATATCCAACTCTTTCCCATTCCAATCCTGAGACCCTTCCTATAGCATGAGATGGGATATCCAACTCCTTATAATCCAATACTGATACCCTTCCGATAGCATGAGATGTGATATCCCAATGCTTCTACCAAACATGAGACCCATATTATTGCATGAGATGTGATATCAAACTCCTTCCCATTCAAATCCTGAGACCCTTACTATAGCTTGAGATGTGATATCCAACTCCTTCCCATTCCAATTCTGAGACCCTTCCTATACCATGAGACTTGATATCTCAATGCTTCTAATACCAAACCTGAGACCCGTCCTATAACATGAGATGTGATATCCAAATCCTTCCCCTTCCAAACCTTAGACCCTTCCTTTATCATGAGATGTGATATCCAACTCCTTCCCATTCCAATCCTGAGACCCTTCCGATATCATGAGATGTGATATCTCAATGCTTCTAATATCAAACTTCAGACCCTCCCTATAGCATGAGATGTGATATCCAAGTCCTTCCCATTCCAATCATGAGACCCTTCCTATAGCATGAGAAGTGATATCTCAATGCTTCTAATACCAAACCTGAGACCCTTCCTATAACATGAGATGGGAATATCCAACTCCTTTCCATTCCAATCCTGAGACCATTCCGATAGCAGAGATGTGATATCTCAATGCTTATACCACACCTGAGATCCTTCCTATAACATGAGATGTGATATCCAACTCCTTCCCATTCCAATCCTGAGACACTTCCTATAGCATGAGATGTGATATCTCACTGCTTATACCAAACCTGAGACCCTTCCTATAGCATGAGATGTGATATCCAACTCCTTCCCATTCTAATCCTGAGACCCTTCCTATAGCATGAGATGTGATATCTCAATGCTTCTAATATCAAACTTGAGACCCTCCCTATAGCATGAGATGTGATATCCAAGTCCTTCCCATTCCAATCCTGAGACACTTCCTATAGCATGAGATGTAATATCTCAATGCTTCTAATACCAAACCTGAGACTCTTCCTATAACATGAGATGGGATATCCAACTCCTTCCCATTCCAATCCTGAGACCCTTTCAATTGCAGAGATGTGATATCTCAATGCTTATACCAAACATGAGACCCTTCCTACGGCATGAGATGTCATATACAACTCCTTCCCATTCCAATCCTGAGACCCTTCCTATAGCATGAGATGTGATATCTCAATGCTTATACCTAACCTGAGACCCTTCCTATAGCATGAGATGTGATATCCAACTCCTTCCCATTCCAATCCTAAAACCCTTCCTATAGCATGAGATGTGATGTCTCAATGCCTCTAATACCAAACCTGAGATCCTTCCTCTAACATGAAATGTGATATCCAACTCCTTCCCTTTCCAAACCTGAGAGCCTATCTATAGCATGAGATGTGATATCCAAGTCCTTCCCATTCCAATACTTAGACCCTTCCTACAGCATGCAATATGATATCTCAATGATTCTAATAACAAACCTGAGACCCGTCCTATAACATGAGATGGGATATCCAACTCCTTCCCATTCCAATCCTGAGACACTTCCGATAGCAGAGATATGATATTTCAATGCTTATACCAAACCTGAGACCCTTCCTATAACATGAGATGTGATATCCAACTCCTTCCCGTTCCAAACCTGAGACCCTTCCTTTAGCATGAGATGTGATATCCAGCTCCTTCCCATTCCAATCCTGAGACATTTCCGATAGCATGAGATGTGATATCTCAATGATTCTACCAAACCTGAGACTTTTCCTTTAGCATGAGATGTGATATCTCAATGCTTCTAATATCAAACTTGAGACCCTCCCTATAGCATGAGATGTGACATCCAAGTCCTTCCCATTAAAATCCTGAGATCCTTCCGATAGCAGAGATGTGATATCTCAATGCTTATACCAAACCTGAGACCCTTCCTATGGCCTGAGATGTCATATACAACTCCTTCCCATTCCAATCCTGAGACCCTTCCTATAGCATGAGATGTGATATCTCAATACTTCTAATACCAAACCTGAGATCCTTCCGATAACATGAGATGTGATATCCAAATCCTTCCCCTTCCAAACCTGAGACCCTCCCTTTAGCATGAGATGTGATATCCAACTCCTTCCCATTCCAATCCTGAGACCCTTCTGATAGCATGAGATGTGATATCTCAATGCTTCTAATACCAAACCTGAGATCCTTCCGATAGCATGAGATGTGATATCTCAATGCTTCTAATATCAAACTTGAGACCCTCCCTATAGCATGAGATGTGACATCCAAGTCCTTCCCATTAAAATCCTGAGACCCTTCCGATAGCAGAGATGTGATATCTCAATGCTTATACCAAACCTGAGACCCTTCCTATGGCCTGAGATGTCATATACAACTCCTTCCCATTCCAATCCTGAGACCCTTCCTATAGCATGAGATGTGATATCTCAATGCTTATACCAAATCTGAGACCCTTCCTATAGCATGAGATGTGATATCCAACTCCTTCCCATTCCAATCCTGAGACCCTTCCTATAGCATGAGATGTGACGTCTCAATGCTTCTAATACCAAACCTGAGATCCTTCCTATAACATGAGATGTGATATCCAACTCCTTCCCATTCCAATCCTGAGACCCTTCCTGTAGCATGAGAAGTGCTATCTCCATGGTTATACCAAACCTGAGACCCTTCCTATAGCATGAGATGTGATATCCAAATCCTTCCCATTCCAATCCTGAGACCCTTCCTATAGCATGAGATGTGATATCTCAATGCTTATACCAAACCTGAGAGCCTACCTATAGCATGAGATGTGATATCCAAGTCCATCCCATTCCAATCCTTAGACCCTTCCTACAGCATGCGATGTGATATCTCAATGATTCTAATACCAAACCAGAGACCCGTCCTATAACATGAGATGGGATATCCAACTCCTTCCCATTCCAATCCTGAGCCACTTCCGATAGCAGAGATGTGATATCTCAATGCTTATACCAAACCTGAGACCCTTCCTATAACATAAGATGTGATATCCAACTCCTTCCCGTTCCAAACCTGAGACACTTCCTATAGCATATGTGATATCCAACTCCTTCCCATTCCAAACATGAGACCCTTCGTATAGCAAGAATGTAATATCCAACTCCTACCCATTCCAATCCTGAGACCATTCCTATAGCATGAGATGTGATATATCAATGCTTCTAATACCAAACCTGAGATCCTTCCTATGACATGAGATGTGATGTCTCAATGCATCTAATACCAAACCTGAGATCTTTCCTATAACATGAGATGTGATATCCAACTCCTTCCCATTCCAATTCTGAGACCCTTCCAATAGCATGAGATGTGATATCTCAATGCTTATACCAAACCTGAGACCCTTCCTATAGCTTGAGATGTGATATCCAACTCCTTCCCATTCCAATCCTGAGACCCTTCCTATAGCGTGAGATGTGATATCTCAATGCCTCTAATACCAAACCTGAGATCCTTCCTCTAACATGAAATGTGATATCCAACTCCTTCCCCTTCCAAACCTGAGAGCCTTCCCATAGCATGAGATATGATATCCAAGTCCTTCCCATTCCAATCCTGAGACCCTTCCTATAAAATGAGATGTGATATCCAACTCCTTCCCATTCCAACATGAGACCCTTCCTATAGCATGAGATGGGATATCCAACTCCTTCCAAATCCAATCCTGATACCCTTCCGATAGCATGAGATGTGATATCCCAATGCTTCTACCAAACCTGAGACCCATACTATGGCATGAGATGTGATATCAAACTCCTTCCCATTCCAATACTGAGACCCTTCCTATAGCTTGAAATGTGATATCCAACTCCTTCCCATTCCAATTCTGAGACCCTTCCTATACCATGAGACTTGATATCTCAATGCTTCTAATACCAAACCTGAGACCCATCCTATAACGTGGGATGTGATATCCAAATCCTTCCCCTTCCAAACCTTACACCCTTCCTTTATCATGAGATGTGATATCCAACTCCTTCACTTTCCAATCCTGAGACCCTTACGATATCATGAGATTTGTTATCTCAATGCTTCTAATATCAAACTTGAGACCCTTCCTATGGCCTGAGATGTCATATACAACTCCTTCCCATTAAAATCCTGAGACCCTTCCTATAGCATGAGATGTGATATCTCAATGCTTATACCAAATCTGAGACCCTTCCTATAGCATGAGATGTGATATCCAACTCCTTCCCATTCCAATCCTGAGACCCTTCCTATAGCATGAGATCTGATGTCTGAATGCTTCTAATACCAAACCTGAGATCCTTCCTATAACATGAGATGTGATATCCAACTCCTTCCCATTCCAATCCTGAGACCCTTCCTATAGCATGAGAAGTGATATCTCCATGCTTATACCAAACCTGAGACCCTTCCTATGGCCTGAGATTTCATATACAACTCCTTCCCATTCCAATCCTGAGACCCTTCCTATAGCATGAGATGTGATATCCAACTCCTTCCCATTCCAACCTGAGACCCTTCCTATAGCATGAGATGGGATATCCAACTCCTTCCCATTCCAATCCTGAGACCCTTCCTATAGCATGAGATGTGATGTCTGAATGCTTCTAATACCAAACCTGAGATCCTTCCTATACCATGAAATGTGATATCCAACTCCTTCCCCTTCCAAACCTGAGAGCCTTCCCATAGCATGAGATATGATATCCAAGTCCTTCCCATTCCAATCCTGAGACCCTTCCTATAACATGAGATGTGATATCCAACTCCTTCCCATTCCAATCCTGAGACCCTTCCTATAACATGAGATGTGATATCCAAATCCTTCCCCTTCCAAACCTTAGACCCTTCCTTTATCATGAGATGTGATATCCAACTCCTTCCCATTCCAATCCTGAGACCCTTCCGATATCATGAGATTTGTTATCTCAATGCTTCTAATATCAAACTTGAGACCCTCCCTATAGCATGAGATGTGACATCTAAGTCCTTCCCATTCCAATCCTGAGACCCATCCTGTAGCATGAGATGTGATATCTCAGTGCTTCTAATACCAAACCTGAGACCCTTCCTATAACATGAGATGGGATATCCAACTCCTTCCCATTCCAATCCTGAGACCCTTCCGATAGCAGAGATGTGATATCTCAATGCTTATACCAAACCTGAGACCCTTCCTATGGCCTGAGATGTCATATACAACTCCTTCCCATTCCAATCCTGAGACCCTTCCTATAGCATGGGATGTGATATCTCAATGCTTATACCAAATCTGAGACCCTTCCTATAGCATGAGATGTGATATCCAACTCCTTCCCATTCCAATCCTGAGACCCTTCCTATAGCATGAGATGTAATATCTCAATGCTTATCCCAATCCTGAGTGCCTATCTATAGCATGAGATGTGATATCCAAGTCCATCCCATTCCAATCCTTAGACCCTTCCTACAGCATGCGATGTGATATCTCAATGATTCTAATACCAAACCAGAGACCCGTCCTATAACATGAGATGGGATATCCAACTCCTTCCCATTCCAATCCTGAGCCACTTTCAATAGTAGAGATGTGATATCTCAATGCTTATACCAAACCTGAGACCCTTCCTATAACATGAGATGTGATATGCAACTCCTTCCCGTTCCAAACCTGAGACACTTCCTATAGCATATGTGATATCCAACTCCTTCCCATTCCAAACATTAGACCCTTCCTATAGCAAGAATGTAATATCCAACTCCTACCCATTCCAATCCTGAGACCATTCCTATAGCATGAGATGTGATATATCAATGCTTCTAATACCAAACCTGAAATCCTTCCTATGACATGAGATGTGATATCCAAATCCTTCCCATTCCAATCCTGAGACCCTTCCTATAGCAAGAGATGTGATATCCAAATCCTTCCCATTCCAATCATGAGACCCTTCCTATAACATGAGTTGTGATATCCAATTTCTTCCCATTCCAACCTGAGACCCTTCCTATAGCATGAGAAGGGATATCCAACTCCTTCCCAATCCAATCCTGAGACCCTTCCGATAGCAGAGATGTGATATCACAATGCTTATACCAAACCTGAGACCCTTCCTATGGCATGAGATGTGATATCCAACTCCTTGCCATTCAAATCCTGAGACCCCTACTAAAGCATGAGATGTGACATCTCAATGCTTCTACCAAACCTGAGACCCTTCCTTTAGCATGAGATGTGATATCCAAATCCTTCATATTCCAATCCTGAGGCCCTTCCTATAGCATGAGATGTGATATCTCAATACTTCTAATACCAAACCTGAGATCCTTCCTATAACATGAGATGTGATAGCCAATTCCTTCCCATTCCAAACCTGAGACCCTTCCTATTGGATGAGATGTGATCTCCAACTCCTTCCCATTCCAACCCTGAGACCCTTCCTATACCATGAGATGTGATATCTCAATGCTTCTAATACCAAACCTGGGACCCGTCCTATAACATGAGATATGATATCCAAATCCTTCCCCTTCCAAACCTGAGACCCTTCCTTTAGCATGAGATGTGATATCCAAATCCTTCCCATTCCAATCCTAAAACCCTTCCTATAGCATGAGATGTGATATCTCAATGTTTCTAATAAAAAACCTTAGACCCTTCCTATAGCAAGAGATGTGATATCCAAATCCTTCCCATTCCAATCCTGAGACCCTTCCTATAACATGAGATGTGATATCCAACTCCTTCCCATTCCAACCTGAGACCCTATAGTATGAGAAGGGATATCCAACTCCTTCCCAATCCAATCCTGAGACCCTTCCCATAGCAGAGATGTGATATCTCAATGCTTATACCAAACCTGAGACCCTTCCTATGGCATGAGATGTGATATCCAACTCCTTGCCATTCAAATCCTGAGACCCTCCCTATAACAAGAGATGTCATATCCAACTCCTTCCCATTCCAAACCTGAGACCCTTCCTTTAGCATGAGATGTGATATCCAAATCCTTCACATTCCAATCCTGAGACCCTTCCTATAGCATGAGATGTGATATCTCAATGCTTCTAATACCAAACCTGAGATCCTTCCTATAACATGAGATGTGATATCCAACTACTTCCCATTCCAAACCTGAGACCCTTCCGATAGCATGAGATGTGATATCTCAATGCTTCAAAAACCAAACATGAGAACCATCCTATAACATGAGATGTGAAATCCAAATCCTTTCCTTCCCAAACCTGAGACTCTTCCTATTGCATGAGATGTGATATCTCAATGCTTCTACCAAACCTGAAACCCTTCCTATAGCATGAGATGTGATATCCAACTCCTTCCCATTCCAATCCTGAGACCCTTCCTATAGCATGAGATGTGATATCTCAATGCTTCTAATACCAAACCTGAGACCCGTCCTATATCATGAGATGTGATATCCAAATCCTTCCCCTTCCAAACCTGAGACCCTTCCTTTAGCATGAGATGTGATATCCAGCTCCTCCCATTCCAATCCTGAGACCCTTCCGATAGCATGAGATGTGATATCTCAATGCTTCTAATATCAAAATTGAGACCCTCCTTATAGCATGAGATGTGATATCTAAGTCCTTCCCATTCCAATCCTGAGACCCTTCCGATAGCAGAGATGTGATATCTCAATGCTTATACCAAACCTGAGACCCTTCCTATAGCATGAGATGTGATATCCAACTCCTTCCCATTCCAATCCTGAGACCCTTCCTATAGCATGAGATGTGATATCTCAATGCTTCTACCAAAACTGAGACCCTTTCTTTAGCATGAGATGTGATATCCAACTCCTTCCCATTCCAATCCTGAGACCCTTCCTATAGCATGAGATGTGATATCTCAATGCTTCTAATACCAAACCTGAGACCCTTCCTATAACATGAGATGTGATATCCAACTCCTTCCCATTCCAATCCTGAGACCCTTCCTATAGCATGAGATGTGATATCTCAATGCTTCTAATACCAAACCTGAGATCCTTCCGATAGCATGAGTTGTGATATCTCAATGCTTCTAATACCAAACCTGAGATCCTTCCTATAACATGAGATGTGATATCCAAATCCTTCCCCTTCCAAACCTGAGACCCTCCCTTTAGCATGAGATGTGATATCCAACTCCTTCCCATTCCAATCCTGATACCCTTCTGATAGCATGAGATGTGATATCTCAATGCCTCTAATACCAAACCTGAGATCCTACCTCTAACATGAAATGTGATAGCCCACTCCTTCCCTTTCCAAACCTGAGAGCTTTCCTACAGCATGAGATGTGATATCCAACTCCTTCCCATTCCAATCCTGAGACCCTTCCGATAGCATGAGATGTGATATCTCAATGCTTCTAATATCAAAACTGAGACCCTCCCTATAGCATGAGATGTGATATCTAAGTCCTTCCCATTCCAATCCTGAGACCCTTCCGATAGCAGAGATGTGATATCTCAATGCTTATACCAAACCTGAGACCCTTCCTATAGCATGAGATGTGATATCCAACTCCTTCCCATTCCAATCCTGAGACCCTTCCTATAGCATGAGATGTGATATCTCAATGCTTCTACCAAAACTGAGACCCTTCCTTTAGCATGAGATGTGATATCCAACTCCTTCCCATT
Source organism: Ambystoma mexicanum (assembly GCF_040938575.1). NCBI lineage: Eukaryota > Metazoa > Chordata > Amphibia > Caudata > Ambystomatidae > Ambystoma > Ambystoma mexicanum. The sequence continues at coordinate 297,568,648 of NC_090938.1, forward strand.
CCAATCCTGAGACCCTTCCTATAGCATGAGATTTGATATCTCAATGCTTCTAATACCAAACCTGAGATCCTTCCTATAACATGAGATGTGATATCCAACTCCTTCCCATTCCAATCCTGAGACCCTTCCTATAGCATGAGATGTGATATCTCAATGCTTCTAATACCAAACCTGAGATCCTTCCGATAGCATGAGTTGTGATATCTCAATGCTTCTAATACCAAACCTGAGATCCTTCCTATAACATGAGATGTGATATCCAAATCCTTCCCCTTCCAAACCTGAGACCCTCCCTTTAGCATGAGATGTGATATCCAACTCCTTCCCATTCCAATCCTGATACCCTTCTGATAGCATGAGATGTGATATCTCAATGCCTCTAATACCAAACCTGAGATCCTACCTCTAACATGAAATGTGATAGCCCACTCCTTCCCTTTCCAAACCTGAGAGCCTTCCTACAGCATGAGATGTGATATCCAAGTCCTTCCCATTCCAATCCTGAGACCCTTCCTATAACATGAGATGTGATATCCAACTCCTTCCCATTCCAACCTTAGACCCTTCCTATAGCATGAGATGGGATATCCAACTCCTTCCAAATCCAATCCTGATACCCTTCCGATAGCATGAGATGTGTTATCCCAATGCTTCTACAAAACCTGAGACCCATACCATGGCATGAGATGTGATATCAAACTCCTTCCCATTCCAATCCTGAGACTCATCCTATAGCTTGAGATGTGATATCCAACTCCTTCACATTCCAATCCTGAGACCCTTCCTATAGCTTGAGATGTGATATCCAACTCCTTCCCATTCCAATTCTGAGACCCGTCCTATACCATGAGACTTGATATCTCAATGCTTCTAATACCAAACCTGAGACCCTTCCTATAACATGTCGATGTGATATCCAAGTCCTTCCCATTACAATCCGGAGACCCTTCCTATAGCTTGAGATGTGATATCCAACTCCTTCCCATTCCAATTCTGAGACCCGTCCTATACCATGAGACTTGATATCTCAATGCTTCTAATGCCAAACCTGAGACCGGTCCTACACCATGAGATGTGATATACAAATCCTTCCGCTTCCAAACCTTAGACCCTTCCTATAGCATGAGATGTGATATCGCAATGCTTCTAATACCAAACCTGAGACCCTTCTTATAACGAGATGGGATATCCAACTCCTTCCCATTCCAATCCTGAGACCCTTCCGATAGCAGAGATGTGATAACTCAATGCCTATACCAAACCTGAGACCCTTCCTATGGCATGAGATGTCATATACAACTCCTTTCGATTCCAATCCTGAGACCCTTCCTAGAGCATGAGATGTGATATCCAACTCCTTCCCATTCAAATCCTGAGACCCTTCCTATAGCATGAGATGTGATATCTCAATGCTTCTAATACCAAACCTGAGATCCTTCCTATAACATGAGATGTGATATCAAACTCCTTCCCCTTCCAAACCTGAGACCCTCCCTTTAGCATGAGATGTGATATCCAAATCCTTCCCCTTCCAAACCTGAGACCCTCCCTTTAGCATGAGATGTGATATCCAACTCCTTCCCATTCCAATCCTGAGACCCTTCTGATAGCATGAGATGTGATATCTCAATGCCTCTAATACCAATCCTGAGACCCTTCCTATAACATGAGATGTGATATCCAACTCCTTCCCATTCCAACCTGAGACCCTTCCTATAGCATGAGATGGGATATCCAACTCCTTCCAAATCCAATACTGATACCCTTCCGATAGCATGAGATGTGATATCCCAATGCTTCTACCAAACCTGAGACCCATACTATGGCATGAGATGTGATATCAAACTCATTCCCATTCCAATCCTGAGACCCTTCCTATAGCTTGAGATGTGATATCCAACTCCTTCCCATTCCAATTCTGAGATCCTTCCTATACCATGAGACTTGATATCTCAATGCTTCTAATACCAAACCTGAGACCCGTCCTATAACATGATATGTGATATCCAAATCCTTCCCCTTCCAAACCTAAGACCCTTCCTTTATCATGAGATGTGATATCCAACTCCTTCCTATTCCAATCCTGAGACCCTTCCGATATCATGAGATGTGATATCTCAATGCTTCTAATATCAAACTTGAGACCCTCCCTATAGCATGAGATGTGATATCCAAGTCCTTCCCATTCCAATCCTGAGACCCTTCCTATAGCATGAGATGTGATATCTCAATGCTTCTAATACCAAACCTGAGACCCTTCCTATAACATGAGATGGGAATATCCAACTCCTTCCCATTCCAATCCTGAGACCCTTCCGATAGCAGAGATGTGATATCTGAATGCTTATACCAAACCTGAGATCCTTCCTATAACATGAGATGCGACATCCAACTCCTTCCCATTCCAATCCTGAGACACTTCCTATAGCATGAGATGTGATATCTCACTGCTTATACCAAACCTGAGACCCTTCCTATAGCATGAGTTGTGATATCCAACTCCTTCCCATTCCAATCCTGAGACCCTTCCTATAGCATGAGATGTGATATCTCAATGCTTCTAATATCAAACTTGAGACCCTCACTATAGCATGAGATGTGATATCCAAGTTCTTCCCATTCCAATCCTGAGACACTTCCTATAGCATGAGATGTGATATCTCAATGCTTCTAATACCAAACCTGAGACTCTTCCTATAACATGAGATGGGATATCCAACTCCTTCCCATTCCAATCCTGAGACCCTTCCGATAGCAGAGATGTGATATCTCAATGCTTATACCAAACCTGAGACCCTTCCTATGGCATGAGATGTCATATACAACTCCTTCCCATTATAATCCTGAGACCCTTCCTATAGCATGAGATGTGATGTCTCAATGCTTCTAATACCAAACCTGAGATCCTTCCTATAACATGAGATGTGATATCCAACTCCTTCCCATTCCAATCCAGAGACCCTTCCTATAGTATGAGATGTGATATCTCAATGCTTATACCAAACCCGAGACCCTTCCTATAGCATGAGATGTGATATCCAACTCCTTCCCATTCCAATCCTGAGACCCTTCCTATTGCATGAGATGTGATATCTCAATGCCTCTAATACCAAACCTGAGATCCTTCCTCTAACATGAAATGTGATATCCAACTCCTTTCCTTTCCAATCCTGAGAGCCTACCTATAGCATGAGATGTGATATCCAAGTCCTTCCCATTCCAATCCTTAGACCCTTCCTACAGCATGCAATATGATATCTCAATGATTCTAATAACAAACCTGAGACCCGTCCTATAACATGAGATGGGATATCCAACTCCTTCCCATTCCAATCCTGAGACACTTCCGATAGCAGAGATGTGATATCTCAATGCTTATACCAAACCTGAGACCCTTCCTATAACATGAGATGTGATATCCAACTCCTTCCCGTTCCAAACCTGTGACCCTTCCTATAGCATATGTGATATCCAACTCCTTCCCATTCCAAACATGAGACCCTTCCTATAGCAAGAATGTAATATCCAACTCCTTCCCATTCCAATCCTGAGACCATTCCTATAGCATGAGATGTGATATCTCAATGCTTCTAATACCAAACCTGAGATCCTTCCTATGACATGAGATGTGATATCCAATTCCTTCCCATTCCAAACCTGAGACCCTTCCTATAGCATGAGATGTGATATCCAACTCCTTCCCGTTCCAAACCTGAGACCCTCCCTTTAGCATGAGATGTGATATCCAACTCCTTCCCGTTCCAATCCTGAGACCCTTCTGATAGCATGAGATGTGATATCTCAATGCCTCTAATACCAAACCTGAGATCCTACCTCTAACATGAAATGTTATATCCAACTGCTTCCCTTTCCAAACCTGAGACCCTGCCTATAGCATGAGATGTGATATCCAAGTCCTTCCCATTCCAATCCTGAGACCCTTCCTATAGCATGTGATGTGATATCTCAATGCTTATACCAAACCTGATACCCTTCCTATGGCATGAGATGTCATATACAACTCCTTCCCATTCCAATCCTGAGACCCTTCCTATAGCATGGGATGTGATATCTCAATGCTTATACCAAACCTGAGACCCTTCCTATAGCATGAGATGTGATATCCAACTTCTTCCCATTCCAATCCTGAGACCCTTCCTATAACATGAGATGTGATGTCTCAATGCTTCTAATACCAAACCTGAGATCTTTCCTATAACATGAGATGTGATATCCAACTCCTTCCCATTCCAATTCTGAGACCCTTCCTATAGCATGAGATGTGATATATCAATGCTTATACCAAACCTGAGACCCTTCCTATAGCTTGAGATGTGATATCCAACTCCTTCCCATTCCAATCCTGAGACCCTTCCTATAGCATGAGATGTGATATCTCAATGCCTCTTATACCAAACCTGAGATCCTTCCTCTAACATGAAATGTGATATCCAACTCCTTCCCCTTCCAAACCTGAGAGCCTTCCTATAGCATGAGATATGATATCCAAGTCCTTCCCATTCCAATCCTGAGACCCTTCCTATAACATGAGATGTGATATCCAACTCCTTTCCCTTCCAAACCTGAGAGCCTTCCTATAGCATGAGATATGATATCCAAGGCCTTCCCATTCCAATCCTGAGACCCTTCCTATAACATGAGATGGGATATCCAACTCCTTCCAAATCCAATACTGATACCCTTCCGATAGCATGAGATGTGATATCCCAATGCTTCTACCAAACCTGAGACCCATACTATGGCATGAGATGTGATATCCAACTCCCTCCCATTCCAATCCTGAGACACTTCCTATAGCATGAGATGTGATATCTCACTGCTTATACCAAACCTGAGACCCTTCCTATAGCATGAGATGTGATATCTCAATGCCTCTTATACCAAACCTGAGATCCTTCCTCTAACATGAAATGTGATATCCAACTCCTTCCCCTTCCAAACCTGAGAGCCTTCCTATAGCATGAGATATGATATCCAAGTCCTTCCCATTCCAATCCTGAGAATCTTCATATAACATGAGATGTGATATCCAACTCCTTCCCATTCCAACCTGAGACCCTTCCTATAGCATGAGATGGGATATCCAACTCCTTTCAAATACAATACTGATACCCTTCCGATAGCATGAGATGTGATATCCCAATGCTTCTACCAAACCTGAGACCCATACTATGGCATGAGATGTGATATCAAACTCCTTCCCATTCCAATCCTGAGACCCTTACTATAGCTTGAGATGTGATATCCAACTCCTTCCCATTCCAATTCTGAGACCCTTCCTATACCATGAGACTTGATATCTCAATGCTTCTAATACCAAACCTGAGACCCTTCCTATAACATGAGATGTGATATCCAAATCCTTCCCCTTCCAAACCTTAGACCCTTCCTTTATCATGAGATGTGATATCCAACTCCTTCCCATTCCAATCCTGAGACCCTTCCGATATCATGAGATGTCATATCTCAATGCTTCTAATATCAAACTTCAGACCCTCCCTATAGCATGAGATGTGATATCCAAGTCCTTCCCATTCCAATCCTGAGACCCTTCCTATAGCATGAGAAGTGATATCTCAATGCTTCTAATACCAAACCTGAGACCCGTCCTATAACATGAGATGTGATATCCAAATCCTTCCCCTTCCAAACCTTAGACCCTTCCTTTATCATGAGATGGGAATATCCAACTCCTTCCCATTCCAATCCTGAGACCATTCCGATAGCAGAGATGTGATATCTCAATGCTTATACCAAACCTGAGATCCTTCCTATAACATGAGATGTGATATCCAACTCCTTCCCATTCCAATCCTGAGACACTTCCTATAGCATGAGATGTGATATCTCACTGCTTATACCAAACCTGAGACCCTTCCTATAGCATGAGATGTGATATCCAACTCCTTCCCATTCTAATCCTGAGACCCTTCCTATAGCATGAGATGTGATATCTCAATGCTTCTCATATCAAACTTGAGACCCTCCCTATAGCATGAGATGTGATATCCAAGTCCTTCCCATTCCAATCCTGAGACACTTCCTATAGCATGAGATGTAATATCTCAATGCTTCTAATACCAAACCTGAGACTCTTCCTATAACATGAGATGGGATATCCAACTCCTTCCCATTCCAATCCTGAGACCCTTTCGATTGCAGAGATGTGATATCTCAATGCTTATACCAAACCTGAGACCCTTCCTACGGCATGAGATGTCATATACAACTCCTTCCCATTCCAATCCTGAGACCCTTCCTATAGCATGAGATGTGATATCTCAATGCCTCTTATACCAAACCTGAGATCCTTCCTCTAACATGAAATGTGATATCCAACTCCTTCCCCTTCCAAACCTGAGAGCCTTCCTATAGCATGAGATATGATATCCAAGTCCTTCCCATTCCAATCCTGAGACCCTTCCTATAACATGAGATGTGATATCCAACTCCTTTCCCTTCCAAACCTGAGAGCCTTCCTATAGCATGAGATATGATATCCAAGGCCTTCCCATTCCAATCCTGAGACCCTTCCTATAACATGAGATGGGATATCCAACTCCTTCCAAATCCAATACTGATACCCTTCCGATAGCATGAGATGTGATATCCCAATGCTTCTACCAAACCTGAGACCCATACTATGGCATGAGATGTGATATCCAACTCCCTCCCATTCCAATCCTGAGACACTTCCTATAGCATGAGATGTGATATCTCACTGCTTATACCAAACCTGAGACCCTTCCTATAGCATGAGATGTGATATCTCAATGCCTCTTATACCAAACCTGAGATCCTTCCTCTAACATGAAATGTGATATCCAACTCCTTCCCCTTCCAAACCTGAGAGCCTTCCTATAGCATGAGATATGATATCCAAGTCCTTCCCATTCCAATCCTGAGACCCTTCCTATAGCATGAGATGGGATATCCAACTCCTTCCAAATCCAATACTGATACCCTTCCGATAGCATGAGATGTGATATCCCAATGCTTCTACCAAACCTGAGACCCATACTATGGCATGAGATGTGATATCAAACTCCTTCCCATTCCAATCCTGAGACCCTTACTATAGCTTGAGATGTGATATCCAACTCCTTCCCATTCCAATTCTGAGACCCTTCCTATACCATGAGACTTGATATCTCAATGCTTCTAATACCAAACCTGAGACCCTTCCTATAACATGAGATGTGATATCCAAATCCTTCCCCTTCCAAACCTTAGACCCTTCCTTTATCATGAGATGTGATATCCAACTCCTTCCCATTCCAATCCTGAGACCCTTCCGATATCATGAGATGTCATATCTCAATGCTTCTAATATCAAACTTCAGACCCTCCCTATAGCATGAGATGTGATATCCAAGTCCTTCCCATTCCAATCCTGAGACCCTTCCTATAGCATGAGAAGTGATATCTCAATGCTTCTAATACCAAACCTGAGACCCGTCCTATAACATGAGATGTGATATCCAAATCCTTCCCCTTCCAAACCTTAGACCCTTCCTTTATCATGAGATGGGAATATCCAACTCCTTCCCATTCCAATCCTGAGACCATTCCGATAGCAGAGATGTGATATCTCAATGCTTATACCAAACCTGAGATCCTTCCTATAACATGAGATGTGATATCCAACTCCTTCCCATTCCAATCCTGAGACACTTCCTATAGCATGAGATGTGATATCTCACTGCTTATACCAAACCTGAGACCCTTCCTATAGCATGAGATGTGATATCCAACTCCTTCCCATTCTAATCCTGAGACCCTTCCTATAGCATGAGATGTGATATCTCAATGCTTCTCATATCAAACTTGAGACCCTCCCTATAGCATGAGATGTGATATCCAAGTCCTTCCCATTCCAATCCTGAGACACTTCCTATAGCATGAGATGTAATATCTCAATGCTTCTAATACCAAACCTGAGACTCTTCCTATAACATGAGATGGGATATCCAACTCCTTCCCATTCCAATCCTGAGACCCTTTCGATTGCAGAGATGTGATATCTCAATGCTTATACCAAACCTGAGACCCTTCCTACGGCATGAGATGTCATATACAACTCCTTCCCATTCCAATCCTGAGACCCTTCCTATAGCATGAGATGTGATATCTCAATGCTTATACCTAACCTGAGACCCTTCCTATAGCATGAGATGTGATATCCAACTCCTTCCCATTCCAATCCTGAGACCCTTCCTATAGCATGAGATGTGATGGCTCAATGCCTCTAATACCAAACCTGAGATCCTTCCTCTAACATGAAATGTGATATCCAACTCCTTCCCTTTCCAAACCTGGGAGCCTATCTATAGCATGAGATGTGATATCCAAGTCCTTCCCATTCCAATACTTAGACCCTTCCTACAGCATGCAATATGATATCTCAATGATTCTAATAACAAACCTGAGACCCGTCCTATAACATGAGATGGGATATCCAACTCCTTCCCATTCCAATCCTGAGACACTTCCGATAGCAGAGATATGATATCTCAATGCTTATACCAAACCTGAGACCCTTCCTATAACATGAGATGTGATATCCAACTCCTTCCCGTTCCAAACCTGAGACCCTTCCTTTAGCATGAGATGTGATATCCAGCTCCTTCCCATTCCAATCCTGAGACATTTCCGATAGCATGAGATGTGATATCTCAATGATTCTACCAAACCTGAGACCCTTCCTTTAGCATGAGATGTGATATCCAACTCCATCCCATTCCAATCCTGAGACCCTTCTTATAGCATGAGATGTGATATCTCAATACTTCTAATACCAAACCTGAGATCCTTCCGATAACATGAGATGTGATATCCAAATCCTTCCCCTTCCAAACCTGAGACCCTCCCTTTAGCATGAGATGTGATATCCAACTCCTTCCCATTCCAATCCTGAGACCCTTCTGATAGCATGAGATGTGATATCTCAATGCTTCTAATACCAAACCTGAGATCCTTCCGATAGCATGAGATGTGATATCTCAATGCTTCTAATACCAAACCTGAGATCCTTCCTATAACATGAGATGTGATATCCAAATCCTTCCCCTTCCAAACCTGAGACCCTCCCTTTAGCATGAGATGTGAAATCCAACTCCTTCCCATTCCAATCCTGAGACCCTTCTGATAGCATGAGATGTGATATCTCAATGCCTCTAAAACGAATCCTGAGACCCTTCCTATAACATGAGATGTGATATCCAACTCCTTCCCATTTCAACCTGAGACCCTTCCTATAGCATGAGATGGGATATCCAACTCCTTCCAAATCCAATTCTGATACCCTTCCGATAGCATGAGATGTGATATCCCAATGCTTCTACCAAACCTGAGACCCTTCCTTTAGCATGAGATGTGATATCCAACTCCATCCCATTCCAATCCTGAGACCCTTCTTATAGCATGAGATGTGATATCTCAATGCTTCTAATACCAAGCCTGAGATCCTTCCTATAACATGTGATGTGATATCCAAATCCTTCCCCTTCCAAACCTGAGACCCTCCCTTTAGCATGAGATGTGAAATCCAACTCCTTCCCATTCCAATCCTGAGACTCTTATGATAGCATGAGATGTGATATCTCAATGCCTCTAATACCAAACCTGAGATACTTCCGATAGCATGAGATGTGATATTTCAATGCTTCTAATACCAAACCTGAGATCCTTCCTATAACATGAGATGTGATATCCAAATCCTTCCCCTTCCAAACCTGAGACCCTCCCTTTAGCATGAGATGTGATATCCAACTCCTTCCCATTCCAATCCTGAGACCCTTCTGATAGCATGAGATGTGATATCTCAATGCCTCTAATACCAAACCTGAGATCCTACCTCTAACATGAAATGTGATGTCCAACTCCTTCCCTTTCCAAACCTGAGACCCTGCCTATAGCATGAGATGTGATATCCAAGTCCTTCCCATTCCAATCCTGAGACCCTTCCTATAGCATGTGATGTGATATCTCAATGCTTATACCAAACCTGAGACCCTTCCTATGGCATGAGATTTCATATACAACTCCTTCCCATTCCAATCCTGAGAGCCTTCCTATAGCATGAGATGTGATATGTCAATGCTTATACCAAACCTGAGACCCTTCCTATAGCATGAGATGTGATATCCAACTTCTTCCCATTCCAATCCCGAGACCCTTCCTATAACATGAGATTTGATGTCTCAATGCTTCTAATACCAAACCTGAGATCTTTCCTATAACATGAGATGTGATATCCAACTCCTTCCCATTCCAATTCTGAGACCCTTCCTATAGCATGAGATGTGATATCTCAATGCTTATACCAAACCTGAGACCCTTCCTATAGCTTGAGATGTGATATCCAACTCCTTCCCATTCCAATCCTGAGACCCTTCCTATAGCATGAGATGTGATATCTCAATGCTTCTAATACCAAACCTGAGACCCTTCCTATAGCTTGAGATGTGATATCCAACTCCTTCCCCTTCCAAACCTGAGAGCCTTCCCATAGCATGAGATATGATATCCAAGTCCTTCCCATTCCAATCCTGAGACCCTTCCTATAACATGAGATGTGATATCCAACTCCTTCCCATTCCAACCTGAGACCCTTCCTATAGCATGATGGGATATCCAACTCCTTCCAAATCCAATACTGATACCCTTCCGATAGCATGAGATGTGATATCCCAATGCTTCTACCAAACCTGAGACCCATACTATGGCATGAGATGTGATATCAAACTTCTTCCCATTCCAATCCTGAGACCCTTCCTATAGCTTGAGATGTGTTATCCAACTCCTTCCCATTTCAATTCTGAGACCCTTCCTATACCATGAGACTTGATATCTCAATGCTTCTAATACCAAACCCGAGACCCGTCCTATAACATGAGATGTGATACCCAAATCCTTCCCCTTCCAAACCTTAGACCCTTCCTATATCATGAGATGTGATATCCAACTCCTTCCCATTCCAATGTGAGACTATTCCGATATCATGAGATTTGTTATCTCAATGCTTCTAATATCAAACTTGAGACCCTCCCTTATAGCATGAGATGTGACATCCAAGTCCTTCCCATTCCAATCCTGAGACCCTTCCGATAGCAGAGATGTGATATCTCAATGCTTATACCAAACCTGAGACCCTTCCTATGGCCTGAGATGTCATATACAACTCCTTCCCATTCCAATCCTGAGACCCTTCCTATAGCATGAGATGTGATATCTCAATGCTTATACCAAATCTGAGACCCTTCCTATAGCATGAGATGTGATATCCAACTCCTTCCCATTCCAAACCTGAGACCCTTCCTATAGCATGAGATGTGATATCTCAATGCCTCTTATACCAAACCTGAGATCCTTCCTCTAACATGAAATGTGATATCCAACTCCTTCCCCTTCCAAACCTGAGAGCCTTCCTATAGCATGAGATATGATATCCAAGTCCTTCCCATTCCAATCCTGAGAATCTTCATATAACATGAGATGTGATATCCAACTCCTTCCCATTCCAACCTGAGACCCTTCCTATAGCATGAGATGGGATATCCAACTCCTTCCAAATCCAATACTGATACCCTTCCGATAGCATGAGATGTGATATCCCAATGCTTCTACCAAACCTGAGACCCATACTATGGCATGAGATGTGATATCAAACTCCTTCCCATTCCAATCCTGAGACCCTTACTATAGCTTGAGATGTGATATCCAACTCCTTCCCATTCCAATTCTGAGACCCTTCCTATACCATGAGACTTGATATCTCAATGCTTCTAATACCAAACCTGAGACCCTTCCTATAACATGAGATGTGATATCCAAATCCTTCCCCTTCCAAACCTTAGACCCTTCCTTTATCATGAGATGTGATATCCAACTCCTTCCCATTCCAATCCTGAGACCCTTCCGATATCATGAGATGTCATATCTCAATGCTTCTAATATCAAACTTCAGACCCTCCCTATAGCATGAGATGTGATATCCAAGTCCTTCCCATTCCAATCCTGAGACCCTTCCTATAGCATGAGAAGTGATATCTCAATGCTTCTAATACCAAACCTGAGACCCGTCCTATAACATGAGATGTGATATCCAAATCCTTCCCCTTCCAAACCTTAGACCCTTCCTTTATCATGAGATGGGAATATCCAACTCCTTCCCATTCCAATCCTGAGACCATTCCGATAGCAGAGATGTGATATCTCAATGCTTATACCAAACCTGAGATCCTTCCTATAACATGAGATGTGATATCCAACTCCTTCCCATTCCAATCCTGAGACACTTCCTATAGCATGAGATGTGATATCTCACTGCTTATACCAAACCTGAGACCCTTCCGATAGCATGAGATGTGATATCCAACTCCTTCCCATTCTAATCCTGAGACCCTTCCTATAGCATGAGATGTGATATCTCAATGCTTCTAATATCAAACTTGAGACCCTCCCTATAGCATGAGATGTGATATCCAAGTCCTTCCCATTCCAATCCTGAGACACTTCCTATAGCATGAGATGTAATATCTCAATGCTTCTAATACCAAACCTGAGACTCTTCCTATAACATGAGATGGGATATCCAACTCCTTCCCATTCCAATCCTGAGACCCTTTCGATTGCAGAGATGTGATATCTCAATGCTTATACCAAACCTGAGACCCTTCCTACGGCATGAGATGTCATATACAACTCCTTCCCATTCCAATCCTGAGACCCTTCCTATAGCATGAGATGTGATATCTCAATGCTTATACCTAACCTGAGACCCTTCCTATAGCATGAGATGTGATATCCAACTCCTTCCCATTCCAATCCTGAGACCCTTCCTATAGCATGAGATGTGATGGCTCAATGCCTCTAATACCAAACCTGAGATCCTTCCTCTAACATGAAATGTGATATCCAACTCCTTCCCTTTCCAAACCTGGGAGCCTATCTATAGCATGAGATGTGATATCCAAGTCCTTCCCATTCCAATACTTAGACCCTTCCTACAGCATGCAATATGATATCTCAATGATTCTAATAACAAACCTGAGACCCGTCCTATAACATGAGATGGGATATCCAACTCCTTCCCATTCCAATCCTGAGACACTTCCGATAGCAGAGATATGATATCTCAATGCTTATACCAAACCTGAGACCCTTCCTATAACATGAGATGTGATATCCAACTCCTTCCCGTTCCAAACCTGAGACCCTTCCTTTAGCATGAGATGTGATATCCAGCTCCTTCCCATTCCAATCCTGAGACATTTCCGATAGCATGAGATGTGATATCTCAATGATTCTACAAAACCTGAGACCCTTCCTTTAGCATGAGATGTGATATCCAACTCCATCCCATTCCAATCCTGAGACCCTTCTTATAGCATGAGATGTGATATCTCAATACTTCTAATACCAAACCTGAGATCCTTCCGATAACATGAGATGTGATATCCAAATCCTTCCCCTTCCAAACCTGAGACCCTCCCTTTAGCATGAGATGTGATATCCAACTCCTTCCCATTCCAATCCTGAGACCCTTCTGATAGCATGAGATGTGATATCTCAATGCTTCTAATACCAAACCTGAGATCCTTCCAATAGCATGAGATGTGATATCTCAATGCTTCTAATACCAAACCTGAGATCCTTCCTATAACATGAGATGTGATATCCAAATCCTTCCCCTTCCAAACCTGAGACCCTCCCTTTAGCATGAGATGTGAAATCCAACTCCTTCCCATTCCAATCCTGAGACCCTTCTGATAGCATGAGATGTGATATCTCAATGCCTCTAAAACGAATCCTGAGACCCTTCCTATAACATGAGATGTGATATCCAACTCCTTCCCATTTCAACCTGAGACCCTTCCTATAGCATGAGATGGGATATCCAACTCCTTCCAAATCCAATTCTGATACCCTTCCGATAGCATGAGATGTGATATCCCAATGCTTCTACCAAACCTGAGACCCTTCCTTTAGCATGAGATGTGATATCCAACTCCATCCCATTCCAATCCTGAGACCCTTCTTATAGCATGAGATGTGATATCTCAATGCTTCTAATACCAAGCCTGAGATCCTTCCTATAACATGTGATGTGATATCCAAATCCTTCCCCTTCCAAACCTGAGACCCTCCCTTTAGCATGAGATGTGAAATCCAACTCCTTCCCATTCCAATCCTGAGACTCTTATGATAGCATGAGATGTGATATCTCAATGCCTCTAATACCAAACCTGAGATACTTCCGATAGCATGAGATGTGATATCTCAATGCTTCTAATACCAAACCTGAGATCCTTCCTATAACATGAGATGTGATATCCAAATCCTTCCCCTTCCAAACCTGAGACCCTCCCTTTAGCATGAGATGTGATATCCAACTCCTTCCCATTCCAATCCTGAGACCCTTCTGATAGCATGAGATGTGATATCTCAATGCCTCTAATACCAAACCTGAGATCCTACCTCTAACATGAAATGTGATATCCAACTCCTTCCCTTTCCAAACCTGAGACCCTGCCTATAGCATGAGATGTGATATCCAAGTCCTTCCCATTCCAATCCTGAGACCCTTCCTATAGCATGTGATGTGATATCTCAATGCTTATACCAAACCTGAGACCCTTCCTATGGCATGAGATTTCATATACAACTCCTTCCCATTCCAATCCTGAGAGCCTTCCTATAGCATGAGATGTGATATGTCAATGCTTATACCAAACCTGAGACCCTTCCTATAGCATGAGATGTGATATCCAACTTCTTCCCATTCCAATCCCGAGACCCTTCCTATAACATGAGATTTGATGTCTCAATGCTTCTAATACCAAACCTGAGATCTTTCCTATAACATGAGATGTGATATCCAACTCCTTCCCATTCCAATTCTGAGACCCTTCCTATAGCATGAGATGTGATATCTCAATGCTTATACCAAACCTGAGACCCTTCCTATAGCTTGAGATGTGATATCCAACTCCTTCCCATTCCAATCCTGAGACCCTTCCTATAGCATGAGATGTGATATCTCAATGCTTCTAATACCAAACCTGAGACCCTTCCTATAGCTTGAGATGTGATATCCAACTCCTTCCCCTTCCAAACCTGAGAGCCTTCCCATAGCATGAGATATGATATCCAAGTCCTTCCCATTCCAATCCTGAGACCCTTCCTATAACATGAGATGTGATATCCAACTCCTTCCCATTCCAACCTGAGACCCTTCCTATAGCATGATGGGATATCCAACTCCTTCCAAATCCAATACTGATACCCTTCCGATAGCATGAGATGTGATATCCCAATGCTTCTACCAAACCTGAGACCCATACTATGGCATGAGATGTGATATCAAACTTCTTCCCATTCCAATCCTGAGACCCTTCCTATAGCTTGAGATGTGTTATCCAACTCCTTCCCATTTCAATTCTGAGACCCTTCCTATACCATGAGACTTGATATCTCAATGCTTCTAATACCAAACCCGAGACCCGTCCTATAACATGAGATGTGATATCCAAATCCTTCCCCTTCCAAACCTTAGACCCTTCCTATATCATGAGATGTGATATCCAACTCCTTCCCATTCCAATGTGAGACTATTCCGATATCATGAGATTTGTTATCTCAATGCTTCTAATATCAAACTTGAGACCCTCCCTTATAGCATGAGATGTGACATCCAAGTCCTTCCCATTCCAATCCTGAGACCCTTCCGATAGCAGAGATGTGATATCTCAATGCTTATACCAAACCTGAGACCCTTCCTATGGCCTGAGATGTCATATACAACTCCTTCCCATTCCAATCCTGAGACCCTTCCTATAGCATGAGATGTGATATCTCAATGCTTATACCAAATCTGAGACCCTTCCTATAGCATGAGATGTGATATCCAACTCCTTCCCATTCCAATCCTGAGACCCTTCCTATAGCATGAGAAGTGATATCTCCATGCGTATACCAAACCTGAGACCCTTCCTATAGCATGAGATGTGATATCCAAATCCGTCCCATTCCAATCCTGAGACCCTTCCTATAGCATGAGATGTGATATCTCAATGCTTATACCAAACCTGAAAGCCTACCTATAGCATGAGATGTGATGTCCAAGTCCATCCCATTCCAATCCTTAGACCCTTCCTACAGCATGCGATGTGATCTCTCAATGATTCTAATACCAAACCAGAGACCCGTCCTATAACATGAGATGGGATATCCAACTCCTTCCCATTCCAATCCTGAGCCACTTCCGATAGCAGAGATGTGATATCTCAATGCTTATACCAAACCTGAGACCCTTCCTATAACATGAGATGTGATATCCAAATCATTCCCATTCCAATCCTGAGACCCTTCCGATAGCATGAGATGTGATATCTCAATGCTTCTAATACCAAACCTGAGATCCTTCCTATAGCATATGTGATATCCAACTCCTTCCCATTCCAAACATGAGACCCTTCCTATAGCAAGAATGTAATATCCAACTCCTACTCATTCCAATCCTGAGACCATTCCTATAGCATGAGATGTGATATATCAATGCTTCTAATACCAAACCTGAGATCCTTCCTATGACATGAGATGTGATATCCAAATCCTTCCCATTCCAATCCTGAGACCCTTCCGATAGCATGAGATGTGATATCTCAATGCTTCTAATACCAAATCTGAGATCCTTCCTATAGCATGAGATGTGATATCCAACTTCTTCCCATTCCAATCCTGAGACCCTTCCTATAGCATGAGATGTGATAACTCAATGCTTATACCAAACCTGAGACCCTTCCTATAGCATGAGATGTGATATCCAACTTCTTCCCATTCCAATCCTGAGACCCTTCTTATAACATGAGATGTGATGTCTCAATGCTTCTAATACCAAACCTGAGATCTTTCCTATAACATGAGATGTGATATCCAACTCCTTCCCATTCCAATTCTGAGACCCTTCCTATAGCATGAGATATGATATCCAAGTCCTTCCCATTCCAATCCTGAGACCCTTCCTATAACATGAGATGTGATATCCAACTCCTTCCCATTCCAACCTGAGACCCTTCCTATAGCATGAGATGGGATATCCAACTCCTTCCAAATCCAATACTGATACCCTTCCGATAGCATGAGATGTGATATCCCAAAGCTTCTACCAAACCTGAGACCCATACTATGGCATGAGATGTGATATCAAACTCCTTCCCCTTCCAAACCTGAGACCCTCCCTTTAGCATGAGATGTGATATCCAACTCCTTCCCATTCCAATCCTGAGACCCTTCTGATAGCATGAGATGTGATATCTCAATGCCTCTAATACCAAACCTGAGATCCTACCTCTAACATGAAATGTGATATCCAACTCCTTCCCTTTACAAACCTGAGACCCTGCCTATAGCATGAGATGTGATATCCAAGTCCTTCCCATTCCAATCCTGAGACCCTTCCTATAGCATGTGATGTGATATCTCAATGCTTATACCAAACCTGAGACCCTTCCTATGGCATGAGATGTCATATACAACTCCTTCCCATTCCAATCCTGAGACCCTTCCTATAGTATGAGATGTGATATCTCAATGCTTATACCAAACCTGAGACCCTTCCTATAGCATGAGATGTGATATCCAACTTATTCCCATTCCAATCCTGAGACCCTTCCTATAACATGAGATTTGATGTCTCAATGCTTCTAATACCAAACCTGAGATCTTTCCTATAACATGAGATGTGATATCCAACTCCTTCCTATTCCAATTCTGAGACCCTTCCTATAGCATGAGATATGATATCCAAGTCCTTCCCATTCCAATCCTGAAACCCTTCCTATAACATGAGATGTGATATCCAACTCCTTCCCATTCCAACCTGAGACCCTTCCTATAGCATGAGATGGGATATCCAACTCCTTCCAAATCCAATACTGATACCCTTCCGATAGCATGAGATGTGATATCCCAATGCTTCTACCAAACCTGAGACCCATACTATGGCATGAGATGTGATATCAAACTCCTTCCCCTTCCAAACCTGAGACCCTCCCTTTAGCATGAGATGTGATATCCAACTCCTTCCCATTCCAATCCTGAGACCCTTCTGATAGCATGAGATGTGATATCTCAATGCCTCTAATACCAAAACTGAGATCCTACCTCTAACATGAAATGTGATATCCAACTCCTTCCCTTTCCAAACCTGAGACCCTGCCTATAGCATGAGATGTGATATCCAAATCCTTCCCATTCCAATCCTGAGACCCTTCCTATAGCATGTGATGTGATATCTCAATGCTTATACCAAACCTGAGACCCTTCCTATGGCATGAGACATCATATACAACTCCTTCCCATTCCAATCCTGAGACCCTTCCTATAGCATGAGATGTGATATCCAACTTCTTCCCATTCCAATCCTGAGACCCTTCCTATAACATGAGATTTGATGTCTCAATGCTTCTAATACCAAACCTGAGATCTTTCCTATAACATGAGATGTGATATCCAACTCCTTCCCATTCCAATTCTGACACCCTTCCTATAGCATGAGATGTGATATCTCAATGCTTATACCAAACCTGAGACCCTTCCTATAGCTTGAGATGTGATATCCAACTCCTTCCCATTCCAATCCTGAGACCCTTCCTATAGCATGAGATGTGATATCTCAATGCTTCTAATACCAAACCTGAGACCCTTCCTATAGCTTGAGATGTGATATCCAACTCCTTCCCCTTCCAAACCTGAGAGCCTTCCCATAGCATGAGATATGATATCCAAGTCCTTCCCATTCCAATCCTGAGACCCTTCCTATAACATGAGATGTGATATCCAACTCCTTCCCATTCCAACCTGAGACCCTTCCTATAGCATGATGGGATATCCAACTCCTTCCAAATCCAATACTGATACCCTTCCGATAGCATGAGATGTGATATCCCAATGCTTCTACCAAACCTGAGACCCATACTATGGCATGAGATGTGATATCAAACTTCTTCCCATTCCAATCCTGAGACCCTTCCTATAGCTTGAGATGTGTTATCCAACTCCTTCCCATTTCAATTCTGAGACCCTTCCTATACCATGAGACTTGATATCTCAATGCTTCTAATACCAAACCCGAGACCCGTCCTATAACATGAGATGTGATATCCAAATCCTTCCCCTTCCAAACCTTAGACCCTTCCTATATCATGAGATGTGATATCCAACTCCTTCCCATTCCAATGTGAGACTATTCCGATATCATGAGATTTGTTATCTCAATGCTTCTAATATCAAACTTGAGACCCTCCCTTATAGCATGAGATGTGACATCCAAGTCCTTCCCATTCCAATCCTGAGACCCTTCCGATAGCAGAGATGTGATATCTCAATGCTTATACCAAACCTGAGACCCTTCCTATGGCCTGAGATGTCATATACAACTCCTTCCCATTCCAATCCTGAGACCCTTCCTATAGCATGAGATGTGATATCTCAATGCTTATACCAAATCTGAGACCCTTCCTATAGCATGAGATGTGATATCCAACTCCTTCCCATTCCAATCCTGAGACCCTTCCTATAGCATGAGAAGTGATATCTCCATGCGTATACCAAACCTGAGACCCTTCCTATAGCATGAGATGTGATATCCAAATCCGTCCCATTCCAATCCTGAGACCCTTCCTATAGCATGTGATGTGATATCTCAATGCTTATACCAAACCTGAGACCCTTCCTATGGCATGAGATGTCATATACAACTCCTTCCCATTCCAATCCTGAGACCCTTCCTATAGTATGAGATGTGATATCTCAATGCTTATACCAAACCTGAGACCCTTCCTATAGCATGAGATGTGATATCCAACTTATTCCCATTCCAATCCTGAGACCCTTCCTATAACATGAGATTTGATGTCTCAATGCTTCTAATACCAAACCTGAGATCTTTCCTATAACATGAGATGTGATATCCAACTCCTTCCTATTCCAATTCTGAGACCCTTCCTATAGCATGAGATATGATATCCAAGTCCTTCCCATTCCAATCCTGAAACCCTTCCTATAACATGAGATGTGATATCCAACTCCTTCCCATTCCAACCTGAGACCCTTCCTATAGCATGAGATGGGATATCCAACTCCTTCCAAATCCAATACTGATACCCTTCCGATAGCATGAGATGTGATATCCCAATGCTTCTACCAAACCTGAGACCCATACTATGGCATGAGATGTGATATCAAACTCCTTCCCCTTCCAAACCTGAGACCCTCCCTTTAGCATGAGATGTGATATCCAACTCCTTCCCATTCCAATCCTGAGACCCTTCTGATAGCATGAGATGTGATATCTCAATGCCTCTAATACCAAAACTGAGATCCTACCTCTAACATGAAATGTGATATCCAACTCCTTCCCTTTCCAAACCTGAGACCCTGCCTATAGCATGAGATGTGATATCCAAATCCTTCCCATTCCAATCCTGAGACCCTTCCTATAGCATGTGATGTGATATCTCAATGCTTATACCAAACCTGAGACCCTTCCTATGGCATGAGACGTCATATACAACTCCTTCCCATTCCAATCCTGAGACCCTTCCTATAGCATGAGATGTGATATCCAACTTCTTCCCATTCCAATCCTGAGACCCTTCCTATAACATGAGATTTGATGTCTCAATGCTTCTAATACCAAACCTGAGATCTTTCCTATAACATGAGATGTGATATCCAACTCCTTCCCATTCCAATTCTGACACCCTTCCTATAGCATGAGATGTGATATCTCAATGCTTATACCAAACCTGAGACCCTTCCTATAGCTTGAGATGTGATATCCAACTCCTTCCCATTCCAATCCTGAGACCCTTCCTATAGCATGAGATGTGATATCTCAATGCTTCTAATACCAAACCTGAGACCCTTCCTATAGCTTGAGATGTGATATCCAACTCCTTCCCCTTCCAAACCTGAGAGCCTTCCCATAGCATGAGATATGATATCCAAGTCCTTCCCATTCCAATCCTGAGACCCTTCCTATAACATGAGATGTGATATCCAACTCCTTCCCATTCCAACCTGAGACCCTTCCTATAGCATGATGGGATATCCAACTCCTTCCAAATCCAATACTGATACCCTTCCGATAGCATGAGATGTGATATCCCAATGCTTCTACCAAACCTGAGACCCATACTATGGCATGAGATGTGATATCAAACTTCTTCCCATTCCAATCCTGAGACCCTTCCTATAGCTTGAGATGTGTTATCCAACTCCTTCCCATTTCAATTCTGAGACCCTTCCTATACCATGAGACTTGATATCTCAATGCTTCTAATACCAAACCCGAGACCCGTCCTATAACATGAGATGTGATATCCAAATCCTTCCCCTTCCAAACCTTAGACCCTTCCTATATCATGAGATGTGATATCCAACTCCTTCCCATTCCAATGTGAGACTATTCCGATATCATGAGATTTGTTATCTCAATGCTTCTAATATCAAACTTGAGACCCTCCCTTATAGCATGAGATGTGACATCCAAGTCCTTCCCATTCCAATCCTGAGACCCTTCCGATAGCAGAGATGTGATATCTCAATGCTTATACCAAACCTGAGACCCTTCCTATGGCCTGAGATGTCATATACAACTCCTTCCCATTCCAATCCTGAGACCCTTCCTATAGCATGAGATGTGATATCTCAATGCTTATACCAAATCTGAGACCCTTCCTATAGCATGAGATGTGATATCCAACTCCTTCCCATTCCAATCCTGAGACCCTTCCTATAGCATGAGAAGTGATATCTCCATGCGTATACCAAACCTGAGACCCTTCCTATAGCATGAGATGTGATATCCAAATCCGTCCCATTCCAATCCTGAGACCCTTCCTATAGCATGAGATGTGATATCTCAATGCTTATACCAAACCTGAAAGCCTACCTATAGCATGAGATGTGATGT
Organism: Ambystoma mexicanum; assembly: GCF_040938575.1. Classification (NCBI taxonomy): domain Eukaryota; kingdom Metazoa; phylum Chordata; class Amphibia; order Caudata; family Ambystomatidae; genus Ambystoma; species Ambystoma mexicanum. Next base: position 297,590,651 of record NC_090938.1, read on the forward strand.
CCAAGTCCATCCCATTCCAATCCTTAGACCCTTCCTACAGCATGCGATGTGATCTCTCAATGATTCTAATACCAAACCAGAGACCCGTCCTATAACATGAGATGGGATATCCAACTCCTTCCCATTCCAATCCTGAGCCACTTCCGATAGCAGAGATGTGATATCTCAATGCTTATACCAAACCTGAGACCCTTCCTATAACATGAGATGTGATATCCAAATCATTCCCATTCCAATCCTGAGACCCTTCCGATAGCATGAGATGTGATATCTCAATGCTTCTAATACCAAACCTGAGATCCTTCCTATAGCATATGTGATATCCAACTCCTTCCCATTCCAAACATGAGACCCTTCCTATAGCAAGAATGTAATATCCAACTCCTACTCATTCCAATCCTGAGACCATTCCTATAGCATGAGATGTGATATATCAATGCTTCTAATACCAAACCTGAGATCCTTCCTATGACATGAGATGTGATATCCAAATCCTTCCCATTCCAATCCTGAGACCCTTCCGATAGCATGAGATGTGATATCTCAATGCTTCTAATACCAAATCTGAGATCCTTCCTATAGCATGAGATGTGATATCCAACTTCTTCCCATTCCAATCCTGAGACCCTTCCTATAGCATGAGATGTGATAACTCAATGCTTATACCAAACCTGAGACCCTTCCTATAGCATGAGATGTGATATCCAACTTCTTCCCATTCCAATCCTGAGACCCTTCTTATAACATGAGATGTGATGTCTCAATGCTTCTAATACCAAACCTGAGATCTTTCCTATAACATGAGATGTGATATCCAACTCCTTCCCATTCCAATTCTGAGACCCTTCCTATAGCATGAGATATGATATCCAAGTCCTTCCCATTCCAATCCTGAGACCCTTCCTATAACATGAGATGTGATATCCAACTCCTTCCCATTCCAACCTGAGACCCTTCCTATAGCATGAGATGGGATATCCAACTCCTTCCAAATCCAATACTGATACCCTTCCGATAGCATGAGATGTGATATCCCAAAGCTTCTACCAAACCTGAGACCCATACTATGGCATGAGATGTGATATCAAACTCCTTCCCCTTCCAAACCTGAGACCCTCCCTTTAGCATGAGATGTGATATCCAACTCCTTCCCATTCCAATCCTGAGACCCTTCTGATAGCATGAGATGTGATATCTCAATGCCTCTAATACCAAACCTGAGATCCTACCTCTAACATGAAATGTGATATCCAACTCCTTCCCTTTACAAACCTGAGACCCTGCCTATAGCATGAGATGTGATATCCAAGTCCTTCCCATTCCAATCCTGAGACCCTTCCTATAGCATGTGATGTGATATCTCAATGCTTATACCAAACCTGAGACCCTTCCTATGGCATGAGATGTCATATACAACTCCTTCCCATTCCAATCCTGAGACCCTTCCTATAGTATGAGATGTGATATCTCAATGCTTATACCAAACCTGAGACCCTTCCTATAGCATGAGATGTGATATCCAACTTATTCCCATTCCAATCCTGAGACCCTTCCTATAACATGAGATTTGATGTCTCAATGCTTCTAATACCAAACCTGAGATCTTTCCTATAACATGAGATGTGATATCCAACTCCTTCCTATTCCAATTCTGAGACCCTTCCTATAGCATGAGATATGATATCCAAGTCCTTCCCATTCCAATCCTGAAACCCTTCCTATAACATGAGATGTGATATCCAACTCCTTCCCATTCCAACCTGAGACCCTTCCTATAGCATGAGATGGGATATCCAACTCCTTCCAAATCCAATACTGATACCCTTCCGATAGCATGAGATGTGATATCCCAATGCTTCTACCAAACCTGAGACCCATACTATGGCATGAGATGTGATATCAAACTCCTTCCCCTTCCAAACCTGAGACCCTCCCTTTAGCATGAGATGTGATATCCAACTCCTTCCCATTCCAATCCTGAGACCCTTCTGATAGCATGAGATGTGATATCTCAATGCCTCTAATACCAAAACTGAGATCCTACCTCTAACATGAAATGTGATATCCAACTCCTTCCCTTTCCAAACCTGAGACCCTGCCTATAGCATGAGATGTGATATCCAAATCCTTCCCATTCCAATCCTGAGACCCTTCCTATAGCATGTGATGTGATATCTCAATGCTTATACCAAACCTGAGACCCTTCCTATGGCATGAGACGTCATATACAACTCCTTCCCATTCCAATCCTGAGACCCTTCCTATAGCATGAGATGTGATATCCAACTTCTTCCCATTCCAATCCTGAGACCCTTCCTATAACATGAGATTTGATGTCTCAATGCTTCTAATACCAAACCTGAGATCTTTCCTATAACATGAGATGTGATATCCAACTCCTTCCCATTCCAATTCTGACACCCTTCCTATAGCATGAGATGTGATATCTCAATGCTTATACCAAACCTGAGACCCTTCCTATAGCTTGAGATGTGATATCCAACTCCTTCCCATTCCAATCCTGAGACCCTTCCTATAGCATGAGATGTGATATCTCAATGCTTCTAATACCAAACCTGAGACCCTTCCTATAGCTTGAGATGTGATATCCAACTCCTTCCCCTTCCAAACCTGAGAGCCTTCCCAGAGCATGAGATATGATATCCAAGTCCTTCCCATTCCAATCCTGAGACCCTTCCTATAACATGAGATGTGATATCCAACTCCTTCCCATTCCAACCTGAGACCCTTCCTATAGCATGATGGGATATCCAACTCCTTCCAAATCCAATACTGATACCCTTCCGATAGCATGAGATGTGATATCCCAATGCTTCTACCAAACATGAGACCCATACTATGGCATGAGATGTGATATCAAACTTCTTCCCATTCCAATCCTGAGACCCTTGCTATAGCTTGAGATGTGTTATCCAACTCCTTCCCATTCCAATTCTGAGACCCTTCCTATACCATGAGACTTGATATCTCAATGCTTCTAATACCAAACCTGAGACCCGTCCTATAACATGAGATGTGATATCCAAATCCTTCCCCTTCCAAACCTGAGACCCTTCATATATCATGAGATGTGATATCCAACTCCTTCCCATTCCAATCCTGAGACCCTTCCGATATCATGAGATTTGTTATCTCAATGCTTCTAATATCAAACTTGAGACCCTCCCTATAGCATGAGATTTGACATCCAAGTCCTTCCCATTCCAATCCTGAGACCCTTCCGATAGCAGAGATGTGATATCTCAATGCTTATACCAAACCTGAGACCCTTCCTATGGCCTGAGATGTCATATACAACTCCTTCCCATTCCAATCCTGAGACCCTTCCTATAGCATGAGATGTGATATCTCAATGCTTATACCAAATCTGAGACCCTTCCTATAGCATGAGATGTGTTATCCAACTCCTTCTCATTCCAATCCTGAGACCCTTCCTATAGCATGAGAAGTGATATCTCCATGCGTATACCAAACCTGAGACCCTTCCTATAGCATGAGATGTGATATCCAAATCCGTCCCATTCCAATCTTGAGACCCTTCCTATAGCATGAGATGTGATATCTCAATGCTTATACCAAACCTGAGAGCCTACCTATAGCATGAGATGTGATGTCCAAGTCCATCCCATTCCAATCCTTAGACCCTTCCTACAGCATGCGATGTGATATCTCAATGATTCTAATACCAAACCAGAGACCCGTCCTATAACATGAGATGGGATATCCAACTCCTTCCCATTCCAATCCGGAGCCACTTCCGATAGCAGAGATGTGATATCTCAATGCTTATACCAAACCTGAGACCCTTCCTATAACATGAGATGTGATATCCAAATCATTCCCATTCCAATCCTGAGACCCTTCCGATAGCATGAGATGTGACATCTCAATGCTTCTAATACCAAACCTGAGATCCTTCCTATAGCATATGTGATATCCAACTCCTTCCCATTCCAAACATGAGACCCTTCCTATAGCAAGAATGTAATATCCAACTCCTACCCATTCCAATCCTGAGACCATTCCTATAGCATGAGATGTGATATCTCAATGCTTATACCAAACCTGAGACTCTTCCTATAGCATGAGATGTGATATCCAACTCCTTCCCCTTCCAAACCTGAGAGCCTTCCTATAGCATGAGATATGATATCCAAGTCCTTCCCATTCCAATCCTGAGACCCTTCCTATAACATGAGATGTGATATCCAACTCCTTTCCCTTCCAAACCTGAGAGCCTTCCTATAGCATGAGATATGATATCCAAGGCCTTCCCATTCCAATCCTGAGACCCTTCCTATAACATGAGATGGGATATCCAACTCCTTCCAAATCCAATACTGATACCCTTCCGATAGCATGAGATGTGATATCCCAATGCTTCTACCAAACCTGAGACCCATACTATGGCATGAGATGTGATATCCAACTCCTTCCCATTCCAATCCTGAGACACTTCCTATAGCATGAGATGTGATATCTCACTGCTTATACCAAACCTGAGACCCTTCCTATAGCATGAGATGTGATATCTCAATGCCTCTTATACCAAACCTGAGATCCTTCCTCTAACATGAAATGTGATATCCAACTCCTTCCCCTTCCAAACCTGAGAGCCTTCCTATAGCATGAGATATGATATCCAAGTCCTTCCCATTCCAATCCTGAGACCCTTCCTATAACATGAGATGTGATATCCAACTCCTTCCCATTCCAACCTGAGACCCTTCCTATAGCATGAGATGGGATATCCAACTCCTTCCAAATCCAATACTGATACCCTTCCGATAGCATGAGATGTGATATCCCAATGCTTCTACCAAACCTGAGACCCATACTATGGCATGAGATGTGATATCAAACTCCTTCCCATTCCAATCCTGAGACCCTTACTATAGCTTGAGTTGTGATATCCAACTCCTTCCCATTCCAATTCTGAGACCCTTCCTATACCATGAGACTTGATATCTCAATGCTTCTAATACCAAACCTGAGACCCGTCCTATAACATGAGATGTGATATCCAAATCCTTCCCCTTCCAAACCTTAGACCCTTCCTTTATCATGAGATGTGATATCCAACTCCTTCCCATTCCAATCCTGAGACCCTTCCGATATCATGAGATGTCATATCTCAATGCGTCTAATATCAAACTTCAGACCCTCCCTATAGCATGAGATGTGATATCCAAGTCCTTCCCATTCCAATCCTGAGACCCTTCCTATAGCATGAGAAGTGATATCTCAATGCTTCTAATACCAAACCTGAGACCCGTCCTATAACATGAGATGTGATATCCAACTCCTTCCCATTCCAACCTGAGACCCTTCCTATAGCATGATGGGATATCCAACTCCTTCCAAATCCAATACTGATACCCTTCCGATAGTATGAGATGTGATATCCCAATGCTTCTACCAAACATGAGACCCATACTATGGCATGAGATGTGATATCAAACTTCTTCCCATTCCAATCCTGAGACCCTTGCTATAGCTTGAGATGTGTTATCCAACTCCTTCCCATTCCAATTCTGAGACCCTTCCTATACCATGAGACTTGATATCTCAATGCTTCTAATACCAAACCTGAGACCCGTCCTATAACATGAGATGTGATATCCAAATCCTTCCCCTTCCAAACCTGAGACCCTTCATATATCATGAGATGTGATATCCAACTCCTTCCCATTTCAATCCTGAGACCCTTCCGATATCATGAGATTTGTTATCTCAATGCTTCTAATATCAAACTTGAGACCCTTCCTATCGCATGAGATTTGACATCCAAGTCCTTCCCATTCCAATCCTGAGACCCTTCCGATAGCAGAGATGTGATATCTCAATGCTTATACCAAACCTGAGACCCTTCCTATGGCCTGAGATGTCATATACAACTCCTTCCCATTCCAATCCTGAGACCCTTCCTATAGCATGAGATGTGATATCTCAATGCTTATACCAAATCTGAGACCCTTCCTATAGCATGAGATGTGATATCCAACTCCTTCTCATTCCAATCCTGAGACCCTTCCTATCGCATGAGAAGTGATATCTCCATGCGTATACCAAACCTGAGACCCTTCCTATAGCATGAGGTGTGATATCCAAATCCGTCCCATTCCAATCTTGAGACCCTTCCTATAGCATGAGATGTGATATCTCAATGCTTATACCAAACCTGAGAGCCTACCTATAGCATGAGATGTGATGTCCAAGTCCATCCCATTCCAATCCTTAGACCCTTCCTACAGCATGCGATGTGATATCTCAATGATTCTAATACCAAACCAGAGACCCGTCCTATAACATGAGATGGGATATCCAACTCCTTCCAATTCCAATCCTGAGCCACTTCCGATAGCAGAGATGTGATATCTCAATGCTTATACCAAACCTGAGACCCTTCCTATAACATGAGATGTGATAGCCAAATCATTCCCATTCCAATCCTGAGACCCTTCCGATAGCATGAGATGTGACATCTCAATGCTTCTAATACCAAACCTGAGATCCTTCCTATAGCATATGAGATATCCAACTCCTTCCCATTCCAAACATGAGACCCTTCCTATAGCAAGAATGTAATATCCAACTCCTACCCATTCCAATCCTGAGACCATTCCTATAGCATGAGATGTGATATCTCAATGCTTATACCAAACCTGAGACTCTTCCTATAGCATGAGATGTGATATCCAACTCCTTCCCCTTCCAAACCTGAGAGCCTTCCTATAGCATGAGATATGATATCCAAGTCCTTCCCATTCCAATCCTGAGACCCTTCCTATAACATGAGATGTGATATCCAACTCCTTTCCCTTCCAAACCTGAGACCCTTCCTATAGCATGAGATATGATATCCAAGTCCTTCCCATTCCAATCCTGAGACCCTTCCTATAACATGAGATGTGATATCCAACTCCTTCCCATTCCAACCTGAGACCCTTCCTATAGCATGATGGGATATCCAACTCCTTCCAAATCCAATACTGATACCCTTCCGATAGCATGAGATGTGATATCCCAATGCTTCTACCAAACATGAGACCCATACTATGGCATGAGATGTGATATCAAACTTCTTCCCATTCCAATCCTGAGACCCTTGCTATAGCTTGAGATGTGTTATCCAACTCCTTCCCATTCCAATTCTGAGACCCTTCCTATACCATGAGACTTGATATCTCAATGCTTCTAATACCAAACCTGAGACCCGTCCTATAACATGAGATGTGATATCCAAATCCTTCCCCTTCCAAACCTGAGACCCTTCATATATCATGAGATGTGATATCCAACTCCTTCCCATTCCAATCCTGAGACCCTTCCGATATCATGAGATTTGTTATCTCAATGCTTCTAATATCAAACTTGAGACCCTCCCTATAGCATGAGATTTGACATCCAAGTCCTTCCCATTCCAATCCTGAGACCCTTCCGATAGCAGAGATGTGATATCTCAATGCTTATACCAAACCTGAGACCCTTCCTATGGCCTGAGATGTCATATACAACTCCTTCCCATTCCAATCCTGAGACCCTTCCTATAGCATGAGATGTGATATCTCAATGCTTATACCAAATCTGAGACCCTTCCTATAGCATGAGATGTGTTATCCAACTCCTTCTCATTCCAATCCTGAGACCCTTCCTATAGCATGAGAAGTGATATCTCCATGCGTATACCAAACCTGAGACCCTTCCTATAGCATGAGATGTGATATCCAAATCCGTCCCATTCCAATCTTGAGACCCTTCCTATAGCATGAGATGTGATATCTCAATGCTTATACCAAACCTGAGAGCCTACCTATAGCATGAGATGTGATGTCCAAGTCCATCCCATTCCAATCCTTAGACCCTTCCTACAGCATGCGATGTGATATCTCAATGATTCTAATACCAAACCAGAGACCCGTCCTATAACATGAGATGGGATATCCAACTCCTTCCCATTCCAATCCGGAGCCACTTCCGATAGCAGAGATGTGATATCTCAATGCTTATACCAAACCTGAGACCCTTCCTATAACATGAGATGTGATATCCAAATCATTCCCATTCCAATCCTGAGACCCTTCCGATAGCATGAGATGTGACATCTCAATGCTTCTAATACCAAACCTGAGATCCTTCCTATAGCATATGTGATATCCAACTCCTTCCCATTCCAAACATGAGACCCTTCCTATAGCAAGAATGTAATATCCAACTCCTACCCATTCCAATCCTGAGACCATTCCTATAGCATGAGATGTGATATCTCAATGCTTATACCAAACCTGAGACTCTTCCTATAGCATGAGATGTGATATCCAACTCCTTCCCCTTCCAAACCTGAGAGCCTTCCTATAGCATGAGATATGATATCCAAGTCCTTCCCATTCCAATCCTGAGACCCTTCCTATAACATGAGATGTGATATCCAACTCCTTTCCCTTCCAAACCTGAGAGCCTTCCTATAGCATGAGATATGATATCCAAGGCCTTCCCATTCCAATCCTGAGACCCTTCCTATAACATGAGATGGGATATCCAACTCCTTCCAAATCCAATACTGATACCCTTCCGATAGCATGAGATGTGATATCCCAATGCTTCTACCAAACCTGAGACCCATACTATGGCATGAGATGTGATATCCAACTCCTTCCCATTCCAATCCTGAGACACTTCCTATAGCATGAGATGTGATATCTCACTGCTTATACCAAACCTGAGACCCTTCCTATAGCATGAGATGTGATATCTCAATGCCTCTTATACCAAACCTGAGATCCTTCCTCTAACATGAAATGTGATATCCAACTCCTTCCCCTTCCAAACCTGAGAGCCTTCCTATAGCATGAGATATGATATCCAAGTCCTTCCCATTCCAATCCTGAGACCCTTCCTATAACATGAGATGTGATATCCAACTCCTTCCCATTCCAACCTGAGACCCTTCCTATAGCATGAGATGGGATATCCAACTCCTTCCAAATCCAATACTGATACCCTTCCGATAGCATGAGATGTGATATCCCAATGCTTCTACCAAACCTGAGACCCATACTATGGCATGAGATGTGATATCAAACTCCTTCCCATTCCAATCCTGAGACCCTTACTATAGCTTGAGTTGTGATATCCAACTCCTTCCCATTCCAATTCTGAGACCCTTCCTATACCATGAGACTTGATATCTCAATGCTTCTAATACCAAACCTGAGACCCGTCCTATAACATGAGATGTGATATCCAAATCCTTCCCCTTCCAAACCTTAGACCCTTCCTTTATCATGAGATGTGATATCCAACTCCTTCCCATTCCAATCCTGAGACCCTTCCGATATCATGAGATGTCATATCTCAATGCGTCTAATATCAAACTTCAGACCCTCCCTATAGCATGAGATGTGATATCCAAGTCCTTCCCATTCCAATCCTGAGACCCTTCCTATAGCATGAGAAGTGATATCTCAATGCTTCTAATACCAAACCTGAGACCCGTCCTATAACATGAGATGTGATATCCAACTCCTTCCCATTCCAACCTGAGACCCTTCCTATAGCATGATGGGATATCCAACTCCTTCCAAATCCAATACTGATACCCTTCCGATAGTATGAGATGTGATATCCCAATGCTTCTACCAAACATGAGACCCATACTATGGCATGAGATGTGATATCAAACTTCTTCCCATTCCAATCCTGAGACCCTTGCTATAGCTTGAGATGTGTTATCCAACTCCTTCCCATTCCAATTCTGAGACCCTTCCTATACCATGAGACTTGATATCTCAATGCTTCTAATACCAAACCTGAGACCCGTCCTATAACATGAGATGTGATATCCAAATCCTTCCCCTTCCAAACCTGAGACCCTTCATATATCATGAGATGTGATATCCAACTCCTTCCCATTTCAATCCTGAGACCCTTCCGATATCATGAGATTTGTTATCTCAATGCTTCTAATATCAAACTTGAGACCCTTCCTATCGCATGAGATTTGACATCCAAGTCCTTCCCATTCCAATCCTGAGACCCTTCCGATAGCAGAGATGTGATATCTCAATGCTTATACCAAACCTGAGACCCTTCCTATGGCCTGAGATGTCATATACAACTCCTTCCCATTCCAATCCTGAGACCCTTCCTATAGCATGAGATGTGATATCTCAATGCTTATACCAAATCTGAGACCCTTCCTATAGCATGAGATGTGATATCCAACTCCTTCTCATTCCAATCCTGAGACCCTTCCTATCGCATGAGAAGTGATATCTCCATGCGTATACCAAACCTGAGACCCTTCCTATAGCATGAGGTGTGATATCCAAATCCGTCCCATTCCAATCTTGAGACCCTTCCTATAGCATGAGATGTGATATCTCAATGCTTATACCAAACCTGAGAGCCTACCTATAGCATGAGATGTGATGTCCAAGTCCATCCCATTCCAATCCTTAGACCCTTCCTACAGCATGCGATGTGATATCTCAATGATTCTAATACCAAACCAGAGACCCGTCCTATAACATGAGATGGGATATCCAACTCCTTCCAATTCCAATCCTGAGCCACTTCCGATAGCAGAGATGTGATATCTCAATGCTTATACCAAACCTGAGACCCTTCCTATAACATGAGATGTGATAGCCAAATCATTCCCATTCCAATCCTGAGACCCTTCCGATAGCATGAGATGTGACATCTCAATGCTTCTAATACCAAACCTGAGATCCTTCCTATAGCATATGAGATATCCAACTCCTTCCCATTCCAAACATGAGACCCTTCCTATAGCAAGAATGTAATATCCAACTCCTACCCATTCCAATCCTGAGACCATTCCTATAGCATGAGATGTGATATCTCAATGCTTATACCAAACCTGAGACTCTTCCTATAGCATGAGATGTGATATCCAACTCCTTCCCCTTCCAAACCTGAGAGCCTTCCTATAGCATGAGATATGATATCCAAGTCCTTCCCATTCCAATCCTGAGACCCTTCCTATAACATGAGATGTGATATCCAACTCCTTTCCCTTCCAAACCTGAGACCCTTCCTATAGCATGAGATATGATATCCAAGGCCTTCCCATTCCAATCCTGAGACCCTTCCTATAACATGAGATGGGATATCCAACTCCTTCCAAATCCAATACTGATACCCTTCCGATAGCATGAGATGTGATATCCCAATGCTTCTACCAAACCTGAGACCCATACAAGGCATGAGATGTGATATCCAACTCCTTCCCATTCCAATCCTGAGACACTTCCTATAGCATGAGATGTGATATCTCACTGCTTATACCAAACCTGAGACCCTTCCTATAGCATGAGATGTGATATCTCAATGCCTCTTATACCAAACCTGAGATCCTTCCTCTACCATGAAATGTGATATCCAACTCCTTCCCCTTCCAAACCTGAGAGCCTTCCTATAGCATGAGATATGATATCCAAGTCCTTCCCATTCCAATCCTGAGACCCTTCCTATAACATGAGATGTGATATCCAACTCCTTCCCATTCCAACCTGAGACCCTTCCTATAGCATGAGATGGGATATCCAACTCCTTCCAAATCCAATACTGATACCCTTCCGATAGCATGAGATGTGATATCCCAATGCTTCTACCAAACCTGAGACCCATACTATGGCATGAGATGTGATATCAAACTCCTTCCCATTCCAATCCTGAGACCCTTACTATAGCTTGAGATGTGATATCCAACTCCTTCCCATTCCAATTCTGAGACCCTTCCTATACCATGAGACTTGATATCTCAATGCTTCTAATACCAAACCTGAGACCCGTCCTATAACATGAGATGTGATATCCAAATCCTTCCCCTTCCAAACCTTAGACCCTTCCTTTATCATGAGATGTGATATCCAACTCCTTCCCATTCCAATCCTGAGACCCTTCCGATATCATGAGATGTCATATCTCAATGCTTCTAATATCAAACTTCAGACCCTCCCTACAGCATGAGATGTGATATCCAAGTCCTTCCCATTCCAATCCTGAGACCCTTCCTATAGCATGAGAAGTGATATCTCAATGCTTCTAATACCAAACCTGAGACCCGTCCTATAACATGAGATGTGATATCCAAATCCTTCCCCTTCCAAACCTTAGACCCTTCCTTTATCATGAGATGGGAATATCCAACTCCTTCCCATTCCAATCCTGAGACCATTCCGATAGCAGAGATGTGATATCTCAATGCTTATACCAAACCTGAGATCCTTCCTATAACATGAGATGTGATATCCAACTCCTTCCCATTCCAATCCTGAGACACTTCCTATAGCATGAGATGTGATATCTCACTGCTTATACCAAACCTGAGACCCTTCCTATAGCATGAGATGTGATATCCAACTCCTTCCCATTCTAATCCTGAGACCCTTCCTATAGCATGAGATGTGATATCTCAAAGCTTCTAATATCAAACTTGAGACCCTCCCTATAGCATGAGATGTGATATCCAAGTCCCACCCATTCCAATCCTGAGACACTTCCTATAGCATGAGATGTAATATCTCAATGCTTCTAATACCAAACCTGAGACTCTTCCTATAACATGAGATGGGATATCCAACTCCTTCCCATTCCAATCCTGAGACCCTTTCGATTGCAGAGATGTGATATCTCAATGCTTATACCAAACCTGAGACCCTTCCTACGGCATGAGATGTCATATACAACTCCTTCCCATTCCAATCCTGAGACCCTTCCTATAGCATGAGATGTGATATCTCAATGCTTATACCTAACCTGAGACCCTTCCTATAGCATGAGATGTGATATCCAACTCCTTCCCATTCCAATCCTGAGACCCTTCCTATAGCATGAGATGTGATGTCTCAATGCCTCTAAAACCAAACCTGAGATCCTTCCTCTAACATGAAATGTGATATCCAACTCCTTCCCTTTCCAAACCTGGGAGCCTATCTATAGCATGAGATGTGATATCCAAGTCCTTCCCATTCCAATACTTAGACCCTTCCTACAGCATGCAATATGATATCTCAATGATTCTAATAACAAACCTGAGACCCGTCCTATAACATGAGATGGGATATCCAACTCCTTCCCATTCCAATCCTGAGACACTTCCGATAGCAGAGATATGATATCTCAATGCTTATACCAAACCTGAGACCCTTCCTATAACATGAGATGTGATATCCAACTCCTTCCCGTTCCAAACCTGAGACCCTTCCTTTAGCATGAGATGTGATATCCAGCTCCTTTCCATTCCAATCCTGAGACATTTCCGATAGCATGAGATGTGATATCTCAATGATTCTACCAAACCTGAGACCCTTCCTTTAGCATGAGATGTGATATCCAACTCCATCCCATTCCAATCCTGAGACCCTTCTTATAGCATGAGATGTGATATCTCAATACTTCTAATACCAAACCTGAGATCCTTCCGATAACATGAGATGTGATATCCAAATCCTTCCCCTTCCAAACCTGAGACCCTCCCTTTAGCATGAGATGTGATATCTCAATGATTCTACCAAACCTGAGACCCTTCCTTTAGCATGAGATGTGATATCCAACTCCATCCCATTCCAATCCTGAGACCCTTCTTATAGCATGAGATGTGATATCTCAATACTTCTAATACCAAACCTGAGATCCTTCCGATAACATGAGATGTGATATCCAAATCCTTCCCATTCCAATCCTGAGACCCTTCTGATAGCAAGAGATGTGATATCTCAATGCTTCTAATACCAAACCTGAGATCCTTCCGATAGCATGAGATGTGATATCTCAATGCTTCTAATACCAAACCTGAGATCCTTCCTATAACATGAGATGTGATATCCAAATCCTTCCCCTTCCAAACCTGAGACCCTCCCTTTAGCATGAGATGTGAAATCCAACTCCTTCCCATTCCAATCCTGAGACCCTTCTGATAGCATGAGATGTGATATCTCAATGCCTCTAAAACGAATCCTGAGACCCTTCCTATAACATGAGATGTGATATCCAACTCCTTCCCATTTCAACCTGAGACCCTTCCTATAGCATGAGATGGGATATCCAACTCCTTCCAAATCCAATTCTGATAACCTTCCGATAGTATGAGATGTGATATCCCAATGCTTCTAACAAACCTGAGACCCTTCCTTTAGCATGAGATGTGATATCCAACTCCATCCCATTCCAATCCTGAGACCCTTCCTATAGCATGAGATGTGATATCTCAATGCTTCTAATACCAAACCTGAGACCCTTCCTATAGCTTGAGATGTGATATCCAACTCCTTCCCCTTCCAAACCTGAGAGCCTTCCCATAGCATGAGATATGATATCCGAGTCCTTCCCATTCCAATCCTGAGACCCTTCCTATAACATGAGATGTGATATCCAACTCCTTCCCATTCCAACCTGAGACCCTTCCTATAGCATGATGGGATATCCAACTCCTTCCAAATCCAATACTGATACCCTTCCGATAGCATGAGATGTGATATCCCAATGCTTCTACCAAACCTGAGACCCATACTATGGCATGAGATGTGATATCAAACTTCTTCCCATTCCAATCCTGAGACCCTTCCTATAGCTTGAGATGTGTTATCAAACTCCTTCCCATTTCAATTCTGAGACCCTTCCTATACCATGAGACTTGATATCTCAATGCTTCTAATACCAAACCCGAGACCCGTCCTATAACATGAGATATGATATCCAAATCCTTCCCCTTCCAAACCTTAGACCCTTCCTATATCATGAGATGTGATATCCAACTCCTTCCCATTCCAATCCTGAGACACTTCCTATAGCATGAGATGTGATATCTCACTGCTTATACCAAACCTGAGACCCTTCCTATAGCATGAGATGTGATATCCAACTCCTTCCCATTCTAATCCTGAGACCCTTCCTATAGCATGAGATGTGATATCTCAAAGCTTCTAATATCAAACTTGAGACCCTCCCTATAGCATGAGATGTGATATCCAAGTCCTTCCCATTCCAATCCTGAGACACTTCCTATAGCATGAGATGTAATATCTCAATGCTTCTAATACCAAACCTGAGACTCTTCCTATAACATGAGATGGGATATCCAACTCCTTCCCATTCCAATCCTGAGACCCTTTCGATTGCAGAGATGTGATATCTCAATGCTTATACCAAACCTGAGACCCTTCCTACGGCATGAGATGTCATATACAACTCCTTCCCATTCCAATCCTGAGACCCTTCCTATAGCATGAGATGTGATATCTCAATGCTTATACCTAACCTGAGACCCTTCCTATAGCATGAGATGTGATATCCAACTCCTTCCCATTCCAATCCTGAGACCCTTCCTATAGCATGAGATGTGATGTCTCATTGCCTCTAATACCAAACCTGAGATCCTTCCTCTAACATGAAATGTGATATCCAACTCCTTCCCTTTCCAAACCTGGGAGCCTATCTATAGCATGAGATGTGATATCCAAGTCCTTCCCATTCCAATACTTAGACCCTTCCTACAGCATGCAATATGATATCTCAATGATTCTAATAACAAACCTGAGACCCGTCCTATAACATGAGATGGGATATCCAACTCCTTCCCATTCCAATCCTGAGACACTTCCGATAGCAGAGATATGATATCTCAATGCTTATACCAAACCTGAGACCCTTCCTATAACATGAGATGTGATATCCAACTCCTTCCCGTTCCAAACCTGAGACCCTTCCTTTAGCATGAGATGTGATATCCAGCTCCTTCCCATTCCAATCCTGAGACATTTCCGATAGCATATGATGTGATATCTCAATGATTCTACCAAACCTGAGACCCTTCCTTTAGCATGAGATGTGATATCCAACTCCATCCCATTCCAATCCTGAGACCCTTCTTATAGCATGAGATGTGATATCTCAATACTTCTAATACCAAACCTGAGATCCTTCCGATAACATGAGATGTGATATCCAAATCCTTCCCCTTCCAAACCTGAGACCCTCCCTTTAGCATGAGATGTGATAGCCAACTCCTTCCCATTCCAATCCTGAGACCCTTCTGATAGCAAGAGATGTGATATCTCAATGCTTCTAATACCAAACCTGAGATCCTTCCGATAGCATGAGATGTGATATCTCAATGCTTCTAATACCAAACCTGAGATCCTTCCTATAACATGAGATGTGATATCCAAATCCTTCCCCTTCCAAACCTGAGACCCTCCCTTTAGCATGAGATGTGAAATCCAACTCCTTCCCATTCCAATCCTGAGACCCTTCTGATAGCATGAGATGTGATATCTCAATGCCTCTAAAACGAATCCTGAGACCCTTCCTATAACATGAGATGTGATATCCAACTCCTTCCCATTTCAACCTGAGACCCTTCCTATAGCATGAGATGGGATATCCAACTCCTTCCAAATCCAATTCTGATACCCTTCCGATAGCATGAGATGTGATATCCCAATGCTTCTAACAAACCTGAGACCCTTCCTTTAGCATGAGATGTGATATCCAACTCCATCCCATTCCAATCCTGAGACCCTTCCTATAGCATGAGATGTGATATCTCAATGCTTCTAATACCAAACCTGAGACCCTTCCTATAGCTTGAGATGTGATATCCAACTCCTTCCCCTTCCAAACCTGAGAGCCTTCCCATAGCATGAGATATGATATCCAAGTCCTTCCCATTCCAATCCTGAGACCCTTCCTATAACATGAGATGTGATATCCAACTCCTTCCCATTCCAACCTGAGACCCTTCCTATAGCATGATGGGATATCCAACTCCTTCCAAATCCAATACTGATACCCTTCCGATAGCATGAGATGTGATATCCCAATGCTTCTACCAAACCTGAGACCCATACTATGGCATGAGATGTGATATCAAACTTCTTCCCATTCCAATCCTGAGATCCTTCCTTTAGCTTGAGATGTGTTATCAAACTCCTTCCCATTTCAATTCTGAGACCCTTCCTATACCATGAGACTTGATATCTCAATGCTTCTAATACCAAACCCGAGACCCGTCCTATAACATGAGATGTGATATCCAAATCCTTCCCCTTCCAAACCTTAGACCCTTCCTATATCATGAGATGTGATATCCAACTCCTTCCCATTCCAATGTGAGACTATTCCGATATCATGAGATTTGTTATCTCAATGCTTCTAATATCAAACTTGAGACCCTCCCTTATAGCATGAGATGTGACATCCAAGTCCTTCCCATTCCAATCCTGAGACCCTTCCGATAGCAGAGATGTGATATCTCAATGCTTATACCAAACCTGAGACCCTTCCTATGGCCTGAGATGTCATATACAACTCCTTCCCATTCCAATCCTGAGACCCTTCCTATAGCATGAGATGTGATATCTCAATGCTTATACCAAATCTGAGACCCTTCCTATAGCATGAGATGTGATATCCAACTCCTTCCCATTCCAATCCTGAGACCCTTCCTATAGCATGAGAAGTGATATCTCCATGCGTATACCAAACCTGAGACCCTTCCTATAGCATGAGATGTGATATCCAAATCCGTCCCATTCCAATCCTGAGACCCTTCCTATAGCATGAGATGTGATATCTCAATGCTTATACCAAACCTGAAAGCCTACCTATAGCATGAGATGTGATGTCCAAGTCCATCCCATTCCAATCCTTAGACCCTTCCTACAGCATGCGATGTGATCTCTCAATGATTCTAATACCAAACCAGAGACCCGTCCTATAACATGAGATGGGATATCCAACTCCTTCCCATTCCAATCCTGAGCCACTTCCGATAGCAGAGATGTGATATCTCAATGCTTATACCAAACCTGAGACCCTTCCCATAACATGAGATGTGATATCCAAATCATTCCCATTCCAATCCTGAGACCCTTCCGATAGCATGAGATGTGATATCTCAATGCTTCTAATACCAAACCTGAGATCCTTCCTATAGCATATGTGATATCCAACTCCTTCCCATTCCAAACATGAGACCCTTCCTATAGCAAGAATGTAATATCCAACTCCTACTCATTCCAATCCTGAGACCATTCCTATAGCATGAGATGTGATATATCAATGCTTCTAATACCAAACCTGAGATCCTTCCTATGACATGAGATGTGATATCCAAATCCTTCCCATTCCAATCCTGAGACCCTTCCGATAGCATGAGATGTGATATCTCAATGCTTCTAATACCAAATCTGAGATCCTTCCTATAGCATGAGATGGAATATCCAACTTCTTCCCATTCCAATCCTGAGACCCTTCCTATAGCATCAGATGTGATATCTCAATGCTTATACCAAACCTGAGACCCTTCCTATAGCATGAGATGTGATATCCAACTTCTTCCCATTCCAATCCTGAGACCCTTCCTATAACATGAGATGTGATGTCTCAATGCTTCTAATACCAAACCTGAGATCTTTCCTATAACATGAGATGTGATATCCAACTCCTTCCCATTCCAATTCTGAGACCCTTCCTATAGCATGAGATATGATATCCAAGTCCTTCCCATTCCAATCCTGAGACCCTTCCTATAACATGAGATGTGATATCCAACTCCTTCCCATTCCAACCTGAGACCCTTCCTATAGCATGAGATGGGATATCCAACTCCTTCCAAATCCAATACTGATACCCTTCCGATAGCATGAGATGTGATATCCCAAAGCTTCTACCAAACCTGAGACCCATACTATGGCATGAGATGTGATATCAAACTCCTTCCCCTTCCAAACCTGAGACCCTCCCTTTAGCATGAGATGTGATATCCAACTCCTTCCCATTCCAATCCTGAGACCCTTCTGATAGCATGAGATGTGATATCTCAATGCCTCTAATACCAAACCTGAGATCCTACCTCTAACATGAAATGTGATATCCAACTCCTTCCCTTTACAAACCTGAGACCCTGCCTATAGCATGAGATGTGATATCCAAGTCCTTCCCATTCCAATCCTGAGACCCTTCCTATAGCATGTGATGTGATATCTCAATGCTTATACCAAACCTGAGACCCTTCCTATGGCATGAGATGTCATATACAACTCCTTCCCATTCCAATCCTGAGACCCTTCCTATAGTATGAGATGTGATATCTCAATGCTTATACCAAACCTGAGACCCTTCCTATAGCATGAGATGTGATATCCAACTTATTCCCATTCCAATCCTGAGACCCTTCCTATAACATGAGATTTGATGTCTCAATGCTTCTAATACCAAACCTGAGATCTTTCCTATAACATGAGATGTGATATCCAACTCCTTCCTATTCCAATTCTGAGACCCTTCCTATAGCATGAGATATGATATCCAAGTCCTTCCCATTCCAATCCTGAAACCCTTCCTATAACATGAGATGTGATATCCAACTCCTTCCCATTCCAACCTGAGACCCTTCCTATAGCATGAGATGGGATATCCAACTCCTTCCAAATCCAATACTGATACCCTTCCGATAGCATGAGATGTGATATCCCAATGCTTCTACCAAACCTGAGACCCATACTATAGCATGAGATGTGATATCAAACTTCTTCCCCTTCCAAACCTGAGACCCTCCCTTTAGCATGAGATGTGATATCCAACTCCTTCCCATTCCAATCCTGAGACCCTTCTGATAGCATGAGATGTGATATCTCAATGCCTCTAATACCAAAACAGAGATCCTACCTCTAACATGAAATGTGATATCCAACTCCTTCCCTTTCCAAACCTGAGACCCTGCCTATAGCATGAGATGTGATATCCAAGTCCTTCCCATTCCAATCCTGAGACCCTTCCTATAGCATGTGATGTGATATCTCAATGCTTATACCAAACCTGAGACCCTTCCTATGGCATGAGACGTCATATACAACTCCTTCCCATTCCAATCCTGAGACCCTTCCTATAGCATGAGATGTGATATCCAACTTCTTCCCATTCCAATCCTGAGACCCTTCCTATAACATGAGATTTGATGTCTCAATGCTTCTAATACCAAACCTGAGATCTTTCCTATAACATGAGATGTGATATCCAACTCCTTCCCATTCCAATTCTGACACCCTTCCTATAGCATGAGATGTGATATCTCAATGCTTATACCAAACCTGAGACCCTTCCTATAGCTTGAGATGTGATATCCAACTCCTTCCCATTCCAATCCTGAGACCCTTCCTATAGCATGAGATGTGATATCTCAATGCTTCTAATACCAAACCTGAGACCCTTCCTATAGCTTGAGATGTGATATCCAACTCCTTCCCCTTCCAAACCTGAGAGCCTTCCCATAGCATGAGATATGATATCCAAGTCCTTCCCATTCCAATCCTGAGACCCTTCCTATAGCATGATGGGATATCCAACTCCTTCCAAATCCAATACTGATACCCTTCCGATAGCATGAGATGTGATATCCCAATGCTTCTACCAAACATGAGACCCATACTATGGCATGAGATGTGATATCAAACTTCTTCCCATTCCAATCCTGAGACCCTTGCTATAGCTTGAGATGTGTTATCCAACTCCTTCCCATTCCAATTCTGAGACCCTTCCTATACCATGAGACTTGATATCTCAATGCTTCTAATACCAAACCTGAGACCCGTCCTATAACATGAGATGTGATATCCAAATCCTTCCCCTTCCAAACCTGAGACCCTTCATATATCATGAGATGTGATATCCAACTCCTTCCCATTCCAATCCTGAGACCCTTCCGATATCATGAGATTTGTTATCTCAATGCTTCTAATATCAAACTTGAGACCCTCCCTATAGCATGAGATTTGACATCCAAGTCCTTCCCATTCCAATCCTGAGACCCTTCCGATAGCAGAGATGTGATATCTCAATGCCTATACCAAACCTGAGACCCTTCCTATGGCCTGAGATGTCATATACAACTCCTTCCCATTCCAATCCTGAGACCCTTCCTATAGCATGAGATGTGATATCTCAATGCTTATACCAAATCTGAGACCCTTCCTATAGCATGAGATGTGATATCCAACTCCTTCTCATTCCAATCCTGAGACCCTTCCTATAGCATGAGAAGTGATATCTCCATGCGTATACCAAACCTGAGACCCTTCCTATAGCATGAGATGTGATATCCAAATCCGTCCCATTCCAATCTTGAGACCCTTCCTATAGCATGAGATGTGATATCTCAATGCTTATACCAAACCTGAGAGCCTACCTATAGCATGAGATGTGATGTCCAAGTCCATCCCATTCCAATCCTTAGACCCTTCCTACAGCATGCGATGTGATATCTCAATGATTCTAATACCAAACCAGAGACCCGTCCTATAACATGAGATGGGATATCCAACTCCTTCCCATTCCAATCCTGAGCCACTTCCGATAGCAGAGATGTGATATCTCAATGCTTATACCAAACCTGAGACCCTTCCTATAACATGAGATGTGATATCCAAATCATTCCCATTCCAATCCTGAGACCCTTCCGATAGCATGAGATGTGACATCTCAATGCTTCTAATACCAAACCTGAGATCCTTCCTATAGCATATGTGATATCCAACTCCTTCCCATTCCAAACATGAGACCCTTCCTATAGCAAGAATGTAATATCCAACTCCTACCCATTCCAATCCTGAGACCATTCCTATAGCATGAGATGTGATATCTCAATGCTTATACCAAACCTGAGACTCTTCCTATAGCATGAGATGTGATATCCAACTCCTTCCCCTTCCAAACCTGAGAGCCTTCCTATAGCATGAGATATGATATCCAAGTCCTTCCCATTCCAATCCTGAGACCCTTCCTATAACATGAGATGTGATATCCAACTCCTTTCCCTTCCAAACCTGAGAGCCTTCCTATAGCATGAGATATGATATCCAAGGCCTTCCCATTCCAAACCTGAGACCCTTCCTATAACATGAGATGGGATATCCAACTCCTTCCAAATCCAATACTGATACCCTTCCGATAGCATGAGATGTGATATCCCAATGCTTCTACCAAACCTGAGACCCACACTATGGCATGAGATGTGATATCCAACTCCTTCCCATTCCAATCCTGAGACACTTCCTATAGCATGAGATGTGATATCTCACTGCTTATACCAAACCTGAGACCCTTCCTATAGCATGAGATGTGATATCTCAATGCCTCTTATACCAAACCTGAGATCCTTCCTCTAACATGAAATGTGATATCCAACTCCTTCCCCTTCCAAACCTGAGAGCCTTCCTATAGCATGAGATATGATATCCAAGTCCTTCCCATTCCAATCCTGAGACCCTTCCTATAACATGAGATGTGATATCCAACTCCTTCCCATTCCAACCTGAGACCCTTCCTATAGCATGAGATGGGATATCCAACTCCTTCCAAATCCAATACTGATACCCTTCCGATAGCATGAGATGTGATATCCCAATGCTTCTACCAAACCTGAGACCCATACTATGGCAGGAGATGTGATATCAAACTCCTTCCCATTCCAATCCTGAGACCCTTACTATAGCTTGAGTTGTGATATCCAACTCCTTCCCATTCCAATTCTGAGACCCTTCCTATACCATGAGACTTGATATCTCAATGCTTCTAATACCAAACCTGAGACCCGTCCTATAACATGAGATGTGATATCCAAATCCTTCCCCTTCCAAACCTTAGACCCTTCCTTTATCATGAGATGTGATATCCAACTCCTTCCCATTCCAATCCTGAGACCCTTCCGATATCATGAGATGTCATATCTCAATGCTTCTAATATCAAACTTCAGACCCTCCCTATAGCATGAGATGTGATATCCAAGTCCTTCCCATTCCAATCCTGAGACCCTTCCTATAGCATGAGAAGTGATATCTCAATGCTTCTAATACCAAACCTGAGACCTGTAGGGTATTTTGTGGAGATTTGGGGCCTGACGGTATTTTATTACCGCTGAGAAATAACTTAGCAATAATCACTCTTTGTATTCAGATTTGGCCATGTGCAACAATAATACAATGGACATGCATTATTTCAGCACCCAGACCTGCATATTTGGTATACGTGGTTGGTGGTATTTTGGTGAGCATAATTCCCTTGTTTTATTTGTGGCCCCAATGTCCAGAATCCCTTATCTTCGCTTAGATTTTTCGTGTGATCACTAGAGAGACCTCAGACCTGCATTCTAGGGAAACCACAATTTCCAGGGATAGTGTTGGTGCGCCACCATGGGCAAACTCACTGACTTATTTACGACAGAGAGCTATATGTGGTAGTCTTGTGGTAATTTCCACTACCTTATATACGGTAGGGAGCTATGTTCAGAGAGTCTCTCTTCCCGTTGGCTCATGTACCTCCAACAAGTTATACTACAGTCACTCACAATTATTCATACTGATTCTGACATACACACATCTGTCTTAAAATGACCATTGCACTGTTTAAAAATCTCCCCACATCATTGGCATTGTAATGGTAAATAGAAAATAAACCACCCGTCTGTTTTTAAATATTTTCTGTATTATAAAATTTGCATTTAGACATAATCTCATTCTTTACAGCAATAAAAGGGAACAATCAAAGCATTTTCAATGACACACTGCAATTATAGTGGCGGAGAACAGAACTTAAATTGCAACATTAGCACTTGATTAAGACACGCACGGGACTTTCATTTTTCTACACTGACTGCATACTTTCGTGCACACACACAGCTCCCCCAGTTAGGTAATTACCTTATCTGTTTAGAGGATTCTCTCTGTGAATGTGGCTCTCTTGGCTTAACTCCAACGAAAAGGGACGCTTGCCTTCTCAAGCCGGGGTCATTGCCTGGAATTCTCAGCTTTTTCAGATAGGACAGCCTCTGCCAGTGGAAATGTAATTCTTTCAGCTTTCCCCAGTCTCGACTGCAGCAGGACACCCCCACAGCCAGGTCTTCTCCCCAGTAGTGCAGAAAGATGTCTGCCTGTCTTTTTCCCTGCTACTGCCCACTAAAACTTTCCTCTCAGCCCTCTTTATGACGTGTTCCAATGAAATCCATCATCTCTCATCCTCCTACTTTTAAACAATAGCTTCGCTTATACATTTGCAATTGTTGCAAATCTGACTTCCTTCCTCCTGCAGTTACTGTGCACAACAACACGGATAATCAGGCAGAGAAGAGAGGAAAAATCTGCACACTCATTTAACTGGTTTTTAAAGTATGCCTAATTCTGCAGTAGAGAACACATTTTATTAGTGAGTTATATTAAAATAAGGTTTTATTAGTCAGGTTAATGGTTAATATGTTAGCTGTTAATTTTCAAATGTGTCTCTAGCAATATAGGCATTTCAGGTGAAAAATAGTGTGCATTTTTAAATGAACACGTGTGCTTTTAACTGTAAAAATAGCTTTGCATCTTATATGTTAAAATCGTTTTTTGACTGAATAGCCTGTCTTTCCTTGTTAATCTGCTAACCCATATAGCAATGCACCGCACCCTTGTGGTGGTGCTGCAAAAAAAAAAATGCTACTTGTGCAGTAGTGCTGTAATGCTACTTGTGCAGTAGTGCTGTAATGCTACTTGTGCTGTAGTGCTGTACTCTGTGCTGTAACGTGCCAAATATCCTTACATATACCCTCCTTTTGTTTTTAGAACTTGGCTATAATCCAAGCCAATTCCTAAAAACAACTTGTTCTATTTTTTTTTTACAATATAGCAATCCAACAAAATGAATATTCATGTGCATCAATGAAAATTTGCAATTAACATTTCATCTGAGTCCATCAGTTCATAAAATGTTCCACATTTGCCTTCTCAGTGGAAGTGGCATTACTTTAAGTTTAAATTTTCCAAGTCAATTAAAAACAATGAAATAAAACAATTAACTAAAACAAATAAGTAATATAACAAGTTAAAATAAATAATTAAAATAATAAATACGTGGAACTTCATATGCCGGAACTTTTGCTTTGTCTCTTTTGGTATGTCCCGGCCAGCGATGTTATTCGGTTCATTCGAGTACTTTTTCATCTTGGCAATCTTGAATCCACAGTAGTCATCTCTTTTGGCATTCCGGTTATTTTGTCTTCACCTCCACCTGGAGGCAGGCATCTTTTGGTCTTCATCCAGGGGACTCCAGGACTCCATCGTCTCCCGTGGCCTCTGATCCCGGAACCTCCGATCAAATAATGTTAATCGTCTAAATCAAAATAGAAAATAAACAGATTAAGTACATAGCACAATACTAACTTCATCCTTTTGCCAAAAATAAAACATGCTTGGTAAAAATACTTCGTTTTTTTTTTCTTTTTTCTGAAATTAAACACAAGTTAAAAGAAAACAAACACATATAAAACAGCATTCAATATTTAATACACTTTCTCTCTGCACACCAACCACGAGCTTCCGTTATATGTGCATTTATTTATTTATTTATTTATTTATTTATATTATATATTTTCACATATATTACAGTGTTTATGTGCCATCATTACAATCAACTTTTTTTTTTTTTTTTTTTTTTAACTTCTTTGTCACTGCCTCCTGATCACACCCATTTATTTTCTCAAGGGACTCTATCCGTTTCCACATGCTCAAGCTGCCTGATCTCATGTCTGGGATGGCATGGTTTGATTTGATTTACATGGACAAACTGCTCTATTGCTGTTTCACCTTCATTTTTCAAAATTTTATACACTACAGGAGATACTTTATCTATAATTCGAAATGGCCCCTGCCAGGCTGCCAGAAATTTAGAATTTTTCTGTTTACTTTTTCCAAAATGAAACTTGTACACCTGATCCCCTACATTGTATTCCTTTACTGATGTCTTTTTGTCATAATATGACTTAGCACTGTCAGCAGCTCTTTCCAGATTTCTCTGCACAAAAGCAAATGCATGTTGCAAATGCCTCCTCAGTTCATCAATATATTCATGAACTGTGGATGCACTCACTAGAGTTTGCTCATGTGTTCTGTATAGTAGGTGTTGTGGTAACACCATTTTCCTACCTGTTAAGACCTCATGGGGGCTAACACCTGTTGCTTTGGCAGGAGTCGACCTGATTGCCATCAAAACCAATGGTAAACGCAAATCCCAGCTGGAACCTGCTTCTGCCACAAATTTCTTTAAAATGTCCACAACAGACCTATTGCTTCTTTCAACTGTACCTGAAGACGCCGCCCGATATGCGATATGTAGTTTCCTTTTCACACCTAGTATTTGCCATACCTTACTCATTAGAGTACTTGTGAAATGACTTCCTCTGTCTGACTCAATTCTTTGTGGCAACCCAAACCTTGAGAACACATGGTTCACCAGCAATGTGGCTGCTGTTTGCGCACTACAATCTGGTGCGGGAATGCACTCAATCCATTTTGACATCAAACATACCACACTCAAAATATAGCGGTGTCCCCTGCTCGACCTTTTTAAAGGACCTACATAGTCTATTTGCAAATCTGACCATGGGAGAGTTAGGCCTCTTTTCATCAATGGTGCTCTATGCATTGGTGAAGCAGGTTTAAATTGGGCGCATACTAGACATCCTCTAGTATATAATTCCACATCTTGGGACATATGTGGCCAGTAAGCATAATCTTTTAGTATTTCTAATGTCTTTTGTGAACCTCTATGGCCTGCAGTTATGGCATCGTGTGCATGGTGTAGCATTAGTCCTCTGAATGAAAGGGGTACTACCCACTGTATTTGCCCTGTTATGGACTCTCTAATCATGAGCCCATCCTGTAATCTAATTCGTGTTTTGTTCTTTAATAACACCCTCAACTCTTCTTTTCCCATACAATCATTTTCTGTTAAAGGATTTTGTTCAGGATCTATCAAATGATTATAATAGATTCCCAAAATTTGATCATTCTTTTGTGCCTCAATCAAATCTTGGTCTGGCGTGTCATGACTCCACTGCACCACCGGTTGATCTACCTCCTTTGGTGCTTTAGAACGTGTGACTGCATCAATTTGTATTTCACCCATTAAATAATCAATAGGTAGCAATTCTCCCATCACAGCCCCAATCTTAGCCAGATGGTCTGCCTTATCATTTCCCTCCTTATCCTCTCCTGGTGTTTTTAAATGCCCACGAATTTTTCTCCAGTATATTGTTAAATTATTTTCTGACACCAATTTGTCTATGGCTTGTATCATTTTTCCATGTTTAAGTGGCTTTTTGTTGTATGTAACCATGCCTCTTGCTTTCCAACCAGGCAAATACTCCACAAAGCTATTCCGTGCATAGTCAGAATCAGTCACCAGGACAATTTCACTGAACTTTTTATCAACTGCAGTAGCAATTGCTTTATAGATGGCTGCCAATTCCGCTACCTGACTGCTCCTATCTCCAATCCTCATCCCTATACTAGGAACGCCTTCACATTTCAACCAGACATTTCCTATTCCTGCCACTAATTGTTTATTACTGTCATTTTCAATGTGAAAAGCACAACCATCCACATATACAGTTGGCAAATCCTTGCATGTTTTTTCATCAAAAGCTTTGTGTGGTGATTGTTCAAACTCCTGCAAACTAGCTTCCACATCCATTTCATTTGTTATTTGTTCAGCTGCACAGTCATGTAAGTCAGCTAACCCTTGAGCAATTGGGCTCTTTTTATTTTGTCCATATCTTACTTCTACGGGAAAACCTTGTAATGCCAGCGTCCATGAAGTGATTCTGGATTGCGCTATATTGCCTGATCTAATTCTTTTACTCTCTAAAAATTGCAAAGGTTGATGATTTGTTTCAATAATCACCTTTTCTCCCTGAACAATGGGGCGGAAATGTTGTAGCGCCCACACAGTGGTTAATAGGGCCTTTTCGCATTCATTAAATTTCATTTCAACTTGGGAAAATGCCTTACTTGCATATGCAATGGTTTTGTGATTCAAATCGTGTTTTTGTGATAACACTGCTGACATACAATGTTCAGAAAAGCCTATTTCTATAAAGAAATCCCTGTCCTTTATGGGGTATGCTAAACATGGTGCCTTTACAAGACATTCCTTCAATCTAGCCACTGCATCAGATTGCTCTCTTTCCCATCTCCAGGGAGTATTTAGTTTAAGCAGTTTAGTCAATGGTTGAGTGATTTCTGCATAATTCTCAATGAACTTTCTGTTATAGCCTGTCATCCCTAATAAACTTTTTACTCCTTTCACATTTTTAGGATCTTTTAATCTTTGTATGGCCTCTATTTTCTTCCTTTGTGGATTTAGCCCATGTTCAGTCACTTCATGCCCTAGAAAGTTCACTTTTTTCTTGCACCATTGTGCTTTTTGCAAAGATACTTTGGCGCCTGCTTTCTGCAATTGGCCAAGCACATGTCTTATTTCATCAAAATGGCTTTTAAGGTTTTCATTTTTTATCAAGACATCATCCACATAAACTATTGTCCCTCTTTCCGCTGCATCCGGCATGGCCTTTCTCAAAAATATGCCAAATTCACTCCCACTATTGATGTACCCGAACGGAGCTCTAAGCCAGGCATATTGAGTCCTGTCAAATGTAAAGGAAAATAGGTGTTGTATCTCCTCTGCCAATGGCACACACCAATATCCAGATGTGAGATCTAACGTGGTAAATACATTTGAACCATGTATCTGAGCTAGGCCCTGATCAATGAATGGTAGTGGCCATCTAGATACTGGTACTCTTTTATTTAACTCTCTTAAGTCTGCACACAGCCGCCATTGACCATTTGGCTTTAACACACCTAAAATAGGCGTATTGGATGTGCTATGAATGGGCCTAATTATTCCCCGTGATTCCAAATTTTTAATAATCTCTGCCAATGATTCTAAACATGCCAGCGGTAGTCTATACTGGCGTACAAACACTGGATTTCTGCTACAACCTTCTGGTAGTGTGGCCACATGTAAATCAGTTAAACCACAATCATAAGCATCTTTTGCAAATACATCCTTAAACTCCATAAATATTTCCCTCAGATTGCGTCGATCCTCATCGCTGTTACATGCATCCGCTAAGGAGATCTGCTCTTCTACCATTCTGGAAAATTCTGGAAACTCTTCTGGTAAAGGAATCTCAGCGCTTTCCTCTAACTGTGTGGCTGTGTCTTTTTGTAGAGCTGCCACTTTCAAATATTTTGGCATATCAGCTTCCACTTCAATGGGCTGATTTCCTGTTTCATTTTCATTTAAATTAAATATTATGCAATCCTCTTGATGGCAGCACACTGTCTCATTTGAATCATAAGGATACACAGAATGAATTTTAAATATTCCTTTGGGCTGAGAGTCCAGGTGTTCTGGCAACTCGCCCTTGGCATCTACATATTTTTCAGGAATATTCCCAATCACCATGTTATTTAAATCTGCCGTATAATGTGATTTTTGTATGGCCATTCCTAATGGGGAGTTTTCCTCTAAATGAATATCCTGACAACCTTTATTATTTACCATGATTTTTACAGATCCCTCACCAATGTCTACCAATGGAATGTATTCATAATCCAGGCCTTGCTGTTTTATGGATTCATTCAGGCATACAAATGCATCAGAGCCTTTCATCTGCTGTCCATTTTTGCATTTCAGTGTTATTGCAAACTGTTTTGTAAATGCAGGAATAATAGTATCTTTCCTTATTTGTAATTCGATGGCATAAGGAACCAGTTGTGCACAATGATAAGCCCTTCTTTTGTCTTCAAATTCAGGTGCCGGCCCACCTAGGCGTGACCATATTTTTTGATTAAGGAAATCTAACACCATACACATTCTGTGCATGATGTCATTGCCCATGTAAAATTCATTTTGTGCTCCACTCACTATCCATACATTATGGTAAATTGTTTTCTGCCCAATGCTAATTTTAAGCATGCATCTGCCTGTAATTCGGTTTTCAAAGTCTGGACTGTCCAACCCAGAAACATATTGATTTTTAATCCTAAATTTCGGGATTTCTTCCCTCTCCATAATTTTTTGCAACAATTTCTCATTAATGAAACTCCTTTCATGTTCAAGCGCTAAAGTGGCTTTTATTGTTTTAAGATAATCATTTATACCAACGTGAACCCATGGTTGCTCATCTTCCATGTGTATCTCTGCCAGAGTGGTAATGTGTTTTTCTGAATCTGTTTTAGGAACAATATTCTGTTTGCATGTATTCTCTTTTAAATAGAAACGTAATGTGTGTTCGTCTATGGCAGTCTGCCAATCTTTCCTTGGGTCCAAGTATATTTGTACAGGTAGTTTTTCATTGTCGCTCTGATCTTTGTCTTGACACCTTAATATAACAGTGACACTAGGTATGCAGCTATTCTGGAGATATACCTCCACAGCATCATTTGTTTTGGCAACGGTGTGACATTCTTTTATATTGCTGTTTTGTGATTTTAGTTTCTTAGGCCTCAATGGTTTTTTGGTTAAGGACCACAGCACTCCATTCACCCCATCTATGAGAGGAGACAATCTTTTCAGGCAATCTGTCCCCATCAGAAATGGAATTTCACAAATAGATGTGATCAATACCTCTTGTTTCATTCTGTGCTTTCCTATTTTTATGTCAACCTCAGTTACACCTATGATGGGCACCTCCTCCCCATTAAAGTTATGCACTGGGCCTTGATTTGCCTTCACTGTGATCTGACTCTGTGGAGGCCTCCCTTCATTGATACTCTTTACCAGCTCCTTGGACATAATTGTGGCCTGTGCGCCAGTGTCAATCATAGCAAAGGTGTGGCATTTTTCTTCTACAGTGATGGGTGCATAATATCTGTCCTCAACTTCCTCTAATACACATAAGAAATGTGAATTCTTACTGATTTCAGGGCTCACCTTTCTCAGGTCTTTTTCACTTTTGGCTAAGCACATTGGTAAATGAAAAGACATTTTTCCCTCCTTTTTACCCATTTCTGTGCGAGATATTTTATTCATTTCTCCATGTTCAGAGGTTTTTTGGAGTGTGGCCACCGTTCGCCCATCCATCTGGGTAACATCAGAGACCACATTACAACCTTCCAACTGAACATGTGTCACAACATCATTCAGCAATTTGTCATTTTTTAATTCTGTGCATTTGTGATCATTTAGTGTAATACCAGCCCTTTCAGCCTCTTCAAAAATATGTGGCTCAAAGAATTTTTCAGGTGATTGACTTGTACCCTCCTTGTGAGTATTTCCTTTTTCTGTCTGTGTTTGGTAATTGTTTTGCTTGCCCAGGGAAGGAGCTATGGCATCCCCACTTACTCCCTGTTCACTGGTATTCCCCATGCATGAGTCATTTTTCTTAAATCTGTCCCTTTGTTCTTTTGGAATTCCTAATGTTTCTTTTTCATTTGTGCAAATCTTTACTGTTTTATTTAGCTCTAAGTTAAACCGTACCTCTTTTTTAGAAGTATTTGCACTTTCTGTCACAATTTCATTTACTGGTACTTTCATTTTTAATCCATTAGACATCTCAGAGTCGTTATGCAAGATTATATCAGAGCAATCTGTCATTTTGGCACTGCAGTTATCATGAGTACTTAGTCACTTTTCGGAAGCCCCCCGGTCATTGCTATGGCCATCAGCCCCCTCTTTGGAAGGTTGTTTTTGCGCTGTATAGAGCTTTCCTATTTGCTCAGCTAACATTTTCACTTGGGCCTCAAGGCATTGGAACCTTTCCACCTCTCTAGGATCCTCTTTCTGTGGCCTAGGTCGATATTGGTTGTTTTCCCCCTGATTGGATCTATTCTGATACCTCTCAGGTGATTGATACCGGTTGGGATGGTTTCTGAACTCTTGATTCATTTGTGGAGGGGAGCGGGTTGCACCCATCCTTTGATTATAGTCCCCTGGTGGGGAATCATTGTACTGGCGTGGACTGTAGTTCACGTTTTGCTTCATGTCCTGTTTCTCAGATTGTGGGTACTGGCCCCTATATTGATTTCCATTATCAGTAAATCGATCCACATATCGGGGCCTATCCTGATTACCATATATCATGGTGCTGGGATCAAATCTGCTCTGTGTCCCCAATGACTGGTAGGGACCATCATTTCTTTGATCTTGATTTTGTCTCTGGTTATTGTTCATACCTGCCATATCAGACCGGTATCTTACCCGGGGTCTATCTCCTAAATATCTAGGGCTGATGTAGCTCTCTCTATTACTAGGATCATGTGATTGGAACATTGGTACAGTAAATGGCGATCTTTGTTGATTACCCCTTTGTTCAGGTGTCACATTATTTTTACCTTGGCTTTGAGCAGACTCAAGGGACATTTTGGCTGACCTGATTTCCATTACTGTGGCTGAGGGTTCTTTAGATTTAGGCCTGGTATCTTTCATTTTATCACTTTCTCTACCCTGACAATAGAGTACCTCATATAGCTTGGTGCTTTGATGTACAATCCATTCAAGGGACTTGTCACGGTCAAATTCACGGACCAATTGGGATATGATGTCTTTCTGTAGCCCATAGAAGTATGCGGTTTTAAACTCATTGGAATTTGAGTCAAAAGATACATCAAAGCGAGAGAATGCTCTTTTTAAGTCTTGTAAAAATTGGCGAGGTGATGTATTAGGTCCAGCAGTAATAGTGTACGCAACTTTCTTTGCCTCCTGCAATGACTGAAAAGGAGAAAAATGGCGCCTAATTTCTTTTTCAAACTCCAGCCATGTCATATTCTGCTGTTCATTTAATCCCCTTATGATGCTGGCCGTCGGGGCATCTAAAGTTAAATGAAAATATTGTCTGTACTGTTCCTTAGGTATCTGGAGCGCTTTAAAAATGTCATGCACCGCTTCTAAGTGATCCTCAATGCAGCATTCACCTCCCTTTTTAAATGGTTTGATCAGGGCTTTAATGGATTTCATTATTTTTATGGGGCTACTTGTTGCAATGCATGGAATTGCACTATTTTGTGATTCAATCCTGTTTTCAGGTGTATGAGATTGGTGGCTGCCCCCAATGGGAGTATCAAATCCCCCAAGGGCGCTGCAACCAAGTTCAGTCACCGGCCCTGTCACTGGGGCACTAGCTCTTTGGGCAGAGCTAGAATTCACCTCCACTCCATTGAATGTGGTACCCTGCCGCCTCTCCTGGGACCTGGGAATGCACATTTGCTGTTCTAAGTCCTTACACTTTTTAAGGAGTCTGTTGGCTTCATCATGCAAATAATTATTTTCATCACTCATTTTATTAATTGCCTCCTGCATATCGCACATTTGCATTTGGCATTCATTGAACTCTTTACTTCTCTTGTCTCTTTCTTGGATCATTTTAATCATTTCTTGTTCTACACTCTGGAGATCACCTTCTTTTTCGCAATGTTCTTTTTGTAAAATCTGCATTTCTGAAACAACCTCATCTTTATCCTGCCTAATGTGATCCACTAAGGCTTTTAAGTGTGTCAATTCTTGCTCACTATCTTCAAATTGTTTCTTGTTTTTGGATAACTGAGTATCAAAGTCTCTGCATTTTAATTGCATGTCTTTTTGGCATACATCCAATTCTGCTCTCAACATTTCCTGATTTTTACTTGCCCCATCTAATTCAGTCTTTAACCTGTTAATTAGCTGAGTATCATTCTCTTGCATTCGCAGTGACTTGTTTAAAATAAACCATATTTTGCCGCATAGCCGTATTAAACAGTCTTTCTCTGCACTTTTATCGGCTGCATTCAATAATCTTGTAAGGCAGACCTGAATTATGCTGCCTTCTGCAAAAATATTGTCTAGTTTTTCTTTCTGCACCTCACCCTGAATGCGGTTACTCCATTCTAAGGTACTGTTCGAAGACCAATTCCCATGTGCAAATAACTTTGCCTCTAAATATTGCACTAGATCTGAGAATGTGGTTTCCCTTTGTGACATTCTGAAATTCGTTTTTAGTGGCACACTGCTATTATAAAATGGGTTCCCTTTAATGTGCAAATGGCAGTGTGAGACACGCTTGCCACGCCCAGTAGGTACTCTATGATCTTATTCCCGGCCTGCAACGCACCATAAATATGTAGGGTATTTTGTGGAGATTTGGGGCCTGACGGTATTTTATTACCGCTGAGAAATAACTTAGCAATAATCACTCTTTGTATTCAGATTTGGCCATGTGCAACAATAATACAATGGACATGCATTATTTCAGCACCCAGACCTGCATATTTGGTATACGTGGTTGGTGGTATTTTGGTGAGCATAATTCCCTTGTTTTATTTGTGGCCCCAATGTCCAGAATCCCTTATCTTCGCTTAGATTTTTCGTGTGATCACTAGAGAGACCTCAGACCTGCATTCTAGGGAAACCACAATTTCCAGGGATAGTGTTGGTGCGCCACCATGGGCAAACTCACTGACTTATTTACGACAGAGAGCTATATGTGGTAGTCTTGTGGTAATTTCCACTACCTTATATACGGTAGGGAGCTATGTTCAGAGAGTCTCTCTTCCCGTTGGCTCATGTACCTCCAACAAGTTATACTACAGTCACTCACAATTATTCATACTGATTCTGACATACACACATCTGTCTTAAAATGACCATTGCACTGTTTAAAAATCTCCCCACATCATTGGCATTGTAATGGTAAATAGAAAATAAACCACCCGTCTGTTTTTAAATATTTTCTGTATTATAAAATTTGCATTTAGACATAATCTCATTCTTTACAGCAATAAAAGGGAACAATCAAAGCATTTTCAATGACACACTGCAATTATAGTGGCGGAGAACAGAACTTAAATTGCAACATTAGCACTTGATTAAGACACGCACGGGACTTTCATTTTTCTACACTGACTGCATACTTTCGTGCACACACACAGCTCCCCCAGTTAGGTAATTACCTTATCTGTTTAGAGGATTCTCTCTGTGAATGTGGCTCTCTTGGCTTAACTCCAACGAAAAGGGACGCTTGCCTTCTCAAGCCGGGGTCATTGCCTGGAATTCTCAGCTTTTTCAGATAGGACAGCCTCTGCCAGTGGAAATGTAATTCTTTCAGCTTTCCCCAGTCTCGACTGCAGCAGGACACCCCCACAGCCAGGTCTTCTCCCCAGTAGTGCAGAAAGATGTCTGCCTGTCTTTTTCCCTGCTACTGCCCACTAAAACTTTCCTCTCAGCCCTCTTTATGACGTGTTCCAATGAAATCCATCATCTCTCATCCTCCTACTTTTAAACAATAGCTTCGCTTATACATTTGCAATTGTTGCAAATCTGACTTCCTTCCTCCTGCAGTTACTGTGCACAACAACACGGATAATCAGGCAGAGAAGAGAGGAAAAATCTGCACACTCATTTAACTGGTTTTTAAAGTATGCCTAATTCTGCAGTAGAGAACACATTTTATTAGTGAGTTATATTAAAATAAGGTTTTATTAGTCAGGTTAATGGTTAATATGTTAGCTGTTAATTTTCAAATGTGTCTCTAGCAATATAGGCATTTCAGGTGAAAAATAGTGTGCATTTTTAAATGAACACGTGTGCTTTTAACTGTAAAAATAGCTTTGCATCTTATATGTTAAAATCGTTTTTTGACTGAATAGCCTGTCTTTCCTTGTTAATCTGCTAACCCATATAGCAATGCACCGCACCCTTGTGGTGGTGCTGCAAAAAAAAAAATGCTACTTGTGCAGTAGTGCTGTAATGCTACTTGTGCAGTAGTGCTGTAATGCTACTTGTGCTGTAGTGCTGTACTCTGTGCTGTAACGTGCCAAATATCCTTACAGACCCGTCCTATAACATGAGATGTGATATCCAAATCCTTCCCCTTCCAAACCTTAGACCCTTCCTTTATCATGAGATGGGAATATCCAACTCCTTCCCATTCCAATCCTGAGACCATTCCGATAGCAGAGATGTGATATCTCAATGCTTATACCAAACCTGAGATCCTTCCTATAACATGAGATGTGATATCCAACTCCTTCCCATTCCAATCCTGAGACACTTCCTATAGCATGAGATGTGATATCTCACTGCTTATACCAAACCTGAGACCCTTCCTATAGCATGAGATGTGATATCCAACTCCTTCCCATTCTAATCCTGAGACCCTTCCTATAGCATGAGATGTGATATCTCAATGCTTCTAATATCAAACTTGAGACCCTCCCTATAGCATGAGATGTGATATCCAAGTCCTTCCCATTCCAATCCTGAGACACTTCCTATAGCATGAGATGTAATATCTCAATGCTTCTAATACCAAACCTGAGACTCTTCCTATAACATGAGATGGGATATCCAACTCCTTCCGATTCCAATCCTGAGACCCTTTCGATTGCAGAGATGTGATATCTCAATGCTTATACAAACCTGAGACCCTTCCTACGGAATGAGATGTCATATACAACTCCTTCCCATTCCAATCCTGAGACCCTTCCTATAGCATGAGATGTGATATCTCAATGCTTATACCTAACCTGAGACCCTTCCTATAGCATGAGATGTGATATCCAACTCCTTCCCATTCCAATCCTGAGACCCTTCCTATAGCATGAGATGTGATGTCTCAATGCCTCTAATACCAAACCTGAGATCCTTCCTCTAACATGAAATGTGATATCCAACTCCTTCCCTTTCCTCCAAACCTGAGAGCCTATCTATAGCATGAGATGTGATATCCAAGTCCTTCCCATTCCAATACTTAGACCCTTCCTACAGCATGCAATATGATATCTCAATGATTCTAATAACAAACCTGAGACCCATCCTATAACATGAGATGGGATATCCAACTCCTTCCCATTCCAATCCTGAGACACTTCCGATAGCAGAGATATGATATCTCAATGCTTATACCAAACATGAGACCCTTCCTATAACATGAGATGTGATATCCAACTCCTTCCCGTTCCAAACCTGAGACCCTTCCTTTAGCATGAGATGTGATATCCAACTCCTTCCCATTCCAATCCTGAGACCCTTCCTATAGCATGAGATGTGATATCTCAATGCTTCTAATACCAAACCTGAGACCCTTCCTATAGCTTGAGATGTGATATCCAACTCCTTCCCCTTCCAAACCTGAGAGCCTTCCCATAGCATGAGATATGATATCCAAGTCCTTCCCATTCCAATCCTGAGACCCTTCCTATAACATGAGAAGTGATATCCAACTCCTTCCCATTCCAACCTGAGACCCTTCCTATAGCATGATGGGATATCCAACTCCTTCCAAATCCAATACTGATACCCTTCCGATAGCATGAGATGTGATATCCCAATGCTTCTACCAAACATGAGACCCATACTTTGGCATGAGATGTGATATCAAACTTCTTCCCATTCCAATCCTGAGACCCTTGCTATAGCTTGAGATGTGTTATCCAACTCCTTCCCATTCCAATTCTGAGACCCTTCCTATACCATGAGACTTGATATCTCAATGCTTCTAATACCAAACCTGATACCCGTCCTATAACATGAGATGTGATATCCAAATCCTTCCCCTTCCAAACCTGAGACCCTTCATATATCATGAGATGTGATATCCAACTCCTTCCCATTCCAATCCTGAGACCCTTCCGATATCATGAGATTTGTTATCTCAATGCTTCTAATATCAAACTTGAGACCCTCCCTATAGCATGAGATTTGACATCCAAGTCCTTCCCATTCCAATCCTGAGACCCTTCCGATAGCAGAGATGTAATATCTCAATGCTTATACCAAACCTGAGACCCTTCCTATGGCCTGAGATGTCATATACAACTCCTTCCCATTCCAATCCTGAGACCCTTCCTATAGCATGAGATGTGATATCTCAATGCTTATACCAAATCTGAGACCCTTCCTATAGCATGAGATGTGATATCCAACTCCTTCTCATTCCAATCCTGAGACCCTTCCTATAGCATGAGAAGTGATATCTCCATGCGTATACCAAACCTGAGACCCTTCCTATAGCATGATATGTGATATCCAAATCCGTCCCATTCCAATCTTGAGACCCTTCCTATAGCATGAGATGTGATATCTCAATGCTTATACCAAACCTGAGAGCCTACCTATAGCATGAGATGTGAAGTCCAAGTCCATCCCATTCCAATCCTTAGACCCTTCCTACAGCATGCAATGTGATATCTCAATGATTCTAATACCAAACCAGAGACCCGTCCTATAACATGAGATGGGATATCCAACTCCTTCCCATTCCAATCCTGAGCCACTTCCGATAGCAGAGATGTGATATCTCAATGCTTATACCAAACCTGAGACCCTTCCTATAACATGAGATGTGATATCCAAATCATTCCCATTCCAATCCTGAGACCCTTCCGATAGCATGAGATGTGACATCTCAATGCTTCTAATACCAAACCTGAGATCCTTCCTATAGCATATGAGATATCCAACTCCTTCCCATTCCAAACATGAGACCCTTCCTATAGCAAGAATGTAATATCCAACTCCTACCCATTCCAATCCTGAGACCATTCCTATAGCATGAGATGTGATATCTCAATGCTTATACCAAACCTGAGACTCTTCCTATAGCATGAGATGTGATATCCAACTCCTTCCCCTTCCAAACCTGAGAGCCTTCCTATAGCATGAGATATGATATCCAAGTCCTTCCCATTCCAATCCTGAGACCCTTCCTATAACATGAGATGTGATATCCAACTCCTTTCCCTTCCAAACCTGAGAGCCTTCCTATAGCATGAGATATGATATCCAAGGCCTTCCCATTCCAATCCTGAGACCCTTCCTATAGCATGAGAAGTGATATCTCAATGCTTCTAATACCAAACCTGAGACCCTTCCTATAACATGAGATGGGAATATCCAACTCCTTTCCATTCCAATCCTGAGACCATTCCGATAGCAGAGATGTGATATCTCAATGCTTATACCACACCTGAGATCCTTCCTATAACATGAGATGTGATATCCAACTCCTTCCCATTCCAATCCTGAGACACTTCCTATAGCATGAGATGTGATATCTCACTGCTTATACCAAACCTGAGACCCTTCCTATAGCATGAGATGTGATATCCAACTCCTTCCCATTCTAATCCTGAGACCCTTCCTATAGCATGAGATGTGATATCTCAATGCTTCTAATAACAAACTTGAGACCCTCGCTATAGCATGAGAAGTGATATCCAAGTCCTTCCCATTCCAATCCTGAGACACTTCCTATAGCATGAGATGTAATATCTCAATGCTTCTAATACCAAACCTGAAACTCTTCCTATAACATGAGATGGGATATCCAACTCCTTCCCATTCCAATCCTGAGACCCTTTCAATTGCAGAGATGTGATATCTCAATGCTTATACCAAACCTGAGACCCTTCCTACGGCATGAGATGTCATATACAACTCCTTCCCATTCCAATCCTGAGACCCTTCCTATAGCATGAGATGTGATATCTCAATGCTTATACCTAACCTGAGACCCTTCCTATAGCATGAGATGTGATATCCAACTCCTTCCCATTCCAATCCTAAAACCCTTCCTATAGCATGAGATGTGATGTCTCAATGCCTCTAATACCAAACCTGAGATCCTTCCTCTAACATGAAATGTGATATCCAACTCCTTCCCTTTCCAAACCTGAGAGCCTATCTATAGCATGAGATGTGATATCCAAGTCCTTCCCATTCCAATACTTAGACCCTTCCTACAGCATGCAATATGATATCTCAATGATTCTAATAACAAACCTGAGACCCGTCCTATAACATGAGATGGGATATCCAACTCCTTCCCATTCCAATCCTGAGACACTTCCGATAGCAGAGATATGATATTTCAATGCTTATACCAAACCTGAGACCCTTCCTATAACATGAGATGTGATATCCAACTCCTTCCCGTTCCAAACCTGAGACCCTTCCTTTAGCATGAGATGTGATATCCAGCTCCTTCCCATTCCAATCCTGAGACATTTCCGATAGCATGAGATGTGATATCTCAATGATTCTACCAAACCTGAGACTTTTCCTTTAGCATGAGATGTGATATCTCAATGCTTCTAATATCAAACTTGAGACCCTCCCTATAGCATGAGATGTGACATCCAAGTCCTTCCCATTAAAATCCTGAGATCCTTCCGATAGCAGAGATGTGATATCTCAATGCTTATACCAAACCTGAGACCCTTCCTATGGCCTGAGATGTCATATACAACTCCTTCCCATTCCAATCCTGAGACCCTTCCTATAGCATGAGATGTGATATCTCAATACTTCTAATACCAAACCTGAGATCCTTCCGATAACATGAGATGTGATATCCAAATCCTTCCCCTTCGAAACCTGAGACCCTCCCTTTAGCATGAGATGTGATATCCAACTCCTTCCCATTCCAATCCTGAGACCCTTCTGATAGCATGAGATGTGATATCTCAATGCTTCTAATACCAAACCTGAGATCCTTCCGATAGCATGAGATGTGATATCTCAATGCTTCTAATATCAAACTTGAGACCCTCCCTATAGCATGAGATGTGACATCCAAGTCCTTCCCATTAAAATCCTGAGACCCTTCCGATAGCAGAGATGTGATATCTCAATGCTTATACCAAATCTGAGACCCTTCCTATAGCATGAGATGTGATATCCAACTCCTTCCCATTCCAATCCTGAGACCCTTCCTATAGCATGAGATGTGACGTCTCAATGCTTCTAATACCAAACCTGAGATCCTTCCTATAACATGAGATGTGATATCCAACTCCTTCCCATTCCAATCCTGAGACCCTTCCTGTAGCATGAGAAGTGCTATCTCCATGGTTATACCAAACCTGAGACCCTTCCTGTAGCATGAGATGTGATATCCAAATCCTTCCCATTCCAATCCTGAGACCCTTCCTATAGCATGAGATGTGATATCTCAATGCTTATACCAAACCTGAGAGCCTACCTATAGCATGAGATGTGATATCCAAGTCCATCCCATTCCAATCCTTAGACCCTTCCTACAGCATGCGATGTGATATCTCAATGATTCTAATACCAAACCAGAGACCCGTCCTATAACATGAGATGGGATATCCAACTCCTTCCCATTCCAATCCTGAGCCACTTCCGATAGCAGAGATGTGATATCTCAATGCTTATACCAAACCTGAGACCCTTCCTATAACATAAGATGTGATATCCAACTCCTTCCCGTTCCAAACCTGAGACACTTCCTATAGCATATGTGATATCCAACTCCTTCCCATTCCAAACATGAGACCCTTCGTATAGCAAGAATTTAATATCCAACTCCTACCCATTCCAATCCTGAGACCATTCCTATAGCATGAGATGTGATATATCAATGCTTCTAATACCAAACCTGAGATCCTTCCTATGACATGAGATGTGATGTCTCAATGCTTCTAATACCAAACCTGAGATCTTTCCTATAACATGAGATGTGATATCCAACTCCTTCCCATTCCAATTCTGAGACCCTTCCAATAGCATGAGATGTGATATCTCAATGCTTATACCAAACCTGAGACCCTTCCTATAGCTTGAGATGTGATATCCAACTCCTTCCCATTCCAATCCTGAGACCCTTCCTATAGCGTGAGATGTGATATCTCAATGCCTCTAATACCAAACCTGAGATCCTTCCTCTAACATGAAATGTGATATCCAACTCCTTCCCCTTCCAAACCTGAGAGCCTTCCCATAGCATGAGATATGATATCCAAGTCCTTCCCATTCCAATCCTGAGACCCTTCCTATAAAATGAGATGTGATATCCAACTCCTTCCCATTCCAACATGAGACCCTTCCTATAGCATGAGATGGGATATCCAACTCCTTCCAAATCCAATCCTGATACCCTTCCGATAGCATGAGATGTGATATCCCAATGCTTCTACCAAACCTGAGACCCATACTATGGCATGAGATGTGATATCAAACTCCTTCCCATTCCAATACTGAGACCCTTCCTATAGCTTGAAATGTGATATCCAACTCCTTCCCATTCCAATTCTGAGACCCTTCCTATACCATGAGACTTGATATCTCAATGCTTCTAATACCAAACCTGAGACCCATCCTATAACGTGGGATGTGATATCCAAATCCTTCCCCTTCCAAACCTTACACCCTTCCTTTATCATGAGATGTGATATCCAACTCCTTCCCTTTCCAATCCTGAGACCCTTACGATATCATGAGATTTGTTATCTCAATGCTTCTAATATCAAACTTGAGAGCCTTCCTATGGCCTGAGATGTCATATACAACTCCTTCCCATTAAAATCCTGAGACCCTTCCTATAGCATGAGATGTGATATCTCAATGCTTATACCAAATCTGAGACCCTTCCTATAGCATGAGATGTGATATCCAACTCCTTCCCATTCCAATCCTGAGACCCTTCCTATAGCATGAGATCTGATGTCTGAATGCTTCTAATACCAAACCTGAGATCCTTCCTATAACATGAGATGTGATATCCAACTCCTTCCCATTCCAATCCTGAGACCCTTCCTATAGCATGAGATCTGATGTCTGAATGCTTCTAATACCAAACCTGAGATCCTTCCTATAACATGAGATGTGATATCCAACTCCTTCCCATTCCAATCCTGAGACCCTTCCTATAACATGAGATGTGATATCCAAATCCTTCCCCTTCCAAACCTTAGACCCTTCCTTTATCATGAGATGTGATATCCAACTCCTTCCCATTCCAATCCTGAGACCCTTCCGATATCATGAGATTTGTTATCTCAATGCTTCTAATATCAAACTTGAGACCCTCCCTATAGCATGAGATGTGACATCTAAGTCCTTCCCATTCCAATCCTGAGACCCATCCTATAGCATGAGATGTGATATCTCAGTGCTTCTAATACCAAACCTGAGACCCTTCCTATAACATGGGATGGGATATCCAACTCCTTCCCATTCCAATCCTGAGACCCTTCCGATAGCAGAGATGTGATATCTCAATGCTTATACCAAACCTGAGACCCTTCCTATGGCCTGAGATGTCATATACAACTCCTTCCCATTCCAATCCTGAGACCCTTCCTATAGCATGGGATGTGATATCTCAATGCTTATACCAAATCTGAGACCCTTCCTATAGCATGAGATGTGATATCCAACTCCTTCCCATTCCAATCCTGAGACCCTTCCTATAGCATGAGATGTAATATCTCAATGCTTATCCCAATCCTGAGTGCCTATCTATAGCATGAGATGTGATATCCAAGTCCATCCCATTCCAATCCTTAGACCCTTCCTACAGCATGCGATGTGATATCTCAATGATTCTAATACCAAACCAGAGACCCGTCCTATAACATGAGATGGGATATCCAACTCCTTCCCATTCCAATCCTGAGCCACTTTCAATAGTAGAGATGTGATATCTCAATGCTTATACCAAACCTGAGACCCTTCCTATAACATGAGATGTGATATGCAACTCCTTCCCGTTCCAAACCTGAGACACTTCCTATAGCATATGTGATATCCAACTCCTTCCCATTCCAAACATTAGACCCTTCCTATAGCAAGAATGTAATATCCAACTCCTACCCATTCCAATCCTGAGACCATTCCTATAGCATGAGATGTGATATATCAATGCTTCTAATACCAAACCTGAGATCCTTCCTATGACATGAGATGTGATATCCAAATCCTTCCCATTCCAATCCTGAGACCCTTCCTATAGCAAGAGATGTGATATCCAAATCCTTCCCATTCCAATCCTGAGACCCTTCCTATAACATGAGTTGTGATATCCAATTTCTTCCCATTCCAACCTGAGACCCTTCCTATAGCATGAGAAGGGATATCCAACTCCTTCCCAATCCAATCCTGAGACCCTTCCGATAGCAGAGATGTGATATCACAATGCTTATACCAAACCTGAGACCCTTCCTATGGCATGAGATGTGATATCCAACTCCTTGCCATTCAAATCCTGAGACCCCTACTAAAGCATGAGATGTGACATCTCAATGCTTCTACCAAACCTGAGACCCTTCCTTTAGCATGAGAAGTGATATCCAAATCCTTCATATTCCAATCCTGAGGCCCTTCCTATAGCATGAGATGTGATATCTCAATGCTTCTAATACCAAACCTGAGATCCTTCCTATAACATGAGATGTGATAGCCAATTCCTTCCCATTCCAAACCTGAGACCCTTCCTATTGGATGAGATGTGATCTCCAACTCCTTCCCATTCCAACCCTGAGACCCTTCCTATACCATGAGATGTGATATCTCAATGCTTCTAATACCAAACCTGGGACCCGTCCTATAACATGAGATATGATATCCAAATCCTTCCCCTTCCAAACCTGAGACCCTTCCTTTAGCATGAGATGTGATATCCAAATCCTTCCCATTCCAATCCTAAAACCCTTCCTATAGCATGAGATGTGATATCTCAATGTTTCTAATAAAAAACCTTAGACCCTTCCTATAGCAAGAGATGTGATATCCAATTCCTTCCCATTCCAATCCTGAGACCCTTCCTATAACATGAGATGTGATATCCAACTCCTTCCCATTCCAACCTGAGACCCTATAGTATGAGAAGGGATATCCAACTCCTTCCCAATCCAATCCTGAGACCCTTCCCATAGCAGAGATGTGATATCTCAATGCTTATACCAAACCTGAGACCCTTCCTATGGCATGAGATGTGATATCCAACTCCTTGCCATTCAAATCCTGAGACCCTCCCTATAACAAGAGATGTCATATCCAACTCCTTCCCATTCCAAACCTGAGACCCTTCCTTTAGCATGAGATGTGATATCCAAATCCTTCACATTCCAATCCTGAGACCCTTCCTATAGCATGAGATGTGATATCTCAATGCTTCTAATACCAAACCTGAGATCCTTCCTATAACATGAGATGTGATATCCAACTACTTCC
Organism: Ambystoma mexicanum; assembly: GCF_040938575.1. Taxonomy (NCBI): domain Eukaryota; kingdom Metazoa; phylum Chordata; class Amphibia; order Caudata; family Ambystomatidae; genus Ambystoma; species Ambystoma mexicanum. Next base: position 297,635,469 of record NC_090938.1, read on the forward strand.
CATTCCAAACCTGAGACCCTTCCGATAGCATGAGATGTGATATCTCAATGCTTCAAAAACCAAACATGAGAACCATCCTATAACATGAGATGTGAAATCCAAATCCCTTCCTTCCCAAACCTGAGACTCTTCCTATAGCATGAGATGTGATATCTCAATGCTTCTACCAAACCTGAAACCCTTCCTATAGCATGAGATGTGATATCCAACTCCTTCCCATTCCAATCCTGAGACCCTTCCTATAGCATGAGATGTGATATCTCAATGCTTCTAATACCAAACCTGAGACCCGTCCTATATCAGGAGATGTGATATCCAAATCCTTCCCCTTCCAAACCTGAGACCCTTCCTTTAGCATGAGATGTGATATCCAGCTCCTCCCATTCCAATCCTGAGACCCTTCCGATAGCATGAGATGTGATATCTCAATGCTTCTAATATCAAAATTGAGACCCTCCTTATAGCATGAGATGTGATATCTAAGTCCTTCCCATTCCAATCCTGAGACCCTTCCGATAGCAGAGATGTGATATCTCAATGCTTATACCAAACCTGAGACCCTTCCTATAGCATGAGATGTGATATCCAACTCCTTCCCATTCCAATCCTGAGACCCTTCCTATAGCATGAGATGTGATATCTCAATGCTTCTACCAAAACTGAGACCCTTCCTTTAGCATGAGATGTGATATCCAACTCCTTCCGATTCCAATCCTGAGACCCTTCCTATAGCATGAGATGTGATATCTCAATGCTTCTAATACCAAACCTGAGACCCTTCCTATAACATGAGATGTGATATCCAACTCCTTCCCATTCCAATCCTGAGACCCTTCCTATAGCATGAGATGTGATATCTCAATGCTTCTAATACCAAACCTGAGATCCTTCCGATAGCATGAGTTGTGATATCTCAATGCTTCTAATACAAAACCTGAGATCCTTCCTATAACATGAGATGTGATATCCAAATCCTTCCCCTTCCAAACCTGAGACCCTCCCTTTAGCATGAGATGTGATATCCAACTCCTTCCCATTCCAATCCTGATACCCTTCTGATAGCATGAGATGTGATATCTCAATGCCTCTAATACCAAACCTGAGATCCTACCTCTAACATGAAATGTGATAGCCCACTCCTTCCCTTTCCAAACCTGAGAGCTTTCTTACAGCATGAGATGTGATATCCAACTCCTTCCCATTCCAATCCTGAGACCCTTCCGATAGCATGAGATGTGATATCTCAATGCTTCTAATATCAAAACTGAGACCCTCCCTATAGCATGAGATGTGATATCTAAGTCCTTCCCATTCCAATCCTGAGACCCTTCCGATAGCAGAGATGTGATATCTCAATGCTTATACCAAACCTGAGACCCTTCCTATAGCATGAGATGTGATATCCAACTCCTTCCCATTCCAATCCTGAGACCCTTCCTATAGCATGAGATGTGATATCTCAATGCTTCTACCAAAACTGAGACCCTTCCTTTAGCATGAGATGTGATATCCAACTCCTTCCCATTCCAATCCTGAGACCCTTCCTATAGCATGAGATTTGATATCTCAATGCTTCTAATACCAAACCTGAGATCCTTCCTATAACATGAGATGTGATATCCAACTCCTTCCCATTCCAATCCTGAGACCCTTCCTATAGCATGAGATGTGATATCTCAATGCTTCTAATACCAAACCTGAGATCCTTCCAATAGCATGAGTTGTGATATCTCAATGCTTCTAATACCAAACCTGAGATCCTTCCTATAACATGAGATGTGATATCCAAATCCTTCCCCTTCCAAACCTGAGACCCTCCCTTTAGCATGAGATGTGATATCCAACTCCTTCCCATTCCAATCCTGATACCCTTCTGATAGCATGAGATGTGATATCTCAATGCCTCTAATACCAAACCTGAGATCCTACCTCTAACATGAAATGTGATAGCCCACTCCTTCCCTTTCCAAACCTGAGAGCCTTCCTACAGCATGAGATGTGATATCCAAGTCCTTCCCATTCCAATCCTGAGACCCTTCCTATAACATGAGATGTGATATCCAACTCCTTCCCATTCCAACCTTAGACCCTTCCTATAGCATGAGATGGGATATCCAACTCCTTCCAAATCCAATCCTGATACCCTTCCGATAGCATGAGATGTGTTATCCCAATGCTTCTACAAAACCTGAGACCCATACCATGGCATGAGATGTGATATCAAACTCCTTCCCATTCCAATCCTGAGACTCATCATATAGCTTGAGATGTGATATCCAACTCCTTCACATTCCAATCCTGAGACCCTTCCTATAGCTTGAGATGTGATATCCAACTCCTTCCCATTCCAATTCTGAGACCCGTCCTATACCATGAGACTTGATATCTCAATGCTTCTAATACCAAACCTGAGACCCTTCCTATAACATGTCGATGTGATATCCAAGTCCTTCCCATTACAATCCTGAGACCCTTCCTATAGCTTGAGATGTGATATCCAACTCCTTCCCATTCCAATTCTGAGACCCGTCCTATACCATGAGACTTGATATCTCAATGCTTCTAATGCCAAACCTGAGACCGGTCCTACACCATGAGATGTGATATACAAATCCTTCCCCTTCCAAACCTTAGACCCTTCCTATAGCATGAGATGTGATATCGCAATGCTTCTAATACCAAACCTGAGACCCTTCTTATAACGAGATGGGATATCCAACTCCTTCCCATTCCAATCCTGAGACCCTTCCGATAGCAGAGATGTGATAACTCAATGCCTATACCAAACCTGAGACCCTTCCTATGGCATGAGATGTCATATACAACTCCTTTCGATTCCAATCCTGAGACCCTTCCTAGAGCATGAGATGTGATATCCAACTCCTTCCCATTCAAATCCTGAGACCCTTCCTATAGCATGAGATGTGATATCTCAATGCTTCTAATACCAAACCTGAGATCCTTCCTATAACATGAGATGCGATATCAAACTCCTTCCCCTTCCAAACCTGAGACCCTCCCTTTAGCATGAGATGTGATATCCAAATCCTTCCCCTTCCAAACCTGAGACCCTCCCTTTAGCATGAGATGTGATATCCAACTCCTTCCCATTCCAATCCTGAGACCCTTCTGATAGCATGAGATGTGATATCTCAATGCCTCTAATACCAATCCTGAGACCCTTCCTATAACATGAGATGTGATATCCAACTCCTTCCCATTCCAACCTGAGACCCTTCCTATAGCATGAGATGGGATATCCAACTCCTTCCAAATCCAATACTGATACCCTTCCGATAGCATGAGATGTGATATCCCAATGCTTCTACCAAACCTGAGACCCATACTATGGCATGAGATGTGATATCAAACTCATTCCCATTCCAATCCTGAGACCCTTCCTATAGCTTGAGATGTGATATCCAACTCCTTCCCATTCCAATTCTGAGATCCTTCCTATACCATGAGACTTGATATCTCAATGCTTCTAATACCAAACCTGAGACCCGTCCTATAACATGAGATGTGATATCCAAATCCTTCCCCTTCCAAACCTAAGACCCTTCCTTTATCATGAGATGTGATATCCAACTCCTTCCTATTCCAATCCTGAGACCCTTCCGATATCATGAGATGTGATATCTCAATGCTTCTAATATCAAACTTGAGACCCTCCCTATAGCATGAGATGTGATATCCAAGTCCTTCCCATTCCAATCCTGAGACCCTTCCTATAGCATGAGATGTGATATCTCAATGCTTCTAATACCAAACCTGAGACCCTTCCTATAACATGAGATGGGAATATCCAACTCCTTCCCATTCCAATCATGAGACCCTTCCGATAGCAGAGATGTGATATCTGAATGCTTATACCAAACCTGAGATCCTTCCTATAACATGAGATGCGATATCCAACTCCTTCCCATTCCAATCCTGAGACACTTCCTATAGCATGAGATGTGATATCTCACTGCTTATACCAAACCTGAGACCCTTCCTATAGCATGAGTTGTGATATCCAACTCCTTCCCATTCCAATCCTGAGACCCTTCCTATAGCATGAGATGTGATATCTCAATGCTTCTAATATCAAACTTGAGACCCTCACTATAGCATGAGATGTGATATCCAAGTTCTTCCCATTCCAATCCTGAGACACTTCCTATAGCATGAGATGTGATATCTCAATGCTTCTAATACCAAACCTGAGACTCTTCCTATAACATGAGATGGGATATCCAACTCCTTCCCATTCCAATCCTGAGACCCTTCCGATAGCAGAGATGTGATATCTCAATGCTTATACCAAACCTGAGACCCTTCCTATGGCATGAGATGTCATATACAACTCCTTCCCATTATAATCCTGAGACCCTTCCTATAGCATGAGATGTGATGTCTCAATGCTTCTAATACCAAACCTGAGATCCTTCCTATAACATGAGATGTGATATCCAACTCCTTCCCATTCCAATCCAGAGACCCTTCCTATAGTATGAGATGTGATATCTCAATGCTTATACCAAACCCGAGACCCTTCCTATAGCATGAGATGTGATATCCAACTCCTTCCCATTCCAATCCTGAGACCCTTCCTATTGCATGAGATGTGATATCTCAATGCCTCTAATACCAAACCTGAGATCCTTCCTCTAACATGAAATGTGATATCCAACTCCTTTCCTTTCCAATCCTGAGAGCCTACCTATAGCATGAGATGTGATATCCAAGTCCTTCCCATTCCAATCCTTAGACCCTTCCTACAGCATGCAATATGATATCTCAATGATTCTAATAACAAACCTGAGACCCGTCCTATAACATGAGATGGGATATCCAACTCCTTCCCATTCCAATCCTGAGACACTTCCGATAGCAGAGATGTGATATCTCAATGCTTATACCAAACCTGAGACCCTTCCTATAACATGAGATGTGATATCCAACTCCTTCCCGTTCCAAACATGTGACCCTTCCTATAGCATATGTGATATCCAACTCCTTCCCATTCCAAACATGAGACCCTTCCTATAGCAAGAATGTAATATCCAACTCCTTCCCATTCCAATCCTGAGACCATTCCTATAGCATGAGATGTGATATCTCAATGCTTCTAATACCAAACCTGAGATCCTTCCTATGACATGAGATGTGATATCCAATTCCTTCCCATTCCAAACCTGAGACCCTTCCTATAGCATGAGATGTGATATCCAACTCCTTCCCGTTCCAAACCTGAGACCCTCCCTTTAGCATGAGATGTGATATCCAACTCCTTCCCGTTCCAATCCTGAGACCCTTCTGATAGCATGAGATGTGATATCTCAATGCCTCTAATACCAAACCTGAGATCCTACCTCTAACATGAAATGTTATATCCAACTGCTTCCCTTTCCAAACCTGAGACCCTGCCTATAGCATGAGATGTGATATCCAAGTCCTTCCCATTCCAATCCTGAGACCCTTCCTATAGCATGTGATGTGATATCTCAATGCTTATACCAAACCTGATACCCTTCCTATGGCATGAGATGTCATATACAACTCCTTCCCATTCCAATCCTGAGACCCTTCCTATAGCATGGGATGTGATATCTCAATGCTTATACCAAACCTGAGACCCTTCCTATAGCATGAGATGTGATATCCAACTTCTTCCCATTCCAATCCTGAGACCCTTCCTATAACATGAGATGTGATGTCTCAATGCTTCTAATACCAAACCTGAGATCTTTCCTATAACATGAGATGTGATATCCAACTCCTTCCCATTCCAATTCTGAGACCCTTCCTATAGCATGAGATGTGATATATCAATGCTTATACCAAACCTGAGACCCTTCCTATAGCTTGAGATGTGATATCCAACTCCTTCCCATTCCAATCCTGAGACCCTTCCTATAGCATGAGATGTGATATCTCAATGCCTCTTATACCAAACCTGAGATCCTTCCTCTAACATGAAATGTGATATCCAACTCCTTCCCCTTCCAAACCTGAGAGCCTTCCTATAGCATGAGATATGTTATCCAAGTCCTCCCATTCCAATCCTGAGACCCTTCCTATAACATGAGATGTGATATCCAACTCCTTTCCCTTCCAAACCTGAGAGCCTTCCTATAGCATGAGATATGATATCCAAGGCCTTCCCATTCCAATCCTGAGACCCTTCCTATAACATGAGATGGGATATCCAACTCCTTCCAAATCCAATACTGATACCCTTCCGATAGCATGAGATGTGATATCCCAATGCTTCTACCAAACCTGAGACCCATACTATGGCATGAGATGTGATATCCAACTCCCTCCCATTCCAATCCTGAGACACTTCCTATAGCATGAGATGTGATATCTCACTGCTTATACCAAACCTGAGACCCTTCCTATAGCATGAGATGTGATATCTCAATGCCTCTTATACCAAACCTGAGATCCTTCCTCTAACATGAAATGTGATATCCAACTCCTTCCCCTTCCAAACCTGAGAGCCTTCCTATAGCATGAGATATGATATCCAAGTCCTTCCCATTCCAATCCTGAGAATCTTCATATAACATGAGATGTGATATCCAACTCCTTCCCATTCCAACCTGAGACCCTTCCTATAGCATGAGATGGGATATCCAACTCCTTCCAAATCCAATACTGATACCCTTCCGATAGCATGAGATGTGATATCCCAATGCTTCTACCAAACCTGAGACCCATACTATGGCATGAGATGTGATATCAAACTCCTTCCCATTCCAATCCTGAGACCCTTACTATAGCTTGAGATGTGATATCCAACTCCTTCCCATTCCAATTCTGAGACCCTTCCTATACCATGAGACTTGATATCTCAATGCTTCTAATACCAAACCTGAGACCCTTCCTATAACATGAGATGTGATATCCAAATCCTTCCCCTTCCAAACCTTAGACCCTTCCTTTATCATGAGATGTGATATCCAACTCCTTCCCATTCCAATCCTGAGACCCTTCCGATATCATGAGATGTCATATCTCAATGCTTCTAATATCAAACTTCAGACCCTCCCTATAGCATGAGATGTGATATCCAAGTCCTTCCCATTCCAATCCTGAGACCCTTCCTATAGCATGAGAAGTGATATCGCAATGCTTCTAATACCAAACCTGAGACCCGTCCTATAACATGAGATGTGATATCCAAATCCTTCCCCTTCCAAACCTTAGACCCTTCCTTTATCATGAGATGGGAATATCCAACTCCTTCCCATTCCAATCCTGAGACCATTCCGATAGCAGAGATGTGATATCTCAATGCTTATACCAAACCTGAGATCCTTCCTATAACATGAGATGTGATATCCAACTCCTTCCCATTCCAATCCTGAGACACTTCCTATAGCATGAGATGTGATATCTCACTGCTTATACCAAACCTGAGACCCTTCCTATAGCATGAGATGTGATATCCAACTCCTTCCCATTCTAATCCTGAGACCCTTCCTATAGCATGAGATGTGATATCTCAATGCTTCTAATATCAAACTTGAGACCCTCCCTATAGCATGAGATGTGATATCCAAGTCCTTCCCATTCCAATCCTGAGACACTTCCTATAGCATGAGATGTAATATCTCAATGCTTCTAATACCAAACCTGAGACTCTTCCTATAACATGAGATGGGATATCCAACTCCTTCCCATTCCAATCCTGAGACCCTTTCGATTGCAGAGATGTGATATCTCAATGCTTATACCAAACCTGAGACCCTTCCTACGGCATGAGATGTCATATACAACTCCTTCCCATTCCAATCCTGAGACCCTTCCTATAGCATGAGATGTGATATCTCAATGCTTATACCTAACCTGAGACCCTTCCTATAGCATGAGATGTGATATCCAACTCCTTCCCATTCCAATCCTGAGACCCTTCCTATAGCATGAGATGTGATGGCTCAATGCCTCTAATACCAAACCTGAGATCCTTCCTCTAACATGAAATGTGATATCCAACTCCTTCCCTTTCCAAACCTGGGAGCCTATCTATAGCATGAGATGTGATATCCAAGTCCTTCCCATTCCAATACTTAGACCCTTCCTACAGCATGCAATATGATATCTCAATGATTCTAATAACAAACCTGAGACCCGTCCTATAACATGAGATGGGATATCCAACTCCTTCCCATTCCAATCCTGAGACACTTCCGATAGCAGAGATATGATATCTCAATGCTTATACCAAACCTGAGACCCTTCCTATAACATGAGATGTGATATCCAACTCCTTCCCGTTCCAAACCTGAGACCCTTCCTTTAGCATGAGATGTGATATCCAGCTCCTTCCCATTCCAATCCTGAGACATTTCCGATAGCATGAGATGTGATATCTCAATGATTCTACCAAACCTGAGACCCTTCCTTTAGCATGAGATGTGATATCCAACTCCATCCCATTCCAATCCTGAGACCCTTCTTATAGCATGAGATGTGATATCTCAATACTTCTAATACCAAACCTGAGATCCTTCCGATAACATGAGATGTGATATCCAAATCCTTCCCCTTCCAAACCTGAGACCCTCCCTTTAGCATGAGATGTGATATCCAACTCCTTCCCATTCCAATCCTGAGACCCTTCTGATAGCATGAGATGTGATATCTCAATGCCTCTAAAACGAATCCTGAGACCCTTCCTATAACATGAGATGTGATATCCAACTCCTTCCCATTTCAACCTGAGACCCTTCCTATAGCATGAGATGGGATATCCAACTCCTTCCAAATCCAATTCTGATACCCTTCCGATAGCATGAGATGTGATATCCCAATGCTTCTACCAAACCTGAGACCCTTCCTTTAGCATGAGATGTGATATCCAACTCCATCCCATTCCAATCCTGAGACCCTTCTTATAGCATGAGATGTGATATCTCAATGCTTCTAATACCAAGCCTGAGATCCTTCCTATAACATGTGATGTGATATCCAAATCCTTCCCCTTCCAAACCTGAGACCCTCCCTTTAGCATGAGATGTGAAATCCAACTCCTTCCCATTCCAATCCTGAGACTCTTATGATAGCATGAGATGTGATATCTCAATGCCTCTAATACCAAACCTGAGATACTTCCGATAGCATGAGATGTGATATCTCAATGCTTCTAATACCAAACCTGAGATCCTTCCTATAACATGAGATGTGATATCCAAATCCTTCCCCTTCCAAACCTGAGACCCTCCCTTTAGCATGAGATGTGATATCCAACTCCTTCCCATTCCAATCCTGAGACCCTTCTGATAGCATGAGATGTGATATCTCAATGCCTCTAATACCAAACCTGAGATCCTACCTCTAACATGAAATGTGATATCCAACTCCTTCCCTTTCCAAACCTGAGACCCTGCCTATAGCATGAGATGTGATATCCAAGTCCTTCCCATTCCAATCCTGAGACCCTTCCTATAGCATGTGATGTGATATCTCAATGGTTATACCAAACCTGAGACCCTTCCTATGGCATGAGATTTCATATACAACTCCTTCCCATTCCAATCCTGAGAGCCTTCCTATAGCATGAGATGTGATATGTCAATGCTTATACCAAACCTGAGACCCTTCCTATAGCATGAGATGTGATATCCAACTTCTTCCCATTCCAATCCCGAGACCCTTCCTATAACATGAGATTTGATGTCTCAATGCTTCTAATACCAAACCTGAGATCTTTCCTATAACATGAGATGTGATATCCAACTCCTTCCCATTCCAATTCTGAGACCCTTCCTATAGCATGAGATGTGATATTTCAATGCTTATACCAAACCTGAGACCCTTCCTATAGCTTGAGATGTGATATCCAACTCCTTCCCATTCCAATCCTGAGACCCTTCCTATAGCATGAGATGTGATATCTCAATGCTTCTAATACCAAACCTGAGACCCTTCCTATAGCTTGAGATGTGATATCCAACTCCTTCCCCTTCCAAACCTGAGAGCCTTCCCATAGCATGAGATATGATATCCAAGTCCTTCCCATTCCAATCCTGAGACCCTTCCTATAACATGAGATGTGATATCCAACTCCTTCCCATTCCAACCTGAGACCCTTCCTATAGCATGATGGGATATCCAACTCCTTCCAAATCCAATACTGATACCCTTCCGATAGCATGAGATGTGATATCCCAATGCTTCTACCAAACCTGAGACCCATACTATGGCATGAGATGTGATATCAAACTTCTTCCCATTCCAATCCTGAGACCCTTCCTATAGCTTGAGATGTGTTATCCAACTCCTTCCCATTTCAATTCTGAGACCCTTCCTATACCATGAGACTTGATATCTCAATGCTTCTAATACCAAACCCGAGACCCTCCCTTATAGCATGAGATGTGACATCCAAGTCCTTCCCATTCCAATCCTGAGACCCTTCCGATAGCAGAGATGTGATATCTCAATGCTTATACCAAACCTGAGACCCTTCCTATGGCCTGAGATGTCATATACAACTCCTTCCCATTCCAATCCTGAGACCCTTCCTATAGCATGAGATGTGATATCTCAATGCTTATACCAAATCTGAGACCCTTCCTATAGCATGAGATGTGATATCCAACTCCTTCCCATTCCAATCTTGAGACCCTTCCTATAGCATGAGAAGTGATATCTCCATGCGTATACCAAACCTGAGACCCTTCCTATAGCATGAGATGTGATATCCAAATCCGTCCCATTCCAATCCTGAGACCCTTCCTATAGCATGAGATGTGATATCTCAATGCTTATACCAAACCTGAAAGCCTACCTATAGCATGAGATGTGATGTCCAAGTCCATCCCATTCCAATCCTTAGACCCTTCCTACAGCATGCGATGTGATCTCTCAATGATTCTAAAACCAAACCAGAGACCCGTCCTATAACATGAGATGGGATATCCAACTCCTTCCCATTCCAATCCTGAGCCACTTCCGATAGCAGAGATGTGATATCTCAATGCTTATACCAAACCTGAGACCCTTCCTATAACATGAGATGTGATATCCAAATCATTCCCATTCCAATCCTGAGACCCTTCCGATAGCATGAGATGTGATATCTCAATGCTTCTAATACCAAACCTGAGATCCTTCCTATAGCATATGTGATATCCAACTCCTTCCCATTCCAAACATGAGACCCTTCCTATAGCAAGAATGTAATATCCAACTCCTACTCATTCCAATCCTGAGACCATTCCTATAGCATGAGATGTGATATATCAATGCTTCTAATACCAAACCTGAGATCCTTCCTATGACATGAGATGTGATATCCAAATCCTTCCCATTCCAATCCTGAGACCCTTCCGATAGCATGAGATGTGATATCTCAATGCTTCTAATACCAAATCTGAGATCCTTCCTATAGCATGAGATGTGATATCCAACTTCTTCCCATTCCAATCCTGAGACCCTTCCTATAGCATGAGATGTGATAACTCAATGCTTATACCAAACCTGAGACCCTTCCTATAGCATGAGATGTGATATCCAACTTCTTCCCATTCCAATCCTGAGACCCTTCTTATAACATGAGATGTGATGTCTCAATGCTTCTAATACCAAACCTGAGATCTTTCCTATAACATGAGATGTGATATCCAACTCCTTCCCATTCCAATTCTGAGACCCTTACTATAGCATGAGATATGATATCCAAGTCCTTCCCATTCCAATCCTGAGACCCTTCCTATAACATGAGATGTGATATCCAACTCCTTCCCATTCCAACCTGAGACCCTTCCTATAGCATGAGATGGGATATCCAACTCCTTCCAAATCCAATACTGATACCCTTCCGATAGCATGAGATGTGATATCCCAAAGCTTCTACCAAACCTGAGACCCATACTATGGCATGAGATGTGATATCAAACTCCTTCCCCTTCCAAACCTGAGACCCTCCCTTTAGCATAAGATGTGATATCCAACTCCTTCCCATTCCAATCCTGAGACCCTTCTGATAGCATGAGATGTGATATCTCAATGCCTCTAATACCAAACCTGAGATCCTACCTCTAACATGAAATGTGATATCCAACTCCTTCCCTTTACAAACCTGAGACCCTGCCTATAGCATGAGATGTGATATCCAAGTCCTTCCCATTCCAATCCTGAGACCCTTCCTATAGCATGTGATGTGATATCTCAATGCTTATACCAAACCTGAGACCCTTCCTATGGCATGAGATGTCATATACAACTCCTTCCCATTCCAATCCTGAGACCCTTCCTATAGTATGAGATGTGATATCTCAATGCTTATACCAAACCTGAGACCCTTCCTATAGCATGAGATGTGATATCCAACTTATTCCCATTCCAATCCTGAGACCCTTCCTATAACATGAGATTTGATGTCTCAATGCTTCTAATACCAAACCTGAGATCTTTCCTATAACATGAGATGTGATATCCAACTCCTTCCTATTCCAATTCTGAGACCCTTCCTATAGCATGAGATATGATATCCAAGTCCTTCCCATTCCAATCCTGAAACCCTTCCTATAACATGAGATGTGATATCCAACTCCTTCCCATTCCAACCTGAGACCCTTCCTATAGCATGAGATGGGATATCCAACTCCTTCCAAATCCAATACTGATACCCTTCCGATAGCATGAGATGTGATATCCCAATGCTTCTACCAAACCTGAGACCCATACTATGGCATGAGATGTGATATCAAACTCCTTCCCCTTCCAAACCTGAGACCCTCCCTTTAGCATGAGATGTGATATCCAACTCCTTCCCATTCCAATCCTGAGACCCTTCTGATAGCATGAGATGTGATATCTCAATGCCTCTAATACCAAAACTGAGATCCTACCTCTAACATGAAATGTGATATCCAACTCCTTCCCTTTCCAAACCTGAGACCCTGCCTATAGCATGAGATGTGATATCCAAATCCTTCCCATTCCAATCCTGAGACCCTTCCTATAGCATGTGATGTGATATCTCAATGCTTATACCAAACCTGAGACCCTTCCTATGGCATGAGACGTCATATACAACTCCTTCCCATTCCAATCCTGAGACCCTTCCTATAGCATGAGATGTGATATCCAACTTCTTCCCATTCCAATCCTGAGACCCTTCCTATAACATGAGATTTGATGTCTCAATGCTTCTAATACCAAACCTGAGATCTTTCCTATAACATGAGATGTGATATCCAACTCCTTCCCATTCCAATTCTGACACCCTTCCTATAGCATGAGATGTGATATCTCAATGCTTATACCAAACCTGAGACCCTTCCTATAGCTTGAGATGTGATATCCAACTCCTTCCCATTCCAATCCTGAGACCCTTCCTATAGCATGAGATGTGATATCTCAATGCTTCTAATACCAAACCTGAGACCCTTCCTATAGCTTGAGATGTGATATCCAACTCCTTCCCCTTCCAAACCTGAGAGCCTTCCCATAGCATGAGATATGATATCCAAGTCCTTCCCATTCCAATCCTGAGACCCTTCCTATAACATGAGATGTGATATCCAACTCCTTCCCATTCCAACCTGAGACCCTTCCTATAGCATGATGGGATATCCAACTCCTTCCAAATCCAATACTGATACCCTTCCGATAGCATGAGATGTGATATCCCAATGCCTCTACCAAACATGAGACCCATACTATGGCATGAGATGTGATATCAAACTTCTTCCCATTCCAATCCTGAGACCCTTGCTATAGCTTGAGATGTGTTATCCAACTCCTTCCCATTCCAATTCTGAGACCCTTCCTATACCATGAGACTTGATATCTCAATGCTTCTAATACCAAACCTGAGACCCGTCCTATAACATGAGATGTGATATCCAAATCCTTCCCCTTCCAAACCTGAGACCCTTCATATATCATGAGATGTGATATCCAACTCCTTCCCATTCCAATCCTGAGACCCTTCCGATATCATGAGATTTGTTATCTCAATGCTTCTAATATCAAACTTGAGACCCTCCCTATAGCATGAGATTTGACATCCAAGTCCTTCCCATTCCAATCCTGAGACCCTTCCGATAGCAGAGATGTGATATCTCAATGCTTATACCAAACCTGAGACCCTTCCTATGGCCTGAGATGTCATATACAACTCCTTCCCATTCCAATCCTGAGACCCTTCCTATAGCATGAGATGTGATATCTCAATGCTTATACCAAATCTGAGACCCTTCCTATAGCATGAGATGTGTTATCCAACTCCTTCTCATTCCAATCCTGAGACCCTTCCTATAGCATGAGAAGTGATATCTCCATGCGTATACCAAACCTGAGACCCTTCCTATAGCATGAGATGTGATATCCAAATCCGTCCCATTCCAATCTTGAGACCCTTCCTATAGCATGAGATGTGATATCTCAATGCTTATACCAAACCTGAGAGCCTACCTATAGCATGAGATGTGATGTCCAAGTCCATCCCATTCCAATCCTTAGACCCTTCCTACAGCATGCGATGTGATATCTCAATGATTCTAATACCAAACCAGAGACCCGTCCTATAACATGAGATGGGATATCCAACTCCTTCCCATTCCAATCCTGAGCCACTTCCGATAGCAGAGATGTGATATCTCAATGCTTATACCAAACCTGAGACCCTTCCTATAACATGAGATGTGATATCCAAATCATTCCCATTCCAATCCTGAGACCCTTCCGATAGCATGAGATGTGACATCTCAATGCTTCTAATACCAAACCTGAGATCCTTCCTATAGCATATGTGATATCCAACTCCTTCCGATTCCAAACATGAGACCCTTCCTATAGCAAGAATGTAATATCCAACTCCTACCCATTCCAATCCTGAGACCATTCCTATAGCATGAGATGTGATATCTCAATGCTTATACCAAACCTGAGACTCTTCCTATAGCATGAGATGTGATATCCAACTCCTTCCCCTTCCAAACCTGAGAGCCTTCCTATAGCATGAGATATGATATCCAAGTCCTTCCCATTCCAATCCTGAGACCCTTCCTATAACATGAGATGTGATATCCAACTCCTTTCCCTTCCAAACCTGAGAGCCTTCCTATAGCATGAGATATGATATCCAAGGCCTTCCCATTCCAATCCTGAGACCCTTCCTATAACATGAGATGGGATATCCAACTCCTTCCAAATCCAATACTGATACCCTTCCGATAGCATGAGATGTGATATCCCAATGCTTCTACCAAACCTGAGACCCATACTATGGCATGAGATGTGATATCCAACTCCTTCCCATTCCAATCCTGAGACACTTCCTATAGCATGGGATGTGATATCTCACTGCTTATACCAAACCTGAGACCCTTCCTATAGCATGAGATGTGATATCTCAATGCCTCTTATACCAAACCTGAGATCCTTCCTCTAACATGAAATGTGATATCCAACTCCTTCCCCTTCCAAACCTGAGAGCCTTCCTATAGCATGAGATATGATATCCAAGTCCTTCCCATTCCAATCCTGAGACCCTTCCTATAACATGAGATGTGATATCCAACTCCTTCCCATTCCAACCTGAGACCCTTCCTATAGCATGCGATGGGATATCCAACTCCTTCCAAATCCAATACTGATACCCTTCCGATAGCATGAGATGTGATATCCCAATGCTTCTACCAAACCTGAGACCCATACTATGGCATGAGATGTGATATCAAACTCCTTCCCATTCCAATCCTGAGACCCTTACTATAGCTTGAGTTGTGATATCCAACTCCTTCCCATTCCAATTCTGAGACCCTTCCTATACCATGAGACTTGATATCTCAATGCTTCTAATACCAAACCTGAGACCCGTCCTATAACATGAGATGTGATATCCAAATCCTTCCCCTTCCAAACCTTAGACCCTTCCTTTATCATGAGATGTGATATCCAACTCCTTCCCATTCCAATCCTGAGACCCTTCCGATATCATGAGATGTCATATCTCAATGCGTCTAATATCAAACTTCAGACCCTCCCTATAGCATGAGATGTGATATCCAAGTCCTTCCCATTCCAATCCTGAGACCCTTCCTATAGCATGAGAAGTGATATCTCAATGCTTCTAATACCAAACCTGAGACCCGTCCTATAACATGAGATGTGATATCCAACTCCTTCCCATTCCAACCTGAGACCCTTCCTATAGCATGATGGGATATCCAACTCCTTCCAAATCCAATACTGATACCCTTCCGATAGTATGAGATGTGATATCCCAATGCTTCTACCAAACATGAGACCCATACTATGGCATGAGATGTGATATCAAACTTCTTCCCATTCCAATCCTGAGACCCTTGCTATAGCTTGAGATGTGTTATCCAACTCCTTCCCATTCCAATTCTGAGACCCTTCCTATACCATGAGACTTGATATCTCAATGCTTCTAATACCAAACCTGAGACCCGTCCTATAACATGAGATGTGATATCCAAATCCTTCCCCTTCCAAACCTGAGACCCTTCATATATCATGAGATGTGATATCCAACTCCTTCCCATTCCAATCCTGAGACCCTTCCGATATCATGAGATTTGTTATCTCAATGCTTCTAATATCAAACTTGAGACCCTCCCTATAGCATGAGATTTGACATCCAAGTCCTTCCCATTCCAATCCTGAGACCCTTCCGATAGCAGAGATGTGATATCTCAATGCTTATACCAAACCTGAGACCCTTCCTATGGCCTGAGATGTCATATACAACTCCTTCCCATTCCAATCCTGAGACCCTTCCTATAGCATGAGATGTGATATCTCAATGCTTATACCAAATCTGAGACCCTTCCTATAGCATGAGATGTGATATCCAACTCCTTCTCATTCCAATCCTGAGACCCTTCCTATAGCATGAGAAGTGATATCTCCATGCGTATACCAAACCTGAGACCCTTCCTATAGCATGAGATGTGATATCCAAATCCGTCCCATTCCAATCTTGAGACCCTTCCTATAGCATGAGATGTGATATCTCAATGCTTATACCAAACCTGAGAGCCTACCTATAGCATGAGATGTGATGTCCAAGTCCATCCCATTCCAATCCTTAGACCCTTCCTACAGCATGCGATGTGATATCTCAATGATTCTAATACCAAACCAGAGACCCGTCCTATAACATGAGATGGGATATCCAACTCCTTCCCATTCCAATCCTGAGCCACTTCCGATAGCAGAGATGTGATATCTCAATGCTTATACCAAACCTGAGACCCTTCCTATAACATGAGATGTGATAGCCAAATCATTCCCATTCCAATCCTGAGACCCTTCCGATAGCATGAGATGTGACATCTCAATGCTTCTAATACCAAACCTGAGATCCTTCCTATAGCATATGAGATATCCAACTCCTTCCCATTCCAAACATGAGACCCTTCCTATAGCAAGAATGTAATATCCAACTCCTACCCATTCCAATCCTGAGACCATTCCTATAGCATGAGATGTGATATCCCAATGCTTATACCAAACCTGAGACTCTTCCTATAGCATGAGATGTGATATCCAACTCCTTCCCCTTCCAAACCTGAGAGCCTTCCTATAGCATGAGATATGATATCCAAGTCCTTCCCATTCCAATCCTGAGACCCTTCCTATAACATGAGATGTGATATCCAACTCCTTTCCCTTCCAAACCTGAGACCCTTCCTATAGCATGAGATATGATATCCAAGGCCTTCCCATTCCAATCCTGAGACCCTTCCTATAACATGAGATGGGATATCCAACTCCTTCCAAATCCAATACTGATACCCTTCCGATAGCATGAGATGTGATATCCCAATGCTTCTACCAAACCTGAGACCCATACTATGGCATGAGATGTGATATCCAACTCCTTCCCATTCCAATCCTGAGACACTTCCTATAGCATGAGATGTGATATCTCACTGCTTATACCAAACCTGAGACCCTTCCTATAGCATGAGATGTGATATCTCAATGCCTCTTATACCAAACCTGAGATCCTTCCTCTACCATGAAATGTGATATCCAACTCCTTCCCCTTCCAAACCTGAGAGCCTTCCTATAGCATGAGATATGATATCCAAGTCCTTCCCATTCCAATCCTGAGACCCTTCCTATAACATGAGATGTGATATCCAACTCCTTCCCATTCCAACCTGAGACCCTTCCTATAGCATGAGATGGGATATCCAACTCCTTCCAAATCCAATACTGATACCCTTCCGATAGCATGAGATGTGATATCCCAATGCTTCTACCAAACCTGAGACCCATACTATGGCATGAGATGTGATATCAAACTCCTTCCCATTCCAATCCTGAGACCCTTACTATAGCTTGAGATGTGATATCAAACTCCTTCCCATTCCAATTCTGAGACCCTTCCTATACCATGAGACTTGATATCTCAATGCTTCTAATACCAAACCTGAGACCCGTCCTATAACATGAGATGTGATATCCAAATCCTTCCCCTTCCAAACCTTAGACCCTTCCTTTATCATGAGATGTGATATCCAACTCCTTCCCATTCCAATCCTGAGACCCTTCCGATATCATGAGATGTCATATCTCAATGCTTCTAATATCAAACTTCAGACCCTCCCTATAGCATGAGATGTGATATCCAAGCACTTCCCATTCCAATCCTGAGACCCTTCCTATAGCATGAGAAGTGATATCTCAATGCTTCTAATACCAAACCTGAGACCCGTCCTATAACATGAGATGTGATATCCAAATCCTTCCCCTTCCAAACCTTAGACCCTTCCTTTATCATGAGATGGGAATATCCAACTCCTTCCCATTCCAATCCTGAGACCATTCCGATAGCAGAGATGTGATATCTCAATGCTTATACCAAACCTGAGATCCTTCCTATAACATGAGATGTGATATCCAACTCCTTCCCATTCCAATCCTGAGACACTTCCTATAGCATGAGATGTGATATCTCACTGCTTATACCAAACCTGAGACCCTTCCTATAGCATGAGATGTGATATCCAACTCCTTCCCATTCTAATCCTGAGACCCTTCCTATAGCATGAGATGTGATATCTCAAAGCTTCTAATATCAAACTTGAGACCCTCCCTATAGCATGAGATGTGATATCCAAGTCCTTCCCATTCCAATCCTGAGACACTTCCTATAGCATGAGATGTAATATCTCAATGCTTCTAATACCAAACCTGAGACTCTTCCTATAACATGAGATGGGATATCCAACTCCTTCCCATTCCAATCCTGAGACCCTTTCGATTGCAGAGATGTGATATCTCAATGCTTATACCAAACCTGAGACCCTTCCTACGGCATGAGATGTCATATACAACTCCTTCCCATTCCAATCCTGAGACCCTTCCTATAGCATGAGATGTGATATCTCAATGCTTATACCTAACCTGAGACCCTTCCTATAGCATGAGATGTGATATCCAACTCCTTCCCATTCCAATCCTGAGACCCTTCCTATAGCATGAGATGTGATGTCTCAATGCCTCTAATACCAAACCTGAGATCCTTCCTCTAACATGAAATGTGATATCCAACTCCTTCCCTTTCCAAACCTGGGAGCCTATCTATAGCATGAGATGTGATATCCAAGTCCTTCCCATTCCAATACTTGGACCCTTCCTACAGCATGCAATATGATATCTCAATGATTCTAATAACAAACCTGAGACCCGTCCTATAACATGAGATGGGATATCCAACTCCTTCCCATTCCAATCCTGAGACACTTCCGATAGCAGAGATATGATATCTCAATGCTTATACCAAACCTGAGACCCTTCCTATAACATGAGATGTGATATCCAACTCCTTCCCGTTCCAAACCTGAGACCCTTCCTTTAGCATGAGATGTGATATCCAGCTCCTTCCCATTCCAATCCTGAGACATTTCCTATAGCATGAGATGTGATATCTCAATGATTCTACCAAACCTGAGACCCTTCCTTTAGCATGAGATGTGATATCCAACTCCATCCCATTCCAATCCTGAGACCCTTCTTATAGCATGAGATGTGATATCTCAATACTTCTAATACCAAACCTGAGATCCTTCCGATAACATGAGATGTGATATCCAAATCCTTCCCCTTCCAAACCTGAGACCCTCCCTTTAGCATGAGATGTGATATCCAACTCCTTCCCATTCCAATCCTGAGACCCTTCTGATAGCAAGAGATGTGATATCTCAATGCTTCTAATACCAAACCTGAGATCCTTCCGATAGCATGAGATGTGATATCTCAATGCTTCTAATACCAAACCTGAGATCCTTCCTATAACATGAGATGTGATATCCAAATCCTTCCCCTTCCAAACCTGAGACCCTCCCTTTAGCATGAGATGTGAAATCCAACTCCTTCCCATTCCAATCCTGAGACCCTTCTGATAGCATGAGATGTGATATCTCAATGCCTCTAAAACGAATCCTGAGACCCTTCCTATAACATGAGATGTGATATCCAACTCCTTCCCATTTCAACCTGAGACCCTTCCTATAGCATGAGATGGGATATCCAACTCCTTCCAAATCCAATTCTGATACCCTTCCGATAGCATGAGATGTGATATCCCAATGCTTCTAACAAACCTGAGACCCTTCCTTTAGCATGAGATGTGATATCCAACTCCATCCCATTCCAATCCTGAGACCCTTCCTATAGCATGAGATGTGATATCTCAATGCTTCTAATACCAAACCTGAGACCCTTCCTATAGCTTGAGATGTGATATCCAACTCCTTCCCCTTCCAAACCTGAGAGCCTTCCCATAGCATGAGATATGATATCCAAGTCCTTCCCATTCCAATCCTGAGACCCTTCCTATAACATGAGATGTGATATCCAACTCCTTCCCATTCCAACCTGAGACCCTTCCTATAGCATGATGGGATATCCAACTCCTTCCAAATCCAATACTGATACCCTTCCGATAGCATGAGATGTGATATCCCAATGCTTCTACCAAACCTGAGACCCATACTATGGCATGAGATGTGATATCAAACTTCTTCCCATTCCAATCCTGAGACCCTTCCTATAGCTTGAGATGTGTTATCAAACTCCTTCCCATTTCAATTCTGAGACCCTTCCTATACCATGAGACTTGATATCTCAATGCTTCTAATACCAAACCCGAGACCCGTCCTATAACATGAGATGTGATATCCAAATCCTTCCCCTTCCAAACCTTAGACCCTTCCTATATCATGAGATGTGATATCCAACTCCTTCCCATTCCAATGTGAGACTATTCCGATATCATGAGATTTGTTATCTCAATGCTTCTAATATCAAACTTGAGACCCTCCCTTATAGCATGAGATGTGACATCCAAGTCCTTCCCATTCCAATCCTGAGACCCTTCCGATAGCAGAGATGTGATATCTCAATGCTTATACCAAACCTGAGACCCTTCCTATGGCCTGAGATGTCATATACAACTCCTTCCCATTCCAATCCTGAGACCCTTCCTATAGCATGAGATGTGATATCTCAATGCTTATACCAAATCTGAGACCCTTCCTATAGCATGAGATGTGATATCCAACTCCTTCCCATTCCAATCCTGAGACCCTTCCTATAGCATGAGAAGTGATATCTCCATGCGTATACCAAACCTGAGACCCTTCCTATAGCATGAGATGTGATATCCAAATCCGTCCCATTCCAATCCTGAGACCCTTCCTATAGCATGAGATGTGATATCTCAATGCTTATACCAAACCTGAAAGCCTACCTATAGCATGAGATGTGATGTCCAAGTCCATCCCATTCCAATCCTTAGACCCTTCCTACAGCATGCGATGTGATCTCTCAATGATTCTAATACCAAACCAGAGACCCGTCCTATAACATGAGATGGGATATCCAACTCCTTCCCATTCCAATCCTGAGCCACTTCCGATAGCAGAGATGTGATATCTCAATGCTTATACCAAACCTGAGACCCTTCCTATAACATGAGATGTGATATCCAAATCATTCCCATTCCAATCCTGAGACCCTTCCGATAGCATGAGATGTGATATCTCAATGCTTCTAATACCAAACCTGAGATCCTTCCTATAGCATATGTGATATCCAACTCCTTCCCATTCCAAACATGAGACCCTTCCTATAGCAAGAATGTAATATCCAACTCCTACTCATTCCAATCCTGAGACCATTCCTATAGCATGAGATGTGATATATCAATGCTTCTAATACCAAACCTGAGATCCTTCCTATGACATGAGATGTGATATCCAAATCCTTCCCATTCCAATCCTGAGACCCTTCCGATAGCATGAGATGTGATATCTCAATGCTTCTAATACCAAATCTGAGATCCTTCCTATAGCATGAGATGTGATATCCAACTTCTTCCCATTCCAATCCTGAGACCCTTCCTATAGCATGAGATGTGATATCTCAATGCTTATACCAAACCTGAGACCCTTCCTATAGCATGAGATGTGATATCCAACTTCTTCCCATTCCAATCCTGAGACCCTTCCTATAACATGAGATGTGATGTCTCAATGCTTCTAATACCAAACCTGAGATCTTTCCTATAACATGAGATGTGATATCCAACTCCTTCCCATTCCAATTCTGAGACCCTTCCTATAGCATGAGATATGATATCCAAGTCCTTCCCATTCCAATCCTGAGACCCTTCCTATAACATGAGATGTGATATCCAACTCCTTCCCATTCCAACCTGAGACCCTTCCTATAGCATGAGATGGGATATCCAACTCCTTCCAAATCCAATACTGATACCCTTCCGATAGCATGAGATGTGATATCCCAAAGCTTCTACCAAACCTGAGACCCATACTATGGCATGAGATGTGATATCAAACTCCTTCCCCTTCCAAACCTGAGACCCTCCCTTTAGCATGAGATGTGATATCCAACTCCTTCCCATTCCAATCCTGAGACCCTTCTGATAGCATGAGATGTGATATCTCAATGCCTCTAATACCAAACCTGAGATCCTACCTCTAACATGAAATGTGATATCCAACTCCTTCCCTTTACAAACCTGAGACCCTGCCTATAGCATGAGATGTGATATCCAAGTCCTTCCCATTCCAATCCTGAGACCCTTCCTATAGCATGTGATGTGATATCTCAATGCTTATACCAAACCTGAGACCCTTCCTATGGCATGAGATGTCATATACAACTCCTTCCCATTCCAATCCTGAGACCCTTCCTATAGTATGAGATGTGATATCTCAATGCTTATACCAAACCTGAGACCCTTCCTATAGCATGAGATGTGATATCCAACTTATTCCCATTCCAATCCTGAGACCCTTCCTATAACATGAGATTTGATGTCTCAATGCTTCTAATACCAAACCTGAGATCTTTCCTATAACATGAGATGTGATATCCAACTCCTTCCTATTCCAATTCTGAGACCCTTCCTATAGCATGAGATATGATATCCAAGTCCTTCCCATTCCAATCCTGAAACCCTTCCTATAACATGAGATGTGATATCCAACTCCTTCCCATTCCAACCTGAGACCCTTCCTATAGCATGAGATGGGATATCCAACTCCTTCCAAATCCAATACTGATACCCTTCCGATAGCATGAGATGTGATATCCCAATGCTTCTACCAAACCTGAGACCCATACTATGGCATGAGATGTGATATCAAACTCCTTCCCCTTCCAAACCTGAGACCCTCCCTTTAGCATGAGATGTGATATCCAACTCCTTCCCATTCCAATCCTGAGACCCTTCTGATAGCATGAGATGTGATATCTCAATGCCTCTAATACCAAAACAGAGATCCTACCTCTAACATGAAATGTGATATCCAACTCCTTTCCTTTCCAAACCTGAGACCCTGCCTATAGCATGAGATGTGATATCCAAGTCCTTCCCATTCCAATCCTGAGACCCTTCCTATAGCATGTGATGTGATATCTCAATGCTTATACCAAACCTGAGACCCTTCCTATGGCATGAGACGTCATATACAACTCCTTCCCATTCCAATCCTGAGACCCTTCCTATAGCATGAGATGTGATATCCAACTTCTTCCCATTCCAATCCTGAGACCCTTCCTATAACATGAGATTTGATGTCTCAATGCTTCTAATACCAAACCTGAGATCTTTCCTATAACATGAGATGTGATATCCAACTCCTTCCCATTCCAATTCTGACACCCTTCCTATAGCATGAGATGTGATATCTCAATGCTTATACCAAACCTGAGACCCTTCCTATAGCTTGAGATGTGATATCCAACTCCTTCCCATTCCAATCCTGAGACCCTTCCTATAGCATGAGATGTGATATCTCAATGCTTCTAATACCAAACCTGAGACCCTTCCTATAGCTTGAGATGTGATATCCAACTCCTTCCCCTTCCAAACCTGAGAGCCTTCCCATAGCATGAGATATGATATCCAAGTCCTTCCCATTCCAATCCTGAGACCCTTCCTATAGCATGATGGGATATCCAACTCCTTCCAAATCCAATACTGATACCCTTCCGATAGCATGAGATGTGATATCCCAATGCTTCTACCAAACATGAGACCCATACTATGGCATGAGATGTGATATCAAACTTCTTCCCATTCCAATCCTGAGACCCTTGCTATAGCTTGAGATGTGTTATCCAACTCCTTCCCATTCCAATTCTGAGACCCTTCCTATACCATGAGACTTGATATCTCAATGCTTCTAATACCAAACCTGAGACCCGTCCTATAACATGAGATGTGATATCCAAATCCTTCCCCTTCCAAACCTGAGACCCTTCATATATCATGAGATGTGATATCCAACTCCTTCCCATTCCAATCCTGAGACCCTTCCGATATCATGAGATTTGTTATCTCAATGCTTCTAATATCAAACTTGAGACCCTCCCTATAGCATGAGATTTGACATCCAAGTCCTTCCCATTCCAATCCTGAGACCCTTCCGATAGCAGAGATGTGATATCTCAATGCTTATACCAAACCTGAGACCCTTCCTATGGCCTGAGATGTCATATACAACTCCTTCCCATTCCAATCCTGAGACCCTTCCTATAGCATGAGATGTGATATCTCAATGCTTATACCAAATCTGAGACCCTTCCTATAGCATGAGATGTGATATCCAACTCCTTCTCATTCCAATCCTGAGACCCTTCCTATAGCATGAGAAGTGATATCTCCATGCGTATACCAAACCTGAGACCCTTCCTATAGCATGAGATGTGATATCCAAATCCATCCCATTCCAATCTTGAGACCCTTCCTATAGCATGAGATGTGATATCTCAATGCTTATACCAAACCTGAGAGCCTACCTATAGCATGAGATGTGATGTCCAAGTCCATCCCATTCCAATCCTTAGACCCTTCCTACAGCATGCGATGTGATATCTCAATGATTCTAATACCCAACCAGAGACCCGTCCTATAACATGAGATGGGATATCCAACTCCTTCCCATTCCAATCCTGAGCCACTTCCGATAGCAGAGATGTGATATCTCAATGCTTATACCAAACCTGAGACCCTTCCTATAACATGAGATGTGATATCCAAATCATTCCCATTCCAATCCTGAGACCCTTCCGATAGCATGAGATGTGACATCTCAATGCTTCTAATACCAAACCTGAGATCCTTCCTATAGCATATGTGATATCCAACTCCTTCCCATTCCAAACATGAGACCCTTCCTATAGCAAGAATGTAATATCCAACTCCTACCCATTCCAATCCTGAGACCATTCCTATAGCATGAGATGTGATATCTCAATGCTTATACCAAACCTGAGACTCTTCCTATAGCATGAGATGTGATATCCAACTCCTTCCCCTTCCAAACCTGAGAGCCTTCCTATAGCATGAGATATGATATCCAAGTCCTTCCCATTCCAATCCTGAGACCCTTCCTATAACATGAGATGTGATATCCAACTCCTTTCCCTTCCAAACCTGAGAGCCTTCCTATAGCATGAGATATGATATCCAAGGCCTTCCCATTCCAATCCTGAGACCCTTCCTATAACATGAGATGGGATATCCAACTCCTTCCAAATCCAATACTGATACCCTTCCGATAGCATGAGATGTGATATCCCAATGCTTCTACCAAACCTGAGACCCATACTATGGCATGAGATGTGATATCCAACTCCTTCCCATTCCAATCCTGAGACACTTCCTATAGCATGAGATGTGATATCTCACTGCTTATACCAAACCTGAGACCCTTCCTATAGCATGAGATGTGATATCTCAATGCCTCTTATACCAAACCTGAGATCCTTCCTCTAACATGAAATGTGATATCCAACTCCTTCCCCTTCCAAACCTGAGAGCCTTCCTATAGCATGAGATATGATATCCAAGTCCTTCCCATTCCAATCCTGAGACCCTTCCTATAACATGAGATGTGATATCCAACTCCTTCCCATTCCAACCTGAGACCCTTCCTATAGCATGAGATGGGATATCCAACTCCTTCCAAATCCAATACTGATACCCTTCCGATAGCATGAGATGTGATATCCCAATGCTTCTACCAAACCTGAGACCCATACTATGGCAGGAGATGTGATATCAAACTCCTTCCCATTCCAATCCTGAGACCCTTACTATAGCTTGAGTTGTGATATCCAACTCCTTCCCATTCCAATTCTGAGACCCTTCCTATACCATGAGACTTGATATCTCAATGCTTCTAATACCAAACCTGAGACCCGTCCTATAACATGAGATGTGATATCCAAATCCTTCCCCTTCCAAACCTTAGACCCTTCCTTTATCATGAGATGTGATATCCAACTCCTTCCCATTCCAATCCTGAGACCCTTCCGATATCATGAGATGTCATATCTCAATGCTTCTAATATCAAACTTCAGACCCTCCCTATAGCATGAGATGTGATATCCAAGTCCTTCCCATTCCAATCCTGAGACCCTTCCTATAGCATGAGAAGTGATATCTCAATGCTTCTAATACCAAACCTGAGACCCGTCCTATAACATGAGATGTGATATCCAAATCCTTCCCCTTCCAAACCTTAGACCCTTCCTTTATCATGAGATGGGAATATCCAACTCCTTCCCATTCCAATCCTGAGACCATTCCGATAGCAGAGATGTGATATCTCAATGCTTATACCAAACCTGAGATCCTTCCTATAACATGAGATGTGATATCCAACTCCTTCCCATTCCAATCCTGAGACACTTCCTATAGCATGAGATGTGATATCTCACTGCTTATACCAAACCTGAGACCCTTCCTATAGCATGAGATGTGATATCCAACTCCTTCCCATTCTAATCCTGAGACCCTTCCTATAGCATGAGATGTGATATCTCAATGCTTCTAATATCAAACTTGAGACCCTCCCTATAGCATGAGATGTGATATCCAAGTCCTTCCCATTCCAATCCTGAGACACTTCCTATAGCATGAGATGTAATATCTCAATGCTTCTAATACCAAACCTGAGACTCTTCCTATAACATGAGATGGGATATCCAACTCCTTCCGATTCCAATCCTGAGACCCTTTCGATTGCAGAGATGTGATATCTCAATGCTTATACCAAACCTGAGACCCTTCCTACGGCATGAGATGTCATATACAACTCCTTCCCATTCCAATCCTGAGACCCTTCCTATAGCATGAGATGTGATATCTCAATGCTTATACCTAACCTGAGACCCTTCCTATAGCATGAGATGTGATATCCAACTCCTTCCCATTCCAATCCTGAGACCCTTCCTATAGCATGAGATGTGATGTCTCAATGCCTCTAATACCAAACCTGAGATCCTTCCTCTAACATGAAATGTGATATTCAACTCCTTCCCTTTCCTCCAAACCTGAGAGCCTATCTATAGCATGAGATGTGATATCCAAGTCCTTCCCATTCCAATACTTAGACCCTTCCTACAGCATGCAATATGATATCTCAATGATTCTAATAACAAACCTGAGACCCATCCTATAACATGAGATGGGATATCCAACTCCTTCCCATTCCAATCCTGAGACACTTCCGATAGCAGAGATATGATATCTCAATGCTTATACCAAACATGAGACCCTTCCTATAACATGAGATGTGATATCCAACTCCTTCCCGTTCCAAGCCTGAGACCCTTCCTTTAGCATGAGATGTGATATCCAACTCCTTCCCATTCCAATCCTGAGACCCTTCCTATAGCATGAGATGTGATATCTCAATGCTTCTAATACCAAACCTGAGACCCTTCCTATAGCTTGAGATGTGATATCCAACTCCTTCCCCTTCCAAACCTGAGAGCCTTCCCATAGCATGAGATATGATATCCAAGTCCTTCCCATTCCAATCCTGAGACCCTTCCTATAACATGAGATGTGATATCCAACTCCTTCCCATTCCAACCTGAGACCCTTCCTATAGCATGATGGGATATCCAACTCCTTCCAAATCCAATACTGATACCCTTCCGATAGCATGAGATGTGATATCCCAATGCTTCTACCAAACATGAGACCCATACTATGGCAGGAGATGTGATATCAAACTTCTTCCCATTCCAATCCTGAGACCCTTGCTATAGCTTGAGATGTGTTATCCAACTCCTTCCCATTCCAATTCTGAGACCCTTCCTATACCATGAGACTTGATATCTCAATGCTTCTAATACCAAACCTGATACCCGTCCTATAACATGAGATGTGATATCCAAATCCTTCCCCTTCCAAACCTGAGACCCTTCATATATCATGAGATGTGATATCCAACTCCTTCCCATTCCAATCCTGAGACCCTTCCGATATCATGAGATTTGTTATCTCAATGCTTCTAATATCAAACTTGAGACCCTCCCTATAGCATGAGATTTGACATCCAAGTCCTTCCCATTCCAATCCTGAGACCCTTCCGATAGCAGAGATGTGATATCTCAATGCTTATACCAAACCTGAGACCCTTCCTATGGCCTGAGATGTCATATACAACTCCTTCCCATTCCAATCCTGAGACCCTTCCTATAGCATGAGATGTGATATCTCAATGCTTATACCAAATCTGAGACCCTTCCTATAGCATGAGATGTGATATCCAACTCCTTCTCATTCCAATCCTGAGACCCTTCCTATAGCATGAGAAGTGATATCTCCATGCGTATACCAAACCTGAGACCCTTCCTATAGCATGAGATGTGATATCCAAATCCGTCCCATTCCAATCTTGAGACCCTTCCTATAGCATGAGATGTGATATCTCAATGCTTATACCAAACCTGAGAGCCTACCTATAGCATGAGATGTGATGTCCAAGTCCATCCCATTCCAATCCTTAGACCCTTCCTACAGCATGCGATGTGATATCTCAATGATTCTAATACCAAACCAGAGACCCGTCCTATAACATGAGATGGGATATCCAACTCCTTCCCATTCCAATCCTGAGCCACTTCCGATAGCAGAGATGTGATATCTCAATGCTTATACCAAACCTGAGACCCTTCCTATAACATGAGATGTGATATCCAAATCATTCCCATTCCAATCCTGAGACCCTTCCGATAGCATGAGAGTGACATCTCAATGCTTCTAATACCAAACCTGAGATCCTTCCTATAGCATATGAGATATCCAACTCCTTCCCATTCCAAACATGAGACCCTTCCTATAGCAAGAATGTAATATCCAACTCCTACCCATTCCAATCCTGAGACCATTCCTATAGCATGAGATGTGATATCTCAATGCTTATACCAAACCTGAGACTCTTCCTATAGCATGGGATGTGATATCCAACTCCTTCCCATTCCAAACCTGAGAGCCTTCCTATAGCATGAGATCTGATATCCAAGTCCTTCCCATTCCAATCCTGAGACCCTTCCTATAACATGAGATGTGATATCCAACTCCTTTCCCTTCCAAACCTGAGAGCCTTCCTATAGCATGAGATATGATATCCAAGGCCTTCCCATTCCAATCCTGAGACCCTTCCTATAACATGAGATGGGATATCCAACTCCTTCCAAATCCAATACTGATACCCTTCCGATAGCATGAGATGTGATATCCCAATGCTTCTACCAAACCTGAGACCCATACTATGGCATGAGATGTGATATCCAACTCCTTCCCATTCCAATCCTGAGACACTTCCTATAGCATGAGATGTGATATCTCACTGCTTATACCAAACCTGAGACCCTTCCTATAGCATGAGATGTGATATCTCAATGCCTCTTATACCAAACCTGAGATCCTTCCTCTACCATGAAATGTGATATCCAACTCCTTCCCCTTCCAAACCTGAGAGCCTTCCTATAGCATGAGATATGATATCCAAGTCCTTCCCATTCCAATCCTGAGACCCTTCCTATAACATGAGATGTGATATCCAACTCCTTCCCATTCCAACCTGAGACCCTTCCTATAGCATGAGATGAGATATCCAACTCCTTCCAAATCCAATACTGATACCCTTCCGATAGCATGAGATGTGATATCCCAATGCTTCTACCAAACCTGAGACCCATACTATGGCATGAGATGTGATATCAAACTCCTTCCCATTCCAATCCTGAGACCCTTACTATACCATGAGACTTGATATCTCAATGCTTCTAATACCAAACCTGAGACCCGTCCTATAACATGAGATGTGATATCCAAATCCTTCCCCTTCCAAACCTTAGACCCTTCCTTTATCATGAGATGTGATATCCAACTCCTTCCCATTCCAATCCTGAGACCCTTCCGATATCATGAGATGTCATATCTCAATGCTTCTAATATCAAACTTCAGACCCTCCCTATAGCATGAGATGTGATATCCAAGTCCTTCCCATTCCAATACTGAGACCCTTCCTATCTCATGAGAAGTGATATCTCAATGCTTCTAATACCAAACCTGAGACCCGTCCTATAACATGAGATGTGATATCCAAATCCTTCCCCTTCCAAACCTTAGACCCTTCCTTTATCATGAGATGGGAATATCCAACTCCTTCCCATTCCAATCCTGAGACCATTCCGATAGCAGAGATGTGATATCTCAATGCTTATACCAAACCTGAGATCCTTCCTATAACATGAGATGTGATATCCAACTCCTTCCCATTCCAATCCTGAGACACTTCCTATAGCATGAGATGTGATATCTCACTGCTTATACCAAACCTGAGACCCTTCCTATAGCATGAGATGTGATATCCAACTCCTTCCCATTCTAATCCTGAGACCCTTCCTATAGCATGAGATGTGATATCTCAATGCTTCTAATATCAAACTTGAGACCCTCCCTATAGCATGAGATGTGATATCCAAGTCCTTCCCATTCCAATCCTGAGACACTTCCTATAGCATGAGATGTAATATCTCAATGCTTCTAATACCAAACCTGAGACTCTTCCTATAACATGAGATGGGATATCCAACTCCTTCCGATTCCAATCCTGAGACCCTTTCGATTGCAGAGATGTGATATCTCAATGCTTATATCAAACCTGAGACCCTTCCTACGGCTTGAGATGTCATATACAACTCCTTCCCATTCCAATCCTGAGACCCTTCCTATAGCATGAGATGTGATATCTCAATGCTTATACCTAACCTGAGACCCTTCCTATAGCATGAGATGTGATATCCAACTCCTTCCCATTCCAATCCTGAGACCCTTCCTATAGCATGAGATGTGATGTCTCAATGCTTCTAATACCAAACCTGAGATCTTTCCTATAACATGAGATGTGATATCCAACTCCTTCCCATTCCAATTCTGAGACCCTTCCTATAGCATGAGATATGATATCCAAGTCCTTCCCATTCCAATCCTGAGACCCTTCCTATAACATGAGATGTGATATCCAACTCCTTCCCATTCCAACCTGAGACCCTTCCTATAGCATGAGATGGGATATCCAACTCCTTCCAAATCCAATACTGATACCCTTCCGATAGCATGAGATGTGATATCCCAAAGCTTCTACCAAACCTGAGACCCATACTATGGCATGAGATGTGATATCAAACTCCTTCCCCTTCCAAACCTGAGACCCTCCCTTTAGCATGAGATGTGATATCCAACTCCTTCCCATTCCAATCCTGAGACCCTTCTGATAGCATGAGATGTGATATCTCAATGCCTCTAATACCAAACCTGAGATCCTACCTCTAACATGAAATGTGATATCCAACTCCTTCCCTTTACAAACCCGAGACCCTGCCTATAGCATGAGATGTGATATCCAAGTCCTTCCCATTCCAATCCTGAGACCCTTCCTATAGCATGTGATGTGATATCTCAATGCTTATACCAAACCTGAGACCCTTCCTATGGCATGAGATGTCATATACAACTCCTTCCCATTCCAATCCTGAGACCCTTCCTATAGTATGAGATGTGATATCTCAATGCTTATACCAAACCTGAGACCCTTCCTATAGCATGAGATGTGATATCCAACTTATTCCCATTCCAATCCTGAGACCCTTCCTATAACATGAGATTTGATGTCTCAATGCTTCTAATACCAAACCTGAGATCTTTCCTATAACATGAGATGTGATATCCAACTCCTTCCTATTCCAATTCTGAGACCCTTCCTATAGCATGAGATATGATATCCAAGTCCTTCCCATTCCAATCCTGAAACCCTTCCTATAACATGAGATGTGATATCCAACTCCTTCCCATTCCAACCTGAGACCCTTCCTATAGCATGAGATGGGATATCCAACTCCTTCCAAATCCAATACTGATACCCTTCCGATAGCATGAGATGTGATATCCCAATGCTTCTACCAAACCTGAGACCCATACTATGGCATGAGATGTGATATCAAACTCCTTCCCTTTCCAAACCTGAGACCCTGCCTATAGCATGAGATGTGATATCCA
The DNA here is from genome assembly GCF_040938575.1 of Ambystoma mexicanum. Lineage (NCBI taxonomy): Eukaryota > Metazoa > Chordata > Amphibia > Caudata > Ambystomatidae > Ambystoma > Ambystoma mexicanum. The sequence goes on from NC_090938.1 coordinate 297,668,361, forward strand.
AGTCCTTCCCATTCCAATCCTGAGACCCTTCCTATAGCATGTGATGTGATATCTCAATGCTTATACCAAACCTGAGACCCTTCCTATGGCATGAGACGTCATATACAACTCCTTCCCATTCCAATCCTGAGACCCTTCCTATAGCATGAGATGTGATATCCAACTTCTTCCCATTCCAATCCTGAGACCCTTCCTATAACATGAGATTTGATGTCTCAATGCTTCTAATACCAAACCTGAGATCTTTCCTATAACATGAGATGTGATATCCAACTCCTTCCCATTCCAATTCTGACACCCTTCCTATAGCATGAGATGTGATATCTCAATGCTTATACCAAACCTGAGACCCTTCCTATAGCTTGAGATGTGATATCCAACTCCTTCCCATTCCAATCCTGAGATCCTTCCTATAGCATGAGATGTGATATCTCAATGCTTCTAATACCAAACCTGAGACCCTTCCTATAGCTTGAGATGTGATATCCAACTCCTTCCCCTTCCAAACCTGAGAGCCTTCCCATAGCATGAGATATTATATCCAAGTCCTTCCCATTCCAATCCTGAGACCCTTCCTATAACATGAGATGTGATATCCAACTCCTTCCCATTCCAACCTGAGACCCTTCCTATAGCATGATGGGATATCCAACTCCTTCCAAATCCAATACTGATACCCTTCCGATAGCATGAGATGTGATATCCCAATGCTTCTACCAAACATGAGACCCATACTATGGCATGAGATGTGATATCAAACTTCTTCCCATTCCAATCCTGAGACCCTTGCTATAGCTTGAGATGTGTTATCCAACTCCTTCCCATTCCAATTCTGAGACCCTTCCTATACCATGAGACTTGATATCTCAATGCTTCTAATACCAAACCTGAGACCCGTCCTATAACATGAGATGTGATATCCAAATCCTTCCCCTTCCAAACCTGAGACCCTTCATATATCATGAGATGTGATATCCAACTCCTTCCCATTCCAATCCTGAGACCCTTCCGATATCATGAGATTTGTTATCTCAATGCTTCTAATATCAAACTTGAGACCCTCCCTATAGCATGAGATTTGACATCCAAGTCCTTCCCATTCCAATCCTGAGACCCTTCCGATAGCAGAGATGTGATATCTCAATGCTTATACCAAACCTGAGACCCTTCCTATGGCCTGAGATGTCATATACAACTCCTTCCCATTCCAATCCTGAGACCCTTCCTATAGCATGAGATGTGATATCTCAATGCTTATACCAAATCTGAGACCCTTCCTATAGCATGAGATGTGATATCCAACTCCTTCTCATTCCAATCCTGAGACCCTTCCTATAGCATGAGAAGTGATATCTCCATGCGTATACCAAACCTGAGACCCTTCCTATAGCATGAGATGTGATATCCAAATCCGTCCCATTCCAATCTTGAGACCCTTCCTATAGCATGAGATGTGATATCTCAATGCTTATACCAAACCTGAGAGCCTACCTATAGCATGAGATGTGATGTCCAAGTCCATCCCATTCCAATCCTTAGACCCTTCCTACAGCATGCGATGTGATATCTCAATGATTCTAATACCAAACCAGAGACCCGTCCTATAACATGAGATGGGATATCCAACTCCTTCCCATTCCAATCCTGAGCCACTTCCGATAGCAGAGATGTGATATCTCAATGCTTATACCAAACCTGAGATCCTTCCTATAGCATATGTGATATCCAACTCCTTCCCATTCCAAACATGAGACCTTTCCTATAGCAAGAATGTAATATCCAACTCCTACCCATTCCAATCCTGAGACCATTCCTATAGCATGAGATGTGATATCTCAATGCTTATACCAAACCTGAGACTCTTCCTATAGCATGAGATGTGATATCCAACTCCTTCCCCTTCCAAACCTGAGAGCCTTCCTATAGCATGAGATATGATATCCAAGTCCTTCCCATTCCAATCCTGAGACCCTTCCTATAACATGAGATGTGATATCCAACTCCTTTCCCTTCCAAACCTGAGAGCCTTCCTATAGCATGAGATATGATATCCAAGGCCTTCCCATTCCAATCCTGAGACCCTTCCTATAACATGAGATGGGATATCCAACTCCTTCCAAATCCAATACTGATACCCTTCCGATAGCATGAGATGTGATATCCCAATGCTTCTACCAAACCTGAGACCCATACTATGGCATGAGATGTGATATCCAACTCCTTCCCATTCCAATCCTGAGACACTTCCTATAGCATGAGATGTGATATCTCACTGCTTATACCAAACCTGAGACCCTTCCTATAGCATGAGATGTGATATCTCAATGCCTCTTATACCAAACCTGAGATCCTTCCTCTAACATGAAATGTGATATCCAACTCCTTCCCCTTCCAAACCTGAGAGCCTTCCTATAGCATGAGATATGATATCCAAGTCCTTCCCATTCCAATCCTGAGACCCTTCCTATAACATGAGATGTGATATCCAACTCCTTCCCATTCCAACCTGAGACCCTTCCTATAGCATGAGATGGGATATCCAACTCCTTCCAAATCCAATACTGATACCCTTCCGATAGCATGAGATGTGATATCCCAATGCTTCTACCAAACCTGAGACCCATACTATGGCAGGAGATGTGATATCAAACTCCTTCCCATTCCAATCCTGAGACCCTTACTATAGCTTGAGTTGTGATATCCAACTCCTTCCCATTCCAATTCTGAGACCCTTCCTATACCATGAGACTTGATATCTCAATGCTTCTAATACCAAACCTGAGACCCGTCCTATAACATGAGATGTGATATCCAAATCCTTCCCCTTCCAAACCTTAGACCCTTCCTTTATCATGAGATGTGATATCCAACTCCTTCCCATTCCAATCCTGAGACCCTTCCGATATCATGAGATGTCATATCTCAATGCTTCTAATATCAAACTTCAGACCCTCCCTATAGCATGAGATGTGATATCCAAGTCCTTCCCATTCCAATCCTGAGACCCTTCCTATAGCATGAGAAGTGATATCTCAATGCTTCTAATACCGAACCTGAGACCCGTCCTATAACATGAGATGTGATATCCAAATCCTTCCCCTTCCAAACCTTAGACCCTTCCTTTATCATGAGATGGGAATATCCAACTCCTTCCCATTCCAATCCTGAGACCATTCCGATAGCAGAGATGTGATATCTCAATGCTTATACCAAACCTGAGATCCTTCCTATAACATGAGATGTGATATCCAACTCCTTCCCATTCCAATCCTGAGACACTTCCTATAGCATGAGATGTGATATCTCACTGCTTATACCAAACCTGAGACCCTTCCTATAGCATGAGATGTGATATCCAACTCCTTCCCATTCTAAACCTGAGACCCTTCCTATAGCATGAGATGTGATATCTCAATGCTTCTAATATCAAACTTGAGACCCTCCCTATAGCATGAGATGTGATATCCAAGTCCTTCCCATTCCAATCCTGAGACACTTCCTATAGCATGAGATGTAATATCTCAATGCTTCTAATACCAAACCTGAGACTCTTCCTATAACATGAGATGGGATATCCAACTCCTTCCGATTCCAATCCTGAGACCCTTTCGATTGCAGAGATGTGATATCTCAATGCTTATACCAAACCTGAGACCCTTCCTACGGCATGAGATGTGATATCCAACTCCTTCCCATTCCAATCCTGAGACCCTTCCTATAGCATGAGATGTGATGTCTCAATGCCTCTAATACCAAACCTGAGATCCTTCCTCTAACATGAAATGTGATATCCAACTCCTTCCCTTTCCTCCAAACCTGAGAGCCTATCTATAGCATGAGATGTGATATCCAAGTCCTTCCCATTCCAATACTTAGACCCTTCCTACAGCATGCAATATGATATCTCAATGATTCTAATAACAAACCTGAGACCCATCCTATAACATGAGATGGGATATCCAACTCCTTCCCATTCCAATCCTGAGACACTTCCGATAGCAGAGATATGATATCTCAATGCTTATACCAAACCTGAGACCCTTCCTATAGCATGAGATGTGATATCCAACTCCTTCCCATTCCAATCCTGAGACCCTTCCTATAGCATGAGATGTGATGTCTCAATGCCTCTAATACCAAACCTGAGATCCTTCCTCTAACATGAAATGTGATATCCAACTCCTTCCCTTTCCTCCAAACCTGAGAGCCTATCTATAGCATGAGATGTGATATCCAAGTCCTTCCCATTCCAATACTTAGACCCTTCCTACAGCATGCAATATGATATCTCAATGATTCTAATAACAAACCTGAGACCCATCCTATAACATGAGATGGGATATCCAACTCCTTCCCATTCCAATCCTGAGACACTTCCGATAGCAGAGATATGATATCTCAATGCTTATACCAAACCTGAGACCCTTCCTATAACATGAGATGTGATATCCAACTCCTTCCCGTTCCAAACCTGAGACCCTTCCTTTAGCATGAGATGTGATATCCAACTCCTTCCCCTTCCAATCCTGAGACCCTTCCTATAGCATGAGATGTGATATCTCAATGCTTCTAATACCAAACCTGAGACCCTTCCTATAGCTTGAGATGTGATATCCAACTCCTTCCCCTTCCAAACCTGAGAGCCTTCCCATAGCATGAGATATGATATCCAAGTCCTTCCCATTCCAATCCTGAGACCCTTCCTATAACATGAGATGTGATATCCAACTCCTTCCCATTCCAACCTGAGACCCTTCCTATAGCATGATGGGATATCCAACTCCTTCCAAATCCAATACTGATACCCTTCCGATAGCATGAGATGTGATATCCCAATGCTTCTACCAAACCTGAGACCCATACTATGGCATGAGATGTGATATCAAACTCCTTCCCCTTCCAAACCTGAGACCCTCCCTTTAGCATGAGATGTGATATCCAACTCCTTCCCATTCCAATCCTGAGACCCTTCTGATAGCATGAGATGTGATATCTCAATGCCTCTAATACCAAACCTGAGATCCTACCTCTAACATGAAATGTGATATCCAACTCCTTCCCTTTACAAACCTGAGACCCTGCCTATAGCATGAGATGTGATATCCAAGTCCTTCCCATTCCAATCCTGAGACCCTTCCTATAGCATGTGATGTGATATCTCAATGCTTATACCAAACCTGAGACCCTTCCTATGGCATGAGATGTCATATACAACTCCTTCCCATTCCAATCCTGAGACCCTTCCTATAGTATGAGATGTGATATCTCAATGCTTATACCAAACCTGAGACCCTTCCTATAGCATGAGATGTGATATCCAACTTATTCCCATTCCAATCCTGAGACCCTTCCTATAACATGAGATTTGATGTCTCAATGCTTCTAATACCAAACCTGAGATCTTTCCTATAACATGAGATGTGATATCCAACTCCTTCCTATTCCAATTCTGAGACCCTTCCTATAGCATGAGATATGATATCCAAGTCCTTCCCATTCCAATCCTGAAACCCTTCCTATAACATGAGATGTGATATCCAACTCCTTCCCATTCCAACCTGAGACCCTTCCTATAGCATGAGATGGGATATGCAACTCCTTCCAAATCCAATACTGATACCCTTCCGATAGCATGAGATGTGATATCCCAATGCTTCTACCAAACCTGAGACCCATACTATGGCATGAGATGTGATATCAAACTCCTTCCCCTTCCAAACCTGAGACCCTCCCTTTAGCATGAGATGTGATATCCAACTCCTTCCCATTCCAATCCTGAGACCCTTCTGATAGCATGAGATGTGATATCTCAATGCCTCTAATACCAAAACAGAGATCCTACCTGTTAAGACGGATTTCTGAACTCTGTCCTGGTGGCGCAGAGGTTCAGAAGGCCAACCTAATTACTTGGAACAGGGTAACCTCTGGACAAGCCAGACCAATCAAGGTAGCGATCGCGGCGGTCAAGACTAGGTCTCAAGAGGGGTGAGGGTGACTGAAAGCCCGCAATGAGCACACAAAGCAAGAGCGCTTACAAACTACTCCAAACAGTTGTTTATATCAAAAATAGATACACATTTATTATAAGGCCTTGAAACTAATAACTACAGTAAAAGCAGCAATATACAACGATATTAAACCAACACATACACTATCCACCCAATATATATACAGAATACACAGTTTCACAGCATTAGCAGTACGAAATATGTTATCCACCTGCAGGGGAAGGAAAACAGGCAGTGCGAACCAATGCGTGTGATATGTCCGCCTTCTGAGGCCCCTAACTAGATGGTAGTCCAATCCCTACGAAGAGTGGAGCCTAGCGCTCAAAAGTACCTGCACACGCCGGTGCCAATGGGCAGAAGGTGAAACTCTTCGGAGGACGTTGAACAGCTCTGTAGGGAGCTCTAATGAAGGAGAACACGGTCCGCGACTCTAGCGCAGCCTCCACTGTGAGGCAGAAGCAGGGCGCGAGTACGGACAAGGGGTGCTGTATTCACAGCGGGGAAAAGCAAGGGGCACTGCAGGAGGGCGACCAGATCCTAGCTAATCTACTCACCGGTCCCCGAAGCAAGCAGGCCCGAGCTTCTCCTCGATAGATGCAGCTTCTGGCAGGTTCTGAAGAGCAGGGAACGTCTCGTCGTCGTGCAGAGTAAAAAGACGTCCCGATCGAAGAAACAAGCACAGTTTTGTCGCCACCGCAGGGCAACGGAACGGCCGGGTGTATTCAAGCCAAACGAGCACCGCTCACCTCTAGCTTAGGACTGCTAAGCAAACGAAGCGTGTGAGCATGCCCCGGACTCAGAATACCACCCAACCTGTCGGCGATTACAGAGCAGGCCTCCTTAGTAAGCTGGTCAGTCAACTGGATGGCCCAGAGACACTTCCGAAGGCTTACAGCAGGAGTTGATGAAGGTGCCGGGAATAGCTGGTCCTGCTATTCCAATAGGTCGAAGCGCCAGTACAGGCCTTCTTGTTCGATCTTAGGTGGAAAGGGCTTCACCGGACGACAGCAATGAGGAGCAGAAGTTCTTCAGGGGGTCACCAGTGATTCCTCGGTCCAGCCTCGTGTTCGCAGGATACTTGGCTCCTGTATCCCTGGGTTCGTAAGAACTCAGGAGATCGACATGGCAGTGGTGTTTCCAGCTCCCTCTTATCCACGGTTCCCTTCGCGCCAAAACGGAGGGGAGCCAATGGGAGATCCGCTCATCAACACACATACCATACGTGGACCAATCACGGACCACGGTGGTCCCAGGCATTCACACCACCCTAGACTCTCTGGCACCCAGGATGTGTATTGGGACCAGACAGCCCAGCCCACATCCTGGGGGCACTCAAACGACATGTAGAAGCCCGCGAAAGCAACCGTGTTTCGCGGGAAACTACATGCCCAAATAAGGAAGGCCCCGGGTCGCCTGACCCGGGGGAAGGTAAAGGGAGCAAGACGGACAGTGGACGAGACAAAGGAGCCTCGTGGTCCGGCCATTTTGGGTAGCCGGGCCACCCTTTTGTGTTCGCGGCAAAAAGGTGCTCAGAACGGCAAAAGGAGCTCAAAATAAACCAAATGATCGCTGCCACCAGCCCAGTCCCTGAATGACTTGCACCGATCCAAAAACCATCCTATAAGAGTGTCTAGGGTCTGTAGAAGGCTAGAGACCCAAGAGAGCTGTAACTTAGCTTACAGTGCCCTCTTGTGTCGTGTTGCACTAAAATGGCGACACGATAAAAGAAACTACGGGAAACAGCGTTCCCCGGTACTGACTGTCTTAAGGGCATGTCAGTTTCCCCGTAAGAAAGGAGCGAAAGCCCAGAGGAGTACAGCAGAAGGCTGCACTTCTCTGGCAAAGTCAAGAAAACAGGTTGAAAACAATAGCAAAAAGTTTAGGGGTTGCCACATGGAAGGAAAGTTCCCTACAATAACGAAATCTTTCCTAACACTCGCCCCTCCCAGACTATGGACAGGGGGAACTAATCCACCCCTGGATGAGTCTCTTGTTCAGGTCGGTAAAACATTCTGGACAACCCATCAGCATTGCTATGTTGGACACCTGGCCTATGCTCAATAGTGAAGTCGAAGCCTTGTAGACTTATGGACCACCTAAGCAACTTTGGATTCTCCCCCTTCATGTTCATTAGCCACTTTAACGGCTTATGGTCAGTCTGCACAGTGAAGTGGGTCCCATAGAGGTAGGGCCGCAGCTTCCTTAGGGCCCACACAACAGAGAAACATTCTTTCTCTACCGTGGACCATCTGAGCTCTCTGTCCTTAAGCTGGCGACTAATAAAACCGATAGGGTGTTCCTTACCCTTCTCATCTACTTGTGATAGTACAGCTCCTATCCCAGTGTCAGAGGCATCCGTCTGCACGATAAAAGGTCTTTGATAATCAGGGGCCCTGAGCACAGGGGCCTGGCACAAGGAGTCTTTCAAGCCATTGAAGGCCTTCTCACACTCGTCAGTCCAAGTTACCTTCTTGGGTTTCTTCGGAGTTGTGAGGGCAGTCAGAGGAGCAGCTATGGTGCCATAGTCTGCCACAAAATTGCGGTAATAACCCGTGAGTCCTAAGAAGGCTCTCACTTGGGTTTGCGTAGTGGGGGTAGGCCAGTCTTGTACGGCTTGTACCTGACTGAGTAGAGGCTGTCTCCTCCCTCCAACTACTTCATGTCCAAGGTAAACCACTGAGCCTTGTCCATTTTGGTGAGGGGCCACTCGGACACCCTCAAAAGAGCTAACTGAAGGACTGCTTGGGAACAGGTCGGGGAGAGGTTCAGACTCCTCTTCCTCAACATCTGAAGCCAGGAGCAGTGCTACGATTTCGACGCTTGGGCCGAAAGCCTTCAGCCTATTCACGGGAAGCACTTTGGGAGCCTGTCCAGGCCTTCCAAGGTCCACTGAATAGTTAACCTCACCCAGGGGCTCCACCACTGGGTAAGGGCCTGACCATTTGTCCTGTAAAGCTCGAGGCCTTATGAGATTCATGATCAGGACTTGCTGACCAAGTGTAAAGTTGATGAGGGAAGCTTTCTGGTCGTACCAAGGTTTCACCAGCGCTTGCCCTGCCTTCAATTTATCACTAGTCAAGCCTATCAGAAGTACCATCCGTTTTCTGAGCCCTAGCACATAATCAACTACATTGGTAGTAACAGGGGGAGTGGGCATCTCCCATCCCTCTTTGATGATGGCTAAGGGTCCCCGTACGGGATGACCGAACAGAAGTTCGAAGGGGCTGAAGCCAACACCCTCCTGCGGTACCTCTCGGTAGGCAAACAGCAAGCATGAAACAAGAAGATCCCATTTTCTTCTCTGAGGCTCCTCCAGAGCCCCAATCATGCTTTTTAACGTCCTGTTAAGACGCCCCCCCAGACCATCGGTCTGGGGGCGGTATGCAGAAGAGAACCTGTAGGTGACCCCACATTCTTTCCACATAGCCTGCCTATACTTCGACATAAAGTTGCTGCCATCACCCGGCACAACTTCTTTAGGGAAGCCAACCCTAGTAAACATGCCGAGTAAAGCTTCTGCAACTGGCTTGGCAGTTACAGTTGTAAATGGGACGGCCTCAGGATACCTGGTTGCATGGTCGACCAGCACCAGGATAAACCTATTGCCTGAGGATGTTTGCGGGTCAAGGGGACCAACCATGTCGATCCCTACCCTTTCAAATGGTACCCCCACAACTGGGAGCGGTACCAACGGAGCTTGGATTGTCGCACCAACCTTACCAGACAACTGGCAGGCGGCACAACTCCTGCAGTGACTTTCTACTTGCTCCCCCATCTTGGGCCAGTAGAAGTGCATGGATAACCTTTGCTTGGTCCTCCTCATACCAAGGTGACCAGCAAGGGGAACGACATGCGCCAACTGCAGGAGGAAGGGCCTAACAGCAAGGGAAACCACCAACCTCCTATGGTCTCCTTCTGTAGACTCTGTGGGCTCACTATAAAGGAGTCCACCTTCCTGGTAAATCCTTTGCAACCCAGGAGGTTCACCCTCAAGCTGGGAGCAGGCCTGTCTCCTTAGGCCTTCCAGAGATGGGCACTCACGTTGGCCCTTACTGAAGTCGTCCCTATCAGGACCTCCTTCAACTAACAAGTCTTTTAGTTCAGGATGGTCGTTGGGGTCGAACACTTCAGGCATCGCCACCTCCTCGTCAGGCTCGGGCGATTGACCAACTCCCTCCACCGCAGTGGTAGGCGAGTTCGGGGGAATATTCTCTTTCCCCCGTCGGGACTTGTTGACTCCTTTCGCCTTGGGTTTCCCCTTCGGCTGGGGCGGCGTATTGGACTTGGCCAATGCTGCCCGTGCTTGAGACCGTGTGTAGGGTCTTTCGGCAGTGTCTCCTACGAGCCCTAGAGCTCTGAGATCATTGCCCAACAAGACCTTTCCCGGGACGTTTCTCTGAATGCTCACTGGAATCCTAACTGCTGTACCATTTAAAGTTAGATTAACAGGGATCACGGGAAACATACGGAGGGGGCCGTCAGCCAACTTGGTGGGCATCAGAGTAGCTCTGGCAACTTCCTCTGAGTCTACCAAGGTAGAATCCACTACAGTTCGACTGCACCCACTATCCCTAAGAGCTGGAGTATCCACTCCATTGATCAGCACACTGTCTTTAAAGTAGTGCTTGGTATTATCCGGAATCCTAGCATACGCCTCTGCGACTTTAGGCTCCCAGGAACCCAGGGACACTAAAACTACCTCAGCCTCTATCCCGCTGGGAAATGAGTCTGAGGAGAAGGATGCTCCTGTAATCTCTTCTTCCTCGTAGGAGGAGAAGGCCAGATTAGCGGAGTGGACCCCCAAAGGTCTAACCTTACAACGGGGATCCCCCTTCACATGGTCAGTTGCTCCACAAGAAAAACAAGCCCCATTGGGTCTGTTTACGTAGGGAGGCTTATTATAACCAGAGTTCTGTTTCGGAGGCGAACCTCCACTACCCTGTGAGTTCTCGGATGGCTTACCCTTATTTTTCTTTTTGTGGCCCTTATGGGAAGAAGATTTAGCAGATTCCCCACCCTCCACATCTTTGGACTTTTTCCCTTCTTCCTGCTTACCAGGATGAGTTTTGTCCTTATGGGACACTCGATGTGACACCCATAAATCTGCTGCAATGGCCAGCTTCTTAGGATCTATCTCCTTCGAATCGGCCAAATGCTGCTTAAGCTCCGGGGAAGAAGAAGCAAAAATGTGTTCCAGCATGACCAGATTGATCATGCCTTCGAAGGTAGAAACCTTATAACCTTCAACCCAGCCAGTCAAGTTTTTCAGGGACTCAGCTACATACGACACCCAAGTACCACCTTCCTTTTTCTTATACTCTCTAAACCTTTTCAAATATTGGGTCGGAGTCTTCCCAAACTTTAAAATGAGAGTCTGCTTCAACATTGCAAAATCAGCGCGCTCAGCCTTCGACATTTCCATAATGGCACTGCAACCAGAATGGGGCAGTCTGCTGAGTAACCATGCAATCTTATCCGCATTATCAACCTCTTGAACCTCGCATGCATACTCAAACGCATTTAACCAGTCCATAATGTCATTTCGTTCCTCATACACACTGAGCAGATCTTTTGGAAACCGTGGATGAGAGGAAGCCCCAGAACCATGTCCAGGACCCTTGGACCCATTTGCGAACTGAAGCTTGGCCAGTTCCAACTGGTGATCCCTGTCTTTTTGTTTTTCTGCCTGGTCGATTTTCAGTTTGGCTATGCTGAATTCAAGCTCCTGCTGCCTAAACCGCAGCTCTTGCTTCTTGAATTCAAGCATAGCCTCCCCATCAACACTGGCAGAGGAAACGTTAGACATTACATCCTCCCTGTCCTCGTGGTCGTGATGGATCAGTGCAGCGGCAGAACCGTCGGTTCTGCCAGTGAGAGCAGCCCCACCACCTTCTGCACTGTCCTCGGAAGTTATAGCGTCAAGCTGCGCTTCTTGCCACGCCACGATTCTCTGGATCATTTCCAATTTAGTGCCTTGAGAGGAAACCCCTCTCTCCGCACACATCTTCTTCAATGTTTCAGATTTCGAAGCATTTAAGGTTAATAAAGTATTCGTTTCCATACTGTCGATAGGACTATGGCCTTTTTAACGTTATATTCAATACTTTACTGCGTGTCCTGGTTGGAATAACCTGAAAACGCCTTAGCTCGTGCGCAACACTGGATACCTTCAGTCGTATCCCACCGCTGTACACCAATTTGTTAAGACGGATTTCTGAACTCTGTCCTGGTGGCGCAGAGGTTCAGAAGGCCAACCTAATTACTTGGAACAGGGTAACCTCTGGACAAGCCAGACCAATCAAGGTAGCGATCGCGGCGGTCAAGACTAGGTCTCAAGAGGGGTGAGGGTGACTGAAAGCCCGCAATGAGCACACAAAGCAAGAGCGCTTACAAACTACTCCAAACAGTTGTTTATATCAAAAATAGATACACATTTATTATAAGGCCTTGAAACTAATAACTACAGTAAAAGCAGCAATATACAACGATATTAAACCAACACATACACTATCCACCCAATATATATACAGAATACACAGTTTCACAGCATTAGCAGTACGAAATATGTTATCCACCTGCAGGGGAAGGAAAACAGGCAGTGCGAACCAATGCGTGTGATATGTCCGCCTTCTGAGGCCCCTAACTAGATGGTAGTCCAATCCCTACGAAGAGTGGAGCCTAGCGCTCAAAAGTACCTGCACACGCCGGTGCCAATGGGCAGAAGGTGAAACTCTTCGGAGGACGTTGAACAGCTCTGTAGGGAGCTCTAATGAAGGAGAACACGGTCCGCGACTCTAGCGCAGCCTCCACTGTGAGGCAGAAGCAGGGCGCGAGTACGGACAAGGGGTGCTGTATTCACAGCGGGGAAAAGCAAGGGGCACTGCAGGAGGGCGACCAGATCCTAGCTAATCTACTCACCGGTCCCCGAAGCAAGCAGGCCCGAGCTTCTCCTCGATAGATGCAGCTTCTGGCAGGTTCTGAAGAGCAGGGAACGTCTCGTCGTCGTGCAGAGTAAAAAGACGTCCCGATCGAAGAAACAAGCACAGTTTTGTCGCCACCGCAGGGCAACGGAACGGCCGGGTGTATTCAAGCCAAACGAGCACCGCTCACCTCTAGCTTAGGACTGCTAAGCAAACGAAGCGTGTGAGCATGCCCCGGACTCAGAATACCACCCAACCTGTCGGCGATTACAGAGCAGGCCTCCTTAGTAAGCTGGTCAGTCAACTGGATGGCCCAGAGACACTTCCGAAGGCTTACAGCAGGAGTTGATGAAGGTGCCGGGAATAGCTGGTCCTGCTATTCCAATAGGTCGAAGCGCCAGTACAGGCCTTCTTGTTCGATCTTAGGTGGAAAGGGCTTCACCGGACGACAGCAATGAGGAGCAGAAGTTCTTCAGGGGGTCACCAGTGATTCCTCGGTCCAGCCTCGTGTTCGCAGGATACTTGGCTCCTGTATCCCTGGGTTCGTAAGAACTCAGGAGATCGACATGGCAGTGGTGTTTCCAGCTCCCTCTTATCCACGGTTCCCTTCGCGCCAAAACGGAGGGGAGCCAATGGGAGATCCGCTCATCAACACACATACCATACGTGGACCAATCACGGACCACGGTGGTCCCAGGCATTCACACCACCCTAGACTCTCTGGCACCCAGGATGTGTATTGGGACCAGACAGCCCAGCCCACATCCTGGGGGCACTCAAACGACATGTAGAAGCCCGCGAAAGCAACCGTGTTTCGCGGGAAACTACATGCCCAAATAAGGAAGGCCCCGGGTCGCCTGACCCGGGGGAAGGTAAAGGGAGCAAGACGGACAGTGGACGAGACAAAGGAGCCTCGTGGTCCGGCCATTTTGGGTAGCCGGGCCACCCTTTTGTGTTCGCGGCAAAAAGGTGCTCAGAACGGCAAAAGGAGCTCAAAATAAACCAAATGATCGCTGCCACCAGCCCAGTCCCTGAATGACTTGCACCGATCCAAAAACCATCCTATAAGAGTGTCTAGGGTCTGTAGAAGGCTAGAGACCCAAGAGAGCTGTAACTTAGCTTACAGTGCCCTCTTGTGTCGTGTTGCACTAAAATGGCGACACGATAAAAGAAACTACGGGAAACAGCGTTCCCCGGTACTGACTGTCTTAAGGGCATGTCAGTTTCCCCGTAAGAAAGGAGCGAAAGCCCAGAGGAGTACAGCAGAAGGCTGCACTTCTCTGGCAAAGTCAAGAAAACAGGTTGAAAACAATAGCAAAAAGTTTAGGGGTTGCCACATGGAAGGAAAGTTCCCTACAATAACGAAATCTTTCCTAACACTACCTCTAACATGAAATGTGATATCCAACTCCTTCCCTTTCCAAACCTGAGACCCTGCCTATAGCATGAGATGTGATATCCAAGTCCTTCCCATTCCAATCCTGAGACCCTTCCTATAGCATGTGATGTGATATCTCAATGCTTATACCAAACCTGAGACCCTTCCTATGGCATGAGACGTCATATACAACTCCTTCCCATTCCAATCCTGAGACCCTTCCTATAGCATGAGATGTGATATCCAACTTCTTCCCATTCCAATCCTGAGACCCTTCCTATAACATGAGATTTGATGTCTCAATGCTTCTAATACCAAACCTGAGATCTTTCCTATAACATGAGATGTGATATCCAACTCCTCCCCATTCCAATTCTGACACCCTTCCTATAGCATGAGATGTGATATCTCAATGCTTATACCAAACCTGAGACCCTTCCTATAGCTTGAGATGTGATATCCAACTCCTTCCCATTCCAATCCTGAGATCCTTCCTATAGCATGAGATGTGATATCTCAATGCTTCTAATACCAAACCTGAGACCCTTCCTATAGCTTGAGATGTGATATCCAACTCCTTCCCCTTCCAAACCTGAGAGCCTTCCCATAGCATGAGATATGATATCCAAGTCCTTCCCATTCCAATCCTGAGACCCTTCCTATAACATGAGATGTGATATCCAACTCCTTCCCATTCCAACCTGAGACCCTTCCTATAGCATGATGGGATATCCAACTCCTTCCAAATCCAATACTGATACCCTTCCGATAGCATGAGATGTGATATCCCAATGCTTCTACCAAACATGAGACCCATACTATGGCATGAGATGTGATATCAAACTTCTTCCCATTCCAATCCTGAGACCCTTGCTATAGCTTGAGATGTGTTATCCAACTCCTTCCCATTCCAATTCTGAGACCCTTCCTATACCATGAGACTTGATATCTCAATGCTTCTAATACCAAACCTGAGACCCGTCCTATAACATGAGATGTGATATCCAAATCCTTCCCCTTCCAAACCTGAGACCCTTCATATATCATGAGATGTGATATCCAACTCCTTCCCATTCCAATCCTGAGACCCTTCCGATATCATGAGATTTGTTATCTCAATGCTTCTAATATCAAACTTGAGACCCTCCCTATAGCATGAGATTTGACATCCAAGTCCTTCCCATTCCAATCCTGAGACCCTTCCGATAGCAGAGATGTGATATCTCAATGCTTATACCAAACCTGAGACCCTTCCTATGGCCTGAGATGTCATATACAACTCCTTCCCATTCCAATCCTGAGACCCTTCCTATAGCATGAGATGTGATATCTCAATGCTTATACCAAATCTGAGACCCTTCCTATAGCATGAGATGTGATATCCAACTCCTTCTCGTTCCAATCCTGAGACCCTTCCTATAGCATGAGAAGTGATATCTCCATGCGTATACCAAACCTGAGACCCTTCCTATAGCATGAGATGTGATATCCAAATCCGTCCCATTTCAATCTTGAGACCCTTCCTATAGCATGAGATGTGATATCTCAATGCTTATACCAAACCTGAGAGCCTACCTATAGCATGAGATGTGATGTCCAAGTCCATCCCATTCCAATCCTTAGACCCTTCCTACAGCATGCGATGTGATATCTCAATGATTCTAATACCAAACCAGAGACCCGTCCTATAACATGAGATGGGATATCCAACTCCTTCCCATTCCAATCCTGAGCCACTTCCGATAGCAGAGATGTGATATCTCAATGCTTATACCAAACCTGAGACCCTTCCTATAACATGAGATGTGATATCCAAATCATTCCCATTCCAATCCTGAGACCCTTCCGATAGCATGAGATGTGACATCTCAATGCTTCTAATACCAAACCTGAGATCCTTCCTATAGCATATGTGATATCCAACTCCTTCCCATTCCAAACATGAGACCCTTCCTATAGCAAGAATGTAATATCCAACTCCTACCCATTCCAATCCTGAGACCATTCCTATAGCATGAGATGTGATATCTCAATGCTTATACCAAACCTGAGACTCTTCCTATAGCATGAGATGTGATATCCAACTCCTTCCCCTTCCAAACCTGAGAGCCTTCCTATAGCATGAGATATGATATCCAAGTCCTTCCCATTCCAATCCTGAGACCCTTCCTATAACATGAGATGTGATATCCAACTCCTTTCCCTTCCAAACCTGAGAGCCTTCCTATAGCATGAGATATGATATCCAAGGCTTTCCCATTCCAATCCTGAGACCCTTCCTATAACATGAGATGGGATATCCAACTCCTTCCAAATCCAATACTGATACCCTTCCGATAGCATGAGATGTGATATCCCAATGCTTCTACCAAACCTGAGACCCATACTATGGCATGAGATGTGATATCCAACTCCTTCCCATTCCAATCCTGAGACACTTCCTATAGCATGAGATGTGATATCTCACTGCTTATACCAAACCTGAGACCCTTCCTATAGCATGAGATGTGATATCTCAATGCCTCTTATACCAAACCTGAGATCCTTCCTCTAACATGAAATGTGATATCCAACTCCTTCCCCTTCCAAACCTGAGAGCCTTCCTATAGCATGAGATATGATATCCAAGTCCTTCCCATTCCAATCCTGAGACCCTTCCTATAACATGAGATGTGATATCCAACTCCTTCCCATTCCAACCTGAGACCCTTCCTATAGCATGAGATGGGATATCCAACTCCTTCCAAATACAATACTGATACCCTTCCGATAGCATGAGATGTGATATCCCAATGCTTCTACCAAACCTGAGACCCATACTATGGCAGGAGATGTGATATAAAACTCCTTCCCATTCCAATCCTGAGACCCTTACTATAGCTTGAGTTGTGATATCCAACTCCTTCCCATTCCAATTCTGAGACCCTTCCTATACCATGAGACTTGATATCTCAATGCTTCTAATACCAAACCTGAGACCCGTCCTATAACATGAGATGTGATATCCAAATCCTTCCCCTTCCAAACCTTAGACCCTTCCTTTATCATGAGATGTGATATCCAACTCCTTCCCATTCCAATCCTGAGACCCTTCCGATATCATGAGATGTCATATCTCAATGCTTCTAATATCAAACTTCAGACCCTCCCTATAGCATGAGATGTGATATCCAAGTCCTTCCCATTCCAATCCTGAGACCCTTCCTATAGCATGAGAAGTGATATCTCAATGCTTCTAATACCAAACCTGAGACCCGTCCTATAACATGAGATGTGATATCCAAATCCTTCCCCTTCCAAACCTTAGACCCTTCCTTTATCATGAGATGGGAATATCCAACTCCTTCCCATTCCAATCCTGAGACCATTCCGATAGCAGAGATGTGATATCTCAATGCTTATACCAAACCTGAGATCCTTCCTATTACATGAGATGTGATATCCAACTCCTTCCCATTCCAATCCTGAGACACTTCCTATAGCATGAGATGTGATATCTCACTGCTTATACCAAACCTGAGACCCTTCCTATAGCATGAGATGTGATATCCAACTCCTTCCCATTCTAATCCTGAGACCCTTCCTATAGCATGACATGTGATATCTCAATGCTTCTAATATCAAACTTGAGACCCTCCCTATAGCATGAGATGTGATATCCAAGTCCTTCCCATTCCAATCCTGAGACCCTTCCTATAGCATGACATGTGATATCTCAATGCTTCTAATATCAAACTTGAGACACTTCCTATAGCATGAGATGTAATATCTCAATGCTTCTAATACCAAACCTGAGACTCTTCCTATAACATGAGATGGGATATCCAACTCCTTCCGATTCCAATCCTGAGACCCTTTCGATTGCAGAGATGTGATATCTCAATGCTTATACCAAACCTGAGACCCTTCCTACGGCATGAGATGTCATATACAACTCCTTCCCATTCCAATCCTGAGACCCTTCCTATAGCATGAGATGTGATATCTCAATGCTTATACCTAACCTGAGACCCTTCCTATAGCATGAGATGTGATATCCAACTCCTTCCCATTCCAATCCTGAGACCCTTCCTATAGCATGAGATGTGATGTCTCAATGCCTCTAATACCAAACCTGAGATCCTTCCTCTAACATGAAATGTGATATCCAACTCCTTCCCTTTCCTCCAAACCTGAGAGCCTATCTATAGCATGAGATGTGATATCCAAGTCCTTCCCATTCCAATACTTAGACCCTTCCTACAGCATGCAATATGATATCTCAATGATTCTAATAACAAACCTGAGACCCATCCTATAACATGAGATGGGATATCCAACTCCTTCCCATTCCAATCCTGAGACATTTCCGATAGCAGAGATATGATATCTCAATGCTTATACCAAACCTGAGACCCTTCCTATAACATGAGATGTGATATCCAACTCCTTCCCGTTCCAAACCTGAGACCCTTCCTTTAGCATGAGATGTGATATCCAACTCCTTCCCCTTCCAATCCTGAGACCCTTCCTATAGCATGAGATGTGATATCTCAATGCTTCTAATACCAAACCTGAGACCCTTCCTATAGCTTGAGATGTGATATCCAACTCCTTCCCCTTCCAAACCTGAGAGCCTTCCCATAGCATGAGATATGATATCCAAGTCCTTCCCATTCCAATCCTGAGACCCTTCCTATAACATGAGATGTGATATCCAACTCCTTCCCATTCCAACCTGAGACCCTTCCTATAGCATGATGGGATATCCAACTCCTTCCAAATCCAATACTGATACCCTTCCGATAGCATGAGATGTGATATCCCAATGCTTCTACCAAACATGAGACCCATACTATGGCATGAGATGTGATATCAAACTTCTTCCCATTCCAATCCTGAGACCCTTGCTATAGCTTGAGATGTGTTATCCAACTCCTTCCCATTCCAATTCTGAGACCCTTCCTATACCATGAGACTTGATATCTCAATGCTTCTAATACCAAACCTGATACCCGTCCTATAACATGAGATGTGATATCCAAATCCTTCCCCTTCCAAACCTGAGACCCTTCATATATCATGAGATGTGATATCCAACTCCTTCCCATTCCAATCCTGAGACCCTTCCGATATCATGAGATTTGTTATCTCAATGCTTCTAATATCAAACTTGAGACCCTCCCTATAGCATGAGATTTGACATCCAAGTCCTTCCCATTCCAATCCTGAGACCCTTCCGATAGCAGAGATGTGATATCTCAATGCTTATACCAAACCTGAGACCCTTCCTATGGCCTGAGATGTCATATACAACTCCTTCCCATTCCAATCCTGAGACCCTTCCTATAGCATGAGATGTGATATCTCAATGCTTATACCAAATCTGAGACCCTTCCTATAGCATGAGATGTGATATCCAACTCCTTCTCATTCCAATCCTGAGACCCTTCCTATAGCATGAGAAGTGATATCTCCATGCGTATACCAAACCTGAGACCCTTCCTATAGCATGAGATGTGATATCCAAATCCGTCCCATTCCAATCTTGAGACCCTTCCTATAGCATGAGATGTGATATCTCAATGCTTATACCAAACCTGAGAGCCTACCTATAGCATGAGATGTGATGTCCAAGTCCATCCCATTCCAATCCTTAGACCCTTCCTACAGCATGCGATGTGATATCTCAATGATTCTAATACCAAACCAGAGACCCGTCCTATAACATGAGATGGGATATCCAACTCCTTCCCATTCCAATCCTGAGCCACTTCCGATAGCAGAGATGTGATATCTCAATGCTTATACCAAACCTGAGACCCTTCCTATAACATGAGATGTGATATCCAAATCATTCCCATTCCAATCCTGAGACCCTTCCGATAGCATGAGATGTGACATCTCAATGCTTCTAATACCAAACCTGAGATCCTTCCTATAGCATATGAGATATCCAACTCCTTCCCATTCCAAACATGAGACCCTTCCTATAGCAAGAATGTAATATCCAACTCCTACCCATTCCAATCCTGAGACCATTCCTATAGCATGAGATGTGATATCTCAATGCTTATACCAAACCTGAGACTCTTCCTATAGCATGAGATGTGATATCCAACTCCTTCCCCTTCCAAACCTGAGAGCCTTCCTATAGCATGAGATATGATATCCAAGTCCTTCCCATTCCAATCCTGAGACCCTTCCTATAACATGAGATGTGATATCCAACTCCTTTCCCTTCCAAACCTGAGAGCCTTCCTATAGCATGAGATATGATATCCAAGGCCTTCCCATTCCAATCCTGAGACCCTTCCTATAACATGAGATGGGATATCCAACTCCTTCCAAATCCAATACTGATACCCTTCCGATAGCATGAGATGTGATATCCCAATGCTTCTACCAAACCTGAGACCCATACTATGGCATGAGATATGATATCCAACTCCTTCCCATTCCAATCCTGAGACACTTCCTATAGCATGAGATGTGATATCTCACTGCTTATACCAAACCTGAGACCCTTCCTATAGCATGAGATGTGATATCTCAATGCCTCTTATACCAAACCTGAGATCCTTCCTCTACCATGAAATGTGATATCCAACTCCTTCCCCTTCCAAACCTGAGAGCCTTCCTATAGCATGAGATATGATATCCAAGTCCTTCCCATTCCAATCCTGAGACCCTTCCTATAACATGAGATGTGATATCCAACTCCTTCCCATTCCAACCTGAGACCCTTCCTATAGCATGAGATGAGATATCCAACTCCTTCCAAATCCAATACTGATACCCTTCCGATAGCATGAGATGTGATATCCCAATGCTTCTACCAAACCTGAGACCCATACTATGGCATGAGATGTGATATCAAACTCCTTCCCATTCCAATCCTGAGACCCTTACTATAGCTTGAGATGTGATATCCAACTCCTTCCCATTGCAATTCTGAGACCCTTCCTATACCATGAGACTTGATATCTCAATGCTTCTAATACCAAACCTGAGACCCGTCCTATAACATGAGATGTGATATCCAAATCCTTCCCCTTCCAAACCTTAGACCCTTCCTTTATCATGAGATGTGATATCCAACTCCTTCCCATTCCAATCCTGAGACCCTTCCGATATCATGAGATGTCATATCTCAATGCTTCTAATATCAAACTTCAGACCCTCCCTATAGCATGAGATGTGATATCCAAGTCCTTCCCATTCCAATCCTGAGACCCTTCCTATAGCATGAGAAGTGATATCTCAATGCTTCTAATACCAAACCTGAGACCCGTCCTATAACATGAGATGTGATATCCAAATCCTTCCCCTTCCAAACCTTAGACCCTTCCTTTATCATGAGATGGGAATATCCAACTCCTTCCCATTCCAATCCTGAGACCATTCCGATAGCAGAGATGTGATATCTCAATGCTTATACCAAACCTGAGATCCTTCCTATAACATGAGATGTGATATCCAACTCCTTCCCATTCCAATCCTGAGACACTTCCTATAGCATGAGATGTGATATCTCACTGCTTATACCAAACCTGAGACCCTTCCTATAGCATGAGATGTGATATCCAACTCCTTCCCATTCTAATCCTGAGACCCTTCCTATAGCATGAGATGTGATATCTCAATGCTTCTAATATCAAACTTGAGACCCTCCCTATAGCATGAGATGTGATATCCAAGTCCTTCCCATTCCAATCCTGAGACACTTCCTATAGCATGAGATGTAATATCTCAATGCTTCTAATACCAAACCTGAGACTCTTCCTATAACATGAGATGGGATATCCAACTCCTTCCGATTCCAATCCTGAGACCCTTTCGATTGCAGAGATGTGATATCTCAATGCTTATATCAAACCTGAGACCCTTCCTACGGCATGAGATGTCATATACAACTCCTTCCCATTCCAATCCTGAGACCCTTCCTATAGCATGAGATGTGATATCTCAATGCTTATACCTAACCTGAGACCCTTCCTATAGCATGAGATGTGATATCCAACTCCTTCCCATTCCAATCCTGAGACCCTTCCTATAGCATGAGATGTGATGTCTCAATGCCTCTAATACCAAACCTGAGATCCTTCCTCTAACATGAAATGTGATATCCAACTCCTTCCCTTTCCTCCAAACCTGAGAGCCTATCTATAGCATGAGATGTGATATCCAAGTCCTTCCCATTCCAATACTTAGACCCTTCCTACAGCATGCAATATGATATCTCAATGATTCTAATAACAAACCTGAGACCCATCCTGTAACATGAGATGGGATATCCAACTCCTTCCCATTCCAATCCTGAGACACTTCCGATAGCAGAGATATGATATCTCAATGCTTATACCAAACCTGAGACCCTTCCTATAACATGAGATGTGATATCCAACTCCTTCCCGTTCCAAACCTGAGACCCTTCCTTTAGCATGAGATGTGATATCCAGCTCCTTCCCATTCCAATCCTGAGACATTTCCGATAGCATGAGATGTGATATCTCAATGATTCTACCAAACCTGAGACCCTTCCTTTAGCATGAGATGTGATATCCAACTCCATCCCATTCCAATCCTGAGACCCTTCTTATAGCATGAGATGTGATATCTCAATACTTCTAATACCAAACCTGAGATCCTTCCGATAGCATGAGATGTGATATCTCAATGCTTCTAATACCAAACCTGAGATCCTTCCGATAACATGAGATGTGATATCCAAATCCTTCCCCTTCCAAACCTGAGACCCTCCCTTTAGCATGAGATGTGATATCCAACTCCTTCCCATTCCAATCCTGAGACCCTTCTGATAGCATGAGATGTGATATCTCAATGCTTCTAATACCAAACCTGAGATCCTTCCGATAGCATGAGATGTGATATCTCAATGCTTCTAATACCAAACCTGAGATCCTTCCTATAACATGAGATGTGATATCCAAATCCTTCCCCTTCCAAACCTGAGACCCTCCCTTTAGCATGAGATGTGAAATCCAACTCCTTCCCATTCCAATCCTGAGACCCTTCTGATAGCATGAGATGTGATATCTCAATGCCTCTAAAACCAATCCTGAGACCCTTCCTATAACATGAGATGTGATATCCAACTCCTTCCCATTTCAACCTGAGACCCTTCCTATAGCATGAGATGGGATATCCAACTCCTTCCAAATCCAATTCTGATACCCTTCCGATAGCATGAGATGTGATATCCCAATGCTTCTACCAAACCTGAGACCCTTCCTTTAGCATGAGATGTGATATCCAACTCCATCCCATTCCAATCCTGAGACCCTTCTTATAGCATGAGATGTGATATCTCAATGCTTCTAATACCAAGCCTGAGATCCTTCCTATAACATGTGATGTGATATCCAAATCCTTCTCCTTCCAAACCTGAGACCCTCCCTTTAGCATGAGATGTGAAATCCAACTCCTTCCCATTCCAATCCTGAGACTCTTATGATAGCATGAGATGTGATATCTCAATGCCTCTAATACCAAACCTGAGATACTTCCGATAGCATGAGATGTGATATCTCAATGCTTCTAATACCAAACCTGAGATCCTTCCTATAACATGAGATGTGATATCCAAATCCTTCCCCTTCCAAACCTGAGACCCTCCCTTTAGCATGAGATGTGATATCCAACTCCTTCCCATTCCAATCCTGAGACCCTTCTGATAGCATGAGATGTGATATCTCAATGCCTCTAATACCAAACCTGAGATCCTACCTCTAACATGAAATGTGATATCCAACTCCTTCCCTTTCCAAACCTGAGACCCTGCCTATAGCATGAGATGTGATATCCAAGTCCTTCCCATTCCAATCCTGAGACCCTTCCTATAGCATGTGATGTGATATCTCAATGCTTATACCAAACCTGAGACCCTTCCTATGGCATGAGATTTCATATACAACTCCTTCCCATTCCAATCCTGAGACCCTTCCTATAGCATGAGATGTGATATCTCAATGCTTATACCAAACCTGAGACCCTTCCTATAGCATGAGATGTGATATCCAACTTCTTCAAATTCCAATCCTGAGACCCTTCCTATAACATGAGATGTGATATCCAAATCATTCCCATTCCAATCCTGAGACCCTTCCGATAGCATGAGATGTGACATCTCAATGCTTCTAATACCAAACCTGAGATCCTTCCTATAGCATATGAGATATCCAACTCCTTCCCATTCCAAACATGAGACCCTTCCTATAGCAAGAATGTAATATCCAACTCCTACCCATTCCAATCCTGAGACCATTCCTATAGCATGAGATGTGATATCTCAATGCTTATACCAAACCTGAGACTCTTCCTATAGCATGAGATGTGATATCCAACTCCTTCCCCTTCCAAACCTGAGAGCCTTCCTATAGCATGAGATATGATATCCAAGTCCTTCCCATTCCAATCCTGAGACCCTTCCTATAACATGAGATGTGATATCCAACTCCTTTCCCTTCCAAACCTGAGAGCCTTCCTATAGCATGAGATATGATATCCAAGGCCTTCCCATTCCAATCCTGAGACCCTTCCTATAACATGAGATGGGATATCCAACTCCTTCCAAATCCAATACTGATACCCTTCCGATAGCATGAGATGTGATATCCCAATGCTTCTACCAAACCTGAGACCCATACTATGGCATGAGATATGATATCCAACTCCTTCCCATTCCAATCCTGAGACACTTCCTATAGCATGAGATGTGATATCTCACTGCTTATACCAAACCTGAGACCCTTCCTATAGCATGAGATGTGATATCTCAATGCCTCTTATACCAAACCTGAGATCCTTCCTCTACCATGAAATGTGATATCCAACTCCTTCCCCTTCCAAACCTGAGAGCCTTCCTATAGCATGAGATATGATATCCAAGTCCTTCCCATTCCAATCCTGAGACCCTTCCTATAACATGAGATGTGATATCCAACTCCTTCCCATTCCAACCTGAGACCCTTCCTATAGCATGAGATGAGATATCCAACTCCTTCCAAATCCAATACTGATACCCTTCCGATAGCATGAGATGTGATATCCCAATGCTTCTACCAAACCTGAGACCCATACTATGGCATGAGATGTGATATCAAACTCCTTCCCATTCCAATCCTGAGACCCTTACTATAGCTTGAGATGTGATATCCAACTCCTTCCCATTGCAATTCTGAGACCCTTCCTATACCATGAGACTTGATATCTCAATGCTTCTAATACCAAACCTGAGACCCGTCCTATAACATGAGATGTGATATCCAAATCCTTCCCCTTCCAAACCTTAGACCCTTCCTTTATCATGAGATGTGATATCCAACTCCTTCCCATTCCAATCCTGAGACCCTTCCGATATCATGAGATGTCATATCTCAATGCTTCTAATATCAAACTTCAGACCCTCCCTATAGCATGAGATGTGATATCCAAGTCCTTCCCATTCCAATCCTGAGACCCTTCCTATAGCATGAGAAGTGATATCTCAATGCTTCTAATACCAAACCTGAGACCCGTCCTATAACATGAGATGTGATATCCAAATCCTTCCCCTTCCAAACCTTAGACCCTTCCTTTATCATGAGATGGGAATATCCAACTCCTTCCCATTCCAATCCTGAGACCATTCCGATAGCAGAGATGTGATATCTCAATGCTTATACCAAACCTGAGATCCTTCCTATAACATGAGATGTGATATCCAACTCCTTCCCATTCCAATCCTGAGACACTTCCTATAGCATGAGATGTGATATCTCACTGCTTATACCAAACCTGAGACCCTTCCTATAGCATGAGATGTGATATCCAACTCCTTCCCATTCTAATCCTGAGACCCTTCCTATAGCATGAGATGTGATATCTCAATGCTTCTAATATCAAACTTGAGACCCTCCCTATAGCATGAGATGTGATATCCAAGTCCTTCCCATTCCAATCCTGAGACACTTCCTATAGCATGAGATGTAATATCTCAATGCTTCTAATACCAAACCTGAGACTCTTCCTATAACATGAGATGGGATATCCAACTCCTTCCGATTCCAATCCTGAGACCCTTTCGATTGCAGAGATGTGATATCTCAATGCTTATATCAAACCTGAGACCCTTCCTACGGCATGAGATGTCATATACAACTCCTTCCCATTCCAATCCTGAGACCCTTCCTATAGCATGAGATGTGATATCTCAATGCTTATACCTAACCTGAGACCCTTCCTATAGCATGAGATGTGATATCCAACTCCTTCCCATTCCAATCCTGAGACCCTTCCTATAGCATGAGATGTGATGTCTCAATGCCTCTAATACCAAACCTGAGATCCTTCCTCTAACATGAAATGTGATATCCAACTCCTTCCCTTTCCTCCAAACCTGAGAGCCTATCTATAGCATGAGATGTGATATCCAAGTCCTTCCCATTCCAATACTTAGACCCTTCCTACAGCATGCAATATGATATCTCAATGATTCTAATAACAAACCTGAGACCCATCCTGTAACATGAGATGGGATATCCAACTCCTTCCCATTCCAATCCTGAGACACTTCCGATAGCAGAGATATGATATCTCAATGCTTATACCAAACCTGAGACCCTTCCTATAACATGAGATGTGATATCCAACTCCTTCCCGTTCCAAACCTGAGACCCTTCCTTTAGCATGAGATGTGATATCCAGCTCCTTCCCATTCCAATCCTGAGACATTTCCGATAGCATGAGATGTGATATCTCAATGATTCTACCAAACCTGAGACCCTTCCTTTAGCATGAGATGTGATATCCAACTCCATCCCATTCCAATCCTGAGACCCTTCTTATAGCATGAGATGTGATATCTCAATACTTCTAATACCAAACCTGAGATCCTTCCGATAGCATGAGATGTGATATCTCAATGCTTCTAATACCAAACCTGAGATCCTTCCGATAACATGAGATGTGATATCCAAATCCTTCCCCTTCCAAACCTGAGACCCTCCCTTTAGCATGAGATGTGATATCCAACTCCTTCCCATTCCAATCCTGAGACCCTTCTGATAGCATGAGATGTGATATCTCAATGCTTCTAATACCAAACCTGAGATCCTTCCGATAGCATGAGATGTGATATCTCAATGCTTCTAATACCAAACCTGAGATCCTTCCTATAACATGAGATGTGATATCCAAATCCTTCCCCTTCCAAACCTGAGACCCTCCCTTTAGCATGAGATGTGAAATCCAACTCCTTCCCATTCCAATCCTGAGACCCTTCTGATAGCATGAGATGTGATATCTCAATGCCTCTAAAACCAATCCTGAGACCCTTCCTATAACATGAGATGTGATATCCAACTCCTTCCCATTTCAACCTGAGACCCTTCCTATAGCATGAGATGGGATATCCAACTCCTTCCAAATCCAATTCTGATACCCTTCCGATAGCATGAGATGTGATATCCCAATGCTTCTACCAAACCTGAGACCCTTCCTTTAGCATGAGATGTGATATCCAACTCCATCCCATTCCAATCCTGAGACCCTTCTTATAGCATGAGATGTGATATCTCAATGCTTCTAATACCAAGCCTGAGATCCTTCCTATAACATGTGATGTGATATCCAAATCCTTCTCCTTCCAAACCTGAGACCCTCCCTTTAGCATGAGATGTGAAATCCAACTCCTTCCCATTCCAATCCTGAGACTCTTATGATAGCATGAGATGTGATATCTCAATGCCTCTAATACCAAACCTGAGATACTTCCGATAGCATGAGATGTGATATCTCAATGCTTCTAATACCAAACCTGAGATCCTTCCTATAACATGAGATGTGATATCCAAATCCTTCCCCTTCCAAACCTGAGACCCTCCCTTTAGCATGAGATGTGATATCCAACTCCTTCCCATTCCAATCCTGAGACCCTTCTGATAGCATGAGATGTGATATCTCAATGCCTCTAATACCAAACCTGAGATCCTACCTCTAACATGAAATGTGATATCCAACTCCTTCCCTTTCCAAACCTGAGACCCTGCCTATAGCATGAGATGTGATATCCAAGTCCTTCCCATTCCAATCCTGAGACCCTTCCTATAGCATGTGATGTGATATCTCAATGCTTATACCAAACCTGAGACCCTTCCTATGGCATGAGATTTCATATACAACTCCTTCCCATTCCAATCCTGAGACCCTTCCTATAGCATGAGATGTGATATCTCAATGCTTATACCAAACCTGAGACCCTTCCTATAGCATGAGATGTGATATCCAACTTCTTCAAATTCCAATCCTGAGACCCTTCCTATAACATGATATTTGATGTCTCAATGCTTCTAATACCAAACCTGAGATCTTTCCTATAACATGAGATGTGATATCCAACTCCTTCCCATTCCAATTCTGAGACCCTTCCTATAGCATGAGATGTGATATCTCAATGCTTATACCAAACCTGAGACCCTTCCTATAGCTTGAGATGTGATATCCAACTCCTTCCCATTCCAATCCTGAGACCCTTCCTATAGCATGAGATGTGATATCTCAATGCTTCTAATACCAAACCTGAGACCCTTCCTATAGCTTGAGATGTGATATCCAACTCCTTCCCCTTCCAACCCTGAGAGCCTTCCCATAGCATGAGATATGATATCCAAGTCCTTCCCATTCCAATCCTGAGACCCTTCCTATAACATGAGATGTGATATCCAACTCCTTCCCATTCCAACCTGAGACCCTTCCTATAGCATGATGGGATATCCAACTCCTTCCAAATCCAATACTGATACCCTTCCGATAGCATGAGATGTGATATCCCAATGCTTCTACCAAACCTGAGACCCATACTATGGCATGAGATGTGATATCAAACTTCTTCCCATTCCAATCCTGAGACCCTTCCTATAGCTTGAGATGTGTTATCCAACTCCTTCCCATTCCAATTCTGAGACCCTTCCTATACCATGAGACTTGATATCTCAATGCTTCTAATACCAAACCTGAGACCCGTCCTATAACATGAGATGTGATATCCAAATCCTTCCCCTTCCAAACCTTAGACCCTTCCTTTATCATGAGATGTGATATCCAACTCCTTCCCATTCCAATCCTGAGACCCTTCCGATATCATGAGATGTCATATCTCAATGCTTCTAATATCAAACTTCAGACCCTCCCTATAGCATGAGATGTGATATCCAAGTCCTTCCCATTCCAATCCTGAGACCCTTCCTATAGCATGAGAAGTGATATCTCAATGCTTCTAATACCAAACCTGAGACCCGTCCTATAACATGAGATGTGATATCCAAATCCTTCCCCTTCCAAACCTTAGACCCTTCCTTTATCATGAGATGGGAATATCCAACTCCTTCCCATTCCAATCCTGAGACCATTCCGATAGCAGAGATGTGATATCTCAATGCTTATACCAAACCTGAGATCCTTCCTATAACATGAGATGTGATATCCAACTCCTTCCCATTCCAATCCTGAGACACTTCCTATAGCATGAGATGTGATATCTCACTGCTTATACCAAACCTGAGACCCTTCCTATAGCATGAGATGTGATATCCAACTCCTTCCCATTCTAATCCTGAGACCCTTCCTATAGCATGAGATGTGATATCTCAATGCTTCTAATATCAAACTTGAGACCCTCCCTATAGCATGAGATGTGATATCCAAGTCCTTCCCATTCCAATCCTGAGACACTTCCTATAGCATGCGATGTAATATCTCAATGCTTCTAATACCAAACCTGAGACTCTTCCTATAACATGAGATGGGATATCCAACTCCTTCCGATTCCAATCCTGAGACCCTTTCGATTGCAGAGATGTGATATCTCAATGCTTATACCAAACCTGAGACCCTTCCTACGGCATGAGATGTCATATACAACTCCTTCCCATTCCAATCCTGAGACCCTTCCTATAGCATGAGATGTGATATCTCAATGCTTATACCTAACCTGAGACCCTTCCTATAGCATGAGATGTGATATCCAACTCCTTCCCATTCCAATCCTGAGACCCTTCCTATAGCATGAGATGTGATGTCTCAATGCCTCTAATACCAAACCTGAGATCCTTTCTCTAACATGAAATGTGATATCCAACTCCTTCCCTTTCCTCCAAACCTGAGAGCCTATCTATAGCATGAGATGTGATATCCAAGTCCTTCCCATTCCAATACTTAGACCCTTCCTACAGCATGCAATATGATATCTCAATGATTCTAATAACAAACCTGAGACCCATCCTATAACATGAGATGGGATATCCAACTCCTTCCCATTCCAATCCTGAGACACTTCCGATAGCAGAGATATGATATCTCAATTCTTATACCAAACCTGAGACCCTTCCTATAACATGAGATGTGATATCCAACTCCTTCCCGTTCCAAACCTGAGACCCTTCCTTTAGCATGAGATGTGATATCCAACTCCTTCCCCTTCCAATCCTGAGACCCTTCCTATAGCATGAGATGTGATATCTCAATGCTTCTAATACCAAACCTGAGACCCTTCCTATAGCTTGAGATGTGATATCCAACTCCTTCACCTTCCAAACCTGAGAGCCTTCCCATAGCATGAGATATGATATCCAAGTCCTTCCCATTCCAATCCTGAGACCCTTCCTATAACATGAGATGTGATATCCAACTCCTTCCCATTCCAACCTGAGACCCTTCCTATAGCATGATGGGATATCCAACTCCTTCCAAATCCAATACTGATACCCTTCCGATAGCATGAGATGTGATATCCCAATGCTTCTACCAAACATGAGACCCATACTATGGCATGAGATGTGATATCAAACTTCTTCCCATTCCAATCCTGAGACCCTTGCTATAGCTTGAGATGTGTTATCCAACTCCTTCCCATTCCAATTCTGAGACCCTTCCTATACCATGAGACTTGATATCTCAATGCTTCTAATACCAAACCTGATACCCGTCCTATAACATGAGATGTGATATCCAAATCCTTCCCCTTCCAAACCTGAGACCCTTCATATATCATGAGATGTGATATCCAACTCCTTCCCATTCCAATCCTGAGACCCTTCCTATAACATGAGATGTGATATCCAACTCCTTTCCCTTCCAAACCTGAGAGCCTTCCTATAGCATGAGATATGATATCCAAGGCCTTCCCATTCCAATCCTGAGACCCTTCCTATAACATGAGATGGGATATCCAACTCCTTCCAAATCCAATACTGATACCCTTCCGATAGCATGAGATGTGATATCCCAATGCTTCTACCAAACCTGAGACCCATACTATGGCATGAGATGTGATATCCAACTCCTTCCCATTCCAATCCTGAGACACTTCCTATAGCATGAGATGTGATATCTCACTGCTTATACCAAACCTGAGACCCTTCCTATAGCATGAGATGTGATATCTCAATGCCTCTTATACCAAACCTGAGATCCTTCCTCTAACATGAAATGTGATATCCAACTCCTTCCCCTTCCAAACCTGAGAGCCTTCCTATAGCATGAGATGTGATATCCAACTCCTTCCCATTCCAATCCTGAGACCCTTCCGATATCATGAGATTTGTTATCTCAATGCTTCTAATATCAAACTTGAGACCCTCCCTATAGCATGAGATTTGACATCCAAGTCCTTCCCATTCCAATCCTGAGACCCTTCCGATAGCAGAGATGTGATATCTCAATGCTTATACCAAACCTGAGACCCTTCCTATGGCCTGAGATGTCATATACAACTCCTTCCCATTCCAATCCTGAGACCCTTCCTATAGCATGAGATGTGATATCTCAATGCTTATACCAAATCTGAGACCCTTCCTATAGCATGAGATGTGATATCCAACTCCTTCTCATTCCAATCCTGAGACCCTTCCTATAGCATGAGAAGTGATATCTCCATGCGTATACCAAACCTGAGACCCTTCCTAAAGCATGAGATGTGATATCCAAATCCGTCCCATTCCAATCTTGAGACCCTTCCTATAGCATGAGATGTGATATCTCAATGCTTATACCAAACCTGAGAGCCTACCTATAGCATGAGATGTGATGTCCAAGTCCATCCCATTCCAATCCTTAGACCCTTCCTACAGCATGCGATGTGATATCTCAATGATTCTAATACCAAACCAGAGACCCGTCCTATAACATGAGATGGGATATCCAAATCCTTCCCATTCCAATCCTGAGCCACTTCCGATAGCAGAGATGTGATATCTCAATGCTTATACCAAACCTGAGACCCTTCCTATAACATGAGATGTGATATCCAAATCATTCCCATTCCAATCCTGAGACCCTTCCGATAGCATGAGATGTGACATCTCAATGCTTCTAATACCAAACCTGAGATCCTTCCTATAGCATATGAGATATCCAACTCCTTCCCTTTCCAAACATGAGACCCTTCCTATAGCAAGAATGTAATATCCAACTCCTACCCATTCCAATCCTGAGACCATTCCTATAGCATGAGATGTGATATCTCAATGCTTATACCAAACCTGAGACTCTTCCTATAGCATGAGATGTGATATCCAACTCCTTCCCCTTCCAAACCTGAGAGCCTTCCTATAGCATGAGATATGATATCCAAGTCCTTCCCATTCCAATCCTGAGACCCTTCCTATAACATGAGATGTGATATCCAACTCCTTTCCCTTCCAAACCTGAGAGCCTTCCTATAGCATGAGATATGATATCCAAGGCCTTCCCATTCCAATCCTGAGACCCTTCCTATAGCATGAGATGTGATATCTCAATGCCTCTTATACCAAACCTGAGATCCTTCCTCTACCATGAAATGTGATATCCAACTCCTTCCCCTTCCAAACCTGAGAGCCTTCCTATAGCATGAGATATGATATCCAAGTCCTTCCCATTCCAATCCTGAGACCCTTCCTATAACATGAGATGTGATATCCAACTCCTTCCCATTCCAACCTGAGACCCTTCCTATAGCATGAGATGAGATATCCAACTCCTTCCAAATCCAATACTGATACCCTTCCGATAGCATGAGATGTGATATCCCAATGCTTCTACCAAACCTGAGACCCATACTATGGCATGAGATGTGATATCAAACTCCTTCCCATTCCAATCCTGAGACCCTTACTATAGCTTGAGATGTGATATCCAACTCCTTCCCATTCCAATTCTGAGACCCTTCCTATACCATGAGACTTGATATCTCAATGCTTCTAATACCAAACCTGAGACCCGTCCTATAACATGAGATGTGATATCCAAATCCTTCCCCTTCCAAACCTTAGACCCTTCCTTTATCATGAGATGTGATATCCAACTCCTTCCCATTCCAATCCTGAGACCCTTCCGATATCATGAGATGTCATATCTCAATGCTTCTAATATCAAACTTCAGACCCTCCCTATAGCATGAGATGTGATATCCAAGTCCTTCCCATTCCAATCCTGAGACCCTTCCTATAGCATGAGAAGTGATATCTCAATGCTTCTAATACCAAACCTGAGACCCGTCCTATGACATGAGATGTGATATCCAAATCCTTCCCCTTCCAAACCTTAGACCCTTCCTTTATCATGAGATGGGAATATCCAACTCCTTCCCATTCCAATCCTGAGACCATTCCGATAGCAGAGATGTGATATCTCAATGCTTTTACCAAACCTGAGATCCTTCCTATAACATGAGATGTGATATCCAACTCCTTCCCATTCCAATCCTGAGACACTTCCTATAGCATGAGATGTGATATCTCACTGCTTATACCAAACCTGAGACCCTTCCTATAGCATGAGATGTGATATCCAACTCCTTCCCATTCTAATCCTGAGACCCTTCCTATAGCATGAGATGTGATATCTCAATGCTTCTAATATCAAACTTGAGACCCTCCCTATAGCATGAGATGTGATATCCAAGTCCTTCCCATTCCAATCCTGAGACACTTCCTATAGCATGAGATGTAATATCTCAATGCTTCTAATACCAAACCTGAGACTCTTCCTATAACATGAGATGGGATATCCAACTCCTTCTGATTCCAATCCTGAGACCCTTTCGATTGCAGAGATGTGATATCTCAATGCTTATATCAAACCTGAGACCCTTCCTACGGCATGAGATGTCATATACAACTCCTTCCCATTCCAATCCTGAGACCCTTCCTATAGCATGGGATGTGATATCTCAATGCTTATACCTAACCTGAGACCCTTCCTATAGCATGAGATGTGATATCCAACTCCTTCCCATTCCAATCCTGAGACCCTTCCTATAGCATGAGATGTGATGTCTCAATGCCTCTAATACCAAACCTGAGATCCTTCCTCTAACATGAAATGTGATATCCAACTCCTTCCCTTTCCTCCAAACCTGAGAGCCTATCTATAGCATGAGATGTGATATCCAAGTCCTTCCCATTCCAATACTTAGACCCTTCCTACAGCATGCAATATGATATCTCAATGATTCTAATAACAAACCTGAGACCCATCCTATAACATGAGATGGGATATCCAACTCCTTCCCATTCCAATCCTGAGACACTTCCGATAGCAGAGATATGATATCTCAATGCTTATACCAAACCTGAGACCCTTCCTATAACATGAGATGTGATATCCAACTCCTTCCCGTTCCAAACCTGAGACCCTTCCTTTAGCATGAGATGTGATATCCAGCTCCTTCCCATTCCAATCCTGAGACATTTCCGATAGCATGAGATGTGATATCTCAATGATTCTACCAAACCTGAGACCCTTCCTTTAGCATGAGATGTGATATCCAACTCCATCCCATTCCAATCCTGGGACCCTTCTTATAGCATGAGATGTGATATCTCAATACTTCTAATACCAAACCTGAGATCCTTCCGATAACATGAGATGTGATATCCAAATCCTTCCCCTTCCAAACCTGAGACCCTCCCTTTAGCATGAGATGTGATATCCAACTCCTTCCCATTCCAATCCTGAGACCCTTCTGATAGCATGAGATGTGATATCTCAATGCTTCTAATACCAAACCTGAGATCCTTCCGATAGCATGAGATGTGATATCTCAATGCTTCTAATACCAAACCTGAGATCCTTCCTATAACATGAGATGTGATATCCAAATCCTTCCCCTTCCAAACCTGAGACCCTCCCTTTAGCATGAGATGTGAAATCCAACTCCTTCCCATTCCAATCCTGAGACCCTTATGATAGCATGAGATGTGATATCTCAATGCCTCTAAAACCAATCCTGAGACCCTTCCTATAACATGAGATGTGATATCCAACTCCTTCCCATTTCAACCTGAGACCCTTCCTATAGCATGAGATGGGATATCCAACTCCTTCCAAATCCAATTCTGATACCCTTCCGATAGCATGAGATGTGATATCCCAATGCTTCTACCAAACCTGAGACCCTTCCTTTAGCATGAGATGTGATATCCAACTCCATCCCATTCCAATCCTGAGACCCTTCTTATAGCATGAGATGTGATATCTCAATGCTTCTAATACCAAGCCTGAGATCCTTCCTATAACATGTGATGTGATATCCAAATCCTTCCCCTTCCAAACCTGAGACCCTCCCTTTAGCATGAGATGTGAAATCCAACTCCTTCCCATTCCAATCCTGAGACTCTTATGATAGCATGAGATGTGATATCTCAATGCCTCTAATACCAAACCTGAGATACTTCCGATAGCATGAGATGTGATATCTCAATGCTTCTAATACCAAACCTGAGATCCTTCCTATAACATGAGATGTGATATCCAAATCCTTCCCCTTCCAAACTTGAGACCCTCCCTTTAGCATGAGATGTGATATCCAACTCCTTCCCATTCCAATCCTGAGACCCTTCTGATAGCATGAGATGTGATATCTCAATGCCTCTAATACCAAACCTGAGATCCTACCTCTAACATGAAATGTGATATCCAACTCCTTCCCTTTCCAAACCTGAGACCCTGCCTATAGCATGAGATGTGATATCCAAGTCCTTCCCATTCCAATCCTGAGACCCTTCCTATAGCATGTGATGTGATATCTCAATGCTTATACCAAACCTGAGACCCTTCCTATGGCATGAGATTTCATATACAACTCCTTCCCATTCCAATCCTGAGACCCTTCCTATAGCATGAGATGTGATATCTCAATGCTTATACCAAACCTGAGACCCTTCCTATAGCATGAGATGTGATATCCAACTTCTTCAAATTCCAATCCTGAGACCCTTCCTATAACATGAGATTTGATGTCTCAATGCTTCTAATACCAAACCTGAGATCTTTCCTATAACATGAGATGTGATATCCAACTCCTTCCCATTCCAATTCTGAGACCCTTCCTATAGCATGAGATCTGATATCTCAATGCTTATACCAAACCTGAGACCCTTCCTATAGCTTGAGATGTGATATCCAACTCCTTCCCATTCCAATCCTGAGACCCTTCCTATAGCATGAGATGTGATATCTCAATGCTTCTAATACCAAACCTGAGACCCTTCCTATAGCTTGAGATGTGATATCCAACTCCTTCCCCTTCCAAACCTGAGAGCCTTCCCATAGCATGAGATATGATATCCAAGTCCTTCCCATTCCAATCCTGAGACCCTTCCTATAACATGAGATGTGATATCCAACTCCTTCCCATTCCAACCTGAGACCCTTCCTATAGCATGATGGGATATCCAACTCCTTCCAAATCCAATACTGATACCCTTCCGATAGCATGAGATGTGATATCCCAATGCTTCTACCAAACCTGAGACCCATACTATGGCATGAGATGTGATATCAAACTTCTTCCCATTCCAATCCTGAGACCCTTCCTATAGCTTGAGATGTGTTATCCAACTCCTTCCCATTCCAATTCTGAGACCCTTCCTATACCATGAGACTTGATATCTCAATGCTTCTAATACCAAACCCGAGACCCGTCCTATAACATGAGATGTGATATCCAAATCCTTCCCCTTCCAAACCTTAGACCCTTCCTATATCATGAGATGTGATATCCAACTCCTTCCCATTCCAATGTGAGACTATTCCGATATCATGAGATTTGTTATCTCAATGCTTCTAATATCAAACTTGAGACCCTCCCTTATAGCATGAGATGTGACATCCAAGTCCTTCCCATTCCAATCCTGAGACCCTTCCGATAGCAGAGATGTGATATCTCAATGCTTATACCAAACCTGAGACCCTTCCTATGGCCTGAGATGTCATATACAACTCCTTCCCATTCCAATCCTGAGACCCTTCCTATAGCATGAGATGTGATATCTCAATGCTTATACCAAATCTGAGACCCTTCCTATAGCATGAGATGTGATATCCAACTCCTTCCCATTCCAATCCTGAGACCCTTCCTATAGCCTGAGAAGTGATTTCTCCATGCGTATACCAAACCTGAGACCCTTCCTATAGCATGAGATGTGATATCCAAATCGGTCCCATTCCAATCCTGAGACCCTTCCTATAGCATGAGATGTGATATCTCAATGCTTATACCAAACCTGAAAGCCTACCTATAGCATGAGATGTGATATCCAAGTCCATCCCATTCCAATCCTTAGACCCTTCCTACAGCATGCGATGTGATCTCTCAATGATTCTAATACCAAACCAGAGACCCGTCCTATAACATGAGATGGGATATCCAACTCCTTCCCATTCCAATCCTGAGCCACTTCCGATAGCAGAGATGTGATATCTCAATGCTTATACCAAACCTGAGACCCTTCCTATAACATGAGATGTGATATCCAAATCATTCCCATTCCAATCCTGAGACCCTTCCGATAGCATGAGATGTGATATCTCAATGCTTCTAATACCAAACCTGAGATCCTTCCTATAGCATATGTGATATCCAACTCCTTCCCATTCCAAACATGAGACCCTTCCTATAGCAAGAATGTAATATCCAACTCCTACCCATTCCAATCCTGAGACCATTCCTATAGCATGAGATGTGATATATCAATGCTTCTAATACCAAACCTGAGATCCTTCGTATGACATGAGATGTGATATCCAAATCCTTCCCATTCCAATCCTGAGACCCTTCCGATAGCATGAGATGTGATATCTCAATGCTTCTAATACCAAATCTGAGATCCTTCCTATAGCATGAGATGTGATATCCAACTTCTTCCCATTCCAATCCTGAGACCCTTCCTATAGCATGAGATGTGATATCTCAATGCTTATACCAAACCTGAGACCCTTCCTATAGCATGAGATGTGATATCCAACTTCTTCCCATTCCAATCCTGAGACCCTTCCTATAACATGAGATGTGATGTCTCAATGCTTCTAATACCAAACCTGAGATCTTTCCTATAACATGAGATGTGATATCCAACTCCTTCCCATTCCAATTCTGAGACCCTTCCTATAGCATGAGATATGATATCCAAGTCCTTCCCATTCCAATCCTGAGACCCTTCCTATAACATGAGATGTGATATCCAACTCCTTCCCATTCCAACCTGAGACCCTTCCTATAGCATGAGATGGGATATCCAACTCCTTCCAAATCCAATACTGATACCCTTCCGATAGCATGAGATGTGATATCCCAAAGCTTCTACCAAACCTGAGACCCATACTATGGCATGAGATGTGATATCAAACTCCTTCCCCTTCCAAACCTGAGACCCTCCCTTTAGCATGAGATGTGATATCCAACTCCTTCCCATTCCAATCCTGAGACCCTTCTGATAGCATGAGATGTGATATCTCAATGCCTCTAATACCAAACCTGAGATCCTACCTCTAACATGAAATGTGATATCCAACTCCTTCCCTTTACAAACCTGAGACCCTGCCTATAGCATGAGATGTGATATCCAAGTCCTTCCCATTCCAATCCTGAGACCCTTCCTATAGCATGTGATGTGATATCTCAATGCTTATACCAAACCTGAGACCCTTCCTATGGCATGAGATGTCATATACAACTCCTTCCCATTCCAATCCTGAGACCCTTCCTATAGTATGAGATGTGATATCTCAATGCTTATACCAAACCTGAGACCCTTCCTATAGCATGAGATGTGATATCCAACTTCTTCCCATTCCAATCCTGAGACCCTTCCTCTAGCGTGAGATATGATATCCAAGTCCTTCCCATTCCAATCCTGAAACCCTTCCTATAACATGAGATGTGATATCCAACTCCTTCCCATTCCAACCTGAGACCCTTCCTATAGCATGAGATGGGATATCCAACTCCTTCCAAATCCAATACTGATACCCTTCCGATAGCATGAGATGTGATATCCCAATGCTTCTACCAAACCTGAGACCCATACTATGGCATGAGATGTGATATCAAACTCCTTCCCCTTCCAAACCTGAGACCCTCCCTTTAGCATGAGATGTGATATCCAACTCCTTCCCATTCCAATCCTGAGACCCTTCTGATAGCATGAGATGTGATATCTCAATGCCTCTAATACCAAAACTGAGATCCTACCTCTAACATGAAATGTGATATCAAACTCCTTCCCTTTCCAAACCTGAGACCCTGCCTATAGCATGAGATGTGATATCCAAGTCCTTCCCATTCCAATCCTGAGACCCTTCCTATAGCATGTGATGTGATATCTCAATGCTTATACCAAACCTGAGACCCTTCCTATGGCATGAGACGTCATATACAACTCCTTCCCATTCCAATCCTGAGACCCTTCCTATAACATGAGATTTGATGTCTCAATGCTTCTAATACCAAACCTGAGATCTTTCCTATAACATGAGATGTGATATCCAACTCCTTCCCATTCCAATTCTGACACCCTTCCTATAGCATGAGATGTGATATCTCAATGCTTATACCAAACCTGAGACCCTTCCTATAGCTTGAGATGTGATATCCAACTCCTTCCCATTCCAATCCTGAGACCCTTCCTATAGCATGAGATGTGATATCTCAATGCTTCTAATACCAAACCTGAGACCCTTCCTATAGCTTGAGATGTGATATCCAACTCCTTCCCCTTCCAAACCTGAGAGCCTTCCCATAGCATGAGATATGATATCCAAGTCCTTCCCATTCCAATCCTGAGACCCTTCCTATAACATGAGATGTGATATCCAACTCCTTCCCATTCCAACCTGAGACCCTTCCTATAGCATGATGGGATATCCAACTCCTTCCAAATCCAATACTGATACCCTTCCGATAGCATGAGATGTGATATCCCAATGCTTCTACCAAACATGAGACCCATACTATGGCATGAGATGTGATATCAAACTTCTTCCCATTCCAATCCTGAGACCCTTGCTATAGCTTGAGATGTGTTATCCAACTCCTTCCCATTCCAATTCTGAGACCCTTCCTATACCATGAGACTTGATATCTCAATGCTTCTAATATATGTAAGGATATTTGGCATGTTACAGCACAGAGTACAGCACTACTGCACAAGTAGCATTACAGCACTACTGCACAAGTAGCATTTTTTTGCAGCACCACCACAAGGGTGCGGTGCATTGCTATATGGGTTAGCAGATTAACAAGGAAAGACAGACTATTCAGTCAAAAAACGATTTTAACATATAAGATGCAAAGCTATTTTTACAGTTAAAAGCACACGTGTTCATTTAAAAATGCACACTATTTTTCACCTGAAATGCCTATATTGCTAGAGACACATTTGAAAATTAACAGCTAACATATTAACCATTAACCTGACTAATAAAACCTTATTTTAATATAACTCACTAATAAAATGTGTTCTCTACTGCAGAATTAGGCATACTTTGAAAACCAGTTAAATGAGTGTGCAGATTTTTCCTCTCTTCTCTGCCTGATTATCCGTGTTGTTGTGCACAGTAACTGCAGGAGGAAGGAAGTCAGATTTGCAACAATTGCAAATGTATAAGCGAAGCTATTGTTTAAAAGTAGGAGGATGAGAGATGATTGATTTCATTGGAACACGTCATAAAGAGGGCTGAGAGGAAAGTTTTAGTGGGCAGTAGCAGGGAAAAAGAGAGGAAGACATCTTTCTGCACTACTGGGGAGAAGACCTGGCTGTGGGGGTGTCCTGCTGCAGTCGAGACTGGGGAAAGCTGAAAGAATTACCTTTCCACTGGCAGAGGCAGTCCTATCTGAAAAAGCTGAGAATTCCAGGCAATGACTCCGGCTTGAGAAGGCAAGCGTTCCTTTTTGTTGGAGTTAAGCCAAGAGAGCCACATTCACAGAGAGAAGACTCTGAACAGATAAGGTAATTACCTAACTGGGGGAGCTGTGTGTGTGCACGAAAGTATGCAGTCAGTGTAGAAAAATGAAAGTCCCGTGCGTGTCTTAATCAAGTGCTAATGTTGCAATTTAAGTTCTGTTCTCCGCCACTATAATTGCAGTGTGTCATTGAAAATGCTTTGATTGTTCCCTTTTATTGCTGTGAAGAATGAGATCATGTCTAAATGAAAATTTTATAATACAGAAAATATTTGAAAACAGACGGGTGGTTTATTTTCTATTTACCATTACAATGCCAATGATGTGGGGAGATTTTTAAACAGTGCAATGGTCATTTTAAGACAGATGGGTGTATGTCAGAATCAGTATGAATAATTGTGAGTGACTGTAGTATAACTTGTTGGAGGTACATGAGCCAACGGGAAGAGAGACTCTCTGAACATAGCTCCCTACCGTATATAAGGTAGTGGAAATTACCACAAGACTACCACATATAGCTCTCTGTCGTAAATAAGTCAGTGAGTTTGCCCATGGTGGCGCACCAACACTATCACTGGAAATTGTGGTTTCCCTAGAATGCAGGTCTGAGGTCTCTCTAGTGATCACACGAAAAATCTAAGCGAAGATAAGGGATTCTGGACATTGGGGCCACAAATAAAACAAGGGAATTATGCTCACCAAAATACCACCAACCACGTATACCAAATATGCAGGTCTGGGTGCTGAAATAATGCATGTCCATTGTATTATTGTTGCACATGGCCAAATCTGAATACAAAGAGTGATTATTGCTAAGTTATTTCTCGGCGGTAATAAAATACCGTCAGGCCCCAAATCTCCACAAAATACCCTACATATTTATGGTGCGTTGCAGGCCGGGAAAGTGATCACAGAGTACCTACTGGGCGTGGCAAGCGTGTCTCACACTGCCATTTGCACATTAAAGGGAACCCATTTTATAATAGCAGTGTGCCACTAAAAACGAATTTCAGAATGTCACAAAGGGAAACCACATTCTCAGATCTAGTACAATATTTAGAGGCAAAGTTATTTGCACATGGGAATTGGTCTTCGAACAGTACCTTAGAATGGAGTAACCGCATTCAGGGTGAGGTGCAGAAAGAAAAACTAGACAATATTTTTGCAGAAGGCAGCATAATTCAGGTCTGCCTTACAAGATTATTGAATGCAGCCGATAAAAGTGCAGAGAAAGACTGTTTAATACGGCTATGCGGCAAAATATGGTTTATTTTAAACAAGTCACTGCGAATGCAAGAGAATGATACTCAGCTAATTAACAGGTTAAAGACTGAATTAGATGGGGCAAGTAAAAATCAGGAAATGTTGAGAGCAGAATTGGATGTATGCCAAAAAGACATGCAATTAAAATGCAGAGACTTTGATACTCAGTTATCCAAAAGCAAGAAACAATTTGAAGATAGTGAGCAAGAATTGACACACTTAAAAGCCTTAGTGGATCACATTAGGCAGGATAAAGATGAGGTTGTTTCAGAAATGCAGATTTTACAAAAAGAACATTGCGAAAAAGAAGGTGATCTCCAGAGTGTAGAACAAGAAATGATTAAAATGATCCAAGAAAGAGACAAGAGAAGTAAAGAGTTCAATGAATGCCAAATGCAAATGTGCGATATGCAGGAGGCAATTAATAAAATGAGTGATGAAAATAATTATTTGCATGATGAAGCCAACAGACTCCTTAAAAAGTGTAAGGACTTAGAACAGCAAATGTGCATTCCCAGGTCCCAGGAGAGGCGGCAGGGTACCACATTCAATGGAGTGGAGGTGAATTCTAGCTCTGCCCAAAGAGCTAGTGCCCCAGTGACAGGACCGGTGACTGAACTTGGTTGCAGCGCCCTTGGGGGATTTGATACTCCCATTGGGGGCAGCCACCAATCTCATACACCTGAAAACAGGATTGAATCACAAAATAGTGCAATTCCATGCATTGCAACAAGTAGCCCCATAAAAATAATGAAATCCATTAAAGCCCTGATCAAACCATTTAAAAAGGGAGGTGAATGCTGCATTGAGGATCACTTAGAAGCGGTGCATGACATTTTTAAAGCGCTCCAGATACCTAAGGAACAGTACAGACAATATTTTCATTTAACTTTAGATGCCCCGACGGCCAGCATCATAAGGGGATTAAATGAACAGCAGAATATGACATGGCTGGAGTTTGAAAAAGAAATTAGGCGTCATTTTTCTCCTTTTCAGTCATTGCAGGAGGCAAAGAAAGTCGCGTACACTATTACTGCTGGACCTAATACATCACCTCGCCAATTTTTACAAGACTTAAAAAGAGCATTCTCTCGCTTTGATGTATCTTTTGACTCAAATTCCAATGAGTTTAAAACCGCATACTTCTATGGGCTACAGAAAGACATCATATCCCAATTGGTCCGTGAATTTGACCGTGACAAGTCCCTTGAATGGATTGTACATCAAAGCACCAAGCTATATGAGGTACTCTATTGTCAGGGTAGAGAAAGTGATAAAATGAAAGATACTAGGCCTAAATCTAAAGAACCCTCAGCCACAGTAATGGAAATCAGGTCAGCCAAAATGTCCCTTGAGTCTGCTCAAAGCCAAGGTAAAAATAATGTGACACCTGAACAAAGGGGTAATCAACAAAGATCGCCATTTCCTGTACCAATGTTCCAATCACATGATCCTAGTAATAGAGAGAGCTACATCAGCCCTAGATATTTAGGAGATAGACCCCGGGTAAGGTACCGGTCTGATATGGCAGG
Organism: Ambystoma mexicanum; assembly: GCF_040938575.1. NCBI lineage: Eukaryota > Metazoa > Chordata > Amphibia > Caudata > Ambystomatidae > Ambystoma > Ambystoma mexicanum. The sequence goes on from NC_090938.1 coordinate 297,712,664, forward strand.
TATGAACAATAACCAGAGACAAAATCAAGATCAAAGAAATGATGGTCCCTACCAGTCATTGGGGACACAGAGCAGATTTGATCCCAGCACCATGATATATGGTAATCAGGATAGGCCCCGATATGTGGATCGATTTACTGATAATGGAAATCAATATAGGGGCCAGTACCCACAATCTGAGAGACAGGACATGAAGCAAAACGTGAACTACAGTCCACGCCAGTACAATGATTCCCCACCAGGGGACTATAATCAAAGGATGGGTGCAACCCGCTCCCCTCCACAAATGAATCAAGAGTTCAGAAACCATCCCAACCGGTATCAATCACCTGAGAGGTATCAGAATAGATCCAATCAGGGGGAAAACAACCAATATCGACCTAGGCCACAGAAAGAGGATCCTAGAGAGGTGGAAAGGTTCCAATGCCTTGAGGCCCAAGTGAAAATGTTAGCTGAGCAAATAGGAAAGCTCTATACAGCGCAAAAACAACCTTCCAAAGAGGGGGCTGATGGCCATAGCAATGACCGGGGGGCCTCCGAAAAGTGACTAAGTACTCATGATAACTGCAGTGCCAAAATGACAGATTGCTCTGATATAACTTTGCATAACGACTCTGAGATGACTAATGGATTAAAAATGAAAGTACCAGTAAATGAAATTGTGATGGAAAGTGTAAATACTTCTAAAAAAGAGGTACGGTTTAACTTAGAGCTAAATAAAACAGTAAAGATTTGCACAAATGAAAAAGAAACATTAGGAATTCCAAAAGAACAAAGGGACAGATTTAAGAAAAATGACTCATGCATGGGGAATACCAGTGAACAGGGAGTAAGTGGGGATGCCATAGCTCATTCCCTGGGCAAGCAAAACAATGACCAAACACAGACAGAAAAAGGAAATACTCACAAGGAGGGTACAAGTCAATCACCTGAAAAATTCATTGAGCCACATATTTTTGAAGAGGCTGAAAGGGCTGGTATTACACTAAATGATCACAAATGCACAGAATTAAAAAATGACAAATTGCTGAATGATGTTGTGACACATGTTCAGTTGGAAGGTTGTAATGTGGTCTCTGATGTTACCCAGATGGATGGGCGAACGGTGGCCACACTCCAAAAAACCTCTGAACATGGAGAAATGAATAAAATACCTCGCACAGAAATGGGTAAAAAGGAGGGAAAAATGTCTTTTCATTTACCAATGTGCTTAGCCAAAAGTGAAAAAGACCTGAGAAAGGTGAGCCCTGAAATCAGTAAGAATTCACATTTCTTATGTGTATTAGAGGAAGTTGAGGACAGATATTATGCACCCATCACTGTAGAAGAAAAATGCCACACCTTTGCTATGATTGACACTGGCGCACAGGCCACAATTATGTCCAAGGAGCTGGTAAAGAGTATCAATGAAGGGAGGCCTCCACAGAGTCAGATCACCGTGAAGGCAAATCAAGGCCCAGTGCATAACTTTAATGGGGAGGAGGTGCCCATCATAGGTGTAACTGAGGTTGACATAAAAATAGGTAAGCACAGAATGAAACAAGAGGTATTGATCACATCTATTTGTGAAATTCCATTTCTGATGGGGACAGATTGCCTGAAAAGATTGTCTCCTCTCATAGATGGGGTGAATGGAGTGCTGTGGTCCTTAACCAAAAAACCATTGAGGCCTAAGAAACTAAAATCACAAAACAGCAATATAAAAGAATGTCACACCGTTGCCAAAACAAATGATGCTGTGGAGGTATATCTCCAGAATAGCTGCATACCTAGTGTCACTGTTATATTAATGTGTCAAGACAAAGATCAGAGCGACAATGAAAAACTACCTGTACAAATATACTTGGACCCAAGGAAAGATTGGCAGACTGCCATAGATGAGTACACATTACGTTTCTACTTAAAAGAGAATACATGCAAACAGAATATTGTTCCTAAAACAGATTCAGAAAAACACATTACCACTCTGGCAGAGATACACATGGAAGATGAGCAACCATGGGTTCACGCTGGTATAAATGATTATCTTAAAACAATAAAAGCCACTTTAGCGCTTGAACATGAAAGGAGTTTCATTAATGAGAAATTGTTGCAAAAAATTATGGAGAGGGAAGAAATCCCGAAATTTAGGATTAAAAACCAATATGTTTCTGGGTTGGACAGTCCAGACTTTGAAAACCGAATTACAGGCAGATGCATGCTTAAAATTAGCATTGGGCAGAAAACAATTTACCATAATGTATGGATAGTGAATGGAGCACAAAATGAATTTTACATGGGCAATGACATCATGCACAGAATGTGTATGGTGTTAGATTTCCTTAATCAAAAAATATGGTCACGCCTAGGTGGGCCGGCGCCTGAATTTGAAGACAAAAGAAGGGCTTATCATTGTGCACAACTAGTTCCTTATGCAGTCGAATTACAGATGAGGAAAAATACTATTGTTCCTGCATTTACAAAACAGTTTGCAATAACACTGAAATGCAAAAATGGACAGCAGATGAAAGGCTCTGATGCATTTGTATGCCTGAATGAATCCATAAAACAGCAAGGCCTGGATTATGAATACATTCCATTGGTAGACATTGGTGAGGGATCTGTAAAAATCATGGTAAATAATAAAGGTTGTCAGGACGTTCATTTAGAGGAAAACTCCCCATTAGGAATGGCCATACAAAAATCACATTATACGGCAGATTTAAATAACATGGTGATTGGGAATATTCCTGAAAAATATGTAGATGCCAAGGGCGAGTTGCCAGAACACCTGGACTCTCAGCCCAAAGGAATATTTAAAATTCATTCTGTGTATCCTTATGATTCAAATGAGACAGTGTGCTGCCATCAAGAGGATTGCATAATATTTAATTTAAATGAAAATGAAACAGGAAATCAGCCCATTGAAGTGGAAGCTGATATGCCAAAATATTTGAAAGTGGCAGCCCTACAAAAAGACACAGCCACACAGTTAGAGGAAAGCGCTGAGATTCCTTTACCAGAAGAGTTTCCAGAATTTTCCAGAATGGTAGAAGAGCAGATCTCCTTAGCGGATGCATGTAACAGCGATGAGGATCGACGCAATCTGAGGGAAATATTTATGGAGTTTAAGGATGTATTTGCAAAAGATGCTTATGATTGTGGTTTAACTGATTTACATGTGGCCACACTACCAGAAGGTTGTAGCAGAAATCCAGTGTTTGTACGCCAGTATAGACTACCGCTGGCATGTTTAGAATCATTGGCAGAGATTATTAAAAATTTGGAATCACGGGGAATAATTAGGCCCATTCATAGCACATCCAATACGCCTATTTTAGGTGTGTTAAAGCCAAATGGTCAATGGCGGCTGTGTGCAGACTTAAGAGAGTTAAATAAAAGAGTACCAGTATCTAGATGGCCACTACCATTCATTGATCAGGGCCTAGCTCAGATACATGGTTCAAATGTATTTACCACGTTAGATCTCACATCTGGATATTGGTGTGTGCCATTGGCAGAGGAGATACAACACCTATTTTCCTTTACATTTGACAGGACTCAATATGCCTGGCTTAGAGCTCCGTTCGGGTACATCAATAGTGGGAGTGAATTTGGCATATTTTTGAGAAAGGCCATGCCAGATGCAGCGGAAAGAGGGACAATAGTTTATGTGGATGATGTCTTGATAAAAAATGAAAACCTTAAAAGCCATTTTGATGAAATAAGACATGTGCTTGGCCAATTGCAGAAAGCAGGCGCCAAAGTATCTTTGCAAAAAGCACAATGGTGCAAGAAAAAAGTGAACTTTCTAGGGCATGAAGTGACTGAACATGGGCTAAATCCACAAAGGAAGAAAATAGAGGCCATACAAAGATTAAAAGATCCTAAAAATGTGAAAGGAGTAAAAAGTTTATTAGGGATGACAGGCTATAACAGAAAGTTCATTGAGAATTATGCAGAAATCACTCAACCATTGACTAAACTGCTTAAACTAAATACTCCCTGGAGATGGGAAAGAGAGCAGTCTGATGCAGTGGCTAGATTGAAGGAATGTCTTGTAAAGGCACCATGTTTAGCATACCCCATAAAGAACAGGGATTTCTTTATAGAAATAGGATTTTCTGAACATTGTATGTCAGCAGTGTTATCACAAAAACACGATTTGAATCACAAAACCATTGCATATGCAAGTAAGGCATTTTCCCAAGTTGAAATGAAATTTAATGGATGCGAAAAGGCCCTATTAACCACTGTGTGGGCGCTACAACATTTCCGCCCCATTGTTCAGGGAGAAAAGGTGATTATTGAAACAAATCATCAACCTTTGCAATTTTTAGAGAGTAAAAGAATTAGATCAGGCAATCTAGCGCAATCCAGAATCACTTCATGGACGCTGGCATTACAAGGTTTTCCCGTAGAAGTAAGATATGGACAAAATAAAAAGAGCCCAATTGCTCAAGGGTTAGCTGACTTACATGACTGTGCAGCTGAACAAATACCAAATGAAATGGAAGTGGAAGCTAGTTTGCAGGAATTTGAACAATCACCACACAAAGCTTTTGATGAAAAAACATGCGAGGATTTGCCAACTGTATATGTGGATGGTTGTGCTTTTCACATTGAAAATGACAGTAATAAACAATTAGTGGCAGGAATAGGAAATGTCTGGTTGAAATGTGAAGGCGTTCCTAGTATAGGGATGAGGATTGGAGATAGGAGCAGTCAGGTGGCGGAATTGGCAGCCATCTATAAAGCAATTGCTACTGCAGTTGATAAAAAGTTCAGTGAAATTGTCCTGGTGACTGATTCTGACTATGCACGGAATAGCTTTGTGGAGTATTTGCCTGGTTGGAAAGCAAGAGGCATGATTACATACAACAAAAAGCCACTTAAACATGGAAAAATGATACAAGCCATAGACAAATTGGTGTCAGAAAATAATTTAACAATATACTGGAGAAAAATTCGTGGGCATTTAAAAACACCAGGAGAGGATAAGGAGGGAAATGATAAGGCAGACCATCTGGCTAAGATTGGGGCTGTGATGGGAGAATTGCTACCTATTGATTATTTAATGGGTGAAATACAAATTGATGCAGTCACACGTTCTAAAGCACCAAAAGAGGTAGATCAACCGGTGGTGCAGTGGAGTCATGACACGCCAGACCAAGATTTGATTGAGGCACAAAAGAATGATCAAATTTTGGGAATCTATTATAATCATTTGATGGATCCTGAACAAAATCCTTTAACAGAAAATGATTGTATGGGAAAAGAAGAGTTGAGGGTGTTATTAAAGAACAAAACACGAATTAGATTACAGGATGGACTCATGATTAGAGAGTCCATAACAGGGCAAATACAGTGGGTAGTACCCCTTTCATTCAGAGGACTAATGCTACACCATGCACACGATGCCATAACTGCAGGCCATAGAGGTTCACAAAAGACATTAGAAATACTAAAAGATTATGCTTACTGGCCACATATGTCCCAAGATGTGGAATTATATACTAGAGGATGTCTAGTATGCGCCCAATTTAAACCTGCTTCACCAATGCATAGAGCACCATTGATGAAAAGAGGCCTAACTCTCCCATGGTCAGATTTGCAAATAGACTATGTAGGTCCTTTAAAAAGGTCAAGCAGGGGACACCGCTATATTTTGAGTGTGGTATGTTTGATGTCAAAATGGATTGAGTGCATTCCCGCACCAGATTGTAGTGCGCAAACAGCAGCCACATTGCTGGTGAACCATGTGTTCTCAAGGTTTGGGTTGCCACAAAGAATTGAGTCAGACAGAGGAAGTCATTTCACAAGTAATCTAATGAGTAAGGTATGGCAAATACTAGGTGTGAAAAGGAAACTACATATCGCATATCGGGCGGCGTCTTCAGGTACAGTTGAAAGAAGCAATAGGTCTGTTGTGGACATTTTAAAGAAATTTGTGGCAGAAGCAGGTTCCAGCTGGGATTTGCGTTTACCATTGGTTTTGATGGCAATCAGGTCGACTCCTGCCAAAGCAACAGGTGTTAGCCCCCATGAGGTCTTAACAGGTAGGAAAATGGTGTTACCACAACACCTACTATACAGAACACATGAGCAAACTCTAGTGAGTGCATCCACAGTTCATGAATATATTGATGAACTGAGGAGGCATTTGCAACATGCATTTGCTTTTGTGCAGAGAAATCTGGAAAGAGCTGCTGACAGTGCTAAGTCATATTATGACAAAAAGACATCAGTAAAGGAATACAATGTAGGGGATCAGGTGTACAAGTTTCATTTTGGAAAAAGTAAACAGAAAAATTCTAAATTTCTGGCAGCCTGGCAGGGGCCATTCCGAATTATAGATAAAGTCTCTCCTGTAGTGTATAAAATTTTGAAAAATGAAGGTGAAACAGCAATAGAGCAGTTTGTCCATGTAAATCAAATCAAACCATGCCATCCCAGACATGAGATCAGGCAGCTTGAGCATGTGGAAACGGATAGAGTCCCTTGAGAAAATAAATGGGTGTGATCAGGAGGCAGTGACAAAGAAGTAAAAAAAAAAAAAAGTTGATTGTTATGATGGCACATAAACACTGTGATATATGTGAAAATATATAAATAAATAAATAAATAAATAAATAAATAAATAAATAAATAAATGCACATATAACGGAAGCTCGTGGTTGGTGTGCAGAGAGAAAGTGTATTAAATATTGAATGCTGTTTTATATGTGTTTGTTTTCTTTTAACTTGTGTTTAATTTCAGAAAAAAGAAAAAAAAAAACGAAGTATTTTTACCAAGCATGTTTTATTTTTGGCAAAAGGATGAAGTTAGTATTGTGCTATGTACTTAATCTGTTTATTTTCTATTTTGATTTAGACGATTAACATTATTTGATCGGAGGTTCCGGGATCAGAGGCCACGGGAGACGATGGAGTCCTGGAGTCCCCTGGATGAAGACCAAAAGATGCCTGCCTCCAGGTGGAGGTGAAGACAAAATAACCGGAATGCCAAAAGAGATGACTACTGTGGATTCAAGATTGCCAAGATGAAAGAGTACTCGAATGAACCGAATAACATCGCTGGCCGGGACATACCAAAAGAGACAAAGCAAAAGTTCCGGCATATGAAGTTCCACGTATTTATTATTTTAATTATTTATTTTAACTTGTTATATTACTTATTTGTTTTAGTTAGTTGTTTTATTTCATTGTTTTTAATTGACTTGGAAAATTTAAACTTAAAGTAATGCCACTTCCACTGAGAAGGCAAATGTGGAACATTTTATGAACTGATGGACTCAGATGAAATGTTAATTGCAAATTTTCATTGATGCACATGAATATTCATTTTGTTGGATTGCTATATTGTAAAAAAAAAAATAGAACAAGTTGTTTTTAGGAATTGGCTTGGATTATAGCCAAGTTCTAAAAACAAAAGGAGGGTATATGTAAGGATATTTGGCATGTTACAGCACAGAGTACAGCACTACTGCACAAGTAGCATTACAGCACTACTGCACAAGTAGCATTTTTTTGCAGCACCACCACAAGGGTGCGGTGCATTGCTATATGGGTTAGCAGATTAACAAGGAAAGACAGACTATTCAGTCAAAAAACGATTTTAACATATAAGATGCAAAGCTATTTTTACAGTTAAAAGCACACGTGTTCATTTAAAAATGCACACTATTTTTCACCTGAAATGCCTATATTGCTAGAGACACATTTGAAAATTAACAGCTAACATATTAACCATTAACCTGACTAATAAAACCTTATTTTAATATAACTCACTAATAAAATGTGTTCTCTACTGCAGAATTAGGCATACTTTGAAAACCAGTTAAATGAGTGTGCAGATTTTTCCTCTCTTCTCTGCCTGATTATCCGTGTTGTTGTGCACAGTAACTGCAGGAGGAAGGAAGTCAGATTTGCAATAATTGCAAATGTATAAGCGAAGCTATTGTTTAAAAGTAGGAGGATGAGAGATGATTGATTTCATTGGAACACGTCATAAAGAGGGCTGAGAGGAAAGTTTTAGTGGGCAGTAGCAGGGAAAAAGAGAGGAAGACATCTTTCTGCACTACTGGGGAGAAGACCTGGCTGTGGGGGTGTCCTGCTGCAGTCGAGACTGGGGAAAGCTGAAAGAATTACCTTTCCACTGGCAGAGGCAGTCCTATCTGAAAAAGCTGAGAATTCCAGGCAATGACTCCGGCTTGAGAAGGCAAGCGTTCCTTTTTGTTGGAGTTAAGCCAAGAGAGCCACATTCACAGAGAGAAGACTCTGAACAGATAAGGTAATTACCTAACTGGGGGAGCTGTGTGTGTGCACGAAAGTATGCAGTCAGTGTAGAAAAATGAAAGTCCCGTGCGTGTCTTAATCAAGTGCTAATGTTGCAATTTAAGTTCTGTTCTCCGCCACTATAATTGCAGTGTGTCATTGAAAATGCTTTGATTGTTCCCTTTTATTGCTGTGAAGAATGAGATCATGTCTAAATGAAAATTTTATAATACAGAAAATATTTGAAAACAGACGGGTGGTTTATTTTCTATTTACCATTACAATGCCAATGATGTGGGGAGATTTTTAAACAGTGCAATGGTCATTTTAAGACAGATGGGTGTATGTCAGAATCAGTATGAATAATTGTGAGTGACTGTAGTATAACTTGTTGGAGGTACATGAGCCAACGGGAAGAGAGACTCTCTGAACATAGCTCCCTACCGTATATAAGGTAGTGGAAATTACCACAAGACTACCACATATAGCTCTCTGTCGTAAATAAGTCAGTGAGTTTGCCCATGGTGGCGCACCAACACTATCACTGGAAATTGTGGTTTCCCTAGAATGCAGGTCTGAGGTCTCTCTAGTGATCACACGAAAAATCTAAGCGAAGATAAGGGATTCTGGACATTGGGGCCACAAATAAAACAAGGGAATTATGCTCACCAAAATACCACCAACCACGTATACCAAATATGCAGGTCTGGGTGCTGAAATAATGCATGTCCATTGTATTATTGTTGCACATGGCCAAATCTGAATACAAAGAGTGATTATTGCTAAGTTATTTCTCGGCGGTAATAAAATACCGTCAGGCCCCAAATCTCCACAAAATACCCTACATACCAAACCTGAGACCCGTCCTATAACATGATTAGACCTTTGGGGGTCCACTCCGCTAATCTGGCCTTCTCCTCCTACGAGGAAGAAGAGATTACAGGAGCATCCTTCTCCTCAGACTCGTTTCCCAGCGGAATAGAGGCTGAGGTAGTTTTAGTGTCCCTAGGTTCCTGGGAGCCGAAAGTCGCAGAGGCTTATGCTAGGATTCCGGATAATACCAAGCACTACTTTAAAGACAGTGTGCTGATCACTGGAGTGGATACTCCAGCTCTTAGGGATAGTGGGTGCAGTCGCACTGTAGTGGATTCTACCTTGGTAGACTCAGAGGAAGTTGCCAGAGCTACTCTGATGCCCACTAAGTTGGCTGACGGCCCCCTCCGTATGTTTCCAGTAATACCTGTAAATCTTACTTTAAATGGTACAGCAGTCAGGATTCCAGTGAGCATTCAGAGAAACGTCCCGGGAAAGGTCTTGTTAGGTAATGATCTCAGAGCTTTAGGGCTCGTAGGAGACACTGCCGAAAGACCCTACACACGGTCTCAAGCACGGGCAGCATTGGCCAAGTCCAATACGCCGCCCCAGCCGAAGGGGAAACCCAAGGCGAAAGGAGTCTACAAGTCAAAACGAGGGAAAGAGAATATTCCCCCGAGCTCGCCGACCACTGCGGTGGAGGAAGTTGGTCAATCGCCCGGGCCTGACGAGGAGGTGGCGATGCCTGAAGTATTCGACCCCAACGATCATCCTGAACTAAAAGACTTGTTAGTTGAAGGAGGTCCTGATAGGGATGAATTCAGTAAAGGCCAACGTGAGTGCCCATCTCTGGAAGGCCTAAGGAGACAGGCCTGCTCCCAGCTTGAGGGTGAACCTCCTGGGAAGCATAGGATTTATTGGGAAGGTGGACTCCTGTATAGTGAGCCCACAGAGTCTACAGAAGGAGACCATAGGAGGTTGGTGGTTCCCCTTGCTGTTAGGCCCTTCCTCCTGCAGTTGGCGCATGAAGTTCCCCTTGCTGGTCACCTTGGTATGAAGAGGACCAAGCAAAGGTTATCCATGCACTTCTACTGGCCCAAGATGGGGGTGCAAGTAGAAAGTCACTGCAGGAGTTGTGCCTCCTGCCAGTTGTCTGGTAAGGTTGGCGCGACAATCCAAGCTCCGTTGGTACCGCTCCCAGTTGTGGGGGTACCATTTGAAAGGGTAGGGATCGACATGGTTGGTCCCCTTGACCCGCAAACATCCTCAGGCAATAGGTTTATCCTGGTGCTGGTCGACCATGCAACCAGGTATCCTGAGGCCATCCCATGGAAAACTGTAACTGCCAAGTCAGTTGCAGAAGCTTTACTCGGCATATTTACTAGGGTTGGCTTCCCTAAAGAAGTTGTGCCGGATGATGGCAGCAACTTTATGTCGAAGTATAGGCAGGCTATGTGGAAAGAATGTGGGGTCACCTACAGGTTCTCTTCTGCATACCACCCCCAGACCAATGGTCTGGGGGGGCGTTTCAACAGGACGTTAAAGAGCATGATTGGGGCTCTGGAGGAGCCTCAGAGAAGAAAATGGGATCTTCTTGTTTCATGCTTACTGTTTGCCTACCGAGAGGTACCACAGGAGGGTGTTGGCTTCAGCCCCTTCGAACTTCTGTTCGGTCATCCCGTACGGGGACCCTTAGCCATCGTCAAAGAGGGATGGGAGATGCCCACTCCCCCTGTTACTACCAACGTAGTTGATTATGTGCTAGGGCTCAGAAAAGGGATGGTACTTCTGATGGGCTTGGCTAGTGATAAATTGAAGGCAGGGCAAGCGCTGGTGAAACATTGGTACGACCAGAAAGCTTCCCTCATCAACTTTACACTTGGTCAGCAAGTCCTGATCATGAATCCCATAAGGCCTCGAGCTTTACAGGACAAATGGTCAGGCCCTTACCCAGTGGTGGAGCCCCTGGGTGAGGTTAACTATTCAGTGGACCTTGGAAGGCCTGGACAGGCTCCAAAAGTGTTTCACGCGAATAGGCTGAAGGCTTTCGGCCCAAGCGTCGAAATCGCAGCACTGCTACTGGCTTCAGACGTTGCGGGAGAGGAGTCTGAACCTCTCCCCGACCTGTTCCCAAGCAGTCCTTCAGATAGCTCTTTTGAGGGGGTCCGAGTGGCCCCTCACCAAAATGGACAAGGCTCAGTGGTTTACCTTGGACATGAAGTAGGTGGAGGGAGGAGACAGCCTCTACTCAGTCAGGTACAAGCAGTACAAGACTGGCCTACCCCCACTACGCAAACCCAAGTGAGAGCCTTTTTAGGACTCACGGGGTATTACCGCAATTTTGTGGCAGACTATGGCACCATAGCTGCTCCTCTGACTGCCCTCACAACTCCGAAGAAACCCAAGAAGGTAACTTGGACCGACGAGTGTGAGAAGGCCTTCAATGGCTTAAAAGACTCATTGTGCCAGGCCCCTGTCCTTAGGGCCCCTGATTATCAAAGACCTTTTATCGTGCAGACGGACGCCTCTGACACTGGGATAGGAGCTGTACTATCACAAGTAGATGAGAAGGGTAAGGAACACCCTATCGGTTTTATTAGTCGCCAGCTTAAGGACAGAGAGCTCAGATGGTCCACGGTAGAGAAAGAATGTTTCTCTGTTGTGTGGGCCCTAAGGAAGCTGAGGCCCTACCTCTATGGGACCCACTTCACTGTGCAAACTGACCATAAGCCGTTAAAGTGGCTAATGAACATGAAGGGGGAGAATCCAAAGTTGCTTAGGTGGTCCATAAGTCTACAAGGCTTCGACTTCACTATTGAGCATAGGCCAGGTGTCCAACATAGCAATGCTGATGGGTTGTCCAGAATGTTTAACCGACCTGAACAAGAGACTCATCCAGGGGTGGATTAGTTCCCCCTGTCCATAGTCTGGGAGGGGCGAGTGTTAGGAAAGATTTCGTAATTGTAGGTAATTTTCCTTCCATGTGGCAACCCCTAAACTTTTTGCTGTTGTTTTCACCTTGTTCTTGACTTTGCCAGAGAAGTGCAGCCTTCTGCCGCACTCCTCTGGGCTTTCGCTCCTTTCTTACGGGGAAACTGACATGCCCTTAAGACAGTCAGTACCGGGGAACGCTGTTTCCCGTAGTTTCTTTTATCATGTTGCGGCTTTAGTGCAACATGACACAAGAGGGCACTGTAAGCTAAGTTACAGCTCTCTTGGGTCTCTAGCCTTCTACAGGCCCTAGATACTCTTTTAGGATGGTATTTGATCGGTGCAAGTCATTCAGGGACTGGAATGGTGGCAGCGATCGTTTTGTTTATTTTGAGCTCCTTTTGGCGTTCTGAGCACGTTTTTCGCACTGAACCCAAAATGGTGGCCTGGCTCCCAAAATGGCCAGACCACGAGGCTCCTTTGTCTTGTCCACTGACCGTCTTGCTCCCTTCACCTTCCCCAGGTCGAGCGACCCGGGGCCTTCCTTATTTGGGCATGTACTTTCCCGCGAAACGTGGTTGCTTTCGCGGGCTTCTACATGTCGTTTGTGTGCCTCCAGGGTGTGGGCTGGGATGTCTGGTCCCAATACACATCCTGGGTGCCAGAGAGTCTAGGGTGGTGTGAATGCCTGGGACCACCGTGGTCCGTGATTGGTCCACGTATGGTATGTGTGTTGATGAGCGGATCTCCCATTGGCTCCCCTCCGTTTTGGCGCAAAGGGAACCGTGGATAAGAGGGGGCTGGAAACACCACTACCATGTCGATCTCCTGAGTTCTCACGAACGAAGGAATACAGGAGCCAAGTATCCTGCAACCACGAGGCTGGACCGAGGAATCGCTGGTGACCCGCTGAAGGAATCCTCCTTTGCACTGCTGTCGTCCTGTGAAACCCTTTCCTCCTTTGATCGAACCAGAAGGCCTGTACTGGTGCTTCGACCTTTGGAATAGCAGGAACAGCTATTCCCGGCGACTTCATCATCTCCTGCCAAGTAAGCCTTCGGAAGTGTCTCTGGGCCATCCAGTTGACTGACCAGCTTACAAGGGAGTCCTGCTCTGTAACCGCCGCCAGGTTGTGTTGTATTTCGAGTCCTTGTCACTCTCCCACGCTTCGTACACTTGGCGTTCCCAAGTCTGAAGGGAGGAGTGTACATTTGGCTCGAATACACACGGCCGCTCCGTTGTCCTGCTGCGGCAACAAACTGTGCCGGTTTCGTCGATTGGGACGTCTTTTTGCTCTACACGACTACGAGGCGTTCCCTGCTCTTCTGAACCTGCCAGCTGCTGAAACTAACGTGGAGAAGCCTGGGTCTGCTTGCTTCGGGGACCGGTGAGTAGTATAGCTAGGATCTGGTCGCCCTCCTGCAGTATCCCATTGCTTTTCCCTGCTGTGTAAAAACAGCACCCTTTTGCCGTACTCGCGCTCTGCTTCTGCTCGCTGTGGAGGCGGCGCTTGAGTTGCGGAACCTGTTCTCCTTCTGCTGTGCACTAACCCGAACTGCCTGACTTCCTCCGAAGAGCTTCTCCTTTTGCCCGTTGGCACCGGCGTGGCAGGTACTTTGAGCACAAGGCTCCACTCTTCGCAGGGCTCGGACTTCCATCTAGTTAGGTGCCTCTGAAGGCGAACTGAGTCTAAAGCGTTATCGCACTGCCTGTTTTCCTTCCCTGGCAGGTGGACTACACATTTCGTGCCTCTAATGCTTAAGACTGTCGTATTTGTATATATATTGTGTTGATATGGTATGTGTTGGTTTAATACTGTGATATTGTGATTTTTTCGCTACGGTCATTATTTTAAAGGCCTTAAAATAAATGTGTATATATTTTAGATATAACAACTGTTTGGAGTAGTTTGTAAGCGCTCTTGCTTTGTGTGCTCATTGCGGGCTTTCAGTCACCCTCACCCCTCTTGAGACCTAGTCTTGACCGCCGCGATCGCTACCTTGATTGGTCTGGCTCGTCCAGAGGTTACCCTGTTCCAAGTAATTAGGTTGGCCTTCTGAACTTCTGCGCCACCAGGACAGAGTTCAGAAATCCGTCTTAACACCAACTCCTTCCCATTCCAATCCTGAGACCCTTCCGATAGCAGAGATGTGATATCTCAATGCTTATACCAAACCTGAGACCCTTCCTATGGCATGAGATGTGATATCCAACTCCTTGCCATTCAAATCCTGAGACCCTTCCTATAGCATGAGAAGGGATATCCAACTCCTTCCCAATCCAATCCTGAGAACCTTCCGATAGCAGAGACGTGATATCTCAATGCTTCTACCAAACCTGAGACCCTTCCTTTAGCATGAGATGTGAAATCCAAATCCTTCACATTCCAATCCTGAGACCCTTCCTATAGCATGAGATGTGATATCTCAATGCTTCTAATACCAAACCTGAGATCCTTCCTATAACATGAGATGTGATATCCAATTCCTTCCCATTCCAAACCTGAGACCCTTCCTATTGGATGAGTTGTGATATCCAACTCCTTCCCATTCCAACCCTGAGACCCGTCCTATAGCATGAGATGTGATATCTCAATGCTTATACCAAACCTGAGACCCTTCCTATAGCATGAGATGTGATATCCAACTACTTCCCATTCCAATCCTGAGACCCTTCCTATAGCATGAGATGTGATATCTCAATGCTTCTAATACCAAACCTGAGATCCTTCCTATAACATGAGATGTGATATCCAACTCCTTCCATTCCAATCCTGAGACCCGTCCTATAGCATGAGATGTGATATCTCAATGCTTATACCAAACCTGAGACCCTTCCTATAGCATGAGATGTGATATCCAACTACTTCCCATTCCAATCCTGAGACCCTTCCTATAGCATGAGATGTGATATCTCAATGCTTCTAATACCAAACCTGAGATCCTTCCTCTAACATGAAATGTGATATCCAACTCCTTCCCTTTCCAAACCTAAGAGCCTATCTATAGCATGAGATGTGATATCCAGGTCCTTCCCATTCCAATCCTTAGACCCTTCCTACAGCATGCAATATGATATCTCAATGATTCTAATAACAAACCTGAGACCCGTCCTATAGCATGAGATATGATATCCAAGTCCTTCCCATTCCAATCCTGAGACCCTTCCTATAACATGAAATGTGATATCCAACTCCTTCCCATTCCAACCTGAGACCCTTCCTATAGCATGAGATGGGATATCCAACTTCTTCCAAATCCAATACTGATACCCTTCCGATAGCATGAGATGTGATATCCCAATGCTTCTACCAAACCTGAGACCCATACTATGGCATGAGATGTGATATCAAACTCCTTCCCATTCCAATCCTGAGACCCTTCCTATAGCTTGAGGTGTGATATCCAACTCCTTCCCATTCCAATTCTGAGACCCTTCTTATACCATGAGACTTGATATCTCAATGCTTCTAATACCAAACCTGAGACCCGTCCTATAACATGAGATGTGATATCCAAATCCTTCCCCTTCCAAACCTTAGACCCTTCCTTTATCATGAGATGTGATATCCAACTCCTTCCCATTCCAATCCTGAGACCCTTCCGATATCATGAGATTTGTTATCTCAATGCTTCTAATATCAAACTTGAGACCCTCCCTATAGCATGAGATGTGACATCCAAGTCCTTCCCATTCCAATCCTGAGACCCTTCCTATAGCATGAGATGTGATATCTCTATGCTTCTAATACCAAACCTGAGAGCATTCCTATAACATGAGATGGGATATCCAACTCCTTCCCATTCCAATCCTGAGACCCTTCCGATAGCAGAGATGTGATATCTCAATGCTTATACCAAACTTGAGACCCTTCCTATGGCCTGAGATGTCATATACAACTCCTTCCCATTCCAATCCTGAGACCCTTCCTTTAGCATGAGATGTGATATCTCAATGCTTATACCAAATCTGAGACCCTTCCTATAGCATGAGATGTGATATCCAATTCCTTCGCATTCCAATCCTGAGACCCTTCCTATAGCATGAGATGTGATATCTCAATGCTTATACCAAACCTGAGAGCCTACCTATAGCATGAGATGTGATATCCAAGTCCATCCCATTCCAATCCTTAGACCCTTCCTACAGCATGCGATGTGATATCTCAATGATTCTAATACCAAACCAGAGACTCTTCCTATAACATGAGATGGGATATCCAACTCCTTCCCATTCCAATCCTGAGCCGCTTCCGATAGCAGAGATGTGATATCTCAATGCTTATACCAAACCTGAGACCCTTCCTATAACATGAGATGTGATATCCAACTCCTTCCCGTTCCAAACCTGAGACACTAACTATAGCATATGTGATATCCAACTCCTTCCCATTCCAAACATGAGACCCTTCCTATAGCAAGAAAGTAATATCCAACTCCTACCCATTCCAATCCTGAGACCCTTCCTATAGCAAGAGATGTGATATCCAAATCCTTCCCATTCCAAACCTGAGACCCTTCCTATAACATGAGATGTGATATCAAACTCCTTCCCATTCCAACCTGAGACACTTCCTATAGCATGAGAAGGGATATCCAACTCCTTCCCAATCCAATCCTGAGACCCTTCCGATAGCAGATATTGTGATATCTCAATGCTTATACCAAACCTGAGACCCTTCCTATGGCATGAGATGTGATATCCAACTCCTTGCCATTCAAATCCTGAGACCCTTCCTATAGCATGAGAAGGGATATCCAACTCCTTCCCAATCCAATCCTGAGACCCTTCCGATAGCAGAGACGTGATATCTCAATGCTTCTACCAAACCTGAGACCCTTCCTTTAGCATGAGATGTGATATCCAAATCCTTCACATTCCAATCCTGAGACCCTTCCTATAGCATGAGATGTGATATCTCAATGCTTCTAATACCAAACCTGAGATCCTTCCTATAACATGAGATGTGATATCCAATTCCTTCCCATTCCAAACCTGAGACCCTTCCTATTGGATGAGATGTGATATCCAACTCCTTCCCATTCCAACCCTGAGACCCTTCCTATAGCATGAGATGTGATGTCTCAATGCTTCTAATACCAAATCTGAGATCCTTCCTATAACATGAGATGTGATATCCAACTCCTTCCATTCCAATCCTGAGACCCGTCCTATAGCATGAGATGTGATATCTCAATGCTTATACCAAACCTGAGACCCTTCCTATAGCATGAGATGTGATATCCAACTGCTTCCCATTCCAATCCTGAGACCCTTCCTATAGCATGAGATGTGATATCTCAATGCTTCTAATACCAAACCTGAGATCCTTCCTCTAACATGAAATGTGATATCCAACTCCTTCCCTTTCCAAACCTAAGAGCCTATCTATAGCATGAGATGTGATATCCAAGTCCTTCACATTCCAACCCTTAGACCCTTCCTACAGCATGCAATATGATATCTCAATGATTCTAATAACAAACCTGAGACCCGTCCTATAACATGAGATGGGATATCCAACTCCTTCCCATTCCAATCCTGAGACACTTCCGATAGCAGAGATGTGATATCTCAATGCTTATACCAAACCTGAGACACTTCCTATAACATGAGATGTGATATCCAAATCCTTCCCGTTCCAAACCTGAGACCCTTCCTTTAGCATGAGATGTGATATCCAGCTCCTTCCCATTCCAATCCTGAGACACTTCCGATAGCATGAGATGTGATATCTCAATGCTTCTAATATCAAAACTGAGACCCTCCCTATAGCATGATATGTGATATCTAAGTCCTTCCCATTCCAATCCTGAGACCCTCCCTATAGCATGAGATGTGATATCCAACTCCTTCCCATTCCAATCCTGAGACCCTTCCTATAGCATGAGATATGATATCTCAATACTTCTAATACCAAACGTGAGATCCTTCCGATAACATGAGATGTGATATCCAAATCCTTCCCCTTCCAAACCTGAGACCCTCCCTTTAGCATGAGATGTGATATCCAACTCCTTCCTATTCCAATCCTGAGGCTCTTCTGATAGCATGAGATGTGATATCTCAATGCTTCTAATACCAAACCTGAGATCCTTCCGATAGCATGAGATGTGATATCTCAATGCTTCTAATACCAAACCTGAGATCCTTCCTATAACATGAGATGTGATATCCAAATCCTTCCCCTTCCAAACCTGAGACCCTCCCTTTAGCATGAGATGTGATATCCAACTCCTTCCCATTCCATTCCTGAGACCCTTCTGATAGCATGAGATGTGATATCTCAATGCCTCTAATACCAAACCTGAGATCCTACCTCTAACATGAAATGTGATATCCAACTCTTTCCCCTTCCAAACCTGAGAGCCTTCCTATAGCATGAGATGTGATAGCCAAGTCCTTCCCATTCCAATCCTGAGACCCTTCCTATAGCTTGAGATGTGATATCCAACTCCTTCCCATTCCAATTCTGAGACCCTTCCTATACTATGAGACTTGATATCTCAATGCTTCTAATACCAAACCTGAGACCCGTAATATAACATGAGATGTGATATCCAAATCCTTCCCCTTCCAAACCTTAGACCCTTCCTTTATCATGAGATGTGATATCCAACTCCTTCCCATTACAATCCTGAGACCCTTCCGATATCATGAGATGTGATATCTCAAAGCTTCTAATATCAAACTTGAGACCCTCCCTATAGCATGAGATGTGATATCCAAGTCCTTCCCATTCCACTCCTGAGACCCTTCCTATAGCATGAGATGTGATATCTCAATGCTTCTAATACCAAACCTGAGACCCTTCCTATAACATGAGATGGGAATATCCAACTCCTTCCCATTCCAATCCTGAGACCCTTCCGATAGCAGAGATGTGATATCTCAATGCTTATACCAAACCTGAGATCCTTCCTATAACATGAGATGTGATATCCAACTCCTTCCCATTCCAATCCTGAGACACTTCCTATAGCATGAGATGTGATATCTCACTGCTTATACCAAACCTGAGACCCTTCCCATAGCATGAGATGTGATATCCAACTCCTTCCCATTCCAATCCTCAGACCCTTCCTATAGCATGAGATGTGATATCTCAATGCTTCTAATAACAAACTTGAGACCCTACCTATAGCATGAGATGTGATATCCAAGTCTTTCCCATTCCAATCCTGAGACACTTCCTATAGCAGAGATGTGATATCTCAATGTTTATACCAAACCTGAGACCCTTCCTATAACATGAGATGTGATATCCAACTCCTTCCCGTTCCAAACCTGAGACCCTTCCTTTAGCATGAGATGTGATATCCAGCTCCTTCCCATTCCAATCCTGAGACACTTCCGATAGCATGAGATGTGATATCTCAATGCTTCTAATATCAAAACTGAGACCCTCCCTATAGCATGATATGTGATATCTACGTCCTTCCCATTCCAATCCTGAGACCCTTCCTATAGCATGAGATGTGATATCTCAATGCTTCTATCAAACCTGAGACCCTTCCTTTAGCATGAGATGTGATATCCAACTCCTTCCCATTCCAATCCTGAGACCCTTCCTATAGCATGAGATGTGATATCTCAATACTTCTAATACCAAACCTGAGATCCTTCCGATAACATGAGATGTGATATCTCAATACTTCTAATACCAAACCTGAGATCCATCCTATAACATGAGATGTGATATCCAAATCCTTCCCCTTCCAAACCTGAGACCCTCCCTTTAGCATGAGATGTGATATCCAACTCCTTCCCATTCCAATCCTGAGACCCTTCCTATAGCATGAGATGTGATATCACAATGCTTCTAATACCAAACCTGAGATCCTTACTATAACATGAGATGCGATATCCAATTCCTTCCCATTCCAAACCTGAGACCCTTCCTATTGGATGAGATGTGATATCCAACTCCTTCCCATTCCAACCCTGAGACCCTTCCTATAGCATGAGATGTGATGTCTCAATGCTTCTAACACCAAACCTGAGATCCTTCCTATAACATGAGATGTGATATCCAACTCCTTCCATTCCAATCCTGAGACCCGTCCTATAGCATGAGATGTGATATCTCAATGCTTATACCAAACCTGAGACCCTTCCTATAGCATGAGATGTGATATCCAACTGCTTCCCATTCCAATCCTGAGACCCTTCCTATAGCATGATATGTGATATCTCAATGCTTCTAATACCAAACCTGAGATCCTTCCTCTAACATGAAATGTGATATCCAACTCCTTCCCTTTCCAAACCTAAGAGCCTATCTATAGCATGAGATGTGATATCCAAGTCCTTCACATTCCAACCCTTAGACCCTTCCTACAGCATGCAATATGATATCTCAATGATTCTAATAACAAACCTGAGACCAGTCCTATAACATGAGATGGGATATCCAACTCCTTCCCATTCCAATCCTGAGACACTTCCGATAGCAGAGATGTGATATCTCAATGCTTATACCAAACCTGAGACCCTTACTATAACATGAGATGTGATATCCAAATCCTTCCCGTTCCAAACCTGAGACCCTTCCTTTAGCATGAGATGTGATATCCAGCTCCTTCCCATTCCAATCCTGAGACACTTCCGATAGCATGAGATGTGATATCTCAATGCTTCTAATATCAAAACTGAGACCCTCCCTATAGCATGATATGTGATATCTAAGTCCTTCCCATTCCAATCCTGAGACCCTCCCTATAGCATGAGATGTGATATCCAACTCCTTCCCATTCCAATCCTGAGACCCTTCCTATAGCATGAGATATGATATCTCAATACTTCTAATACCAAACGTGAGATCCTTCCGATAACATGAGATGTGATATCCAAATCCTTCCCCTTCCAAACCTGAGACCCTCCGTTTAGCATGAGATGTGATATCCAACTCCTTCCTATTCCAATCCTGAGACTCTTCTGATAGCATGAGATGTGATATCTCAATGCTTCTAATACCAAACCTGAGATCCTTCCGATAGCATGAGATGTGATATCTCAATGCTTCTAATACCAAACCTGAGATCCTTCCTATAACATGAGATGTGATATCCAAATCCTTCCCCTTTCAAACCTGAGACCCTCCCTTTAGCATGAGATGTGATATCCAACTCCTTCCCATTCCATTCCTGAGACCCTTCTGATAGCATGAGATGTGATATCTCAATGCCTCTAATACCAAACCTGAGATCCCACCTCTAACATGAAATGTGATATCCAACTCTTTCCCCTTCCAAACCTGAGAGCCTTCCTATAGCATGAGATGTGATAGCCAAGTCCTTCCCATTCCAATCCTGAGACCCTTCCTATAGCTTGAGATGTGATATCCAACTCCTTCCCATTCCAATTCTGAGACCCTTCCTATACTATGAGACTTGATATCTCAATGCTTCTAATACCAAACCTGAGACCCGTAATATAACATGAGATGTGATATCCAAATCCTTCCCCTTCCAAACCTTAGACCCTTCCTTTATCATGAGATGTGATATCCAATTCCTTCCCATTCCAATCCTGAGACCCTTCCGATATCATGAGATGTGATATCTCAAAGCTTCTAATATCAAACTTGAGACCCTCCCTATAGCATGAGATGTGATATCCAAATCCTTCCCCTTCCAAACCTTAGACCCTTCCTTTATCATGAGATGTGATATCCAACTCCTTCCCATTCCAATCCTGAGACCCTTCCGATATCATGAGATGTGATATCTCAAAGCTTCTAATATCAAACTTGAGACCCTCCCTATAGCATGAGATGTGATATCCAAGTCCTTCCCATTCCAATCCTGAGACCCTTCCTATAGCATGAGATGTGATATCTCAATGCTTCTAATAACAAACTTGAGACCCTACCTATAGCATGAGATGTGATATCCAAGTCTTTCCCATTCCAATCCTGAGACACTTCCTATAGCAGAGATGTGATATCTCAATGTTTATACCAAACCTGAGACCCTTCCTATAACATGAGATGTGATATCCAACTCCTTCCCGTTCCAAACCTGAGACCCTTCCTTTAGCATGAGATGTGATATCCAGCTCCTTCCCATTCCAATCCTGAGACACTTCCGATAGCATGAGATGTGATATCTCAATGCTTCTAATATCAAAACTGAGACCCTCCCTATTGCATGATATGTGATATCTACGTCCTTCCCATTCCAATCCTGAGACCCTTCCTATAGCATGAGATGTGATATCTCAATGTTTCTACCAAACCTGAGACCCTTCCTTTAGCATGAGATGTGATATCCAACTCCTTCCCATTCCAATCCTGAGACCCTTCCTATAGCATGAGATGTGATATCTCAATACTTCTAATACCAAACCTGAGATCCTTCCGATAACATGAGATGTGATATCTCAATACTTCTAATACCAAACCTGAGATCCATCCTATAACATGAGATGTGATATCCAAATCCTTCCCCTTCCAAACCTGAGACCCTCCCTTTAGCATGAGATGTGATATCCAACTCCTTCCCATTCCAATCCTGAGACCCTTCTGATAGCATAAGATATGATATCTCAATGCTTCTATACCAAACCTGAGATCCTTCCGATAGCATGAGATGTGATATCTCAATACTTCTAATACCAAACCTGAGATCCTTCCTATAACATGAGATGTGATATCCAAATCCTTATCTTCCAAACCTGAGACCCTCCCTTTAGCATGAGATGTGATATCCAACTCCTTCCCATTCCAATCCTGAGACTCTTCTGATAGCATAAGATATGATATCTCAATGCTTCTATACCAAACCTGAGATCCTTCTGATAGCATGAAATGTGATATCCAACTCTTTCCCCTTGCAAACCTGAGAGCCTTCCTATAGCATGAGATGTGATATCCAAGTCCTTCCCATTCCAATCCTGAGACCCTTCCTATAACATGCGATGTGATATCCAACTCCTTCCCATTCCAACCTGAGACCCTTCCTATAGCATGAGATGGGATAACCAACTCCTTCCAAATCCAATCCCGATACCCTTCCGATAACATGAGATGTGATATCCCAATGCTCCTACCAAACCTGAGACCCATACTATGGCATGAGATGTGATATCAAACTCCTTCCCATTCTAATCCTGAGACCCTTCCTATAGCTTGAGATGTGATATCCAACTCCTTCCCATTCCAATTCTGAGACCCTTCCTATACCATGAGACTTGATATCTCAATGCTTCTAATACCAAACCTGAGACCCGTCCTATAACATGAGATGTGATATCCAAATCCTTCCCCTTCCAAACCTTAGACCCTTCCTTTATCATGAGATGTGATATCCAACTCCTTCCCATTCCAATCTTGAGACCTTTCCGATATCATGAAATGTGATACCTCAATGCTTCTAATATCAAACTTGAGACCCTCCCTATAGCAAGAGATGTGATATCCAAGTCCTTCCCATTCCAATCCTGAGACCCTTCCTATAGCATGAGATGTGATATCTCAATGCTTCTAATACCAAACCTGAGACCCTTCCTATAACATGAGATGGGAATATCCAACTCCTTCCCATTCCAATCCTGAGACCCTTCCGATAGCAGAGATGTGATATCTCAATGCTTATACCAAACCTGAGATCCTTCCTATAACATGAGATGTGATATCCAACTCCTTCCCATTCCAATCCTGAGACACTTCCTATAGCATGAGATGTGATATCTCACTGCTTATACCAAACCTGAGACCCTTCCTATAGCATGAGATGTGATATCTCAATGCTTCTAATATCAAACTTGAGACCCTCCCTATAGCATGAGATGTGATACCCAAGTCCTTCCCATTCCAATCCTGAGACACTTCCTATAGCATGAGATGTGATATCTCAATGCTTCTAATACCAAACCTGAGACTCTTCCTATAACATGAGATGGGATATCCAACTCCTTCCCATTCCAATCCTGATTCCCTTTCGATAGCAGAGATGTGATATCTCAATGTTTATACCAAACCTGAGACCCTCCCTACGGCATGAGATGTCATATACAACTCCTTCCCATTCCAATCCTGAGACCCTTCCTATAGCATGAGATGTGATATCCAACTCCTTCCTATTCCAATCCTGAGACCCTTCCTATAGCATGAGATGTGATGTCTCAATACTTCTAATACCAAACCTGAGATCCTTCCTATAACATGAGATGTGATATCCAAATCCTTATCTTCCAAACCTGAGACCCTCCCTTTAGCATGAGATGTGCTATCCAACTCCTTCCCATTCCAATCCTGAGACTCTTCTGATAGCATAAGATATGATATCTCAATGCTTCTATACCAAACCTGAGATCCTTCTGATAGCATGAAATGTGATATCCAACTCTTTCCCCTTGCAAACCTGAGAGCCTTCCTATAGCATGAGATGTGATATCCAAGTCCTTCCCATTCCAATCCTGAGACCCTTCCTATAACATGAGATGTGATATCCAACTCCTTCCCATTCCAACCTGAGACCCTTCTGATAGCATGAGATGTGATATCTCAATGCTTCTAATACCAAACCTGAGATCCTTCCGATAGCATGAGATGTGATATCTCAATGCTTCTAATACCAAACCTGAGATCCTTCCTATAACATGAGATGTGATATCCAAATCCTTCCCCTTCCAAACCTGAGACCCTCCCTTTAGCATGAGATGTGATATCCAACTCCTTCCCATTCCATTCCTGAGACCCTTCTGATAGCATGAGGTGATATCTCAATGCCTCTAATACCAAACCTGAGATCCTACCTCTAACATGAAATGTGATATCCAACTCTTTCCCCTTCCAAACCTGAGAGCCTTCCGATAGCATGAGATGTGATAGCCAAGTCCTTCCCATTCCAATCCTGAGACCCTTCCTATAGCTTGAGAGGTGATATCCAACTCCTTCCCATTCCAATTCTGAGACCCTTCCTATACTATGAGACTTGATATCTCAATGCTTCTAATACCAAACCTGAGACCCGTAATATAACATGAGATGTGATATCCAAATCCTTCCCCTTCCAAACCTTAGACCCTTCCTTTATCATGAGATGTGATATCCAACTCCTTCCCATTACAATCCTGAGACCCTTCCGATATCATGAGATGTGATATCTCAAAGCTTCTAATATCAAACTTGAGACCCTCCCTATAGCATGAGATGTGATATCCAAATCCTTCCCCTTCCAAACCTTAGACCCTTCCTTTATCATGAGATGTGATATCCAACTCCTTCCCATTCCAATCCTGAGACCCTTCCGATATCATGAGATGTGATATCTCAATGCTTCTAATACCAAACCTGAGACCCTTCCTATAACATGAGATGGGAATATCCAACTCCTTCCCATTCCAATCCTGAGACCCTTCCGATAGCAGAGATGTGATATCTCAATGCTTATACCAAACCTGAGATCCTTCCTAT
This sequence comes from Ambystoma mexicanum, assembly GCF_040938575.1. Classification (NCBI taxonomy): domain Eukaryota; kingdom Metazoa; phylum Chordata; class Amphibia; order Caudata; family Ambystomatidae; genus Ambystoma; species Ambystoma mexicanum. The sequence goes on from NC_090938.1 coordinate 297,738,084, forward strand.
AACATGAGATGTGATATCCAACTCCTTCCCATTCCAATCCTGAGACACTTCCTATAGCATGAGATGTGATATCTCAATGCTTCTAATACCAAACCTGAGATCCTTCCTATAACATGAGATGTGATATCCAATTCCTTCCCATTCCAAACCTGAGACCCTTCCTATTGGATGAGATGTGATATCCAACTCCTTCCCATTCCAACCCTGAGACCCTTCCTATAGCATGAGATGTGATGTCTCAATGCTTCTAATACCAAATCTGAGATCCTTCCTATAACATGAGATGTGATATCCAACTCCTTCCATTCCAATCCTGAGACCCGTCCTATAGCATGAGATGTGATATCTCAATGCTTATAACAAACCTGAGACCCTTCCTATAGCATGAGATGTGATATCCAACTGCTTCCCATTCCAATCCTGAGACCCTTCCTATAGCATGAGATGTGATATCTCAATGCTTCTAATACCAAACCTGAGATCCTTCCTCTAACATGAAATGTGATATCCAACTCCTTCCCTTTCCAAACCTAAGAGCCTATCTATAGCATGAGATGTGATATCCAAGTCCTTCACATTCCAACCCTTAGACCCTTCCTACAGCATGCAATATGATATCTCAATGATTCTAATAACAAACCTGAGACCCGTCCTATAACATGAGATGGGATATCCAACTCCTTCCCATTCCAATCCTGAGACACTTCCGATAGCAGAGATGTGATATCTCAATGCTTATACCAAACCTGAGACACTTCCTATAACATGAGATTTGATATCCAAATCCTTCCCGTTCCAAACCTGAGACCCTTCCTTTAGCATGAGATGTGATATCCAGCTCCTTCCCATTCCAATCCTGAGACACTTCCGATAGCATGAGATGTGATATCTCAATGCTTCTAATATCAAAACTGAGACCCTCCCTATAGCATGATATGTGATATCTAAGTCCTTCCCATTCCAATCCTGAGACCCTCCCTATAGCATGAGATGTGATATCCAACTCCTTCCCATTCCAATCCTGAGACCCTTCCTATAGCATGAGATATGATATCTCAATACTTCTAATACCAAACGTGAGATCCTTCCGATAACATGAGATGTGATATCCAAATCCTTCCCCTTCCAAACCTGAGACCCTCCCTTTAGCATGAGATGTGATATCCAACTCCTTCCTATTCCAATCCTGAGGCTCTTCTGATAGCATGAGATGTGATATCTCAATGCTTCTAATACCAAACCTGAGATCCTTCCGATAGCATGAGATGTGATATCTCAATGCTTCTAATACCAAACCTGAGATCCTTCCTATAACATGAGATGTGATATCCAAATCCTTCCCCTTCCAAACCTGAGACCCTCCCTTTAGCATGAGATGTGATATCCAACTCCTTCCCATTCCATTCCTGAGACCCTTCTGATAGCATGAGATGTGATATCTCAATGCCTCTAATACCAAACCTGAGATCCTACCTCTAACATGAAATGTGATATCCAACTCTTTCCCCTTCCAAACCTGAGAGCCTTCCTATAGCATGAGATGTGATAGCCAAGTCCTTCCCATTCCAATCCTGAGACCCTTCCTATAGCTTGAGATGTGATATCCAACTCCTTCCCATTCCAATTCTGAGACCCTTCCTATACTATGAGACTTGATATCTCAATGCTTCTAATACCAAACCTGAGACCCGTAATATAACATGAGATGTGATATCCAAATCCTTCCCCTTCCAAACCTTAGACCCTTCCTTTATCATGAGATGTGATATCCAACTCCTTCCCATTACAATCCTGAGACCCTTCCGATATCATGAGATGTGATATCTCAAAGCTTCTAATATCAAACTTGAGACCCTCCCTATAGCATATGTGATATCCAAGTCCTTCCCATTCCACTCCTGAGACCCTTCCTATAGCATGAGATGTGATATCTCAATGCTTCTAATACCAAACCTGAGACCCTTCCTATAACATGAGATGGGAATATCCAACTCCTTCCCATTCCAATCCTGAGACCCTTCCGATAGCAGAGATGTGATATCTCAATGCTTATACCAAACCTGAGATCCTTCCTATAACATGAGATGTGATATCCAACTCCTTCCCATTCCAATCCTGAGACACTTCCTATAGCATGAGATGTGATATCTCACTGCTTATACCAAACCTGAGACCCTTCCCATAGCATGAGATGTGATATCCAACTCCTTCCCATTCCAATCCTCAGACCCTTCCTATAGCATGAGATGTGATATCTCAATGCTTCTAATAACAAACTTGAGACCCTACCTATAGCATGAGATGTGATATCCAAGTCTTTCCCATTCCAATCCTGAGACACTTCCTATAGCAGAGATGTGATATCTCAATGTTTATACCAAACCTGAGACCCTTCCTATAACATGAGATGTGATATCCAACTCCTTCCCGTTCCAAACCTGAGACCCTTCCTTTAGCATGAGATGTGATATCCAGCTCCTTCCCATTCCAATCCTGAGACACTTCCGATAGCATGAGATGTGATATCTCAATGCTTCTAATATCAAAACTGAGACCCTCCCTATAGCATGATATGTGATATCTACGTCCTTCCCATTCCAATCCTGAGACCCTTCCTATAGCATGAGATGTGATATCTCAATGCTTCTATCAAACCTGAGACCCTTCCTTTAGCATGAGATGTGATATCCAACTCCTTCCCATTCCAATCCTGAGACCCTTCCTATAGCATGAGATGTGATATCTCAATACTTCTAATACCAAACCTGAGATCCTTCCGATAACATGAGATGTGATATCTCAATACTTCTAATACCAAACCTGAGATCCATCCTATAACATGAGATGTGATATCCAAATCCTTCCCCTTCCAAACCTGAGACCCTCCCTTTAGCATGAGATGTGATATCCAACTCCTTCCCATTCCAATCCTGAGACCCTTCCTATAGCATGAGATGTGATATCACAATGCTTCTAATACCAAACCTGAGATCCTTACTATAACATGAGATGCGATATCCAATTCCTTCCCATTCCAAACCTGAGACCCTTCCTATTGGATGAGATGTGATATCCAACTCCTTCCCATTCCAACCCTGAGACCCTTCCTATAGCATGAGATGTGATGTCTCAATGCTTCTAACACCAAACCTGAGATCCTTCCTATAACATGAGATGTGATATCCAACTCCTTCCATTCCAATCCTGAGACCCGTCCTATAGCATGAGATGTGATATCTCAATGCTTATACCAAACCTGAGACCCTTCCTATAGCATGAGATGTGATATCCAACTGCTTCCCATTCCAATCCTGAGACCCTTCCTATAGCATGATATGTGATATCTCAATGCTTCTAATACCAAACCTGAGATCCTTCCTCTAACATGAAATGTGATATCCAACTCCTTCCCTTTCCAAACCTAAGAGCCTATCTATAGCATGAGATGTGATATCCAAGTCCTTCACATTCCAACCCTTAGACCCTTCCTACAGCATGCAATATGATATCTCAATGATTCTAATAACAAACCTGAGACCAGTCCTATAACATGAGATGGGATATCCAACTCCTTCCCATTCCAATCCCGAGACACTTCCGATAGCAGAGATGTGATATCTCAATGCTTATACCAAACCTGAGACCCTTACTATAACATGAGATGTGATATCCAAATCCTTCCCGTTCCAAACCTGAGACCCTTCCTTTAGCATGAGATGTGATATCCAGCTCCTTCCCATTCCAATCCTGAGACACTTCCGATAGCATGAGATGTGATATCTCAATGCTTCTAATATCAAAACTGAGACCCTCCCTATAGCATGATATGTGATATCTAAGTCCTTCCCATTCCAATCCTGAGACCCTCCCTATAGCATGAGATGTGATATCCAACTCCTTCCCATTCCAATCCTGAGACCCTTCCTATAGCATGAGATATGATATCTCAATACTTCTAATACCAAACGTGAGATCCTTCCGATAACATGAGATGTGATATCCAAATCCTTCCCCTTCCAAACCTGAGACCCTCCCTTTAGCATGAGATGTGATATCCAACTCCTTCCTATTCCAATCCTGAGACTCTTCTGATAGCATGAGATGTGATATCTCAATGCTTCTAATACCAAACCTGAGATCCTTCCGATAGCATGAGATGTGATATCTCAATGCTTCTAATACCAAACCTGAGATCCTTCCTATAACATGAGATGTGATATCCAAATCCTTCCCCTTTCAAACCTGAGACCCTCCCTTTAGCATGAGATGTGATATCCAACTCCTTCCCATTCCATTCCTGAGACCCTTCTGATAGCATGAGATGTGATATCTCAATGCCTCTAATACCAAACCTGAGATCCCACCTCTAACATGAAATGTGATATCCAACTCTTTCCCCTTCCAAACCTGAGAGCCTTCCTATAGCATGAGATGTGATAGCCAAGTCCTTCCCATTCCAATCCTGAGACCCTTCCTATAGCTTGAGATGTGATATCCAACTCCTTCCCATTCCAATTCTGAGACCCTTCCTATACTATGAGACTTGATATCTCAATGCTTCTAATACCAAACCTGAGACCCGTAATATAACATGAGATGTGATATCCAAATCCTTCCCCTTCCAAACCTTAGACCCTTCCTTTATCATGAGATGTGATATCCAATTCCTTCCCATTCCAATCCTGAGACCCTTCCGATATCATGAGATGTGATATCTCAAAGCTTCTAATATCAAACTTGAGACCCTCCCTATAGCATGAGATGTGATATCCAAATCCTTCCCCTTCCAAACCTTAGACCCTTCCTTTATCATGAGATGGGATATCCAACTCCTTCCCATTCCAATCCTGAGACCCTTCCGATATCATGAGATGTGATATCTCAAAGCTTCTAATATCAAACTTGATACCCTCCCTATAGCATGAGATGTGATATCCAAGTCCTTCCCACTCCAATCCTGAGACCCTTCCTATAGCATGAGATGTGATATCTCAATGCTTCTAATACCAAACCTGAGACCCTTCCTATAACATGAGATGGGAATATCCAACTCCTTCCCATTCCAATCCTGAGACCCTTCCGATAGCAGAGATGTGATATCTCAATGCTTATACCAAACCTGAGATCCTTCCTATAACATGAGATGTGATATCCAACTCCTTCCCATTCCAATTCTGAGACACTTCCTATAGCATGAGATGTGATATCTCACTGCTTATACCAAACCTGAGACCCTTCCCATAGCATGAGATGTGATATCCAACTCCTTCCCATTCCAATCCTCAGACCCTTCCTATAGCATGAGATGTGATATCTCAATGCTTCTAATAACAAACTTGAGACCCTACCTATAGCATGAGATGTGATATCCAAGTCTTTCCCATTCCAATCCTGAGACACTTCCTATAGCAGAGATGTGATATCTCAATGTTTATACCAAACCTGAGACCCTTCCTATAACATGAGATGTGATATCCAACTCCTTCCCGTTCCAAACCTGAGACCCTTCCTTTAGCATGAGATGTGATATCCAGCTCCTTCCCATTCCAATCCTGAGACACTTCCGATAGCATGAGATGTGATATCTCAATGCTTCTAATATCAAAACTGAGACCCTCCCTATAGCATGATATGTGATATCTACGTCCTTCCCATTCCAATCCTGAGACCCTTCCTATAGCATGAGATGTGATATCTCAATGTTTCTACCAAACCTGAGACCCTTCCTTTAGCATGAGATGTGATATCCAACTCCTTCCCATTCCAATCCTGAGACCCTTCCTATAGCATGAGATGTGATATCTCAATACTTCTAATACCAAACCTGAGATCCTTCCGATAACATGAGATGTGATATCTCAATACTTCTAATACCAAACCTGAGATCCATCCTATAACATGAGATGTGATATCCAAATCCTTCCCCTTCCAAACCTGAGACCCTCCCTTTAGCATGAGATGTGATATCCAACTCCTTCCCATTCCAATCCTGAGACCCTTCTGATAGCATAAGATATGATATCTCAATGCTTCTATACCAAACCTGAGATCCTTCCGATAGCATGAGATGTGATATCTCAATACTTCTAATACCAAACCTGAGATCCTTCCTATAACATGAGATGTGATATCCAAATCCTTATCTTCCAAACCTGAGACCCTCCCTTTAGCATGAGATGTGATATCCAACTCCTTCCCATTCCAATCCTGAGACTCTTCTGATAGCATAAGATATGATATCTCAATGCTTCTATACCAAACCTGAGATCCTTCTGATAGCATGAAATGTGATATCCAACTCTTTCCCCTTGCAAACCTGAGAGCCTTCCTATAGCATGAGATGTGATATCAAAGTCCTTCCCATTCCAATCCTGAGACCCTTCCTATAACATGCGATGTGATATCCAACTCCTTCCCATTCCAACCTGAGACCCTTCCTATAGCATGAGATGGGATAACCAACTCCTTCCAAATCCAATCCCGATACCCTTCCGATAACATGAGATGTGATATCCCAATGCTCCTACCAAACCTGAGACCCATACTATGGCATGAGATGTGATATCAAACTCCTTCCCATTCTAATCCTGAGACCCTTCCTATAGCTTGAGATGTGATATCCAACTCCTTCCCATTCCAATTCTGAGACCCTTCCTATACCATGAGACTTGATATCTCAATGCTTCTAATACCAAACCTGAGACCCGTCCTATAACATGAGATGTGATATCCAAATCCTTCCCCTTCCAAACCTTAGACCCTTCCTTTATCATGAGATGTGATATCCAACTCCTTCCCATTCCAATCTTGAGACCCTTCCGATATCATGAAATGTGATACCTCAATGCTTCTAATATCAAACTTGAGACCCTCCCTATAGCAAGAGATGTGATATCCAAGTCCTTCCCATTCCAATCCTGAGACCCTTCCTATAGCATGAGATGTGATATCTCAATGCTTCTAATACCAAACCTGAGACCCTTCCTATAACATGAGATGGGAATATCCAACTCCTTCCCATTCCAATCCTGAGACCCTTCCGATAGCAGAGATGTGATATCTCAATGCTTATACCAAACCTGAGATCCTTCCTATAACATGAGATGTGATATCCAACTCCTTCCCATTCCAATCCTGAGACACTTCCTATAGCATGAGATGTGATATCTCACTGCTTATACCAAACCTGAGACCCTTCCTATAGCATGAGATGTGATATCTCAATGCTTCTAATATCAAATCTAGACCCTCCCTATAGCATGAGATGTGATACCCAAGTCCTTCCCATTCCAATCCTGAGACACTTCCTATAGCATGAGATGTGATATCTCAATGCTTCTAATACCAAACCTGAGACTCTTCCTATAACATGAGATGGGATATCCAACTCCTTCCCATTCCAATCCTGATTCCCTTTCGATAGCAGAGATGTGATATCTCAATGTTTATACCAAACCTGAGACCCTCCCTACGGCATGAGATGTCATATACAACTCCTTCCCATTCCAATCCTGAGACCCTTCCTATAGCATGAGATGTGATATCCAACTCCTTCCTATTCCAATCCTGAGACCCTTCCTATAGCATGAGATGTGATGTCTCAATACTTCTAATACCAAACCTGAGATCCTTCCTATAACATGAGATGTGATATCCAAATCCTTATCTTCCAAACCTGAGACCCTCCCTTTAGCATGAGATGTGATATCCAACTCCTTCCCATTCCAATCCTGAGACTCTTCTGATAGCATAAGATATGATATCTCAATGCTTCTATACCAAACCTGAGATCCTTCTGATAGCATGAAATGTGATATCCAACTCTTTCCCCTTGCAAACCTGAGAGCCTTCCTATAGCATGAGATGTGATATCCAAGTCCTTCCCATTCCAATCCTGAGACCCTTCCTATAACATGAGATGTGATATCCAACTCCTTCCCATTCCAACCTGAGACCCTTCTGATAGCATGAGATGTGATATCTCAATGCTTCTAATACCAAACCTGAGATCCTTCCGATAGCATGAGATGTGATATCTCAATGCTTCTAATACCAAACCTGAGATCCTTCCTATAACATGAGATGTGATATCCAAATCCTTCCCCTTCCAAACCTGAGACCCTCCCTTTAGCATGAGATGTGATATCCAACTCCTTCCCATTCCATTCCTGAGACCCTTCTGATAGCATGAGGTGATATCTCAATGCCTCTAATACCAAACCTGAGATCCTACCTCTAACATGAAATGTGATATCCAACTCTTTCCCCTTCCAAACCTGAGAGCCTTCCGATAGCATGAGATGTGATAGCCAAGTCCTTCCCATTCCAATCCTGAGACCCTTCCTATAGCTTGAGAGGTGATATCCAACTCCTTCCCATTCCAATTCTGAGACCCTTCCTATACTATGAGACTTGATATCTCAATGCTTCTAATACCAAACCTGAGACCCGTAATATAACATGAGATGTGATATCCAAATCCTTCCCCTTCCAAACCTTAGACCCTTCCTTTATCATGAGATGTGATATCCAACTCCTTCCCATTCCAATCCTGAGACCCTTCCGATATCATGAGATGTGATATCTCAAAGCTTCTAATATCAAACTTGAGACCCTCCCTATAGCATGAGATGTGATATCCAACTCCTTCCCCTTCCAATCCTGAGACCCTTCCGATAGCAGAGATGTGATATCTCAATGCTTATACCAAACCTGAGATCCTTCCTATAACATGAGATGTGATATCCAACTCCTTCCCATTCCAATCCTGAGACACTTCCTATACCATGAGATGTGATATCTCACTGCTTATACCAAACCTGAGACCCTTCCCATAGCATGTGATGTGATATCCAACTCCTTCCCATTCCAATCCTCAGACCCTTCCTATAGCATGAGATGTGATATCTCAATGCTTCTAATAACAAACTTGAGACCCTACCTATAGCATGAGATGTGATATCCAAGTCCTTCCCATTCCAATCCTGAGACACTTCCTATAGCAGAGATGTGATATCTCAATGCTTATACCAAACCTGAGATCCTTCCTATAACATGAGATGTGATATCCAACTCCTTCCCATTCCAATCCTGAGACACTTCCTATAGCATGAGATGTGATATCTCACTGCTTATACCAAACCTGAGACCCTTCCTATAGCATGAGATGTGATATCTCAATGCTTCTAATATCAAACTTGAGACCCTCCCTATAACATGAGATGGGATACCCAAGTCCTTCCCATTCCAATCCTGAGACACTTCCTATAGCATGAGATGTGATATCTCAATGCTTCTAATACCAAACCTGAGACTCTTCCTATAACATGAGATGGGATATCCAACTCCTTCCCATTCCAATCCTGATTCCCTTTCGATAGCATGAGATGTGATATCTCAATGCTTCTACCAAACCTGAGACCCTTCCTTTAGCATGAGATGTGATATCCAACTCCTTCCCATTCCAATCCTGAGACCCTTCCCACAGCATGAGATGTGATATCTCAATACTTCTAATACCAAACCTGAGATCCTTCCGATAACATGAGATGTGATATCTCAATACTTCTAATACCAAACCTGAGATCCATCCTATAACATGAGATGTGATATCCAAATCCTTCCCCTTCCAAACCTGAGACCCTCCCTTTAGCATGAGATGTGATATCCAACTCCTTCCCATTCCAATCCTGAGACCCTTCTGATAGCATAAGATATGATATCTCAATGCTTCTATACCAAACCTGAGATCCTTCCGATAGCATGAGATGTGATATCTCAATACTTCTAATACCAAACCTGAGATCCTTCCTATAACATGAGATGTGATATCCAAATCCTTATCTTCCAAACCTGAGACCCTCCCTTTAGCATGAGATGTGATATCCAACTCCTTCCCATTCCAATCCTGAGACTCTTCTGATAGCATAAGATATGATATCTCAATGCTTCTATACCAAACCTGAGATCCTTCTGATAGCATGAAATGTGATATCCAACTCTTTCCCCTTGCAAACCTGAGAGCCTTCCTATAGCATGAGATGTGATATCCAAGTCCTTCCCATTCCAATCCTGAGACCCTTCCTATAACATGCGATGTGATATCCAACTCCTTCCCATTCCAACCTGAGACCCTTCCTATAGCATGAGATGGGATAACCAACTCCTTCCAAATCCAATCCCGATACCCTTCCGATAACATGAGATGTGATATCCCAATGCTCCTACCAAACCTGAGACCCATACTATGGCATGAGATGTGATATCAAACTCCTTCCCATTCTAATCCTGAGACCCTTCCTATAGCTTGAGATGTGATATCCAACTCCTTCCCATTCCAATTCTGAGACCCTTCCTATACCATGAGACTTGATATCTCAATGCTTCTAATACCAAACCTGAGACCCGTCCTATAACATGAGATGTGATATCCAAATCCTTCCCCTTCCAAACCTTAGACCCTTCCTTTATCATGAGATGTGATATCCAACTCCTTCCCATTCCAATCTTGAGACCCTTCCGATATCATGAAATGTGATACCTCAATGCTTCTAATATCAAACTTGAGACCCTCCCTATAGCAAGAGATGTGATATCCAAGTCCTTCCCATTCCAATCCTGAGACCCTTCCTATAGCATGAGATGTGATATCTCAATGCTTCTAATACCAAACCTGAGACCCTTCCTATAACATGAGATGGGAATATCCAACTCCTTCCCATTCCAATCCTGAGACCCTTCCGATAGCAGAGATGTGATATCTCAATGCTTATACCAAACCTGAGATCCTTCCTATAACATGAGATGTGATATCCAACTCCTTCCCATTCCAATCCTGAGACACTTCCTATAGCATGAGATGTGATATCTCACTGCTTATACCAAACCTGAGACCCTTCCTATAGCATGAGATGTGATATCTCAATGCTTCTAATATCAAACTTGAGACCCTCCCTATAGCATGAGATGTGATACCCAAGTCCTTCCCATTCCAATCCTGAGACACTTCCTATAGCATGAGATGTGATATCTCAATGCTTCTAATACCAAACCTGAGACTCTTCCTATAACATGAGATGGGATATCCAACTCCTTCCCATTCCAATCCTGATTCCCTTTCGATAGCAGAGATGTGATATCTCAATGTTTATACCAAACCTGAGACCCTCCCTACGGCATGAGATGTCATATACAACTCCTTCCCATTCCAATCCTGAGACCCTTCCTATAGCATGAGATGTGATATCCAACTCCTTCCTATTCCAATCCTGAGACCCTTCCTATAGCATGAGATGTGATGTCTCAATACTTCTAATACCAAACCTGAGATCCTTCCTATAACATGAGATGTGATATCCAAATCCTTATCTTCCAAACCTGAGACCCTGCCTTTAGCATGAGATGTGATATCCAACTCCTTCCCATTCCAATCCTGAGACTCTTCTGATAGCATAAGATATGATATCTCAATGCTTCTATACCAAACCTGAGATCCTTCTGATAGCATGAAATGTGATATCCAACTCTTTCCCCTTGCAAACCTGAGAGCCTTCCTATAGCATGAGATGTGATATCCAAGTCCTTCCCATTCCAATCCTGAGACCCTTCCTATAACATGAGATGTGATATCCAACTCCTTCCCATTCCAACCTGAGACCCTTCTGATAGCATGAGATGTGATATCTCAATGCTTCTAATACCAAACCTGAGATCCTTCCGATAGCATGAGATGTGATATCTCAATGCTTCTAATACCAAACCTGAGATCCTTCCTATAACATGAGATGTGATATCCAAATCCTTCCCCTTCCAAACCTGAGACCCTCCCTTTAGCATGAGATGTGATATCCAACTCCTTCCCATTCCATTCCTGAGACCCTTCTGATAGCATGAGGTGATATCTCAATGCCTCTAATACCAAACCTGAGATCCTACCTCTAACATGAAATGTGATATCCAACTCTTTCCCCTTCCAAACCTGAGAGCCTTCCGATAGCATGAGATGTGATAGCCAAGTCCTTCCCATTCCAATCCTGAGACCCTTCCTATAGCTTGAGAGGTGATATCCAACTCCTTCCCATTCCAATTCTGAGACCCTTCCTATACTATGAGACTTGATATCTCAATGCTTCTAATACCAAACCTGAGACCCGTAATATAACATGAGATGTGATATCCAAATCCTTCCCCTTCCAAACCTTAGACCCTTCCTTTATCATGAGATGTGATATCCAACTCCTTCCCATTCCAATCCTGAGACCCTTCCGATATCATGAGATGTGATATCTCAATGCTTCTAATACCAAACCTGAGACTCTTCCTATAACATGAGATGGGATATCCAACTCCTTCCCATTCCAATCCTGAGACCCTTCTGATAGCATAAGATATGATATCTCAATGCTTCTATACCAAACCTGAGATCCTTCCGATAGCATGAGATGTGATATCTCAATACTTCTAATACCAAACCTGAGATCCTTCCTATAACATGAGATGTGATATCCAAATCCTTATCTTCCAAACCTGAGACCCTCCCTTTAGCATGAGATGTGATATCCAACTCCTTCCCATTCCAATCCTGAGACTCTTCTGATAGCATAAGATATGATATCTCAATGCTTCTATACCAAACCTGAGATCCTTCTGATAGCATGAAATGTGATATCCAACTCTTTCCCCTTGCAAACCTGAGAGCCTTCCTATAGCATGAGATGTGATATCCAAGTCCTTCCCATTCCAATCCTGAGACCCTTCCTATAACATGCGATGTGATATCCAACTCCTTCCCATTCCAACCTGAGACCCTTCCTATAGCATGAGATGGGATAACCAACTCCTTCCAAATCCAATCCCGATACCCTTCCGATAACATGAGATGTGATATCCCAATGCTCCTACCAAACCTGAGACCCATACTATGGCATGAGATGTGATATCAAACTCCTTCCCATTCTAATCCTGAGACCCTTCCTATAGCTTGAGATGTGATATCCAACTCCTTCCCATTCCAATTCTGAGACCCTTCCTATACCATGAGACTTGATATCTCAATGCTTCTAATACCAAACCTGAGACCCGTCCTATAACATGAGATGTGATATCCAAATCCTTCCCCTTCCAAACCTTAGACCCTTCCTTTATCATGAGATGTGATATCCAACTCCTTCCCATTCCAATCTTGAGACCCTTCCGATATCATGAAATGTGATACCTCAATGCTTCTAATATCAAACTTGAGACCCTCCCTATAGCAAGAGATGTGATATCCAAGTCCTTCCCATTCCAATCCTGAGACCCTTCCTATAGCATGAGATGTGATATCTCAATGCTTCTAATACCAAACCTGAGACCCTTCCTATAACATGAGATGGGAATATCCAACTCCTTCCCATTCCAATCCTGAGACCCTTCCGATAGCAGAGATGTGATATCTCAATGCTTATACCAAACCTGAGATCCTTCCTATAACATGAGATGTGATATCCAACTCCTTCCCATTCCAATCCTGAGACACTTCCTATAGCATGAGATGTGATATCTCACTGCTTATACCAAACCTGAGACCCTTCCTATAGCATGAGATGTGATATCTCAATGCTTCTAATATCAAACTTGAGACCCTCCCTATAGCATGAGATGTGATACCCAAGTCCTTCCCATTCCAATCCTGAGACACTTCCTATAGCATGAGATGTGATATCTCAATGCTTCTAATACCAAACCTGAGACTCTTCCTATAACATGAGATGGGATATCCAACTCCTTCCCATTCCAATCCTGATTCCCTTTCGATAGCAGAGATGTGATATCTCAATGTTTATACCAAACCTGAGACCCTCCCTACGGCATGAGATGTCATATACAACTCCTTCCCATTCCAATCCTGAGACCCTTCCTATAGCATGAGATGTGATATCCAACTCCTTCCTATTCCAATCCTGAGACCCTTCCTATAGCATGAGATGTGATGTCTCAATACTTCTAATACCAAACCTGAGATCCTTCCTATAACATGAGATGTGATATCCAAATCCTTATCTTCCAAACCTGAGACCCTGCCTTTAGCATGAGATGTGATATCCAACTCCTTCCCATTCCAATCCTGAGACTCTTCTGATAGCATAAGATATGATATCTCAATGCTTCTATACCAAACCTGAGATCCTTCTGATAGCATGAAATGTGATATCCAACTCTTTCCCCTTGCAAACCTGAGAGCCTTCCTATAGCATGAGATGTGATATCCAAGTCCTTCCCATTCCAATCCTGAGACCCTTCCTATAACATGAGATGTGATATCCAACTCCTTCCCATTCCAACCTGAGACCCTTCTGATAGCATGAGATGTGATATCTCAATGCTTCTAATACCAAACCTGAGATCCTTCCGATAGCATGAGATGTGATATCTCAATGCTTCTAATACCAAACCTGAGATCCTTCCTATAACATGAGATGTGATATCCAAATCCTTCCCCTTCCAAACCTGAGACCCTCCCTTTAGCATGAGATGTGATATCCAACTCCTTCCCATTCCATTCCTGAGACCCTTCTGATAGCATGAGGTGATATCTCAATGCCTCTAATACCAAACCTGAGATCCTACCTCTAACATGAAATGTGATATCCAACTCTTTCCCCTTCCAAACCTGAGAGCCTTCTGATAGCATGAGATGTGATAGCCAAGTCCTTCCCATTCCAATCCTGAGACCCTTCCTATAGCTTGAGAGGTGATATCCAACTCCTTCCCATTCCAATCCTGAGACCCTTCCTATAGCATGAGATGTGATATCACAATGCTTCTAATACCAAACCTGAGATCCTTACTATAACATGAGATGCGATATCCAATTCCTTCCCATTCCAAACCTGAGACCCTTCCTATTGGATGAGATGTGATATCCAACTCCTTCCCATTCCAACCCTGAGACCCTTCCTATAGCATGAGATGTGATGTCTCAATGCTTCTAACACCAAACCTGAGATCCTTCCTATAACATGAGATGTGATATCCAACTCCTTCCATTCCAATCCTGAGACCCGTCCTATAGCATGAGATGTGATATCTCAATGCTTATACCAAACCTGAGACCCTTCCTATAGCATGAGATGTGATATCCAACTGCTTCCCATTCCAATCCTGAGACCCTTCCTATAGCATGATATGTGATATCTCAATGCTTCTAATACCAAACCTGAGATCCTTCCTCTAACATGAAATGTGATATCCAACTCCTTCCCTTTCCAAACCTAAGAGCCTATCTATAGCATGAGATGTGATATCCAAGTCCTTCACATTCCAACCCTTAGACCCTTCCTACAGCATGCAATATGATATCTCAATGATTCTAATAACAAACCTGAGACCAGTCCTATAACATGAGATGGGATATCCAACTCCTTCCCATTCCAATCCCGAGACACTTCCGATAGCAGAGATGTGATATCTCAATGCTTATACCAAACCTGAGACCCTTACTATAACATGAGATGTGATATCCAAATCCTTCCCGTTCCAAACCTGAGACCCTTCCTTTAGCATGAGATGTGATATCCAGCTCCTTCCCATTCCAATCCTGAGACACTTCCGATAGCATGAGATGTGATATCTCAATGCTTCTAATATCAAAACTGAGACCCTCCCTATAGCATGATATGTGATATCTAAGTCCTTCCCATTCCAATCCTGAGACCCTCCCTATAGCATGAGATGTGATATCCAACTCCTTCCCATTCCAATCCTGAGACCCTTCCTATAGCATGAGATATGATATCTCAATACTTCTAATACCAAACGTGAGATCCTTCCGATAACATGAGATGTGATATCCAAATCCTTCCCCTTCCAAACCTGAGACCCTCCCTTTAGCATGAGATGTGATATCCAACTCCTTCCTATTCCAATCCTGAGACTCTTCTGATAGCATGAGATGTGATATCTCAATGCTTCTAATACCAAACCTGAGATCCTTCCGATAGCATGAGATGTGATATCTCAATGCTTCTAATACCAAACCTGAGATCCTTCCTATAACATGAGATGTGATATCCAAATCCTTCCCCTTTCAAACCTGAGACCCTCCCTTTAGCATGAGATGTGATATCCAACTCCTTCCCATTCCAATCCTGAGACCCTTCTGATAGCATGAGATGTGATATCTCAATGCCTCTAATACCAAACCTGAGATCCCACCTCTAACATGAAATGTGATATCCAACTCTTTCCCCTTCCAAACCTGAGAGCCTTCCTATAGCATGAGATGTGATAGCCAAGTCCTTCCCATTCCAATCCTGAGACCCTTCCTATAGCTTGAGATGTGATATCCAACTCCTTCCCATTCCAATTCTGAGACCCTTCCTATACTATGAGACTTGATATCTCAATGCTTCTAATACCAAACCTGAGACCCGTAATATAACATGAGATGTGATATCCAAATCCTTCCCCTTCCAAACCTTAGACCCTTCCTTTATCATGAGATGTGATATCCAATTCCTTCCCATTCCAATCCTGAGACCCTTCCGATATCATGAGATGTGATATCTCAAAGCTTCTAATATCAAACTTGAGACCCTCCCTATAGCATGAGATGTGATATCCAAATCCTTCCCCTTCCAAACCTTAGACCCTTCCTTTATCATGAGATGGGATATCCAACTCCTTCCCATTCCAATCCTGAGACCCTTCCGATATCATGAGATGTGATATCTCAAAGCTTCTAATATCAAACTTGATACCCTCCCTATAGCATGAGATGTGATATCCAAGTCCTTCCCACTCCAATCCTGAGACCCTTCCTATAGCATGAGATGTGATATCTCAATGCTTCTAATACCAAACCTGAGACCCTTCCTATAACATGAGATGGGAATATCCAACTCCTTCCCATTCCAATCCTGAGACCCTTCCGATAGCAGAGATGTGATATCTCAATGCTTATACCAAACCTGAGATCCTTCCTATAACATGAGATGTGATATCCAACTCCTTCCCATTCCAATCCTGAGACACTTCCTATAGCATGAGATGTGATATCTCACTGCTTATACCAAACCTGAGACCCTTCCCATAGCATGAGATGTGATATCCAACTCCTTCCCATTCCAATCCTCAGACCCTTCCTATAGCATGAGATGTGATATCTCAATGCTTCTAATAACAAACTTGAGACCCTACCTATAGCATGAGATGTGATATCCAAGTCTTTCCCATTCCAATCCTGAGACACTTCCTATAGCAGAGATGTGATATCTCAATGTTTATACCAAACCTGAGACCCTTCCTATAACATGAGTTGTGATATCCAACTCCTTCCCGTTCCAAACCTGAGACCCTTCCTTTAGCATGAGATGTGATATCCAGCTCCTTCCCATTCCAATCCTGAGACACTTCCGATAGCATGAGATGTGATATCTCAATGCTTCTAATATCAAAACTGAGACCCTCCCTATAGCATGATATGTGATATCTACGTCCTTCCCATTCCAATCCTGAGACCCTTCCTATAGCATGAGATGTGATATCTCAATGTTTCTACCAAACCTGAGACCCTTCCTTTAGCATGAGATGTGATATCCAACTCCTTCCCATTCCAATCCTGTGACCCTTCCTATAGCATGAGATGTGATATCTCAATACTTCTAATACCAAACCTGAGATCCTTCCGATAACATGAGATGTGATATCTCAATACTTCTAATACCAAACCTGAGATCCATCCTATAACATGAGATGTGATATCCAAATCCTTCCCCTTCCAAACCTGAGACCCTCCCTTTAGCATGAGATGTGATATCCAACTCCTTCCCATTCCAATCCTGAGACCCTTCTGATAGCATAAGATATGATATCTCAATGCTTCTATACCAAACCTGAGATCCTTCCGATAGCATGAGATGTGATATCTCAATACTTCTAATACCAAACCTGAGATCCTTCCTATAACATGAGATGTGATATCCAAATCCTTATCTTCCAAACCTGAGACCCTCCCTTTAGCATGAGATGTGATATCCAACTCCTTCCCATTCCAATCCTGAGACTCTTCTGATAGCATAAGATATGATATCTCAATGCTTCTATACCAAACCTGAGATCCTTCTGATAGCATGAAATGTGATATCCAACTCTTTCCCCTTGCAAACCTGAGAGCCTTCCTATAGCATGAGATGTGATATCAAAGTCCTTCCCATTCCAATCCTGAGACCCTTCCTATAACATGCGATGTGATATCCAACTCCTTCCCATTCCAACCTGAGACCCTTCCTATAGCATGAGATGGGATAACCAACTCCTTCCAAATCCAATCCCGATACCCTTCCGATAACATGAGATGTGATATCCCAATGCTCCTACCAAACCTGAGACCCATACTATGGCATGAGATGTGATATCAAACTCCTTCCCATTCTAATCCTGAGACCCTTCCTATAGCTTGAGATGTGATATCCAACTCCTTCCCATTCCAATTCTGAGACCCTTCCTATACCATGAGACTTGATATCTCAATGCTTCTAATACCAAACCTGAGACCCGTCCTATAACATGAGATGTGATATCCAAATCCTTCCCCTTCCAAACCTTAGACCCTTCCTTTATCATGAGATGTGATATCCAACTCCTTCCCATTCCAATCTTGAGACCCTTCCGATATCATGAAATGTGATACCTCAATGCTTCTAATATCAAACTTGAGACCCTCCCTATAGCAAGAGATGTGATATCCAAGTCCTTCCCATTCCAATCCTGAGACCCTTCCTATAGCATGAGATGTGATATCTCAATGCTTCTAATACCAAACCTGAGACCCTTCCTATAACATGAGATGGGAATATCCAACTCCTTCCCATTCCAATCCTGAGACCCTTCCGATAGCAGAGATGTGATATCTCAATGCTTATACCAAACCTGAGATCCTTCCTATAACATGAGATGTGATATCCAACTCCTTCCCATTCCAATCCTGAGACACTTCCTATAGCATGAGATGTGATATCTCACTGCTTATACCAAACCTGAGACCCTTCCTATAGCATGAGATGTGATATCTCAATGCTTCTAATATCAAACTTGAGACCCTCCCTATAGCATGAGATGTGATACCCAAGTCCTTCCCATTCCAATCCTGAGACACTTCCTATAGCATGAGATGTGATATCTCAATGCTTCTAATACCAAACCTGAGACTCTTCCTATAACATGAGATGGGATATCCAACTCCTTCCCATTCCAATCCTGATTCCCTTTCGATAGCAGAGATGTGATATCTCAATGTTTATACCAAACCTGAGACCCTCCCTACGGCATGAGATGTCATATACAACTCCTTCCCATTCCAATCCTGAGACCCTTCCTATAGCATGAGATGTGATATCCAACTCCTTCCTATTCCAATCCTGAGACCCTTCCTATAGCATGAGATGTGATGTCTCAATACTTCTAATACCAAACCTGAGATCCTTCCTATAACATGAGATGTAATATCCAAATCCTTATCTTCCAAACCTGAGACCCTCCCTTTAGCATGAGATGTGATATCCAACTCCTTCCCATTCCAATCCTGAGACTCTTCTGATAGCATAAGATATGATATCTCAATGCTTCTATACCAAACCTGAGATCCTTCTGATAGCATGAAATGTGATATCCAACTCTTTCCCCTTGCAAACCTGAGAGCCTTCCTATAGCATGAGATGTGATATCCAAGTCCTTCCCATTCCAATCCTGAGACCCTTCCTATAACATGAGATGTGATATCCAACTCCTTCCCATTCCAACCTGAGACCCTTCTGATAGCATGAGATGTGATATCTCAATGCTTCTAATACCAAACCTGAGATCCTTCCGATAGCATGAGATGTGATATCTCAATGCTTCTAATACCAAACCTGAGATCCTTCCTATAACATGAGATGTGATATCCAAATCCTTCCCCTTCCAAACCTGAGACCCTCCCTTTAGCATGAGATGTGATATCCAACTCCTTCCCATTCCATTCCTGAGACCCTTCTGATAGCATGAGGTGATATCTCAATGCCTCTAATACCAAACCTGAGATCCTACCTCTAACATGAAATGTGATATCCAACTCTTTCCCCTTCCAAACCTGAGAGCCTTCCGATAGCATGAGATGTGATAGCCAAGTCCTTCCCATTCCAATCCTGAGACCCTTCCTATAGCTTGAGAGGTGATATCCAACTCCTTCCCATTCCAATTCTGAGACCCTTCCTATACTATGAGACTTGATATCTCAATGCTTCTAATACCAAACCTGAGACCCGTAATATAACATGAGATGTGATATCCAAATCCTTCCCCTTCCAAACCTTAGACCCTTCCTTTATCATGAGATGTGATATCCAACTCCTTCCCATTCCAATCCTGAGACCCTTCCGATATCATGAGATGTGATATCTCAAAGCTTCTAATATCAAACTTGAGACCCTCCCTATAGCATGAGATGTGATATCCAACTCCTTCCCCTTCCAATCCTGAGACCCTTCCGATAGCAGAGATGTGATATCTCAATGCTTATACCAAACCTGAGATCCTTCCTATAACATGAGATGTGATATCCAACTCCTTCCCATTCCAATCCTGAGACACTTCCTATACCATGAGATGTGATATCTCACTGCTTATACCAAACCTGAGACCCTTCCCATAGCATGTGATGTGATATCCAACTCCTTCCCATTCCAATCCTCAGACCCTTCCTATAGCATGAGATGTGATATCTCAATGCTTCTAATAACAAACTTGAGACCCTACCTATAGCATGAGATGTGATATCCAAGTCCTTCCCATTCCAATCCTGAGACACTTCCTATAGCAGAGATGTGATATCTCAATGCTTATACCAAACCTGAGATCCTTCCTATAACATGAGATGTGATATCCAACTCCTTCCCATTCCAATCCTGAGACACTTCCTATAGCATGAGATGTGATATCTCACTGCTTATACCAAACCTGAGACCCTTCCTATAGCATGAGATGTGATATCTCAATGCTTCTAATATCAAACTTGAGACCCTCCCTATAACATGAGATGGGATACCCAAGTCCTTCCCATTCCAATCCTGAGACACTTCCTATAGCATGAGATGTGATATCTCAATGCTTCTAATACCAAACCTGAGACTCTTCCTATAACATGAGATGGGATATCCAACTCCTTCCCATTCCAATCCTGATTCCCTTTCGATAGCATGAGATGTGATATCTCAATGCTTCTACCAAACCTGAGACCCTTCCTTTAGCATGAGATGTGATATCCAACTCCTTCCCATTCCAATCCTGAGACCCTTCCCACAGCATGAGATGTGATATCTCAATACTTCTAATACCAAACCTGAGATCCTTCCGATAACATGAGATGTGATATCTCAATACTTCTAATACCAAACCTGAGATCCATCCTATAACATGAGATGTGATATCCAAATCCTTCCCCTTCCAAACCTGAGACCCTCCCTTTAGCATGAGATGTGATATCCAACTCCTTCCCATTCCAATCCTGAGACCCTTCTGATAGCATAAGATATGATATCTCAATGCTTCTATACCAAACCTGAGATCCTTCCGATAGCATGAGATGTGATATCTCAATACTTCTAATACCAAACCTGAGATCCTTCCTATAACATGAGATGTGATATCCAAATCCTTATCTTCCAAACCTGAGACCCTCCCTTTAGCATGAGATGTGATATCCAACTCCTTCCCATTCCAATCCTGAGACTCTTCTGATAGCATAAGATATGATATCTCAATGCTTCTATACCAAACCTGAGATCCTTCTGATAGCATGAAATGTGATATCCAACTCTTTCCCCTTGCAAACCTGAGAGCCTTCCTATAGCATGAGATGTGATATCCAAGTCCTTCCCATTCCAATCCTGAGACCCTTCCTATAACATGCGATGTGATATCCAACTCCTTCCCATTCCAACCTGAGACCCTTCCTATAGCATGAGATGGGATAACCAACTCCTTCCAAATCCAATCCCGATACCCTTCCGATAACATGAGATGTGATATCCCAATGCTCCTACCAAACCTGAGACCCATACTATGGCATGAGATGTGATATCAAACTCCTTCCCATTCTAATCCTGAGACCCTTCCTATAGCTTGAGATGTGATATCCAACTCCTTCCCATTCCAATTCTGAGACCCTTCCTATACCATGAGACTTGATATCTCAATGCTTCTAATACCAAACCTGAGACCCGTCCTATAACATGAGATGTGATATCCAAATCCTTCCCCTTCCAAACCTTAGACCCTTCCTTTATCATGAGATGTGATATCCAACTCCTTCCCATTCCAATCTTGAGACCCTTCCGATATCATGAAATGTGATACCTCAATGCTTCTAATATCAAACTTGAGACCCTCCCTATAGCAAGAGATGTGATATCCAAGTCCTTCCCATTCCAATCCTGAGACCCTTCCTATAGCATGAGATGTGATATCTCAATGCTTCTAATACCAAACCTGAGACCCTTCCTATAACATGAGATGGGAATATCCAACTCCTTCCCATTCCAATCCTGAGACCCTTCCGATAGCAGAGATGTGATATCTCAATGCTTATACCAAACCTGAGATCCTTCCTATAACATGAGATGTGATATCCAACTCCTTCCCATTCCAATCCTGAGACACTTCCTATAGCATGAGATGTGATATCTCACTGCTTATACCAAACCTGAGACCCTTCCTATAGCATGAGATGTGATATCTCAATGCTTCTAATATCAAACTTGAGACCCTCCCTATAGCATGAGATGTGATACCCAAGTCCTTCCCATTCCAATCCTGAGACACTTCCTATAGCATGAGATGTGATATCTCAATGCTTCTAATACCAAACCTGAGACTCTTCCTATAACATGAGATGGGATATCCAACTCCTTCCCATTCCAATCCTGATTCCCTTTCGATAGCAGAGATGTGATATCTCAATGTTTATACCAAACCTGAGACCCTCCCTACGGCATGAGATGTCATATACAACTCCTTCCCATTCCAATCCTGAGACCCTTCCTATAGCATGAGATGTGATATCCAACTCCTTCCTATTCCAATCCTGAGACCCTTCCTATAGCATGAGATGTGATGTCTCAATACTTCTAATACCAAACCTGAGATCCTTCCTATAACATGAGATGTGATATCCAAATCCTTATCTTCCAAACCTGAGACCCTGCCTTTAGCATGAGATGTGATATCCAACTCCTTCCCATTCCAATCCTGAGACTCTTCTGATAGCATAAGATATGATATCTCAATGCTTCTATACCAAACCTGAGATCCTTCTGATAGCATGAAATGTGATATCCAACTCTTTCCCCTTGCAAACCTGAGAGCCTTCCTATAGCATGAGATGTGATATCCAAGTCCTTCCCATTCCAATCCTGAGACCCTTCCTATAACATGAGATGTGATATCCAACTCCTTCCCATTCCAACCTGAGACCCTTCTGATAGCATGAGATGTGATATCTCAATGCTTCTAATACCAAACCTGAGATCCTTCCGATAGCATGAGATGTGATATCTCAATGCTTCTAATACCAAACCTGAGATCCTTCCTATAACATGAGATGTGATATCCAAATCCTTCCCCTTCCAAACCTGAGACCCTCCCTTTAGCATGAGATGTGATATCCAACTCCTTCCCATTCCATTCCTGAGACCCTTCTGATAGCATGAGGTGATATCTCAATGCCTCTAATACCAAACCTGAGATCCTACCTCTAACATGAAATGTGATATCCAACTCTTTCCCCTTCCAAACCTGAGAGCCTTCCGATAGCATGAGATGTGATAGCCAAGTCCTTCCCATTCCAATCCTGAGACCCTTCCTATAGCTTGAGAGGTGATATCCAACTCCTTCCCATTCCAATTCTGAGACCCTTCCTATACTATGAGACTTGATATCTCAATGCTTCTAATACCAAACCTGAGACCCGTAATATAACATGAGATGTGATATCCAAATCCTTCCCCTTCCAAACCTTAGACCCTTCCTTTATCATGAGATGTGATATCCAACTCCTTCCCATTCCAATCCTGAGACCCTTCCGATATCATGAGATGTGATATCTCAAAGCTTCTAATATCAAACTTGAGACCCTCCCTATAGCATGAGATGTGATATCCAAATCCTTCCCCTTCCAAACCTTAGACCCTTCCTTTATCATGAGATGTGATATCCAACTCCTTCCCATTCCAATCCTGAGACCCTTCCGATATCATGAGATGTGATATCTCAATGCTTCTAATACCAAACCTGAGACCCTTCCTATAACATGAGATGGGAATATCCAACTCCTTCCCATTCCAATCCTGAGACCCTTCCGATAGCAGAGATGTGATATCTCAATGCTTATACCAAACCTGAGATCCTTCCTATAACATGAGATGTGATATCCAACTCCTTCCCATTCCAATCCTGAGACACTTCCTATACCATGAGATGTGATGTCTCACTGCTTATACCAAACCTGAGACCCTTCCCATAGCATGTGATGTGATATCCAACTCCTTCCCATTCCAATCCTCAGACCCTTCCTATAGCATGAGATGTGATATCTCAATGCTTCTAATAACAAACTTGAGACCCTACCTATAGCATGAGATGTGATATCCAAGTCTTTCCCATTCCAATCCTGAGACACTTCCTATAGCAGAGATGTGATATCTCAATGTTTATACCAAACCTGAGACCCTTCCTATAACATGAGATGTGATATCCAACTCCTTCCCGTTCCAAACTTGAGACCCTCCCTATAGCAAGAGATGTGATATCCAAGTCCTTCCCATTCCAATCCTGAGACACTTCCTATAGCAGAGATGTGATATCTCAATGCTTATACCAAACCTGAGATCCTTCCTATAACATGAGATGTGATATCCAACTCCTTCCCATTCCAATCCTGAGACACTTCCTATAGCATGAGATGTGATATCTCACTGCTTATACCAAACCTGAGACCCTTCCTATAGCATGAGATGTGATATCTCAATGCTTCTAATATCAAACTTGAGACCCTCCCTATAACATGAGATGGGATACCCAAGTCCTTCCCATTCCAAAACTGAGACACTTCCTATAGCATGAGATGTGATATCTCAATGCTTCTAATACCAAACCTGAGACTCTTCCTATAACATGAGATGGGATATCCAACTCCTTCCCATTCCAATCCTGATTCCCTTTCGATAGCATGAGATGTGATATCTCAATGCTTCTACCAAACCTGAGACCCTTCCTTTAGCATGAGATGTGATATCCAACTCCTTCCCATTCCAATCCTGAGACCCTTCCCACAGCATGAGATGTGATATCTCAATACTTCTAATACCAAACCTGAGATCCTTCCGATAACATGAGATGTGATATCTCAATACTTCTAATACCAAACCTGAGATCCATCCTATAACATGAGATGTGATATCCAAATCCTTCCCCTTCCAAACCTGAGACCCTCCCTTTAGCATGAGATGTGATATCCAACTCCTTCCCATTCCAATCCTGAGACCCTTCTGATAGCATAAGATATGATATCTCAATGCTTCTATACCAAACCTGAGATCCTTCCGATAGCATGAGATGTGATATCTCAAAACTTCTAATACCAAACCTGAGATCCTTCCTATAACATGAGATGTGATATCCAAATCCTTATCTTCCAAACCTGAGACCCTCCCTTTAGCATGAGATGTGATATCCAACTCCTTCCCATTCCAATCCTGAGACTCTTCTGATAGCATAAGATATGATATCTCAATGCTTCTATACCAAACCTGAGATCCTTCTGATAGCATGAAATGTGATATCCAACTCTTTCCCCTTGCAAACCTGAGAGCCTTCCTATAGCATGAGATGTGATATCCAAGTCCTTCCCATTCCAATCCTGAGACCCTTCCTATAACATGCGATGTGATATCCAACTCCTTCCCATTCCAACCTGAGACCCTTCCTATAGCATGAGATGGGATATCCAACTCCTTCCAAATCCAATCCCGATACCATTCCGATAACATGAGATGTGATATCCCAATGCTTCTACCAAACCTGAGACCCATACTATGGCATGAGATGTGATATCAAACTCCTTCCCATTCTAATCCTGAGACCCTTCCTATAGCTTGAGATGTGATATCCAACTCCTTCCCATTCCAATTCTGAGACCCTTCCTATACCATGAGACTTGATATCTCAATGCTTCTAATACCAAACCTGAGACCCGTCCTATAACATGAGATGTGATATCCAAATCCTTCCCCTTCCAAACCTTAGACCCTTCCTTTATCATGAGATGTGATATCCAACTCCTTCCCATTCCAATCTTGAGACCCTTCCGATATCATGAAATGTGATACCTCAATGCTTCTAATATCAAACTTGAGACCCTCCCTATAGCAAGAGATGTGATATCCAAGTCATTCCCATTCCAATCCTGAGACCCTTCCTATAGCATGAGATGTGATATCTCAATGCTTCTAATACCAAACCTGAGACCCTTCCTATAACATGAGATGGGAATATCCAACTCCTTCCCATTCCAATCCTGAGACCCTTCCGATAGCAGAGATGTGACATCTCAATGCTTATACCAAACCTGAGATCCTTTCTATAACATGAGATGTGATATCCAACTCCTTCCCATTCCAATCCTGAGACACTTCCTATAGCATGAGATGTGATATCTCACTGCTTATACCAAACCAGAGACCCTTCCTATAGCATGAGATGTGATATCTCAATGCTTCTAATATCAAACTTGAGACCCTCCCTATAGCATGAGATGTGATACCCAAGTCCTTCCCATTCCAATCCTGAGACACTTCCTATAGCATGAGATGTGATATCTCAATGCTTCTAATACCAAACCTGAGACTCTTCCTATAACATGAGATGGGATATCCAACTCCTTCCCATTCCAATCCTGATTCCCTTTCGATAGCAGAGATGTGATATCTCAATGTTTATACCAAACCTGAGACCCTCCCTACGGCATGAGATGTCATATACAACTCCTTCCCATTCCAATCCTGAGACCCTTCCTATAGCATGAGATGTGATATCCAACTCCTTCCTATTCCAATCCTGAGACCCTTCCTATAGCATGAGATGTGATGTCTCAATACTTCTAATACCAAACCTGAGATCCTTCCTATAACATGAGATGTGATATCCAAATCCTTATCTTCCAAACCTGAGACCCTCCCTTTAGCATGAGATGTGATATCCAACTCCTTCCCATTCCAATCCTGAGACTCTTCTGATAGCATAAGATATGATATCTCAATGCTTCTATACCAAACCTGAGATCCTTCTGATAGCATGAAATGTGATATCCAACTCTTTCCCCTTGCAAACCTGAGAGCCTTCCTATAGCATGAGATGTGATATCCAAGTCCTTCCCATTCCAATCCTGAGACCCTTCCTATAACATGAGATGTGATATTCAACTCCTTCCCATTCCAACCTGAGACCCTTCCTATAGCATGAGATGGGATATACAACTCCTTCCAAATCCAATCCCGATACCCTTCCGATAACATGAGATGTGATATTCCAATGCTTCTACCAAACCTGAGACCCATACTATGGCATGAGATGTGATATCAAACTCCTTCCCATTCTAATCCTGAGACCCTTCCTATAGCTTGAGATGTGATATCCAACTCCTTCCCATTCCAATTCTGAGACCCTTCCTATACCATGATATTTGATATCTCAATGCTTCTAATACCAAACCTGAGACCCGTCCTATAACATGAGATGTGATATCCAAATCCTTCCCCTTCCAAACCTTAGACCCTTCCTTTATCATGAGATGTGATATCCAACTCCTTCCCATTCCAATCTTGAGACCCTTCCGATATCATGAAATGTGATACCTCAATGTTTCTAATATCAAACTTGAGACCCTCCCTATAGCAAGAGATGTGATATCCAAGTCCTTCCCATTCCAATCCTGAGACCCTTCCTATAGCATGAGATGTGATATCTCAATGCTTCTAATACCAAACCTGAGACCCTTCCTATAACATGAGATGGGAATATCCAACTCCTTCCCATTCCAATCCTGAGACCCTTCCGATAGCAGAGATGTGATATCTCAATGCTTATACCAAACCTGAGATCCTTCCTATAACATGAGATGTGATATCCAACTCCTTCCCATTCCAATCCTGAGACACTTCCTATAGCATGAGATGTGATATCTCAATGCTTCTAATACCCAACCTGAGACTCTTCCTATAACATGAGATGGGATATCCAACTCCTTCCCATTCCAATCCTGATTCCCTTTCGATAGCAGAGATGTGATATCTCAATGTTTATACCAAACCTGAGACCCTCCCTACGGCATGAGATGTCATATACAACTCCTTCCCATTCCAATCCTGAGACCCTTCCTATAGCATGAGATGTGATATCCAACTCCTTCCCATTCCAATCTTGAGACCCTTCCGATATCATGAAATGTGATACCTCAATGCTTCTAATATCAAACTTGAGACCCTCCATATAGCAAGAGATGTGATATCCAAGTCCTTCCCATTCCAATCCTGAGACCCTTCCTATAGCATGAGATGTGATATCTCAATGCTTCTAATACCAAACCTGAGACCCTTCCTATAACATGAGATGGGAATATCCAACTCCTTCCCATTCCAATCCTGAGACCCTTCCGATAGCAGAGATGTGATATCTCAATGCTTATACCAAACCTGAGATCCTTCCTATAACATGAGATGTGATATCCAACTCCTTCCCATTCCAATCCTGAGACACTTCCTATAGCATGAGATGTGATATCTCACTGCTTATACCAAACCTGAGACCCTTCCTATAGCATGAGATGTGATATCTCAATGCTTCTAATATCAAACTTGAGACCCTCCCTATAGCATGAGATGTGATACCCAAGTCCTTCCCATTCCAATCCTGAGACACTTCCTATAGCATGAGATGTGATATCTCAATGCTTCTAATACCAAACCTGAGACTCTTCCTATAACATGAGATGGGATATCCAACTCCTTCCCATTCCAATCCTGATTCCCTTTCGATAGCAGAGATGTGATATCTCAATGTTTATACCAAACCTGAGACCCTCCCTACGGCATGAGATGTCATATACAACTCCTTCCCATTCCAATCCTGAGACCCTTCCTATAGCATGAGATGTGATATCCAACTCCTTCCTATTCCAATCCTGAGACCCTTCCTATAGCATGAGATGTGATGTCTCAATACTTCTAATACCAAACCTGAGATCCTTCCTATAACATGAGATGTAATATCCAAATCCTTATCTTCCAAACCTGAGACCCTCCCTTTAGCATGAGATGTGATATCCAACTCCTTCCCATTCCAATCCTGAGACTCTTCTGATAGCATAAGATATGATATCTCAATGCTTCTATACCAAACCTGAGATCCTTCTGATAGCATGAAATGTGATATCCAACTCTTTCCCCTTGCAAACCTGAGAGCCTTCCTATAGCATGAGATGTGATATCCAAGTCCTTCCCATTCCAATCCTGAGACCCTTCCTATAACATGAGATGTGATATCCAACTCCTTCCCATTCCAACCTGAGACCCTTCTGATAGCATGAGATGTGATATCTCAATGCTTCTAATACCAAACCTGAGATCCTTCCGATAGCATGAGATGTGATATCTCAATGCTTCTAATACCAAACCTGAGATCCTTCCTATAACATGAGATGTGATATCCAAATCCTTCCCCTTCCAAACCTGAGACCCTCCCTTTAGCATGAGATGTGATATCCAACTCCTTCCCATTCCATTCCTGAGACCCTTCTGATAGCATGAGGTGATATCTCAATGCCTCTAATACCAAACCTGAGATCCTACCTCTAACATGAAATGTGATATCCAACTCTTTCCCCTTCCAAACCTGAGAGCCTTCCGATAGCATGAGATGTGATAGCCAAGTCCTTCCCATTCCAATCCTGAGACCCTTCCTATAGCTTGAGAGGTGATATCCAACTCCTTCCCATTCCAATTCTGAGACCCTTCCTATACTATGAGACTTGATATCTCAATGCTTCTAATACCAAACCTGAGACCCGTAATATAACATGAGATGTGATATCCAAATCCTTCCCCTTCCAAACCTTAGACCCTTCCTTTATCATGAGATGTGATATCCAACTCCTTCCCATTCCAATCCTGAGACCCTTCCGATATCATGAGATGTGATATCTCAAAGCTTCTAATATCAAACTTGAGACCCTCCCTATAGCATGAGATGTGATATCCAACTCCTTCCCCTTCCAATCCTGAGACCCTTCCGATAGCAGAGATGTGATATCTCAATGCTTATACCAAACCTGAGATCCTTCCTATAACATGAGATGTGATATCCAACTCCTTCCCATTCCAATCCTGAGACACTTCCTATACCATGAGATGTGATATCTCACTGCTTATACCAAACCTGAGACCCTTCCCATAGCATGTGATGTGATATCCAACTCCTTCCCATTCCAATCCTCAGACCCTTCCTATAGCATGAGATGTGATATCTCAATGCTTCTAATAACAAACTTGAGACCCTACCTATAGCATGAGATGTGATATCCAAGTCCTTCCCATTCCAATCCTGAGACACTTCCTATAGCAGAGATGTGATATCTCAATGCTTATACCAAACCTGAGATCCTTCCTATAACATGAGATGTGATATCCAACTCCTTCCCATTCCAATCCTGAGACACTTCCTATAGCATGAGATGTGATATCTCACTGCTTATACCAAACCTGAGACCCTTCCTATAGCATGAGATGTGATATCTCAATGCTTCTAATATCAAACTTGAGACCCTCCCTATAACATGAGATGGGATACCCAAGTCCTTCCCATTCCAATCCTGAGACACTTCCTATAGCATGAGATGTGATATCTCAATGCTTCTAATACCAAACCTGAGACTCTTCCTATAACATGAGATGGGATATCCAACTCCTTCCCATTCCAATCCTGATTCCCTTTCGATAGCATGAGATGTGATATCTCAATGCTTCTACCAAACCTGAGACCCTTCCTTTAGCATGAGATGTGATATCCAACTCCTTCCCATTCCAATCCTGAGACCCTTCCCACAGCATGAGATGTGATATCTCAATACTTCTAATACCAAACCTGAGATCCTTCCGATAACATGAGATGTGATATCTCAATACTTCTAATACCAAACCTGAGATCCATCCTATAACATGAGATGTGATATCCAAATCCTTCCCCTTCCAAACCTGAGACCCTCCCTTTAGCATGAGATGTGATATCCAACTCCTTCCCATTCCAATCCTGAGACCCTTCTGATAGCATAAGATATGATATCTCAATGCTTCTATACCAAACCTGAGATCCTTCCGATAGCATGAGATGTGATATCTCAATACTTCTAATACCAAACCTGAGATCCTTCCTATAACATGAGATGTGATATCCAAATCCTTATCTTCCAAACCTGAGACCCTCCCTTTAGCATGAGATGTGATATCCAACTCCTTCCCATTCCAATCCTGAGACTCTTCTGATAGCATAAGATATGATATCTCAATGCTTCTATACCAAACCTGAGATCCTTCTGATAGCATGAAATGTGATATCCAACTCTTTCCCCTTGCAAACCTGAGAGCCTTCCTATAGCATGAGATGTGATATCCAAGTCCTTCCCATTCCAATCCTGAGACCCTTCCTATAACATGCGATGTGATATCCAACTCCTTCCCATTCCAACCTGAGACCCTTCCTATAGCATGAGATGGGATAACCAACTCCTTCCAAATCCAATCCCGATACCCTTCCGATAACATGAGATGTGATATCCCAATGCTCCTACCAAACCTGAGACCCATACTATGGCATGAGATGTGATATCAAACTCCTTCCCATTCTAATCCTGAGACCCTTCCTATAGCTTGAGATGTGATATCCAACTCCTTCCCATTCCAATTCTGAGACCCTTCCTATACCATGAGACTTGATATCTCAATGCTTCTAATACCAAACCTGAGACCCGTCCTATAACATGAGATGTGATATCCAAATCCTTCCCCTTCCAAACCTTAGACCCTTCCTTTATCATGAGATGTGATATCCAACTCCTTCCCATTCCAATCTTGAGACCCTTCCGATATCATGAAATGTGATACCTCAATGCTTCTAATATCAAACTTGAGACCCTCCCTATAGCAAGAGATGTGATATCCAAGTCCTTCCCATTCCAATCCTGAGACCCTTCCTATAGCATGAGATGTGATATCTCAATGCTTCTAATACCAAACCTGAGACCCTTCCTATAACATGAGATGGGAATATCCAACTCCTTCCCATTCCAATCCTGAGACCCTTCCGATAGCAGAGATGTGATATCTCAATGCTTATACCAAACCTGAGATCCTTCCTATAACATGAGATGTGATATCCAACTCCTTCCCATTCCAATCCTGAGACACTTCCTATAGCATGAGATGTGATATCTCACTGCTTATACCAAACCTGAGACCCTTCCTATAGCATGAGATGTGATATCTCAATGCTTCTAATATCAAACTTGAGACCCTCCCTATAGCATGAGATGTGATACCCAAGTCCTTCCCATTCCAATCCTGAGACACTTCCTATAGCATGAGATGTGATATCTCAATGCTTCTAATACCAAACCTGAGACTCTTCCTATAACATGAGATGGGATATCCAACTCCTTCCCATTCCAATCCTGATTCCCTTTCGATAGCAGAGATGTGATATCTCAATGTTTATACCAAACCTGAGACCCTCCCTACGGCATGAGATGTCATATACAACTCCTTCCCATTCCAATCCTGAGACCCTTCCTATAGCATGAGATGTGATATCCAACTCCTTCCTATTCCAATCCTGAGACCCTTCCTATAGCATGAGATGTGATGTCTCAATACTTCTAATACCAAACCTGAGATCCTTCCTATAACATGAGATGTGATATCCAAATCCTTATCTTCCAAACCTGAGACCCTGCCTTTAGCATGAGATGTGATATCCAACTCCTTCCCATTCCAATCCTGAGACTCTTCTGATAGCATAAGATATGATATCTCAATGCTTCTATACCAAACCTGAGATCCTTCTGATAGCATGAAATGTGATATCCAACTCTTTCCCCTTGCAAACCTGAGAGCCTTCCTATAGCATGAGATGTGATATCCAAGTCCTTCCCATTCCAATCCTGAGACCCTTCCTATAACATGAGATGTGATATCCAACTCCTTCCCATTCCAACCTGAGACCCTTCTGATAGCATGAGATGTGATATCTCAATGCTTCTAATACCAAACCTGAGATCCTTCCGATAGCATGAGATGTGATATCTCAATGCTTCTAATACCAAACCTGAGATCCTTCCTATAACATGAGATGTGATATCCAAATCCTTCCCCTTCCAAACCTGAGACCCTCCCTTTAGCATGAGATGTGATATCCAACTCCTTCCCATTCCATTCCTGAGACCCTTCTGATAGCATGAGGTGATATCTCAATGCCTCTAATACCAAACCTGAGATCCTACCTCTAACATGAAATGTGATATCCAACTCTTTCCCCTTCCAAACCTGAGAGCCTTCCGATAGCATGAGATGTGATAGCCAAGTCCTTCCCATTCCAATCCTGAGACCCTTCCTATAGCTTGAGAGGTGATATCCAACTCCTTCCCATTCCAATTCTGAGACCCTTCCTATACTATGAGACTTGATATCTCAATGCTTCTAATACCAAACCTGAGACCCGTAATATAACATGAGATGTGATATCCAAATCCTTCCCCTTCCAAACCTTAGACCCTTCCTTTATCATGAGATGTGATATCCAACTCCTTCCCATTCCAATCCTGAGACCCTTCCGATATCATGAGATGTGATATCTCAAAGCTTCTAATATCAAACTTGAGACCCTCCCTATAGCATGAGATGTGATATCCAAATCCTTCCCCTTCCAAACCTTAGACCCTTCCTTTATCATGAGATGTGATATCCAACTCCTTCCCATTCCAATCCTGAGACCCTTCCGATATCATGAGATGTGATATCTCAATGCTTCTAATACCAAACCTGAGACCCTTCCTATAACATGAGATGGGAATATCCAACTCCTTCCCATTCCAATCCTGAGACCCTTCCGATAGCAGAGATGTGATATCTCAATGCTTATACCAAACCTGAGATCCTTCCTATAACATGAGATGTGATATCCAACTCCTTCCCATTCCAATCCTGAGACACTTCCTATACCATGAGATGTGATGTCTCACTGCTTATACCAAACCTGAGACCCTTCCCATAGCATGTGATGTGATATCCAACTCCTTCCCATTCCAATCCTCAGACCCTTCCTATAGCATGAGATGTGATATCTCAATGCTTCTAATAACAAACTTGAGACCCTACCTATAGCATGAGATGTGATATCCAAGTCTTTCCCATTCCAATCCTGAGACACTTCCTATAGCAGAGATGTGATATCTCAATGTTTATACCAAACCTGAGACCCTTCCTATAACATGAGATGTGATATCCAACTCCTTCCCGTTCCAAACTTGAGACCCTCCCTATAGCAAGAGATGTGATATCCAAGTCCTTCCCATTCCAATCCTGAGACACTTCCTATAGCAGAGATGTGATATCTCAATGCTTATACCAAACCTGAGATCCTTCCTATAACATGAGATGTGATATCCAACTCCTTCCCATTCCAATCCTGAGACACTTCCTATAGCATGAGATGTGATATCTCACTGCTTATACCAAACCTGAGACCCTTCCTATAGCATGAGATGTGATATCTCAATGCTTCTAATATCAAACTTGAGACCCTCCCTATAACATGAGATGGGATACCCAAGTCCTTCCCATTCCAAAACTGAGACACTTCCTATAGCATGAGATGTGATATCTCAATGCTTCTAATACCAAACCTGAGACTCTTCCTATAACATGAGATGGGATATCCAACTCCTTCCCATTCCAATCCTGATTCCCTTTCGATAGCATGAGATGTGATATCTCAATGCTTCTACCAAACCTGAGACCCTTCCTTTAGCATGAGATGTGATATCCAACTCCTTCCCATTCCAATCCTGAGACCCTTCCCACAGCATGAGATGTGATATCTCAATACTTCTAATACCAAACCTGAGATCCTTCCGATAACATGAGATGTGATATCTCAATACTTCTAATACCAAACCTGAGATCCATCCTATAACATGAGATGTGATATCCAAATCCTTCCCCTTCCAAACCTGAGACCCTCCCTTTAGCATGAGATGTGATATCCAACTCCTTCCCATTCCAATCCTGAGACCCTTCTGATAGCATAAGATATGATATCTCAATGCTTCTATACCAAACCTGAGATCCTTCCGATAGCATGAGATGTGATATCTCAAAACTTCTAATACCAAACCTGAGATCCTTCCTATAACATGAGATGTGATATCCAAATCCTTATCTTCCAAACCTGAGACCCTCCCTTTAGCATGAGATGTGATATCCAACTCCTTCCCATTCCAATCCTGAGACTCTTCTGATAGCATAAGATATGATATCTCAATGCTTCTATACCAAACCTGAGATCCTTCTGATAGCATGAAATGTGATATCCAACTCTTTCCCCTTGCAAACCTGAGAGCCTTCCTATAGCATGAGATGTGATATCCAAGTCCTTCCCATTCCAATCCTGAGACCCTTCCTATAACATGCGATGTGATATCCAACTCCTTCCCATTCCAACCTGAGACCCTTCCTATAGCATGAGATGGGATATCCAACTCCTTCCAAATCCAATCCCGATACCATTCCGATAACATGAGATGTGATATCCCAATGCTTCTACCAAACCTGAGACCCATACTATGGCATGAGATGTGATATCAAACTCCTTCCCATTCTAATCCTGAGACCCTTCCTATAGCTTGAGATGTGATATCCAACTCCTTCCCATTCCAATTCTGAGACCCTTCCTATACCATGAGACTTGATATCTCAATGCTTCTAATACCAAACCTGAGACCCGTCCTATAACATGAGATGTGATATCCAAATCCTTCCCCTTCCAAACCTTAGACCCTTCCTTTATCATGAGATGTGATATCCAACTCCTTCCCATTCCAATCTTGAGACCCTTCCGATATCATGAAATGTGATACCTCAATGCTTCTAATATCAAACTTGAGACCCTCCCTATAGCAAGAGATGTGATATCCAAGTCATTCCCATTCCAATCCTGAGACCCTTCCTATAGCATGAGATGTGATATCTCAATGCTTCTAATACCAAACCTGAGACCCTTCCTATAACATGAGATGGGAATATCCAACTCCTTCCCATTCCAATCCTGAGACCCTTCCGATAGCAGAGATGTGACATCTCAATGCTTATACCAAACCTGAGATCCTTTCTATAACATGAGATGTGATATCCAACTCCTTCCCATTCCAATCCTGAGACACTTCCTATAGCATGAGATGTGATATCTCACTGCTTATACCAAACCAGAGACCCTTCCTATAGCATGAGATGTGATATCTCAATGCTTCTAATATCAAACTTGAGACCCTCCCTATAGCATGAGATGTGATACCCAAGTCCTTCCCATTCCAATCCTGAGACACTTCCTATAGCATGAGATGTGATATCTCAATGCTTCTAATACCAAACCTGAGACTCTTCCTATAACATGAGATGGGATATCCAACTCCTTCCCATTCCAATCCTGATTCCCTTTCGATAGCAGAGATGTGATATCTCAATGTTTATACCAAACCTGAGACCCTCCCTACGGCATGAGATGTCATATACAACTCCTTCCCATTCCAATCCTGAGACCCTTCCTATAGCATGAGATGTGATATCCAACTCCTTCCTATTCCAATCCTGAGACCCTTCCTATAGCATGAGATGTGATGTCTCAATACTTCTAATACCAAACCTGAGATCCTTCCTATAACATGAGATGTGATATCCAAATCCTTATCTTCCAAACCTGAGACCCTCCCTTTAGCATGAGATGTGATATCCAACTCCTTCCCATTCCAATCCTGAGACTCTTCTGATAGCATAAGATATGATATCTCAATGCTTCTATACCAAACCTGAGATCCTTCTGATAGCATGAAATGTGATATCCAACTCTTTCCCCTTGCAAACCTGAGAGCCTTCCTATAGCATGAGATGTGATATCCAAGTCCTTCCCATTCCAATCCTGAGACCCTTCCTATAACATGAGATGTGATATTCAACTCCTTCCCATTCCAACCTGAGACCCTTCCTATAGCATGAGATGGGATATACAACTCCTTCCAAATCCAATCCCGATACCCTTCCGATAACATGAGATGTGATATTCCAATGCTTCTACCAAACCTGAGACCCATACTATGGCATGAGATGTGATATCAAACTCCTTCCCATTCTAATCCTGAGACCCTTCCTATAGCTTGAGATGTGATATCCAACTCCTTCCCATTCCAATTCTGAGACCCTTCCTATACCATGATATTTGATATCTCAATGCTTCTAATACCAAACCTGAGACCCGTCCTATAACATGAGATGTGATATCCAAATCCTTCCCCTTCCAAACCTTAGACCCTTCCTTTATCATGAGATGTGATATCCAACTCCTTCCCATTCCAATCTTGAGACCCTTCCGATATCATGAAATGTGATACCTCAATGTTTCTAATATCAAACTTGAGACCCTCCCTATAGCAAGAGATGTGATATCCAAGTCCTTCCCATTCCAATCCTGAGACCCTTCCTATAGCATGAGATGTGATATCTCAATGCTTCTAATACCAAACCTGAGACCCTTCCTATAACATGAGATGGGAATATCCAACTCCTTCCCATTCCAATCCTGAGACCCTTCCGATAGCAGAGATGTGATATCTCAATGCTTATACCAAACCTGAGATCCTTCCTATAACATGAGATGTGATATCCAACTCCTTCCCATTCCAATCCTGAGACACTTCCTATAGCATGAGATGTGATATCTCAATGCTTCTAATACCCAACCTGAGACTCTTCCTATAACATGAGATGGGATATCCAACTCCTTCCCATTCCAATCCTGATTCCCTTTCGATAGCAGAGATGTGATATCTCAATGTTTATACCAAACCTGAGACCCTCCCTACGGCATGAGATGTCATATACAACTCCTTCCCATTCCAATCCTGAGACCCTTCCTATAGCATGAGATGTGATATCCAACTCCTTCCCATTCCAATCTTGAGACCCTTCCGATATCATGAAATGTGATACCTCAATGCTTCTAATATCAAACTTGAGACCCTCCATATAGCAAGAGATGTGATATCCAAGTCCTTCCCATTCCAATCCTGAGACCCTTCCTATAGCATGAGATGTGATATCTCAATGCTTCTAATACCAAACCTGAGACCCTTCCTATAACATGAGATGGGAATATCCAACTCCTTCCCATTCCAATCCTGAGACCCTTCCGATAGCAGAGATGTGATATCTCAATGTTTATACCAAACCTGAGACCCTCCCTACGGCATGAGATGTCATATACAACTCCTTCACTTTCCAAACCTGAGAGCCTATCTATAGCATGAGATGTGATATCCAAGTCCTTCCCATTCCAATCCTTAGACCCTTCCTACAGCATGCAATATGATATCTCAATGATTTAATAAAAAACCTGAGACCCGTCCTATAACATGAGATGGGATATCCAACTCCTTCCCATTCCAATCCTGAGACACTTCCGATAGCAGAGATGTGATATCTCAATGTTTATACCAAACCTGAGACCCTTCCTATAACGAGATGTGATATCCAACTCCTTCCCGTTCCAAACCTGAGACCCTTCCTTTAGCATGAGATGTGATATCCAGCTCCTTCCCATTCCAATCCTGAGACACTTCCGATAGCATGAGATGTGATATCTCAATGCTTCTAATATCAAAACTGAGACCCTCCCTATAGCATGATATGTGATATCTAAGTCCTTCCCATTCAATCCTGAGACCCTTCCTATAGCATGAGATGTGATATCTCAATGCTTATCCTTGATTCCTGTAGTAAATTGATTTCCTTTGCAGGCCGACTCCTGTCACGAATGCCTTGTCTGCATGCATTCTCTCCTGGCCATTCTCTCACCGTGGCTATTTGCCTACCCCCTTCCTCTCTCAGTGGATGGACTTCTCCATCCTAGCCTCCTACCACTCAACTCCGCCTACTTGGAGAATTCAACATGAACCTGTATGCTTCCTGACCTGGACTTTTACGAGATCTGCAACTCTTCCTGTCTCTGGCCCTACACACTGCAGGGAATACTCAGGATTTTCTGATCTCAGACCTCCCCCTCTGTAACCCTCTCAACAATCCTCTCCCGTGGTGATCAAGTTCTCATCTCCAAAGAAGGCTAACTGCCAGCTGTTCCTCCTCAGAGTTCTCCCTTTCTGTCCCTGCCCCCTGCACCGTTTCGCGTTGCAAACACTCGCTTCCCTGCTCTCTGGTTTAGACGCCTTTCCTTCTCAGAGGCCTTCTTCCTTTCTGTCCTTTTCGCGTTGCAAGTACTCGCTTCCCAGCTCTCTGGTTTAGACGCGTGTTCCCTGCCTTCTCTCCTCTTCCCGCTGCCTTCAAATCAAAAAATGAGCTCCAAAAGATACACAGTGCTCAGAATGCTCTATAACACCCATTATTCAACATATAGCCGTAACCCGCTAGACGTATTGAAACGTGCTGTAAACTAGCAAAAACAGCTAGAAAATGTACTTTCCTCGTGTTTTTGTAAATGCTAATTCTGATGGGTTCCCATGTATGTACTGTCCGTGCGTTTGTTGTCGAATCCTGCAGTTTTTAACCACTGTTCTCCCATACAAGGGGGGGGGGGTCAACGTCTACTGCTGTTCACAGGCTGAATGTATACGGCTGAAATCTTCAAGGCATTATCAGCTTTCCTGACTGTTTTGGAACGTGTATTTGCCATCTGTTAATGCAGTCGCCCTGTGTTCATCGTCCCTTCTACTTTACAGGCTGCACTCCCCTGGTGATCACATTCTCCTCTCCAGAGCAGGCTGACTACCAGCTGCTCCTCCTCATAGGCGTTCATCCTTTCTGTCCCTGCTCCCTGCACCGTTTCGCGTTGCATGTACTCGCTTCCCAGCTCTCTGGTTTAGATGCGTGTTCCCTGCCTTCTCTCCTCTTCCTACAGCCTTCCAATGAGCTCCACAAGATAGTGTTCAGAATGCTTTATAACTCCCATTATTCAACATATAGCTGTAACCCGCTAGACGTATTGAAACGTGCTAAAAACGAGCAGAAACAGCTAGAAAATGTACTTTCCTCGCGTTTTGGTAAATGCGAATTCTGGTGGATTTCCATTTTGTACTCTGTTCGTGCGTTTGTTCAGTCGAATCCTGGTCTTTTGAACCACTCTTCTCCCATACAAGGGAGGGTCAAAATGTGTTGTTCAGAGGCTGAATTTATACTGCTGAAATGCTCGCTTCCCTGCTCTCTGGTTTAGACGCGTGTACCCTGCATTTACCAAAACGCGAGGGAAGTACATTTTCTAGCTGTTTTTGCTAGTTTTTAGCACGTTTCAATACGTCTAACGGGTTACAGCTATATGTTGAATAATGGGGTTATAAAGCATTCTGAACACTGTATCTTGTGGAGCAAATTGGAAGGCTGTTGCAAGAGGAGAGAAGGCAGGGAACACGCATCTCAACCAGAGAGCTGGGAAGCGAGTACATGCAACGCGAAACGGTGCAGGGAGCAGGGACAGAAAGGATGAACACCTATGAGGAGGAGCAGCTGGTAGTTAGCCTGCATAGGAGAGAAGAATGTGATCACTAGGGGAGTGCAGCCTGTAAACTAGAAGGAACGATGAACAAAGGGCGACTGCATTAACAGATGGCAAATACACGTTCCAAAACAGGAAAGCTGATAATGCCTTGAAGATTTCAGCCGTATACATTCAGCCTGTGAACAGCAGTAGATGTTGACCCCCCCTCCCTAGTATGGGAGAACAGTGGTTAAAAACTTCAGGATTCGACACAAACGCACGGACACAGTACATACAACATGGGAACCCACCAGAATTCGCATTTACAAAAACGCGAGGGAAGTACATTTTCTAGCTATTTTTGCTAGTTTTTAGCACGTTTCAATACGTCTAGCGGGTTACAGCTATATGTTGAATAATGGGGTTATAAAGCATTCTGAACACTATCTTCTGGAGCTCATTGGAAGGCTGTAGGAAGAGGAGAGAAGGCAGGGAACACGCATCTAAACCAGAGAGCTGGGAAGCGAGTACATGCAACGCGAAACGGTGCAGAGAGCAGGGACAGAAAGGGAGAAAGGTGGAACGCCTCTGAGGCGGAGCAGCTGGTAGTTAGCCTGCTCTGGAGAGGAGAATGTGATCACCACGGGAGTGCAGCCTTGAAACAAGAAGGGACGATGAAAACATGCTGACTGGAATAACAGATGGCAAATACACTTTCCAGAAGAGTCGGTTTACCCGATAATGCATTGACGATTTCAGCAGTATACATTCAGCCTGTGAACAGTAGATTTTGATCCCCCCCTTGCATGGGTGAGGAGTGGTTAAAAACATCAGGATTCGACTGAACAAATGCACGAACAGAGTACAAAATGGGAATCCACCAGAATTCGTATTTACCAAAACGCGAGGAAAGAACATTTTCTAGCTATTTTTGCTAGTTTTTTTCAAAACGTCTAGCGGGTTACAGCTATATCTTGAATAATGGGTGTTTTAAAGCATTCTGAGCACCGTGTATCTTTTGAAGCTCATTTGTTGATTTGAAGGCAGCGGGAAGAGAGAAGGCCGGGAACACACGTCTAAACCAGAGAGCTGGGAAGCGAGTTGTTCTCTGCAACGCGAAACGATGCAGAGAACAAGCACAGAAAGGAAGAAGGAAAAGCGTCTAAACCAGAGAGCAGGGAAGCGAGTGTTTGCAACGCGAAACGGTGCAGAGAGCAGGGACAGAAAGGGAGAAAGGGAGAACTCCACTGAGGAGGAACAGCTGGTAGTTAGCCTTCTTTGGAGATGAGAACTTGATCACCACGGGAGAGGATTGTTGAGAGGGTTACATAGGGGGATGTCTGAGATCAGAAAATCCTGAGTATTCCCTGCAGTGTGTAGGGCCAGAGACAGGAAGAGTTGCAGATCTCGTAAAAGTCCAGGTCAGGAAGCATACAGGTTCATTTTGAATTCTCCAAGTAGGCGGAGTTGAGTGGTAGGAGGCTAGGATGGAGAAGTCCATCCACTGAGAGAGGAAGGTGGTAGGCAAATAGCCACGGTGAGAGAATGGCCAGGAAAGAGAGAATGCATGCAGACAAGGCATTCGTGAGATGAGTCGGCCTGCAAAGGAAAGCAATTTACTACAGGAATCAAGGATACTCCCCCTCAAGAATGGTTGGATCTGGGCATGGAGAGGAACTTGTCATCAGGGAGGAAAGTGTCAGAGCTCGAGACAGCGCTGGCCGTCATCCATGTCTCGGTTAGACCAAGGACATCAAGGTCGGGTTCTTCCAGGAAATGGCAGATGTCAGATGAGTGTTAACTGAGTGAGAGTTGAGAGTGGGGAGGGGTACAAATCAGTAATCCTTGCGGAGGTGTAGAAGGAGCCTGACCTAGGGCACATGAGGAAGGAGAGAGGAAAGGAAGCAGAAGAAGGGAGAGAAGACACAGCAGGAGTGCATTATCAATCCGGGAGCTAGGAGTGGTGAGGTTAGACGGGGAGGTCTGAGTCTCAGGATTTGAATGGGAAGTTCGATATCACATATGCTATAGGAAGAGTCTCAGGATTGGAATGGGAAGGAGTTGGATATGATATCTCTTGTTATAGGGAGGGTCTCAGGTTTGGTATTAGAAGCACTGTGATATCAAATCACA
Organism: Ambystoma mexicanum; assembly: GCF_040938575.1. Lineage (NCBI taxonomy): Eukaryota > Metazoa > Chordata > Amphibia > Caudata > Ambystomatidae > Ambystoma > Ambystoma mexicanum. Next base: position 297,781,083 of record NC_090938.1, read on the forward strand.
TCCTATCGGAAGGGTCTCGGGTTTGGTATTGGAAGAAATGAGATTTCAAATCTCAGGCTGTGGGAATGGTCTCGGGTATGGTATTGGAAGGGGTGAAAAATCACATTTCATGCTACAGGAAGGGTCACAAGTTTGGAATGGGAAGGAGTTGGATTTCACATATACTACGGGAAGGGCCTCAGGTTTGGTATTAGAAGCATAGAGATATCACATCTCATGTTATAGGAAGGGTCTCGATTGGAATGGGAAGGAGTTGGATTTCACATCTCATGTTATAGGGAGGGTCTCAGTTTTGATATTAGAAGCATTGAGATATCACATATGCTATTGGAAGGGTCTCAGTATTGGAATGGGAAGGAGTTGGATATCACATCTCATGTTATAGGGAGGGTCTCAGTTTTGATATTAGAAGCATTGAGATATCACATATGCTATTGGGAGGGTCTCAGTATTGGAATTGGAAGGATTTGGATATCACATCTCATGCTATCGGAAGGGTCTCAGGATTGGAATGGGAAGTAGTTGGATATCACATATGCTAAAGGAAAGGTCTCAGGTTTGGAATGGGAAGGAGTTGGATATCACGTCTCATGTTATAGGAAGGGTCTCAGGATTGGAATGGGAAGGAGTTGAATATCACATCTCATGCTAAAGGAAGGGTCATCAGGTTCGGTATAAGCATTGAGAAATCACATCTCTGCTATCGGAAGGGTCTCAGGATAGGAATGGGAAGGACTTAGATTTCACATCTCATACTATAGGGAGGGTCTCAGTTTTGATATTAGAAGCATTGAGCTATCACATCTCATGCTATCGGAAGGGTCTCAGGATTGGAATGGGATGGAGTTGGATATCACATCTCAAGCTATCTCAGGATTGTAATGGGAAGGAGTTTGATATCACATATCAAGCTATAGGAAGGGTCTCAGGTTTGGAAGGGGAAGGATTTGGATCTCACATCTCAAGCTATCTCAGGATTGGAATGGGAAGGAGTTTGATATTTCATCTCAAGCTATAGGAAGGGTCTAAGGTTTGGAAAGGGAAGGATTTGGATTTCACATCTCATGTTATAGGATGGTTCTCATGTTTGGTTTTAGAAGCATTGAGATATCACATCTCATGCTATGGGAAGGGTCTCAGGTTTGGAATGGGAAGGAGTTGGATATCACATCTCATGCTAAAGGAAAGGTCTCAGGTCTGGAAGGGGAAGGATTTGGATCTCACATCTCATGTTTTAGGACGGGTCTCAGGTTTCGTATTAGAAGCATTGAAATATCACATCTCATGGTATAGGAAGGGTCCCAGGATTGGAATGGGAAGGAGTTGGATATCACATTGAATGGGAAGTAGTTTGATATCACATCTCAAGCTATAGGAAGGGCCTCAGGTTTGGAAAGGGAATGATTTGGATTTCACATCTCATGTTATAGGATGGTTCTCATGTTTGGTTTTAGAAGCATTGAAATATCACATCTCATGCTATCGGAAGGGTCTCAGGTTTGGAATGGGAAGGAGTTTGATATCACATCTCAGGTTTGGTATTAGAGGCATTGAGATATGACATCTCATGCCATCAGAAGGGTCTCAGGATTGGAATGGGAAGGAGTTGGATATCACATCTCATGCTAAAGGGAGGGTCTAAGGTTTGGAAAGGGAAGGATTTGGACATCACATCTCATGTGATTGGAAGGATCTGAGGTTTGGTATTAGAAGCATTGAGATATCACATCTCATGCTATCGGAAGGGTCTCAGGTTTGGTATAAGCATTGAGATATCACATCTCTGCTATCGGAAGGGTCTCAGGATTGGAATGGGAAGGATTTGGATATCACATCTCATGTTATAGGAAGGGTCTCAGGTTTGGTATTAGAAGCATTGAGATATCACATCTCATGCTATAGGAAGGGTCTCAGGAATGGAATGGGAAGGACTTGGATATCACATCTCATGATAAAGGAAGGGTCTAAGGTTTGGAAGGGGAAGGATTTGGATATCACATCTCATGTTAGTGGACCGGTCTCAGGTTTGGTATTAGAAGCATTGAGATATCACATCTCTGCTATCGGAAGGGTCTAAGGATTGGATTGGGAAGGAGTTGGATATCACGTCTCATGTTATAGGAAGGGTCTCAGGTTGGAATAGAAGGAGTTGGATATCACATCTCATGTTATAGGAAGGGTCTCAGGATTGGAATGGGAAGGACTTGGATATCACATCTCATGTTATAGGAAGGATCTCAGGTTTTGTATTAGAAGCATTGAGATATCACATCTCATGCTATAGGAAGGGTCTCAGGATTGGAATGTGAAGGATTTGGATATCACATCTCATGCTAAAGGAAGGGTCTCAGGTTTGGTATAAGCATTGAGATATCACATCTCTGCTATCGGAAGGGTCTAAGGATTGGATTGGGAAGGAATTGGATATCCCTTCTCATGCTATAGGAAGGGTCTCAGGTTGGAATGGGTAGGAGTTGGATATCACATCTCATGTTATAGGAAGGGTCTCAAGATTGAAATGGGAAGGATTTGGATATCACATCTCATGCTAAAGGAAGGGTCTCAGGTTTGGAAGGGGAAGGATTTGGATATCATATCTCATGTTATAGGACGTATCTCCTGTTATTGAGATATCACATCTCATGCTATCGGAAGGGTCTCAGGATTGGATTGGGAAGGAGTTGGATATCCCTTCTCATGCTATAGGAAGGGTCTCAGGATTTGAATGGCAAGGAGTTGGATATCACATCTCATGCCATAGGAAGGGTCTCAGGTTTGGTATAAGCATTGAGATATCACATCTCTGCTATCGGAAGGGTCTCAGGATTGGAATGGGAAGGAGTTGGATATTCCCATCTCATGTTATAGGAAGGGTCTCAGGTTTGGTATTAGAAGCATTGAGATATCACATCTCATGCTATAGGAAGGGTCTCAGGATTGGAATGGGAAGGACTTGGATATCACATCTCATGCTATAGGGAGGGTCTCAAGTTTGATATTAGAAGCTTTGAGATATCACATCTCATGATATCGGAAGGGTCTCAGGATTGGAATGGGAAGGAGTTGGATATCACATCTCATGATAAAGGAAGGGTCTAAGGTTTGGAAGGGGAAGGATTTGGACATCACATCTCATGTGATTGGAAGGATCTGAGGTTTGGTATTAGAAGCATTGAGATATCACATCTCATGCTATCGGAAGGGTCTCAGGTTTGGTATAAGCATTGAGATATCACATCTCTGCTATCGGAAGGGTCTCAGGATTGGAATGGGAAGGATTTGGATATCACATCTCATGTTATAGGAAGGGTCTCAGGTTTGGTATTAGAAGCATTGAGATATCACATCTCATGCTATAGGAAGGGTCTCAGGAATGGAATGGGAAGGACTTGGATATCACATCTCATGATAAAGGAAGGGTCTAAGGTTTGGAAGGGGAAGGATTTGGATATCACATCTCATGTTAGTGGACCGGTCTCAGGTTTGGTATTAGAAGCATTGAGATATCAAGTCTCATGGTATAGGACGGGAGTTTGATATCACATCTCATGCCATGGTATGGGTCTCAGGTTTTGTAGAAGCATTGGGATATCACATCTCATGCAATCAGAAGGGTATCAGGATTGGATTTGGAAGGAGTTGGATATCCCATCTCATGCTATAGGAAGGGTCTCAGGTTGGAATAGAAGGAGTTGGATATCACATGTCATGTTATAGGAAGGGTCTCAGGATTGGAATGGGAAGGACTTGGATATCACATCTCATGTTATAGGAAGGATCTCAGGTTTTGTATTAGAAGCATTGAGATATCAAATCTCTGCTATCGGAAGGGTCTAAGTATTGGATTGGGAAGGAATTGGATATCCCTTCTCATGCTATAGGAAGGGTCTCAGGTTGGAATGGGTAGGAGTTGGATATCACATCTCATGTTATAGGAAGGGTCTCAAGATTGAAATGGGAAGGATTTGGATATCACATCTCTTGCTATAGGAAGGGTCTCAGGTTTTCTATTAGAAAAATTGTGATATGACATCTCATGCTATAGGAAGGGTTTCAGTATTGGAATGGGAAGGATTTGGATATCACATCTCATGCTAAAGGAAGGGTCTCAGGTTTGGAAGGGGAAGGATTTGGATATCATATCTCATGTTATAGGACGTATCTCATGTTATAGGACGGGTCCCAGGTTTGGTATTAGAAGCATTGAGATATCACATCTCATGGTATAGGAAGGGTCTCAGGATTGGAATGGGAAGGATTTGGATCTCCCTTCTCATGCTACAGGAAGGGTCTCAGGTTGGAATGGGAAGGAGTTGGATATCACATCTCGTTATAGAAAGGGTCTCAGGATTGGAATGGGAAGGAATTGGATATCACATCTCTTGCTATAGGAGGTGTCTCAGGATTGGAATGGGAAGGAGTTGGATATCACGTCTCATGTTATAGGAAGGGTCTCAGGATTGGAATGGGAAGGAGTTGAATATCACATCTCATGCTAAAGGAAGGGTATCAGGTTTGATAGAAGCATTGAGATATCACATCTCATGCTATAGGAAGGAACTCAGGATTGGAATGGGAAGGAGTTGGATATCACATCTAATGCCATAGGAAGGGTCATCAGGTTTGGTATAAGCATTGAGATATCACATCTCTGCTATCGGAAGGGTCTAAGGATTGGATTGGGAAGGAGTTGGATATCACGTCTCATGTTATAGGAAGGGTCTCAGGTTGGAATAGAAGGAGTTGGATATCACATCTCATGTTATAGGAAGGGTCTCAGGATTGGAATGGGAAGGACTTGGATATCACATCTCATGTTATAGGAAGGATCTCAGGTTTTGTATTAGAAGCATTGAGATATCACATCTCATGCTATAGGAAGGGTCTCAGGATTGGAATGTGAAGGATTTGGATATCACATCTCATGCTAAAGGAAGGGTCTCAGGTTTGGTATAAGCATTGAGATATCACATCTCTGCTATCGGAAGGGTCTAAGGATTGGATTGGGAAGGAATTGGATATCCCTTCTCATGCTAAAGGAAGGGTCTCAGGTTTGGAAGGGGAAGGATTTGGATATCATATCTCATGTTATAGGACGTATCTCCTGTTATTGAGATATCACATCTCATGCTATCGGAAGGGTCTCAGGATTGGATTGGGAAGGAGTTGGATATCCCTTCTCATGCTATAGGAAGGGTCTCAGGATTTGAATGGCAAGGAGTTGGATATCACATCTCATGCCATAGGAAGGGTCTCAGGTTTGGTATAAGCATTGAGATATCACATCTCTGCTATCGGAAGGGTCTCAGGATTGGAATGGGAAGGAGTTGGATATTCCCATCTCATGTTATAGGAAGGGTCTCAGGTTTGGTATTAGAAGCATTGAGATATCACATCTCATGCTATAGGAAGGGTCTCAGGATTGGAATGGGAAGGACTTGGATATCACATCTCATGCTATAGGGAGGGTCTCAAGTTTGATATTAGAAGCTTTGAGATATCACATCTCATGATATCGGAAGGGTCTCAGGATTGGAATGGGAAGGAGTTGGATATCACATCTCATGATAAAGGAAGGGTCTAAGGTTTGGAAGGGGAAGGATTTGGACATCACATCTCATGTGATTGGAAGGATCTGAGGTTTGGTATTAGAAGCATTGAGATATCACATCTCATGCTATCGGAAGGGTCTCAGGTTTGGTATAAGCATTGAGATATCACATCTCTGCTATCGGAAGGGTCTCAGGATTGGAATGGGAAGGATTTGGATATCACATCTCATGTTATAGGAAGGGTCTCAGGTTTGGTATTAGAAGCATTGAGATATCACATCTCATGCTATAGGAAGGGTCTCAGGAATGGAATGGGAAGGACTTGGATATCACATCTCATGATAAAGGAAGGGTCTAAGGTTTGGAAGGGGAAGGATTTGGATATCACATCTCATGTTAGTGGACCGGTCTCAGGTTTGGTATTAGAAGCATTGAGATATCAAGTCTCATGGTATAGGACGGGAGTTTGATATCACATCTCATGCCATGGTATGGGTCTCAGGTTTTGTAGAAGCATTGGGATATCACATCTCATGCTATCAGAAGGGTATCAGGATTGGATTTGGAAGGAGTTGGATATCCCATCTCATGCTATAGGAAGGGTCTCAGGTTGGAATAGAAGGAGTTGGATATCACATGTCATGTTATAGGAAGGGTCTCAGGATTGGAATGGGAAGGACTTGGATATCACATCTCATGTTATAGGAAGGATCTCAGGTTTTGTATTAGAAGCATTGAGATATCACATCTCTGCTATCGGAAGGGTCTAAGTATTGGATTGGGAAGGAATTGGATATCCCTTCTCATGCTATAGGAAGGGTCTCAGGTTGGAATGGGTAGGAGTTGGATATCACATCTCATGTTATAGGAAGGGTCTCAAGATTGAAATGGGAAGGATTTGGATATCACATCTCTTGCTATAGGAAGGGTCTCAGGTTTTCTATTAGAAAAATTGTGATATGACATCTCATGCTATAGGAAGGGTTTCAGTATTGGAATGGGAAGGATTTGGATATCACATCTCATGCTAAAGGAAGGGTCTCAGGTTTGGAAGGGGAAGGATTTGGATATCATATCTCATGTTATAGGACGTATCTCATGTTATAGGACGGGTCCCAGGTTTGGTATTAGAAGCATTGAGATATCACATCTCATGGTATAGGAAGGGTCTCAGGATTGGAATGGGAAGGATTTGGATCTCCCTTCTCATGCTACAGGAAGGGTCTCAGGTTGGAATGGGAAGGAGTTGGATATCACATCTCGTTATAGAAAGGGTCTCAGGATTGGAATGGGAAGGAATTGGATATCACATCTCTTGCTATAGGAGGTGTCTCAGGATTGGAATGGGAAGGAGTTGGATATCACGTCTCATGTTATAGGAAGGGTCTCAGGATTGGAATGGGAAGGAGTTGAATATCACATCTCATGCTAAAGGAAGGGTATCAGGTTTGATAGAAGCATTGAGATATCACATCTCATGCTATAGGAAGGAACTCAGGATTGGAATGGGAAGGAGTTGGATATCACATCTAATGCCATAGGAAGGGTCATCAGGTTTGGTATAAGCATTGAGATATCACATCTCTGCTATCGGAAGGGTCTAAGGATTGGATTGGGAAGGAGTTGGATATCACGTCTCATGTTATAGGAAGGGTCTCAGGTTGGAATAGAAGGAGTTGGATATCACATCTCATGTTATAGGAAGGGTCTCAGGATTGGAATGGGAAGGACTTGGATATCACATCTCATGTTATAGGAAGGATCTCAGGTTTTGTATTAGAAGCATTGAGATATCACATCTCATGCTATAGGAAGGGTCTCAGGATTGGAATGTGAAGGATTTGGATATCACATCTCATGCTAAAGGAAGGGTCTCAGGTTTGGTATAAGCATTGAGATATCACATCTCTGCTATCGGAAGGGTCTAAGGATTGGATTGGGAAGGAATTGGATATCCCTTCTCATGCTATAGGAAGGGTCTCAGGTTGGAATGGGTAGGAGTTGGATATCACATCTCATGTTATAGGAAGGGTCTCAAGATTGAAATGGGAAGGATTTGGATATCACATCTCATGCTAAAGGAAGGGTCTCAGGTTTGGAAGGGGAAGGATTTGGATATCATATCTCATGTTATAGGACGTATCTCCTGTTATTGAGATATCACATCTCATGCTATCGGAAGGGTCTCAGGATTGGATTGGGAAGGAGTTGGATATCCCTTCTCATGCTATAGGAAGGGTCTCAGGATTTGAATGGCAAGGAGTTGGATATCACATCTCATGCCATAGGAAGGGTCTCAGGTTTGGTATAAGCATTGAGATATCACATCTCTGCTATCGGAAGGGTCTCAGGATTGGAATGGGAAGGAGTTGGATATTCCCATCTCATGTTATAGGAAGGGTCTCAGGTTTGGTATTAGAAGCATTGAGATATCACATCTCATGCTATAGGAAGGGTCTCAGGATTGGAATGGGAAGGACTTGGATATCACATCTCATGCTATAGGGAGGGTCTCAAGTTTGATATTAGAAGCTTTGAGATATCACATCTCATGATATCGGAAGGGTCTCAGGATTGGAATGGGAAGGAGTTGGATATCACATCTCATGATAAAGGAAGGGTCTAAGGTTTGGAAGGGGAAGGATTTGGACATCACATCTCATGTGATTGGAAGGATCTGAGGTTTGGTATTAGAAGCATTGAGATATCACATCTCATGCTATCGGAAGGGTCTCAGGTTTGGTATAAGCATTGAGATATCACATCTCTGCTATCGGAAGGGTCTCAGGATTGGAATGGGAAGGATTTGGATATCACATCTCATGTTATAGGAAGGGTCTCAGGTTTGGTATTAGAAGCATTGAGATATCACATCTCATGCTATAGGAAGGGTCTCAGGAATGGAATGGGAAGGACTTGGATATCACTGTTAAGACGGATTTCTGAACTCTGTCCTGGTGGCGCAGAAGTTCAGAAGGCCAACCTAATTACTTGGAACAGGGTAACCTCTGGACAAGCCAGACCAATCAAGGTAGCGATCGCGGCGGTCAAGACTAGGTCTCAAGAGGGGTGAGGGTGACTGAAAGCCCGCAATGAGCACACAAAGCAAGAGCGCTTACAAACTACTCCAAACAGTTGTTTATATCAAAAATAGATACACATTTATTATAAGGCCTCAAAACTAATGACCACAGTAAAAGCAGCAACATACAACGATATTAAACCAACACATACACTATCCACCCAATATATATACAGAATACACAGTTTCACAGCATTAGCAGCACGAAATATGTTATCCACCTGCAGGGGAAGGAAAACAGGCAGTGCGAACCAATGCTTGTGATATGTCCGCCTTCTGAGGCCCCTAACTAGATGGTAGTCCAATCCCTACGAAGAGTGGAGCCTAGCGCTCAAAAGTACCTGCACACGCCGGTGCCAATGGGCAGAAGGTGAAGCTCTTCGGAGGACGTTGGACGCTCTGTAGGGAGCTCTAATGAAGGAGAACACGGTCCGCGACTCTAGCGCAGCCTCCACTGTGAGGCAGAAGCAGGGCGCGAGTACGGACAAGGGGTGCTGTATTTACAGCGGGGAAAAGCAAGGGGCACTGCAGGAGGGCGACCAGATCCTAGCTAATCTACTCACCGGTCCCCGAAGCAAGCAGGCCCGAGCTTCTCCTCGATAGATGCAGCTTCTGGCAGGTTCTGAAGAGCAGGGAACGTCTCGTCGTCGTGCAGAGTAAAAAGACGTCCCGATCGAAGAAACAAGCACAGTTTTGTCGCCACCGCAGGGCAACGGGACGGCCGGGTGTATTCAAGCCAAACGAGCACTGCTCACCTCTAGCTTAGGACTGCTAAGCAAACGAAGCGTGTGAGCATGCCCCGGACTCAGAATACCACCCAACCTGTCGGCGATTACAGAGCAGGACTCCTTAGTAAGCTGGTCAGTCAACTGGATGGCCCAGAGACACTTCCGAAGGCTTACGGCAGGAGTTGATGAAGGTGCCGGGAATAGCTGGTCCTGCTATTCCAATAGGTCGAAGCGCCAGTACAGGCCTTCTTGTTCGATCTTAGGTGGAAAGGGCTTCACCGGACGACAGCAATGAGGAGCAGAAGTTCTTCAGGGGGTCACCAGCGATTCCTCGGTCCAGCCTCGTGTTCGCAGGATACTTGGCTCCTGTATCCCTGGGTTCGTAAGAACTCAGGAGATCGACATGGTAGTGGTGTTTCCAGCTCCCTCTTATCCACGGTTCCCTTCGCGCCAAAACGGAGGGGAGCCAATGGGAGATCCGCTCATCAACACACATACCATACGTGGACCAATCACGGACCACAGTGGTCCCAGGCATTCACACCACCCTAGACTCTCTGGCACCCAGGATGTGTATTGGGACCAGACAGCCCAGCCCACATCCTGGGGGCACTCAAACGACATGTAGAAGCCCGCGAAAGCAACCGTGTTTCGCGGGAAACTACATGCCCAAATAAGGAAGGCCCCGGGTCGCCTGACCCGGGGGAAGGTAAAGGGAGCAAGACGGACAGTGGACGAGACAAAGGAGCCTCGTGGTCCGGCCATTTTGGGTAGCCGGGCCACCCTTTTGTGTTCGCGGCAAAAAGGTGCTCAGAACGGCAAAAGGAGCTCAAAATAAACCAAATGATCGCTGCCACCAGCCCAGTCCCTGAATGACTTGCACCGATCCAAAAACCATCCTACAAGAGTGTCTAGGGTCTGTAGAAGGCTAGAGACCCAAGAGAGCGGTAACTTAGTTTACAGTGCCCTCTTGTGTCGTGTTGCACTAAAATGGCGACACGATAAAAGAAACTACGGGAAACAGCGTTCCCCGGTACTGACTGTCTTAAGGGCATGTCAGTTTCCCCGTAAGAAAGGAGCGAAAGCCCAGAGGAGTACAGCAGAAGGCTGCACTTCTCTGGCAAAGTCAAGAAAACAGGTTGAAAACAATAGCAAAAAGTTTAGGGGTTGCCACATGGAAGGAAAGTTCCCTACAATAACGAAATCTTTCCTAACACTCGCCCCTCCCAGACTATGGACAGGGGGAACTAATCCACCCCTGGATGAGTCTCTTGTTCAGGTCGGTAAAACATTCTGGACAACCCATCAGCATTGCTATGTTGGACACCTGGCCTATGCTCAATAGTGAAGTCGAAGCCTTGTAGACTTATGGACCACCTAAGCAACTTTGGATTCTCCCCTTTCATGTTCATTAGCCACTTTAACGGCTTATGGTCAGTCTGCACAGTGAAGTGGGTCCCATAGAGGTAGGGCCTCAGCTTCCTTAGGGCCCACACAACAGAGAAACATTCTTTCTCTACCGTGGACCATCTGAGCTCTCTGTCCTTAAGCTGGCGACTAATAAAACCGATAGGGTGTTCCTTACCCTTCTCATCTACTTGTGATAGTACAGCTCCTATCCCAGTGTCAGAGGCATCCGTCTGCACGATAAAAGGTCTTTGATAATCAGGGGCCCTGAGCACAGGGGCCTGGCACAAGGAGTCTTTCAAGCCATTGAAGGCCTTCTCACACTCGTCAGTCCAAGTTACCTTCTTGGGTTTCTTCGGAGTTGTGAGGGCAGTCAGAGGAGCAGCTATGGTGCCATAGTCTGCCATAAAATTGCGGTAATAACCCGTGAGTCCTAAGAAGGCTCTCACTTGGGTTTGTGTAGTGGGGGTAGGCCAGTCTTGTACTGCTTGTACTTTACTGGGGAGAGGCTGTATCCTTCCTCCACCTACTTCATGCCCAAGGTAAACCACTGAGCCTTGTCCAATCTGGCATTTACTCGCCTTTATGGTCAAGTGGGCTTTCTGAAGAGCCTGGAGCACAATCCCGAGGTGTTTCACATGGTCTTCCCAGGTGGCACTGAAAACTGCTATATCGTCCAGATATGCAAGACAGAATTCGTCCAACCCATTCAACACATGATTCACAAGCCTCTGGAAAGTGGCAGGTGCATTCTTCAATCCGAACGGCATTACCCGGAATTGGTAAAGCCCGTCGGGAGTTGAAAATGCTGTCTTCTCCTTGGCATGTTCTGCTAAAGCTATTTGCCAATAGCCCGCAGTCAGGTCAAACGTGCTGAGGTACTTGGAGGCACCCAAGGTATCCACCAGCTCGTCAGTTCGAGGCAAGGGGTGAGCGTCTGTCTTGGTGACAGCATTCAGAGCCCTGTAATCCACGCAGAACCTCAATTCAGAAGTGCCTGCTTTTGGAACCAGAACCACAGGACTGGACCAAGGACTACTAGAGGGTTCAATCACCCCAAGGTCTAACATCTTGTTGACCTCGGTCTTAATATAAGACCGTACTTTATCCGACATCCTGTATCCCCTACTTTTGGTAGGTACACTGTCTCCTGTGTCAATGTTATGTTTGCACCAAGGTGTCAAACCAGGCGACTGTGAAAACAGGGGGGAAAACTGCCTAGTGTTAGGAAAGATTTCGTTATTGTAGGGAACTTTCCTTCCATGTGGCAACCCCTAAACTTTTTGCTATTGTTTTCAACCTGTTTTCTTGACTTTGCCAGAGAAGTGCAGCCTTCTGCTGTACTCCTCTGGGCTTTCGCTCCTTTCTTACGGGGAAACTGACATGCCCTTAAGACAGTCAGTACCGGGGAACGCTGTTTCCCGTAGTTTCTTTTATCGTGTCGCCATTTTAGTGCAACACGACACAAGAGGGCACTGTAAGCTAAGTTACAGCTCTCTTGGGTCTCTAGCCTTCTACAGACCCTAGACACTCTTATAGGATGGTTTTTGGATCGGTGCAAGTCATTCAGGGACTGGGCTGGTGGCAGCGATCATTTGGTTTATTTTGAGCTCCTTTTGCCGTTCTGAGCACCTTTTTGCCGCGAACACAAAAGGGTGGCCCGGCTACACAAAATGGCCGGACCACGAGGCTCCTTTGTCTAGTCCACTGTCCGTCTTGCTCCCTTTACCTTCCCCCGGGTCAGGCGACCCGGGGCCTTCCTTATTTGGGCATGTAGTTTCCCGCGAAACACGGTTGCTTTCGCGGGCTTCTACATGTCGTTTGAGTGCCCCCAGGATGTGGGCTGGGCTGTCTGGTCCCAATACACATCCTGGGTGCCAGAGAGTCTAGGGTGGTGTGAATGCCTGGGACCACCGTGGTCCGTGATTGGTCCACGTATGGTATGTGTGTTGATGAGCGGATCTCCCATTGGCTCCCCTCCGTTTTGGCGCGAAGGGAACCGTGGATAAGAGGGAGCTGGAAACACCACTACCATGTCGATCTCCTGAGTTCTTACGAACCCAGGGATACAGGAGCCAAGTATCCTGCGAACACGAGGCTGGACCGAGGAATCGCTGGTGACCCCCTGAAGAACTTCTGCTCCTCATTGCTGTCGTCCGGTGAAGCCCTTTCCACCTAAGATCGAACAAGAAGGCCTGTACTGGCGCTTCGACCTATTGGAATAGCAGGACCAGCTATTCCCGGCACCTTCATCAACTCCTGCTGTAAGCCTTCGGAAGTGTCTCTGGGCCATCCAGTTGACTGACCAGCTTACTAAGGAGGCCTGCTCTGTAATCGCCGACAGGTTGGGTGGTATTCTGAGTCCGGGGCACGCTCACACGCTTCGTTTGCTTAGCAACCCTAAGCTAGAGGTGAGCAGTGCTCGTTTGGCTTGAATACACCCGGCCGTTCCGTTGCCCTGCTGTGGCGACAAAACTGTGCTTGTTTCTTCGATCGGGACGTCTTTTTACTCTGCACGACGACGAGACGTTCCCTGCTCTTCAGAACCTGCCAGAAGCTGCATCTATCGAGGAGAAGCTCGGGCCTGCTTGCTTCGGGGACCGGTGAGTAGATTAGCTAGGATCTGGTCGCCCTCCTGCAGTGCCCTTTGCTTTTCCCCGCTGTGAATACAGCACCCCTTGTCCGTACTCGCGCCCTGCTTCTGCCTCACAGTGGAGGCTGCGCTAGAGTCGCGGACCGTGTTCTCCTTCATTAGAGCTCCCTACAGAGCTGTTCAACGTCCTCCGAAGAGCTTCACCTTCTGCCCATTGGCACCGGCGTGTGCAGGTACTTTTGAGCGCTAGGCTCCACTCTTCGTAGGGATTGGACTACCATCCAGTTAGGGGCCTCAGAAGGCGGACATATCACTCGCATTGGTTCGCACTGCCTGTTTTCCTTCCCCTGCAGGTGGATAACATATTTCGTGCTGCTAATGCTGTGAAACTGTGTATTCTGTATATATATTGGGTGGATAGTGTATGTGTTGGTTTAATATCGTTGTATATTGCTGCTTTTACTGTGGTTATTAGTTTCAAGGCCTTATAATAAATGTGTATCTATTTTTGATATAAACAACTGTTTGGAGTAGTTTGTAAGCGCTCTTGCTTTGTGTGCTCATTGCGGGCTTTCAGTCACACTCACCCCTCTTGAGACCTAGTCTTGACCGCCGCGATCGCTACCTTGATTGGTCTGGCTTGTCCAGAGGTTACCCTGTTCCAAGTAATTAGGTTGGCCTTCTGAACTTCTGCGCCACCAGGACAGAGTTCAGAAATCCGTCTTAACAAATTGGTGTACAGCGGTGGGATACGACTGAAGGTATCCAGTGTTGCGCACGAGCTAAGGCGTTTTCAGGTTATTCCAACCAGGACACGCAGTAAAGTATTGAATATAACGTTAAAAAGGCCATAGTCCTATCGACAGTATGGAAACGAATACTTTATTAACCTTAAATGCTTCGAAATCTGAAACATTGAAGAAGATGTGTGCGGAGAGAGGGGTTTCCTCTCAAGGCACTAAATTGGAAATGATCCAGAGAATCGTGGCGTGGCAAGAAGCGCAGCTTGACGCTATAACTTCCGAGGACAGTGCAGAAGGTGGTGGGGCTGCTCTCACTGGCAGAACCGACGGTTCTGCCGCTGCACTGATCCATCACGACCACGAGGACAGGGAGGATGTAATGTCTAACGTTTCCTCTGCCAGTGTTGATGGGGAGGCTATGCTTGAATTCAAGAAGCAAGAGCTGCGGTTTAGGCAGCAGGAGCTTGAATTCAGCATAGCCAAACTGAAAATCGACCAGGCAGAAAAACAAAAAGACAGGGATCACCAGTTGGAACTGGCCAAGCTTCAGTTCGCAAATGGGTCCAAGGGTCCTGGACATGGTTCTGGGGCTTCCTCTCATCCACGGTTTCCAAAAGATCTGCTCAGTGTGTATGAGGAACGAAATGACATTATGGACTGGTTAAATGCGTTTGAGTATGCATGCGAGGTTCAAGAGGTTGATAATGCGGATAAGATTGCATGGTTACTCAGCAGACTGCCCCATTCTGGTTGCAGTGCCATTATGGAAATGTCGAAGGCTGAGCGCGCTGATTTTGCAATGTTGAAGCAGACTCTCATTTTAAAGTTTGGGAAGACTCCGACCCAATATTTGAAAAGGTTTAGAGAGTATAAGAAAAAGGAAGGTGGTACTTGGGTGTCGTATGTAGCTGAGTCCCTGAAAAACTTGACTGGCTGGGTTGAAGGTTATAAGGTTTCTACCTTCGAAGGCATGATCAATCTGGTCATGCTGGAACACATTTTTGCTTCTTCTTCCCCGGAGCTTAAGCAGCATTTGGCCGATTCGAAGGAGATAGATCCTAAGAAGCTGGCCATTGCAGCAGATTTATGGGTGTCACATCGAGTGTCCCATAAGGACAAAACTCATCCTGGTAAGCAGGAGGAAGGGAAAAAGTCCAAAGATGTGGAGGGTGGGGAATCTGCTAAATCTTCTTCCCATAAGGGCCACAAAAAGAAAAATAAGGGTAAGCCATCCGAGAACTCACAGGGTAGTGGAGGTTCGCCTCCGAAACAGAACTCTGGTTATAATAAGCCTCCCTACGTAAACAGACCCAATGGGGCTTGTTTTTCTTGTGGAGCAACTGACCATGTGAAGGGGGATCCCCGTTGTAAGGTTAGACCTTTGGGGGTCCACTCCGCTAATCTGGCCTTCTCCTCCTACGAGGAAGACGAGATTACAGGAGCATCCTTCTCCTCAGACTCATTTCCCAGCGGAATAGAGGCTGAGGTAGTTTTAGTGTCCCTGGGTTCCTGGGAGCCTAAAG
Organism: Ambystoma mexicanum; assembly: GCF_040938575.1. Taxonomy (NCBI): domain Eukaryota; kingdom Metazoa; phylum Chordata; class Amphibia; order Caudata; family Ambystomatidae; genus Ambystoma; species Ambystoma mexicanum. Next base: position 297,796,711 of record NC_090938.1, read on the forward strand.
TCGCAGAGGCGTATGCTAGGATTCCGGATAATACCAAGCACTACTTTAAAGACAGTGTGCTGATCAATGGAGTGGATACTCCAGCTCTTAGGGATAGTGGGTGCAGTCGAACTGTAGTGGATTCTACCTTGGTAGACTCAGAGGAAGTTGCCAGAGCTACTCTGATGCCCACTAAGTTGGCTGACGGCCCCCTCCGTATGTTTCCCGTGATCCCTGTTAATCTAACTTTAAATGGTACAGCAGTTAGGATTCCAGTGAGCATTCAGAGAAACGTCCCGGGAAAGGTCTTGTTGGGCAATGATCTCAGAGCTCTAGGGCTCGTAGGAGACACTGCCGAAAGACCCTACACACGGTCTCAAGCACGGGCAGCATTGGCCAAGTCCAATACGCCGCCCCAGCCGAAGGGGAAACCCAAGGCGAAAGGAGTCAACAAGTCCCGACGGGGGAAAGAGAATATTCCCCCGAACTCGCCTACCACTGCGGTGGAGGGAGTTGGTCAATCGCCCGAGCCTGACGAGGAGGTGGCGATGCCTGAAGTGTTCGACCCCAACGACCATCCTGAACTAAAAGACTTGTTAGTTGAAGGAGGTCCTGATAGGGACGACTTCAGTAAGGGCCAACGTGAGTGCCCATCTCTGGAAGGCCTAAGGAGACAGGCCTGCTCCCAGCTTGAGGGTGAACCTCCTGGGAAGCATCGGATTTATTGGGAAGGTGGACTCCTGTACAGTGAGCCCACAGAGTCTACAGAAGGAGACCATAGGAGGTTGGTGGTTCCCCTTTCTGTTAGACCCTTCCTCCTGCAGTTGGCGCATGAAGTTCCCCTTGCTGGTCACCTTGGAATGAAGAGGACCAAGCAAAGGTTATCTATGCACTTCTACTGGCCCAAGATGGGGGTGCAAGTAGAAAGTCACTGCAGGAGTTGTGCCTCCTGCCAGTTGTCTGGTAAGGTTGGCGCGACAATCCAAGCTCCGTTGGTACCGCTCCCAGTTGTGGGGGTACCATTTGAAAGGGTAGGGATCGACATCGTTGGTCCCCTTGACCCGCAAACATCCTCAGGCAATAGGTTTATCCTGGTGCTGGTCGACCATGCAACCAGGTATCCTGAGGCCATCCCATTAAAGACTGTAACTGCCAAGTCAGTTGCAAAAGCGTTACTCGGCATATTTACTAGGGTTGGCTTCCCTAAAGAAGTTGTGTCAGATCGTGGCAGCAACTTTATGTCGAAGTATATGCAGGCTATGTGGAAAGAATGTGGGGTCACCTACAAGTTCTCTTCTGCATACCACCCCCAGACCAATGGTCTGGTGGAGCGTTTCAACAGAACGCTAAAGAGCATGATTGGGGCTCTGGAGGAGCCCCAGAGGAGGAAATGGGACCTTCTTTTACCATGCTTGTTGTTTGCCTACAGAGAGGTACCACAGGAGGGTGTTGGCTTCAGCCCCTTCGAACTTCTGTTCGGTCATCCCGTACGGGGACCCTTAGCCATCGTCAAAGAGGGATGGGAGATGCCCACTCCCCCTGTTACTACCAATGTAGTTGACTATGTGCTAGGGCTCAGAAAACGGATGGTACTCCTGATGGGCTTGGCTAGTGAAAAGTTGAAGGCCGGACAAGCGCTGGTGAAACATTGGTACGACCAGAAAGCTTCCTTAATTCACTTTACCCCTGGTCAGCAAGTCCTGATCATGAACCCTATAAGGCCTCGCGCTTTACAGGACAAATGGTCAGGCCCTTACACAGTGGTGGAGCCCCTGGGTGAGGTGAACTATTTAGTGGACCTTGGAAGGCCTGGACAGGCTCCAAAAGTGTTCCACGTAAATAGGCTGAAGGCTTTCGTCCCAAGAGTCGAAATCGCAGCACTGCTACTGGCGTCAGACGTTGAGGAAGAGGAGTCAGAACCTCTTCCCGACCTGTTCCAAAGCGGTCCTTCAGATAGCTCCGTTGAGGGTGTCCGAGTGGCCCCTCACCTGACTTCTGATCAGCAGGCTGAGGTGAAAAGTTTGCTTAGGCAGTTTTCCCCCCTGTTTTCACAGTCGCCTGGTTTGACACCTTGGTGCAAACATAACATTGACACAGGAGACAGTGTACCTACCAAAAGTAGGGGATACAGGATGTCGGATAAAGTACGGTCTTATATTAAGACCGAGGTCAACAAGATGTTAGACCTTGGGGTGATTGAACCCTCTAGTAGTCCTTGGTCCAGTCCTGTGGTTCTGGTTCCAAAAGCAGGCACTTCTGAATTGAGGTTCTGCGTGGATTACAGGGCTCTGAATGCTGTCACCAAGACAGACGCTCACCCCTTGCCTCGAACTGACGAGCTGGTGGATACCTTGGGTGCCTCCAAGTACCTCAGCACGTTTGACCTGACTGCGGGCTATTGGCAAATAGCTTTAGCAGAACATGCCAAGGAGAAGACAGCATTTTCAACTCCCGACGGGCTTTACCAATTCCGGGTAATGCCGTTCGGATTGAAGAATGCACCTGCCACTTTCCAGAGGCTTGTGAATCATGTGTTGAATGGGTTGGACGAATTCTGTCTTGCATATCTGGACGATATAGCAGTTTTCAGTGCCACCTGGGAAGACCATGTGAAACACCTCGGGATTGTGCTCCAGGCTCTTCAGAAAGCCCACTTGACCATAAAGGCGAGTAAATGCCAGATTGGACAAGGCTCAGTGGTTTACCTTGGGCATGAAGTAGGTGGAGGAAGGATACAGCCTCTCCCCAGTAAAGTACAAGCAGTACAAGACTGGCCTACCCCCACTACACAAACCCAAGTGAGAGCCTTCTTAGGACTCACGGGTTATTACCGCAATTTTATGGCAGACTATGGCACCATAGCTGCTCCTCTGACTGCCCTCACAACTCCGAAGAAACCCAAGAAGGTAACTTGGACTGACGAGTGTGAGAAGGCCTTCAATGGCTTGAAAGACTCCTTGTGCCAGGCCCCTGTGCTCAGGGCCCCTGATTATCAAAGACCTTTTATCGTGCAGACGGATGCCTCTGACACTGGGATAGGAGCTGTACTATCACAAGTAGATGAGAAGGGTAAGGAACACCCTATCGGTTTTATTAGTCGCCAGCTTAAGGACAGAGAGCTCAGATGGTCCACGGTAGAGAAAGAATGTTTCTCTGTTGTGTGGGCCCTAAGGAAGCTGCGGCCCTACCTCTATGGGACCCACTTCACTGTGCAGACTGACCATAAGCCGTTAAAGTGGCTAATGAACATGAAGGGGGAGAATCCAAAGTTGCTTAGGTGGTCCATAAGTCTACAAGGCTTCGACTTCACTATTGAGCATAGGCCAGGTGTCCAACATAGCAATGCTGATGGGTTGTCCAGAATGTTTTACCGACCTGAACAAGAGACTCATCCAGGGGTGGATTAGTTCCCCCTGTCCATAGTCTGGGAGGGGCGAGTGTTAGGAAAGATTTCGTTATTGTAGGGAACTTTCCTTCCATGTGGCAACCCCTAAACTTTTTGCTATTGTTTTCAACCTGTTTTCTTGACTTTGCCAGAGAAGTGCAGCCTTCTGCTGTACTCCTCTGGGCTTTCGCTCCTTTCTTACGGGGAAACTGACATGCCCTTAAGACAGTCAGTACCGGGGAACGCTGTTTCCCGTAGTTTCTTTTATCGTGTCGCCATTTTAGTGCAACACGACACAAGAGGGCACTGTAAGCTAAGTTACAGCTCTCTTGGGTCTCTAGCCTTCTACAGACCCTAGACACTCTTATAGGATGGTTTTTGGATCGGTGCAAGTCATTCAGGGACTGGGCTGGTGGCAGCGATCATTTGGTTTATTTTGAGCTCCTTTTGCCGTTCTGAGCACCTTTTTGCCGCGAACACAAAAGGGTGGCCCGGCTACACAAAATGGCCGGACCACGAGGCTCCTTTGTCTAGTCCACTGTCCGTCTTGCTCCCTTTACCTTCCCCCGGGTCAGGCGACCCGGGGCCTTCCTTATTTGGGCATGTAGTTTCCCGCGAAACACGGTTGCTTTCGCGGGCTTCTACATGTCGTTTGAGTGCCCCCAGGATGTGGGCTGGGCTGTCTGGTCCCAATACACATCCTGGGTGCCAGAGAGTCTAGGGTGGTGTGAATGCCTGGGACCACCGTGGTCCGTGATTGGTCCACGTATGGTATGTGTGTTGATGAGCGGATCTCCCATTGGCTCCCCTCCGTTTTGGCGCGAAGGGAACCGTGGATAAGAGGGAGCTGGAAACACCACTACCATGTCGATCTCCTGAGTTCTTACGAACCCAGGGATACAGGAGCCAAGTATCCTGCGAACACGAGGCTGGACCGAGGAATCGCTGGTGACCCCCTGAAGAACTTCTGCTCCTCATTGCTGTCGTCCGGTGAAGCCCTTTCCACCTAAGATCGAACAAGAAGGCCTGTACTGGCGCTTCGACCTATTGGAATAGCAGGACCAGCTATTCCCGGCACCTTCATCAACTCCTGCTGTAAGCCTTCGGAAGTGTCTCTGGGCCATCCAGTTGACTGACCAGCTTACTAAGGAGGCCTGCTCTGTAATCGCCGACAGGTTGGGTGGTATTCTGAGTCCGGGGCACGCTCACACGCTTCGTTTGCTTAGCAACCCTAAGCTAGAGGTGAGCAGTGCTCGTTTGGCTTGAATACACCCGGCCGTTCCGTTGCCCTGCTGTGGCGACAAAACTGTGCTTGTTTCTTCGATCGGGACGTCTTTTTACTCTGCACGACGACGAGACGTTCCCTGCTCTTCAGAACCTGCCAGAAGCTGCATCTATCGAGGAGAAGCTCGGGCCTGCTTGCTTCGGGGACCGGTGAGTAGATTAGCTAGGATCTGGTCGCCCTCCTGCAGTGCCCTTTGCTTTTCCCCGCTGTGAATACAGCACCCCTTGTCCGTACTCGCGCCCTGCTTCTGCCTCACAGTGGAGGCTGCGCTAGAGTCGCGGACCGTGTTCTCCTTCATTAGAGCTCCCTACAGAGCTGTTCAACGTCCTCCGAAGAGCTTCACCTTCTGCCCATTGGCACCGGCGTGTGCAGGTACTTTTGAGCGCTAGGCTCCACTCTTCGTAGGGATTGGACTACCATCCAGTTAGGGGCCTCAGAAGGCGGACATATCACTCGCATTGGTTCGCACTGCCTGTTTTCCTTCCCCTGCAGGTGGATAACATATTTCGTGCTGCTAATGCTGTGAAACTGTGTATTCTGTATATATATTGGGTGGATAGTGTATGTGTTGGTTTAATATCGTTGTATATTGCTGCTTTTACTGTGGTTATTAGTTTCAAGGCCTTATAATAAATGTGTATCTATTTTTGATATAAACAACTGTTTGGAGTAGTTTGTAAGCGCTCTTGCTTTGTGTGCTCATTGCGGGCTTTCAGTCACACTCACCCCTCTTGAGACCTAGTCTTGACCGCCGCGATCGCTACCTTGATTGGTCTGGCTTGTCCAGAGGTTACCCTGTTCCAAGTAATTAGGTTGGCCTTCTGAACTTCTGCGCCACCAGGACAGAGTTCAGAAATCCGTCTTAACACCTAAGCAAACTTTTCACCTCAGCCTGCTGATCAGAAGTCAGGTGAGGGGCCACTCGGACACCCTCAACGGAGCTATCTGAAGGACCGCTTTGGAACAGGTCGGGAAGAGGTTCTGACTCCTCTTCCTCAACGTCTGACGCCAGTAGCAGTGCTGCGATTTCGACTCTTGGGACGAAAGCCTTCAGCCTATTTACGTGGAACACTTTTGGAGCCTGTCCAGGCCTTCCAAGGTCCACTAAATAGTTCACCTCACCCAGGGGCTCCACCACTGTGTAAGGGCCTGACCATTTGTCCTGTAAAGCGCGAGGCCTTATAGGGTTCATGATCAGGACTTGCTGACCAGGGGTAAAGTGAATTAAGGAAGCTTTCTGGTCGTACCAATGTTTCACCAGCGCTTGTCCGGCCTTCAACTTTTCACTAGCCAAGCCCATCAGGAGTACCATCCGTTTTCTGAGCCCTAGCACATAGTCAACTACATTGGTAGTAACAGGGGGAGTGGGCATCTCCCATCCCTCTTTGACGATGGCTAAGGGTCCCCGTACGGGATGACCGAACAGAAGTTCGAAGGGGCTGAAGCCAACACCCTCCTGTGGTACCTCTCTGTAGGCAAACAACAAGCATGGTAAAAGAAGGTCCCATTTCCTCCTCTGGGGCTCCTCCAGAGCCCCAATCATGCTCTTTAGCGTTCTGTTGAAACGCTCCACCAGACCATTGGTCTGGGGGTGGTATGCAGAAGAGAACTTGTAGGTGACCCCACATTCTTTCCACATAGCCTGCATATACTTCGACATAAAGTTGCTGCCACGATCTGACACAACTTCTTTAGGGAAGCCAACCCTAGTAAATATGCCGAGTAACGCTTTTGCAACTGACTTGGCAGTTACAGTCTTTAATGGGATGGCCTCAGGATACCTGGTTGCATGGTCGACCAGCACCAGGATAAACCTATTGCCTGAGGATGTTTGCGGGTCAAGGGGACCAACGATGTCGATCCCTACCCTTTCAAATGGTACCCCCACAACTGGGAGCGGTACCAACGGAGCTTGGATTGTCGCGCCAACCTTACCAGACAACTGGCAGGAGGCACAACTCCTGCAGTGACTTTCTACTTTACTGCGTGTCCTGGTTGGAATAACCTGAAAACGCCTTAGCTCGTGCGCAACACTGGATACCTTCAGTCGTATCCCACCGCTGTACACCAATTTGTTAAGACGGATTTCTGAACTCTGTCCTGGTGGCGCAGAAGTTCAGAAGGCCAACCTAATTACTTGGAACAGGGTAACCTCTGGACAAGCCAGACCAATCAAGGTAGCGATCGCGGCGGTCAAGACTAGGTCTCAAGAGGGGTGAGGGTGACTGAAAGCCCGCAATGAGCACACAAAGCAAGAGCGCTTACAAACTACTCCAAACAGTTGTTTATATCAAAAATAGATACACATTTATTATAAGGCCTCAAAACTAATGACCACAGTAAAAGCAGCAACATACAACGATATTAAACCAACACATACACTATCCACCCAATATATATACAGAATACACAGTTTCACAGCATTAGCAGCACGAAATATGTTATCCACCTGCAGGGGAAGGAAAACAGGCAGTGCGAACCAATGCTTGTGATATGTCCGCCTTCTGAGGCCCCTAACTAGATGGTAGTCCAATCCCTACGAAGAGTGGAGCCTAGCGCTCAAAAGTACCTGCACACGCCGGTGCCAATGGGCAGAAGGTGAAGCTCTTCGGAGGACGTTGGACGCTCTGTAGGGAGCTCTAATGAAGGAGAACACGGTCCGCGACTCTAGCGCAGCCTCCACTGTGAGGCAGAAGCAGGGCGCGAGTACGGACAAGGGGTGCTGTATTTACAGCGGGGAAAAGCAAGGGGCACTGCAGGAGGGCGACCAGATCCTAGCTAATCTACTCACCGGTCCCCGAAGCAAGCAGGCCCGAGCTTCTCCTCGATAGATGCAGCTTCTGGCAGGTTCTGAAGAGCAGGGAACGTCTCGTCGTCGTGCAGAGTAAAAAGACGTCCCGATCGAAGAAACAAGCACAGTTTTGTCGCCACCGCAGGGCAACGGGACGGCCGGGTGTATTCAAGCCAAACGAGCACTGCTCACCTCTAGCTTAGGACTGCTAAGCAAACGAAGCGTGTGAGCATGCCCCGGACTCAGAATACCACCCAACCTGTCGGCGATTACAGAGCAGGACTCCTTAGTAAGCTGGTCAGTCAACTGGATGGCCCAGAGACACTTCCGAAGGCTTACGGCAGGAGTTGATGAAGGTGCCGGGAATAGCTGGTCCTGCTATTCCAATAGGTCGAAGCGCCAGTACAGGCCTTCTTGTTCGATCTTAGGTGGAAAGGGCTTCACCGGACGACAGCAATGAGGAGCAGAAGTTCTTCAGGGGGTCACCAGCGATTCCTCGGTCCAGCCTCGTGTTCGCAGGATACTTGGCTCCTGTATCCCTGGGTTCGTAAGAACTCAGGAGATCGACATGGTAGTGGTGTTTCCAGCTCCCTCTTATCCACGGTTCCCTTCGCGCCAAAACGGAGGGGAGCCAATGGGAGATCCGCTCATCAACACACATACCATACGTGGACCAATCACGGACCACAGTGGTCCCAGGCATTCACACCACCCTAGACTCTCTGGCACCCAGGATGTGTATTGGGACCAGACAGCCCAGCCCACATCCTGGGGGCACTCAAACGACATGTAGAAGCCCGCGAAAGCAACCGTGTTTCGCGGGAAACTACATGCCCAAATAAGGAAGGCCCCGGGTCGCCTGACCCGGGGGAAGGTAAAGGGAGCAAGACGGACAGTGGACGAGACAAAGGAGCCTCGTGGTCCGGCCATTTTGGGTAGCCGGGCCACCCTTTTGTGTTCGCGGCAAAAAGGTGCTCAGAACGGCAAAAGGAGCTCAAAATAAACCAAATGATCGCTGCCACCAGCCCAGTCCCTGAATGACTTGCACCGATCCAAAAACCATCCTACAAGAGTGTCTAGGGTCTGTAGAAGGCTAGAGACCCAAGAGAGCGGTAACTTAGTTTACAGTGCCCTCTTGTGTCGTGTTGCACTAAAATGGCGACACGATAAAAGAAACTACGGGAAACAGCGTTCCCCGGTACTGACTGTCTTAAGGGCATGTCAGTTTCCCCGTAAGAAAGGAGCGAAAGCCCAGAGGAGTACAGCAGAAGGCTGCACTTCTCTGGCAAAGTCAAGAAAACAGGTTGAAAACAATAGCAAAAAGTTTAGGGGTTGCCACATGGAAGGAAAGTTCCCTACAATAACGAAATCTTTCCTAACAATCACATCTCATGATAAAGGAAGGGTCTAAGGTTTGGAATGGGAAGGATTTGGATATCACATCTCATGTTAGTGGACCGGTCTCAGGTTTGGTATTAGAAGCATTGAGATATCAAGTCTCATGGTATAGGACGGGAGTTTGATATCACATCTCATGCCATGGTATGGGTCTCAGGTTTTGTAGGAGCATTGGGATATCACATCTCATGCTATCAGAAGGGTATCAGGATTGGATTTGGAAGGAGTTGGATATCCCATCTCATGCTATAGGAAGGGTCTCAGGTTGGAATAGAAGGAGTTGGATATCACATGTCATGTTATAGGAAGGGTCTCAGGATTGGAATGGGAAGGACTTGGATATCACATCTCATGTTATAGGAAGGATCTCAGGTTTTGTATTAGAAGCATTGAGATATCACATCTCTGCTATCGGAAGGGTCTAAGTATTGGATTGGGAAGGAATTGGATATCCCTTCTCATGCTATAGGAAGGGTCTCAGGTTGGAATGGGTAGGAGTTGGATATCACATCTCATGTTATAGGAAGGGTCTCAAGATTGAAATGGGAAGGATTTGGATATCACATCTCTTGCTATAGGAAGGGTCTCAGGTTTTCTATTAGAAACATTGTGATATGACATCTCATGCTATAGGAAGGGTTTCAGTATTGGAATGGGAAGGATTTGGATATCACATCTCATGCTAAAGGAAGGGTCTCAGGTTTGGAAGGGGAAGGATTTGGATATCATATCTCATGTTATAGGACGTATCTCATGTTATAGGACGGGTCCCAGGTTTGGTATTAGAAGCATTGAGATATCACATCTCATGGTATAGGAAGGGTCTCAGGATTGGAATGGGAAGGATTTGGATCTCCCTTCTCATGCTACAGGAAGGGTCTCAGGTTGGAATGGGAAGGAGTTGGATATCACATCTCGTTATAGAAAGGGTCTCAGGATTGGAATGGGAAGGAATTGGATATCACATCTCTTGCTATAGGAGGTGTCTCAGGATTGGAATGGGAAGGAGTTGGATATCACGTCTCATGTTATAGGAAGGGTCTCAGGATTGGAATGGGAAGGAGTTGAATATCACATCTCATGCTAAAGGAAGGGTATCAGGTTTGATAGAAGCATTGAGATATCACATCTCATGCTATAGGAAGGAACTCAGGATTGGAATGGGAAGGAGTTGGATATCACATCTAATGCCATAGGAAGGGTCATCAGGTTTGGTATAAGCATTGAGATATCACATCTCTGCTATCGGAAGGGTCTAAGGATTGGATTGGGAAGGAGTTGGATATCACGTCTCATGTTATAGGAAGGGTCTCAGGTTGGAATAGAAGGAGTTGGATATCACATCTCATGTTATAGGAAGGGTCTCAGGATTGGAATGGGAAGGACTTGGATATCACATCTCATGTTATAGGAAGGATCTCAGGTTTTGTATTAGAAGCATTGAGATATCACATCTCATGCTATAGGAAGGGTCTCAGGATTGGAATGTGAAGGATTTGGATATCACATCTCATGCTAAAGGAAGGGTCTCAGGTTTGGTATAAGCATTGAGATATCACATCTCTGCTATCGGAAGGGTCTAAGGATTGGATTGGGAAGGAATTGGATATCCCTTCTCATGCTATAGGAAGGGTCTCAGGTTGGAATGGGTAGGAGTTGGATATCACATCTCATGTTATAGGAAGGGTCTCAAGATTGAAATGGGAAGGATTTGGATATCACATCTCATGCTAAAGGAAGGGTCTCAGGTTTGGAAGGGGAAGGATTTGGATATCATATCTCATGTTATAGGACGTATCTCCTGTTATTGAGATATCACATCTCATGCTATCGGAAGGGTCTCAGGATTGGATTGGGAAGGAGTTGGATATCCCTTCTCATGCTATAGGAAGGGTCTCAGGATTTGAATGGCAAGGAGTTGGATATCACATCTCATGCCATAGGAAGGGTCTCAGGTTTGGTATAAGCATTGAGATATCACATCTCTGCTATCGGAAGGGTCTCAGGATTGGAATGGGAAGGAGTTGGATATTCCCATCTCATGTTATAGGAAGGGTCTCAGGTTTGGTATTAGAAGCATTGAGATATCACATCTCATGCTATAGGAAGGGTCTCAGGATTGGAATGGGAAGGACTTGGATATCACATCTCATGCTATAGGGAGGGTCTCAAGTTTGATATTAGAAGCTTTGAGATATCACATCTCATGATATCGGAAGGGTCTCAGGATTGGAATGGGAAGGAGTTGGATATCACATCTCATGATAAAGGAAGGGTCTAAGGTTTGGAAGGGGAAGGATTTGGACATCACATCTCATGTGATTGGAAGGATCTGAGGTTTGGTATTAGAAGCATTGAGATATCACATCTCATGCTATCGGAAGGGTCTCAGGTTTGGTATAAGCATTGAGATATCACATCTCTGCTATCGGAAGGGTCTCAGAATTGGAATGGGAAGGATTTGGATATCACATCTCATGTTATAGGAAGGGTCTCAGGTTTGGTATTAGAAGCATTGAGATATCACATCTCATGCTATAGGAAGGGTCTCAGGAATGGAATGGGAAGGACTTGGATATCACATCTCATGATAAAGGAAGGGTCTAAGGTTTGGAAGGGGAAGGATTTGGATATCACATCTCATGTTAGTGGACCGGTCTCAGGTTTGGTATTAGAAGCATTGAGATATCAAGTCTCATGGTATAGGACGGGAGTTTGATATCACATCTCATGCCATGGTATGGGTCTCAGGTTTTGTAGAAGCATTGGGATATCACATCTCATGCTATCAGAAGGGTATCAGGATTGGATTTGGAAGGAGTTGGATATCCCATCTCATGCTATAGGAAGGGTCTCAGGTTGGAATAGAAGGAGTTGGATATCACATGTCATGTTATAGGAAGGGTCTCAGGATTGGAATGGGAAGGACTTGGATATCACATCTCATGTTATAGGAAGGATCTCAGGTTTTGTATTAGAAGCATTGAGATATCACATCTCTGCTATCGGAAGGGTCTAAGTATTGGATTGGGAAGGAATTGGATATAATAATAATAATAATAATAATTAGGCTTTTATATAGCGCTACAAACCCTCAGGTATCCGAGCGCTGCTTATTATTACCCACGGTGTGTGGTGCTCATTTATCGACCTCGGAAGGATGAAAGGCTGAGTTTGGCCCCGCCGGGATTCGAACCTGCGTTAACAGGCTCTGCACGGGTGTCAAAGCGAGCGCTCTACTCGCTGTGCCACTTGACCGGATATCCCTTCTCATGCTATAGGAAGGGTCTCAGGTTGGAATGGGTAGGAGTTGGATATCACATCTCATGTTATAGGAAGGGTCTCAAGATTGAAATGGGAAGGATTTGGATATCACATCTCTTGCTATAGGAAGGGTCTCAGGTTTTCTATTAGAAACATTGTGATATGACATCTCATGCTATAGGAAGGGTTTCAGTATTGGAATGGGAAGGATTTGGATATCACATCTCATGCTAAAGGAAGGGTCTCAGGTTTGGAAGGGGAAGGATTTGGATATCATATCTCATGTTATAGGACGTATCTCATGTTATAGGACGGGTCCCAGGTTTGGTATTAGAAGCATTGAGATATCACATCTCATGGTATAGGAAGGGTCTCAGGATTGGAATGGGAAGGATTTGGATCTCCCTTCTCATGCTACAGGAAGGGTCTCAGGTTGGAATGGGAAGGAGTTGGATATCACATCTCGTTATAGAAAGGGTCTCAGGATTGGAATGGGAAGGAATTGGATATCACATCTCTTGCTATAGGAGGTGTCTCAGGATTGGAATGGGAAGGAGTTGGATATCACGTCTCATGTTATAGGAAGGGTCTCAGGATTGGAATGGGAAGGAGTTGAATATCACATCTCATGCTAAAGGAAGGGTATCAGGTTTGATAGAAGCATTGAGATATCACATCTCATGCTATAGGAAGGAACTCAGGATTGGAATGGGAAGGAGTTGGATATCACATCTAATGCCATAGGAAGGGTCATCAGGTTTGGTATAAGCATTGAGATATCACATCTCTGCTATCGGAAGGGTCTAAGGATTGGATTGGGAAGGAGTTGGATATCACGTCTCATGTTATAGGAAGGGTCTCAGGTTGGAATAGAAGGAGTTGGATATCACATCTCATGTTATAGGAAGGGTCTCAGGATTGGAATGGGAAGGACTTGGATATCACATCTCATGTTATAGGAAGGATCTCAGGTTTTGTATTAGAAGCATTGAGATATCACATCTCATGCTATAGGAAGGGTCTCAGGATTGGAATGTGAAGGATTTGGATATCACATCTCATGCTAAAGGAAGGGTCTCAGGTTTGGTATAAGCATTGAGATATCACATCTCTGCTATCGGAAGGGTCTAAGGATTGGATTGGGAAGGAATTGGATATCCCTTCTCATGCTATAGGAAGGGTCTCAGGTTGGAATGGGTAGGAGTTGGATATCACATCTCATGTTATAGGAAGGGTCTCAAGATTGAAATGGGAAGGATTTGGATATCACATCTCATGCTAAAGGAAGGGTCTCAGGTTTGGAAGGGGAAGGATTTGGATATCATATCTCATGTTATAGGACGTATCTCCTGTTATTGAGATATCACATCTCATGCTATCGGAAGGGTCTCAGGATTGGATTGGGAAGGAGTTGGATATCCCTTCTCATGCTATAGGAAGGGTCTCAGGATTTGAATGGCAAGGAGTTGGATATCACATCTCATGCCATAGGAAGGGTCTCAGGTTTGGTATAAGCATTGAGATATCACATCTCTGCTATCGGAAGGGTCTCAGGATTGGAATGGGAAGGAGTTGGATATTCCCATCTCATGTTATAGGAAGGGTCTCAGGTTTGGTATTAGAAGCATTGAGATATCACATCTCATGCTATAGGAAGGGTCTCAGGATTGGAATGGGAAGGACTTGGATATCACATCAGATTATAGGGAGGGTCTCAAGTTTGATATTAGAAGCTTTGAGATATCACATCTCATGATATCGGAAGGGTCTCAGGATTGGAATGGGAAGGAGTTGGATATCACATCTCATGATAAAGGAAGGGTCTAAGGTTTGGAAGGGGAAGGATTTGGACATCACATCTCATGTGATTGGAAGGATCTGAGGTTTGGTATTAGAAGCATTGAGATATCACATCTCATGCTATCGGAAGGGTCTCAGGTTTGGTATAAGCATTGAGATATCACATCTCTGCTATCGGAAGGGTCTCAGGATTGGAATGGGAAGGATTTGGATATCACATCTCATGTTATAGGAAGGGTCTCAGGTTTGGTATTAGAAGCATTGAGATATCACATCTCATGCTATAGGAAGGGTCTCAGGAATGGAATGGGAAGGACTTGGATATCACATCTCATGATAAAGGAAGGGTCTAAGGTTTGGAAGGGGAAGGATTTGGATATCACATCTCATGTTAGTGGACCGGTCTCAGGTTTGGTATTAGAAGCATTGAGATATCAAGTCTCATGGTATAGGACGGGAGTTTGATATCACATCTCATGCCATGGTATGGGTCTCAGGTTTTGTAGAAGCATTGGGATATCACATCTCATGCTATCAGAAGGGTATCAGGATTGGATTTGGAAGGAGTTGGATATCCCATCTCATGCTATAGGAAGGGTCTCAGGTTGGAATAGAAGGAGTTGGATATCACATGTCATGTTATAGGAAGGGTCTCAGGATTGGAATGGGAAGGACTTGGATATCACATCTCATGTTATAGGAAGGATCTCAGGTTTTGTATTAGAAGCATTGAGATATCACATCTCTGCTATCGGAAGGATCTAAGTATTGGATTGGGAAGGAATTGGATATCCCTTCTCATGCTATAGGAAGGGTCTCAGGTTGGAATGGGTAGGAGTTGGATATCACATCTCTTGCTATAGGAAGGGTCTCAGGTTTTCTATTAGAAAAATTGTGATATGACATCTCATGCTATAGGAAGGGTTTCAGTATTGGAATGGGAAGGATTTGGATATCACATCTCATGCTAAAGGAAGGGTCTCAGGTTTGGAAGGGGAAGGATTTGGATATCATATCTCATGTTATAGGACGTATCTCATGTTATAGGACGGGTCCCAGGTTTGGTATTAGAAGCATTGAGATATCACATCTCATGGTATAGGAAGGGTCTCAGGATTGGAATGGGAAGGATTTGGATCTCCCTTCTCATGCTACAGGAAGGGTCTCAGGTTGGAATGGGAAGGAGTTGGATATCACATCTCGTTATAGAAAGGGTCTCAGGATTGGAATGGGAAGGAATTGGATATCACATCTCTTGCTATAGGAGGTGTCTCAGGATTGGAATGGGAAGGAGTTGGATATCACGTCTCATGTTATAGGAAGGGTCTCAGGATTGGAATTGGAAGGAGTTGAATATCACATCTCATGCTAAAGGAAGGGTATCAGGTTTGATAGAAGCATTGAGATATCACATCTCATGCTATAGGAAGGAACTCAGGATTGGAATGGGAAGGAGTTGGATATCACATCTAATGCCATAGGAAGGGTCATCAGGTTTGGTATAAGCATTGAGATATCACATCTCTGCTATCGGAAGGGTCTAAGGATTGGATTGGGAAGGAGTTGGATATCACGTCTCATGTTATAGGAAGGGTCTCAGGTTGGAATAGAAGGAGTTGGATATCACATCTCATGTTATAGGAAGGGTCTCAGGATTGGAATGGGAAGGACTTGGATATCACATCTCATGTTATACGAAGGATCTCAGGTTTTGTATTAGAAGCATTGAGATATCACATCTCATGCTATAGGAAGGGTCTCAGGATTGGAATGTGAAGGATTTGGATATCACATCTCATGCTAAAGGAAGGGTCTCAGGTTTGGTATAAGCATTGAGATATCACATCTCTGCTATCGGAAGGGTCTAAGGATTGGATTGGGAAGGAATTGGATATCCCTTCTCATGCTATAGGAAGGGTCTCAGGTTGGAATGGGTAGGAGTTGGATATCACATCTCATGTTATAGGAAGGGTCTCAAGATTGAAATGGGAAGGATTTGGATATCACATCTCATGCTAAAGGAAGGGTCTCAGGTTTGGAAGGGGAAGGATTTGGATATCATATCTCATGTTATAGGACGTATCTCCTGTTATTGAGATATCACATCTCATGCTATCGGAAGGGTCTCAGGATTGGATTGGGAAGGAGTTGGATATCCCTTCTCATGCTATAGGAAGGGTCTCAGGATTTGAATGGCAAGGAGTTGGATATCACATCTCATGCCATAGGAAGGGTCTCAGGTTTGGTATAAGCATTGAGATATCACATCTCTGCTATCGGAAGGGTCTCAGGATTGGAATGGGAAGGAGTTGGATATTCCCATCTCATGTTATAGGAAGGGTCTCAGGTTTGGTATTAGAAGCATTGAGATATCACATCTCATGCTATAGGAAGGGTCTCAGGATTGGAATGGGAAGGACTTGGATATCACATCTCATGCTATAGGGAGGGTCTCAAGTTTGATATTAGAAGCTTTGAGATATCACATCTCATGATATCGGAAGGGTCTCAGGATTGGAATGGGAAGGAGTTGGATATCACATCTCATGATAAAGGAAGGGTCTAAGGTTTGGAAGGGGAAGGATTTGGACATCACATCTCATGTGATTGGAAGGATCTGAGGTTTGGTATTAGAAGCATTGAGATATCACATCTCATGCTATCGGAAGGGTCTCAGGTTTGGTATAAGCATTGAGATATCACATCTCTGCTATCGGAAGGGTCTCAGGATTGGAATGGGAAGGATTTGGATATCACATCTCATGTTATAGGAAGGGTCTCAGGTTTGGTATTAGAAGCATTGAGATATCACATCTCATGCTATAGGAAGGGTCTCAGGAATGGAATGGGAAGGACTTGGATATCACATCTCATGATAAAGGAAGGGTCTAAGGTTTGGAAGGGGAAGGATTTGGATATCACATCTCATGTTAGTGGACCGGTCTCAGGTTTGGTATTAGAAGCATTGAGATATCAAGTCTCATGGTATAGGACGGGAGTTTGATATCACATCTCATGCTATCGGAAGGGTCTCAGGATTGGATTGGGAAGGAGTTGGATATCCCTTCTCATGCTATAGGAAGGGTCTCAGGATTTGAATGGCAAGGAGTTGGATATCACATCTCATGCCATAGGAAGGGTCTCAGGTTTGGTATAAGCATTGAGATATCACATCTCTGCTATCGGAAGGGTCTCAGGATTGGAATGGGAAGGAGTTGGATATTCCCATCTCATGTTATAGGAAGGGTCTCAGGTTTGGTATTAGAAGCATTGAGATATCACATCTCATGCTATAGGAAGGGTCTCAGGATTGGAATGGGAAGGACTTGGATATCACATCTCATGCTATAGGGAGGGTCTCAAGTTTGATATTAGAAGCTTTGAGATATCACATCTCATGATATCGGAAGGGTCTCAGGATTGGAATGGGAAGGAGTTGGATATCACATCTCATGATAAAGGAAGGGTCTAAGGTTTGGAAGGGGAAGGATTTGGACATCACATCTCATGTGATTGGAAGGATCTGAGGTTTGGTATTAGAAGCATTGAGATATCACATCTCATGCTATCGGAAGGGTCTCAGGTTTGGTATAAGCATTGAGATATCACATCTCTGCTATCGGAAGGGTCTCAGGATTGGAATGGGAAGGATTTGGATATCACATCTCATGTTATAGGAAGGGTCTCAGGTTTGGTATTAGAAGCATTGAGATATCACATCTCATGCTATAGGAAGGGTCTCAGGAATGGAATGGGAAGGACTTGGATATCACATCTCATGATAAAGGAAGGGTCTAAGGTTTGGAAGGGGAAGGATTTGGATATCACATCTCATGTTAGTGGACCGGTCTCAGGTTTGGTATTAGAAGCATTGAGATATCAAGTCTCATGGTATAGGACGGGAGTTTGATATCACATCTCATGCCATGGTATGGGTCTCAGGTTTTGTAGGAGCATTGGGATATCACATCTCATGCTATCAGAAGGGTATCAGGATTGGATTTGGAAGGAGTTGGATATCCCATCTCATGCTATAGGAAGGGTCTCAGGTTGGAATAGAAGGAGTTGGATATCACATGTCATGTTATAGGAAGGGTCTCAGGATTGGAATGGGAAGGACTTGGATATCACATCTCATGTTATAGGAAGGATCTCAGGTTTTGTATTAGAAGCATTGAGATATCACATCTCTGCTATCGGAAGGGTCTAAGTATTGGATTGGGAAGGAATTGGATATCCCTTCTCATGCTATAGGAAGGGTCTCAGGTTGGAATGGGTAGGAGTTGGATATCACATCTCATGTTATAGGAAGGGTCTCAAGATTGAAATGGGAAGGATTTGGATATCACATCTCTTGCTATAGGAAGGGTCTTAGGTTTTCTATTAGAAACATTGTGATATGACATCTCATGCTATAGGAAGGGTTTCAGTATTGGAATGGGAAGGATTTGGATATCACATCTCATGCTAAAGGAAGGGTCTCAGGTTTGGAAGGGGAAGGATTTGGATATCATATCTCATGTTATAGGACGTATCTCATGTTATAGGACGGGTCCCAGGTTTGGTATTAGAAGCATTGAGATATCACATCTCATGGTATAGGAAGGGTCTCAGGATTGTAATGGGAAGGAGTTGGATCTCCCTTCTCATGCTACAGGAAGGGTCTCAGGTTGGAATGGGAAGGAGTTGGATATCACATCTCGTTATAGAAAGGGTCTCAGGATTGGAATGGGAAGGAATTGGATATCACATCTCTTGCTATAGGAGGTGTCTCAGGATTGGAATGGGAAGGAGTTGGATATCACGTCTCATGTTATAGGAAGGGTCTCAGGATTGGAATGGGAAGGAGTTGAATATCACATCTCATGCTAAAGGAAGGGTATCAGGTTTGATAGAAGCATTGAGATATCACATCTCATGCTATAGCAAGGAACTCAGGATTGGAATGGGAAGGAGTTGGATATCACATCTAATGCCATAGGAAGGGTCATCAGGTTTGGTATAAGCATTGAGATATCACATCTCTGCTATCGGAAGGGTCTAAGGATTGGATTGGGAAGGAGTTGGATATCACGTCTCATGTTATAGGAAGGGTCTCAGGTTGGAATAGAAGGAGTTGGATATCACATCTCATGCTATAGGAAGGGTCTCAGGATTGGAATGGGAAGGACTTGGATATCACATCTCATGTTATAGGAAGGATCTCAGGTTTTGTATTAGAAGCATTGAGATATCACATCTCATGCTATAGGAAGGGTCTCAGGATTGGAATGTGAAGGATTTGGATATCACATCTCATGCTAAAGGAAGGGTCTCAGGTTTGGTATAAGCATTGAGATATCACATCTCTGCTATCGGAAGGGTCTAAGGATTGGATTGGGAAGGAATTGGATATCCCTTCTCATGCTATAGGAAGGGTCTCAGGTTGGAATGGGTAGGAGTTGGATATCACATCTCATGTTATAGGAAGGGTCTCAAGATTGAAATGGGAAGGATTTGGATATCACATCTCATGCTAAAGGAAGGGTCTCAGGTTTGGAAGGGGAAGGATTTGGATATCATATCTCATGTTATAGGACGTATCTCCTGTTATTGAGATATCACATCTCATGCTATCGGAAGGGTCTCAGGATTGGATTGGGAAGGAGTTGGATATCCCTTCTCATGCTATAGGAAGGGTCTCAGGATTTGAATGGCAAGGAGTTGGATATCACATCTCATGCCATAGGAAGGGTCTCAGGTTTGGTATAAGCATTGAGATATCACATCTCTGCTATCGGAAGGGTCTCAGGATTGGAATGGGAAGGAGTTGGATATTCCCATCTCATGTTATAATAATAATAATAATAATAATAATTATTAGGCTTTTATATAGCGCTACAAACCCTCAGGTATCTGAGCGCTGCTTATTATTACCCACGGTGTGTGGTGCTCATTTATCGACCTCGGAAGGATGAAAGGCTGAGTTTGGCCCCGCCGGGATTCGAACCTGCGTTAACAGGCTCTGCACGGGTGTCAAAGCGGGCGCACTACTCGCTGTGCCAATTGACCGGGAAAGTCTCAGGTTTGGTATTAGAAGCATTGAGATATCACATCTCATGCTATAGGAAGGGTCTCAGGATTGGAATGGGAAGGACTTGGATATCACATCTCATGCTATAGGGAGGGTCTCAAGTTTGATATTAGAAGCTTTGAGATATCACATCTCATGATATCGGAAGGGTCTCAGGATTGGAATGGGAAGGAGTTGGATATCACATCTCATGATAAAGGAAGGGTCTAAGGTTTGGAAGGGGAAGGATTTGGACATCACATCTCATGTGATTGGAAGGATCTGAGGTTTGGTATTAGAAGCATTGAGATATCACATCTCATGCTATCGGAAGGGTCTCAGGTTTGGTATAAGCATTGAGATATCACATCTCTGCTATCGGAAGGGTCTCAGAATTGGAATGGGAAGGATTTGGATATCACATCTCATGTTATAGGAAGGGTCTCAGGTTTGGTATTAGAAGCATTGAGATATCACATCTCATGCTATAGGAAGGGTCTCAGGAATGGAATGGGAAGGACTTGGATATCACATCTCATGATAAAGGAAGGGTCTAAGGTTTGGAAGGGGAAGGATTTGGATATCACATCTCATGTTAGTGGACCGGTCTCAGGTTTGGTATTAGAAGCATTGAGATATCAAGTCTCATGGTATAGGACGGGAGTTTGATATCACATCTCATGCCATGGTATGGGTCTCAGGTTTTGTAGAAGCATTGGGATATCACATCTCATGCTATCAGAAGGGTATCAGGATTGGATTTGGAAGGAGTTGGATATCCCATCTCATGCTATAGGAAGGGTCTCAGGTTGGAATAGAAGGAGTTGGATATCACATGTCATGTTATAGGAAGGGTCTCAGGATTGGAATGGGAAGGACTTGGATATCACATCTCATGTTATAGGAAGGATCTCAGGTTTTGTATTAGAAGCATTGAGATATCACATCTCTGCTATCGGAAGGGTCTAAGTATTGGATTGGGAAGGAATTGGATATCCCTTCTCATGCTATAGGAAGGGTCTCAGGTTGGAATGGGTAGGAGTTGGATATCACATCTCATGTTATAGGAAGGGTCTCAAGATTGAAATGGGAAGGATTTGGATATCACATCTCTTGCTATAGGAAGGGTCTCAGGTTTTCTATTAGAAACATTGTGATATGACATCTCATGCTATAGGAAGGGTTTCAGTATTGGAATGTGAAGGATTTGGATATCACATCTCATGCTAAAGGAAGGGTCTCAGGTTTGGAAGGGGAAGGATTTGGATATCATATCTCATGTTATAGGACGTATCTCATGTTATAGGACGGGTCCCAGGTTTGGTATTAGAAGCATTGAGATATCACATCTCATGGTATAGGAAGGGTCTCAGGATTGGAATGGGAAGGATTTGGATCTCCCTTCTCATGCTACAGGAAGGGTCTCAGGTTGGAATGGGAAGGAGTTGGATATCACATCTCGTTATATAAAGGGTCTCAGGATTGGAATGGGAAGGAATTGGATATCACATCTCTTGCTATAGGAGGTGTCTCATATTGGAATGGGAAGGAGTTGGATATCACGTCTCATGTTATAGGAAGGGTCTCAGGATTGGAATGGGAAGGAGTTGAATATCACATCTCATGCTAAAGGAAGGGTATCAGGTTTGATAGAAGCATTGAGATATCACATCTCATGCTATAGGAAGGAACTCAGGATTGGAATGGGAAGGAGTTGGATATCACATCTAATGCCATAGGAAGGGTCATCAGGTTTGGTATAAGCATTGAGATATCACATCTCTGCTATCGGAAGGGTCTAAGGATTGGATTGGGAAGGAGTTGGATATCACGTCTCATGTTATAGGAAGGGTCACAGGTTGGAATAGAAGGAGTTGGATATCACATCTCATGTTATAGGAAGGGTCTCAGGATTGGAATGGGAAGGACTTGGATATCACATCTCATGTTATAGGAAGGATCTCAGGTTTTGTATTAGAAGCATTGAGATATCACATCTCATGCTATAGGAAGGGTCTCAGGATTGGAATGTGAAGGATTTGGATATCACATCTCATGCTAAAGGAAGGGTCTCAGGTTTGGTATAAGCATTGAGATATCACATCTCTGCTATCGGAAGGGTCTAAGGATTGGATTGGGAAGGAATTGGATATCCCTTCTCATGCTATAGGAAGGGTCTCAGGTTGGAATGGGTAGGAGTTGGATATCACATCTCATGTTATAGGAAGGGTCTCAAGATTGAAATGGGAAGGATTTGGATATCACATCTCATGCTAAAGGAAGGGTCTCAGGTTTGGAAGGGGAAGGATTTGGATATCATATCTCATGTTATAGGACGTATCTCCTGTTATTGAGATATCACATCTCATGCTATCGGAAGGGTCTCAGGATTGGATTGGGAAGGAGTTGGATATCCCTTCTCATGCTATAGGAAGGGTCTCAGGATTTGAATGGCAAGGAGTTGGATATCACATCTCATGCCACAGGAAGGGTCTCAGGTTTGGTATAAGCATTGAGATATCACATCTCTGCTATCGGAAGGGTCTCAGGATTGGAATGGGAAGGAGTTGGATATTCCCATCTCATGTTATAGGAAGGGTCTCAGGTTTGGTATTAGAAGCATTGAGATATCACATCTCATGCTATAGGAAGGGTCTCAGGATTGGAATGGGAAGGACTTGGATATCACATCTCATGCTATAGGGAGGGTCTCAAGTTTGATATTAGAAGCTTTGAGATATCACATCTCATGATATCGGAAGGGTCTCAGGATTGGAATGGGAAGGAGTTGGATATCACATCTCATGATAAAGGAAGGGTCTAAGGTTTGGAAGGGGAAGGATTTGGACATCACATCTCATGTGATTGGAAGGATCTGAGGTTTGGTATTAGAAGCATTGAGATATCACATCTCATGCTATCGGAAGGGTCTCAGGTTTGGTATAAGCATTGAGATATCACATCTCTGCTATCGGAAGGGTCTCAGGATTGGAATGGGAAGGATTTGGATATCACATCTCATGTTATAGGAAGGGTCTCAGGTTTGGTATTAGAAGCATTGAGATATCACATCTCATGCTATAGGAAGGGTCTCAGGAATGGAATGGGAAGGACTTGGATATCACATCTCATGATAAAGGAAGGGTCTAAGGTTTGGAAGGAGAAGGATTTGGATATCACATCTCATGTTAGTGGACCGGTCTCAGGTTTGGTATTAGAAGCATTGAGATATCAAGTCTCATGGTATAGGACGGGAGTTTGATATCACATCTCATGCCATGGTATGGGTCTCAGGTTTTGTAGAAGCATTGGGATATCACATCTCATGCTATCAGAAGGGTATAAGGATTGGATTTGGAAGGAGTTGGATATCCCATCTCATGCTATAGGAAGGGTCTCAGGTTGGAATAGAAGGAGTTGGATATCACATGTCATGTTATAGGAAGGGTCTCAGGATTGGAATGGGAAGGACTTGGATATCACATCTCATGTTATAGGAAGGATCTCAGGTTTTGTATTAGAAGCATTGAGATATCACATCTCTGCTATCGGAAGGGTCTAAGTATTGGATTGGGAAGGAATTGGATATCCCTTCTCATGCTATAGGAAGGGTCTCAGGTTGGAATGGGTAGGAGTTGGATATCACATCTCATGTTATAGGAAGGGTCTCAAGATTGAAATGGGAAGGATTTGGATATCACATCTCTTGCTATAGGAAGGGTCTCAGGTTTTCTATTAGAAACATTGTGATATGACATCTCATGCTATAGGAAGGGTTTCAGTATTGGAATGGGAAGGATTTGGATATCACATCTCATGCTAAAGGAAGGGTCTCAGGTTTGGAAGGGGAAGGATTTGGATATCATATCTCATGTTATAGGACGTATCTCATGTTATAGGACGGGTCCCAGGTTTGGTATTAGAAGCATTGAGATATCACATCTCATGGTATAAGAAGGGTCTCAGGATTGGAATGGGAAGGATTTGGATCTCCCTTCTCATGCTACAGGAAGGGTCTCAGGTTGGAATGGGAAGGAGTTGGATATCACATCTCGTTATAGAAAGGGTCTCAGGATTGGAATGGGAAGGAATTGGATATCACATCTCTTGCTATAGGAGGTGTCTCAGGATTGGAATGGGAAGGAGTTGGATATCACGTCTCATGTTATAGGAAGGGTCTCAGGATTGGAATGGGAAGGAGTTGAATATCACATCTCATGCTAAAGGAAGGGTATCAGGTTTGATAGAAGCATTGAGATATCACATCTCATGCTATAGGAAGGAACTCAGGATTGGAATGGGAAGGACTTGGATATCACATCTCATGCTATAGGGAGGGTCTCAAGTTTGATATTAGAAGCTTTGAGATATCACATCTCATGATATCGGAAGGGTCTCAGGATTGGAATGGGAAGGAGTTGGATATCACATCTCATGATAAAGGAAGGGTCTAAGGTTTGGAAGGGGAAGGATTTGGACATCACATCTCATGTGATTGGAAGGATCTGAGGTTTGGTATTAGAAGCATTGAGATATCACATCTCATGCTATCGGAAGGGTCTCAGGTTTGGTATAAGCATTGAGATATCACATCTCTGCTATCGGAAGGGTCTCAGGATTGGAATGGGAAGGATTTGGATATCACATCTCATGTTATAGGAGGGGTCTCAGGTTTGGTATTAGAAGCATTGAGATATCACATCTCATGCTATAGGAAGGGTCTCAGGAATGGAATGGGAAGGACTTGGATATCACATCTCATGATAAAGGAAGGGTCTAAGGTTTGGAAGGGGAAGGATTTGGATATCACATCTCATGTTAGTGGACCGGTCTCAGGTTTGGTATTAGAAGCATTGAGATATCAAGTCTCATGGTATAGGACGGGAGTTTGATATCACATCTCATGCCATGGTATGGGTCTCAGGTTTTGTAGAAGCATTGGGATATCACATCTCATGCTATCAGAAGGGTATCAGGATTGGATTTGGAAGGAGTTGGATATCCCATCTCATGCTATAGGAAGGGTCTCAGGTTGGAATAGAAGGAGTTGGATATCACATGTCATGTTATAGGAAGGGTCTCAGGATTGGAATGGGAAGGACTTGGATATCACATCTCATGTTATAGGAAGGATCTCAGGTTTTGTATTAGAAGCATTGAGATATCACATCTCTGCTATCGGAAGGGTCTAAGTATTGGATTGGGAAGGAATTGGATATCCCTTCTCATGCTATAGGAAGGGTCTCAGGTTGGAATGGGTAGGAGTTGGATATCACATCTCATGTTATAGGAAGGGTCTCAAGATTGAAATGGGAAGGATTTGGATATCACATCTCTTGCTATAGGAAGGGTCTCAGGTTTTCTATTAGAAACATTGTGATATGACATCTCATGCTATAGGAAGGGTTTCAGTATTGGAATGGGAAGGATTTGGATATCACATCTCATGCTAAAGGAAGGGTCTCAGGTTTGGAAGGGGAAGGATTTGGATATCATATCTCATGTTATAGGACGTATCTCATGTTATAGGACGGGTCCCAGGTTTGGTATTAGAAGCATTGAGATATCACATCTCATGGTATAGGAAGGGTCTCAGGATTGGAATGGGAAGGATTTGGATCTCCCTTCTCATGCTACAGGAAGGGTCTCAGGTTGGAATGGGAAGGAGTTGGATATCACATCTCGTTATAGAAAGGGTCTCAGGATTGGAATGGGAAGGAATTGGATATCACATCTCTTGCTATAGGAGGTGTCTCAGGATTGGAATGGGAAGGAGTTGGATATCACGTCTCATGTTATAGGAAGGGTCTCAGGATTGGAATGGGAAGGAGTTGAATATCACATCTCATGCTAAAGGAAGGGTATCAGGTTTGATAGAAGCATTGAGATATCACATCTCATGCTATAGGAAGGAACTCAGGATTGGAATGGGAAGGAGTTGGATATCACATCTAATGCCATAGGAAGGGTCATCAGGTTTGGTATAAGCATTGAGATATCACATCTCTGCTATCGGAAGGGTCTAAGGATTGGATTGGGAAGGAGTTGGATATCACGTCTCATGTTATAGGAAGGGTCTCAGGTTGGAATAGAAGGAGTTGGATATCACATCTCATGTTATAGGAAGGGTCTCAGGATTGGAATGGGAAGGACTTGGATATCACATCTCATGTTATAGGAAGGATCTCAGGTTTTGTATTAGAAGCATTGAGATATCACATCTCATGCTATAGGAAGGGTCTCAGGATTGGAATGTGAAGGATTTGGATATCACATCTCATGCTAAAGGAAGGGTCTCAGGTTTGGTATAAGCATTGAGATATCACACCTCTGCTATCGGAAGGGTCTAAGGATTGGATTGGGAAGGAATTGGATATCCCTTCTCATGCTATAGGAAGGGTCTCAGGTTGGAATGGGTAGGAGTTGGATATCACATCTCATGTTATAGGAAGGGTCTCAAGATTGAAATGGGAAGGATTTGGATATCACATCTCATGCTAAAGGAAGGGTCTCAGGTTTGGAAGGGGAAGGATTTGGATATCATATCTCATGTTATAGGACGTATCTCCTGTTATTGAGATATCACATCTCATGCTATCGGAAGGGTCTCAGGATTGGATTGGGAAGGAGTTGGATATCCCTTCTCATGCTATAGGAAGGGTCTCAGGATTTGAATGGCAAGGAGTTGGATATCACATCTCATGCCATAGGAAGGGTCTCAGGTTTGGTATAAGCATTGAGATATCACATCTCTGCTATCGGAAGGGTCTCAGGATTGGAATGGGAAGGAGTTGGATATTCCCATCTCATGTTATAGGAAGGGTCTCAGGTTTGGTATTAGAAGCATTGAGATATCACATCTCATGCTATAGGAAGGGTCTCAGGATTGGAATGGGAAGGACTTGGATATCACATCTCATGCTATAGGGAGGGTCTCAAGTTTGATATTAGAAGCTTTGAGATATCACATCTCATGATATCGGAAGGGTCTCAGGATTGGAATGGGAAGGAGTTGGATATCACATCTCATGATAAAGGAAGGGTCTAAGGTTTGGAAGGGGAAGGATTTGGATATCACATCTCATGTTATATTACGGGTCTCAGGTTTGGTATTAGAAGCATTGAGATATCAAGTCTCAGAGTATAGGAAGGGTCTCAGAATTGGAATGGGAAGGAGTTGGATATCACATCTCAAGCTATAGGAAGGGTCTCAGGATTGGAATGGGAAGGACTTGGATATCACATCTCATGCTATAGGAAGGCGCTCAGGTTTGGAAGGGGAAAGAGTTGGATATCACATTTCATGTTAGAGGTAGGATCTCAGGTTTGGTATTAGAGGCATTGAGATATCACATCTCATGCTATCAGAAGGGTCTCAGGAATGGAATGGGAAGGAGTTGGATATCACATCTCATGTTATAGGAAGGATCTCAGGTTTGGTATTAGAAGCATTGAGATATCACATCTCATGCTTTCGGAAGGATCTCAGGTTTGGTATTAGAAGCATTGAGATATCACATCTCATGCTATCAGAAGGGTCTCAGGATTGGAATGGGAAGGAGTTGGATCTCACATCTCATGCTAAAGGGAGGGTCTCAGGTTTGGAAGGGGAAGGATTTGGATATCACATCTCATGTTATCGGAAGGATCTCACGTTTGGTATTAGAAGTATTGAGATATCATATCTCATGCTATAGGAAGGGTCTCAGGATTGGAATGGGAAGGACTTGGATATCACATCTCATGTTATAGGAAGGATCTCAGGTTTTGTATTAGAAGCATTGAGATATCACATCTCTGCTATCGGAAGGGTCTAAGTATTGGATTGGGAAGGAATTGGATATCCCTTCTCATGCTATAGGAAGGGTCTCAGGTTGGAATGGGTAGGAGTTGGATATCACATCTCATGTTATAGGAAGGGTCTCAAGATTGAAATGGGAAGGATTTGGATATCACATCTCTTGCTATAGGAAGGGTCTCAGGTTTTCTATTAGAAACATTGTGATATGACATCTCATGCTATAGGAAGGGTTTCAGTATTGGAATGGGAAGGATTTGGATATCACATCTCATGCTAAAGGAAGGGTCTCAGGTTTGGAAGGGGAAGGATTTGGATATCATATCTCATGTTATAGGACGTATCTCATGTTATAGGACGGGTCCCAGGTTTGGTATTAGAAGCATTGAGATATCACATCTCATGGTATAGGAAGGGTCTCAGGATTGGAATGGGAAGGATTTGGATCTCCCTTCTCATGCTACAGGAAGGGTCTCAGGTTGGAATGGGAAGGAGTTGGATATCACATCTCGTTATATAAAGGGTCTCAGGATTGGAATGGGAAGGAATTGGATATCACATCTCTTGCTATAGGAGGTGTCTCAGATTGGAATGGGAAGGAGTTGGATATCACGTCTCATGTTATAGGAAGGGTCTCAGGATTGGAATGGGAAGGAGTTGAATATCACATCTCATGCTAAAGGAAGGGTATCAGGTTTGATAGAAGCATTGAGATATCACATCTCATGCTATAGGAAGAAACTCAGGATTGGAATGGGAAGGAGTTGGATATCACATCTAATGCCATAGGAAGGGTCATCAGGTTTGGTATAAGCATTGAGATATCACATCTCTGCTATCGGAAGGGTCTAAGGATTGGATTGGGAAGGAGTTGGATATCACGTCTCATGTTATAGGAAGGGTCTCAGGTTGGAATAGAAGGAGTTGGATATCACATCTCATGTTATAGGAAGGGTCTCAGGATTGGAATGGGAAGGACTTGGATATCACATCTCATGTTATAGGAAGGATCTCAGGTTTTGTATTAGAAGCATTGAGATATCACATCTCATGCTATAGGAAGGGTCTCAGGATTGGAATGTGAAGGATTTGGATATCACATCTCATGCTAAAGGAAGGGTCTCAGGTTTGGTATAAGCATTGAGATATCACATCTCTGCTATCGGAAGGGTCTAAGGATTGGATTGGGAAGGAATTGTATATCCCTTCTCATGCTATAGGAAGGGTCTCAGGTTGGAATGGGTAGGAGTTGGATATCACATCTCATGTTATAGGAAGGGTCTCAAGATTGAAATGGGAAGGATTTGGATATCACATCTCATGCTAAAGGAAGGGTCTCAGGTTTGGAAGGGGAAGGATTTGGATATCATATCTCATGTTATAGGACGTATCTCCTGTTATTGAGATATCACATCTCATGCTATCGGAAGGGTCTCAGGATTGGATTGGGAAGGAGTTGGATATCCCTTCTCATGCTATAGGAAGGGTCTCAGGATTTGAATGGCAAGGAGTTGGATATCACATCTCATGCCATAGGAAGGGTCTCAGGTTTGGTATAAGCATTGAGATATCACATCTCTGCTATCGGAAGGGTCTCAGGATTGGAATGGGAAGGAGTTGGATATTCCCATCTCATGTTATAGGAAGGGTCTCAGGTTTGGTATTAGAAGCATTGAGATATCACATCTCATGCTATAGGAAGGGTCTCAGGATTGGAATGGGAAGGACTTGGATATTACATCTCATGCTATAGGGAGGGTCTCAAGTTTGATATTAGAAGCTTTGAGATATCACATCTCATGATATCGGAAGGGTCTCAGGATTGGAATGGGAAGGAGTTGGATATCACATCTCATGATAAAGGAAGGGTCTAAGGTTTGGAAGGGGAAGGATTTGGACATCACATCTCATGTGATTGGAAGGATCTGAGGTTTGGTATTAGAAGCATTGAGATATCACATCTCATGCTATCGGAAGGGTCTCAGGTTTGGTATAAGCATTGAGATATCACATCTCTGCTATCGGAAGGGTCTCAGGATTGGAATGGGAAGGATTTGGATATCACATCTCATGTTATAGGAAGGGTCTCAGGTTTGGTATTAGAAGCATTGAGATATCACATCTCATGCTACAGGAAGGGTCTCAGGAATGGAATGGGAAGGACTTGGATATCACATCTCATGATAAAGGAAGGGTCTAAGGTTTGGAAGGGGAAGGATTTGGATATCACATCTCATGTTAGTGGACCGGTCTCAGGTTTGGTATTAGAAGCATTGAGATATCAAGTCTCATGGTATAGGACGGGAGTTTGATATCACATCTCATGCCATGGTATGGGTCTCAGGTTTTGTAGAAGCATTGGGATATCACATCTCATGCTATCAGAAGGGTATCAGGATTGGATTTGGAAGGAGTTGGATATCCCATCTCATGCTATAGGAAGGGTCTCAGGTTGGAATAGAAGGAGTTGGATATCACATGTCATGTTATAGGAAGGGTCTCAGGATTGGAATGGGAAGGACTTGGATATCAC
Organism: Ambystoma mexicanum; assembly: GCF_040938575.1. Lineage (NCBI taxonomy): Eukaryota > Metazoa > Chordata > Amphibia > Caudata > Ambystomatidae > Ambystoma > Ambystoma mexicanum. Next base: position 297,826,996 of record NC_090938.1, read on the forward strand.
ATCTCATGTTATAGGAAGGATCTCAGGTTTTGTATTAGAAGCATTGAGATATCACATCTCTGCTATCGGAAGGGTCTAAGTATTGGATTGGGAAGGAATTGGATATCCCTTCTCATGCTATAGGAAGGGTCTCAGGTTGGAATGGGTAGGAGTTGGATATCACATCTCATGTTATAGGAAGGGTCTCAAGATTGAAATGGGAAGGATTTGGATATCACATCTCTTGCTATAGGAAGGGTCTCAGGTTTTCTATTAGAAACATTGTGATATGACATCTCATGCTATAGGAAGGGTTTCAGTATTGGAATGGGAAGGATTTGGATATCACATCTCATGCTAAAGGAAGGGTCTCAGGTTTGGAAGGGGAAGGATTTGGATATCATATCTCATGTTATAGGACGTATCTCATGTTATAGGACGGGTCCCAGGTTTGGTATTAGAAGCATTGAGATATCACATCTCATGGTATAGGAAGGGTCTCAGGATTGGAATGGGAAGGATTTGGATCTCCCTTCTCATGCTACAGGAAGGGTCTCAGGTTGGAATGGGAAGGAGTTGGATATCACATCTCGTTATAGAAAGGGTCTCAGGATTGGAATGGGAAGGAATTGGATATCACATCTCTTGCTATAGGAGGTGTCTCAGGATTGGAATGGGAAGGAGTTGGATATCACGTCTCATGTTATAGGAAGGGTCTCAGGATTGGAATGGGAAGGAGTTGAATATCACATCTCATGCTAAAGGAAGGGTATCAGGTTTGATAGAAGCATTGAGATATCACATCTCATGCTATAGGAAGGAACTCAGGATTGGAATGGGAAGGAGTTGGATATCACATCTAATGCCATAGGAAGGGTCATCAGGTTTGGTATAAGCATTGAGATATCACATCTCTGCTATCGGAAGGGTCTAAGGATTGGATTGGGAAGGAGTTGGATATCACGTCTCATGTTATAGGAAGGGTCTCAGGTTGGAATAGAAGGAGTTGGATATCACATCTCATGTTATAGGAAGGGTCTCAGGATTGGAATGGGAAGGACTTGGATATCACATCTCATGTTATAGGAAGGATCTCAGGTTTTGTATTAGAAGCATTGAGATATCACATCTCATGCTATAGGAAGGGTCTCAGGATTGGAATGTGAAGGATTTGGATATCACATCTCATGCTAAAGGAAGGGTCTCAGGTTTGGTATAAGCATTGAGATATCACATCTCTGCTATCGGAAGGGTCTAAGGATTGGATTGGGAAGGAATTGGATATCCCTTCTCATGCTATAGGAAGGGTCTCAGGTTGGAATGGGTAGGAGTTGGATATCACATCTCATGTTATAGGAAGGGTCTCAAGATTGAAATGGGAAGGATTTGGATATCACATCTCATGCTAAAGGAAGGGTCTCAGGTTTGGAAGGGGAAGGATTTGGATATCATATCTCATGTTATAGGACGTATCTCCTGTTATTGAGATATCACATCTCATGCTATCGGAAGGGTCTCAGGATTGGATTGGGAAGGAGTTGGATATCCCTTCTCATGCTATAGGAAGGGTCTCAGGATTTGAATGGCAAGGAGTTGGATATCACATCTCATGCCATAGGAAGGGTCTCAGGTTTGGTATAAGCATTGAGATATCACATCTCTGCTATCGGAAGGGTCTCAGGATTGGAATGGGAAGGAGTTGGATATTCCCATCTCATGTTATAGGAAGGGTCTCAGGTTTGGTATTAGAAGCATTGAGATATCACATCTCCTGCTATATGAAGGGTCTCAGGATGGGAATGGGAAGGACTTGGATATCACATCTCATGCTATAGGGAGGGTCTCAAGTTTGATATTAGAAGCTTTGAGATATCACATCTCATGATATCGGAAGGGTCTCAGGATTGGAATGGGAAGGAGTTGGATATCACATCTCATGATAAAGGAAGGGTCTAAGGTTTGGAAGGGGAAGGATTTGGACATCACATCTCATGTGATTGGAAGGATCTGAGGTTTGGTATTAGAAGCATTGAGATATCACATCTCATGCTATCGGAAGGGTCTCAGGTTTGGTATAAGCATTGAGATATCACATCTCTGCTATCGGAAGGGTCTCAGGATTGGAATGGGAAGGATTTGGATATCACATCTCATGTTATAGGAAGGGTCTCAGGTTTGGTATTAGAAGCATTGAGATATCACATCTCATGCTATAGGAAGGGTCTCAGGAATGGAATGGGAAGGACTTGGATATCACATCTCATGATAAAGGAAGGGTCTAAGGTTTGGAAGGGGAAGGATTTGGATATCACATCTCATGTTAGTGGACCGGTCTCAGGTTTGGTATTAGAAGCATTGAGATATCAAGTCTCATGGTATAGGACGGGAGTTTGATATCACATCTCATGCCATGGTATGGGTCTCAGGTTTTGTAGAAGCATTGGGATATCACATCTCATGCTATCAGAAGGGTATAAGGATTGGATTTGGAAGGAGTTGGATATCCCATCTCATGCTATAGGAAGGGTCTCAGGTTGGAATAGAAGGAGTTGGATATCACATGTCATGTTATAGGAAGGGTCTCAGGATTGGAATGGGAAGGACTTGGATATCACATCTCATGTTATAGGAAGGATCTCAGGTTTTGTATTAGAAGCATTGAGATATCACATCTCTGCTATCGGAAGGGTCTAAGTATTGGATTGGGAAGGAATTGGATATCCCTTCTCATGCTATAGGAAGGGTCTCAGGTTGGAATGGGTAGGAGTTGGATATCACATCTCATGTTATAGGAAGGGTCTCAAGATTGAAATGGGAAGGATTTGGATATCACATCTCTTGCTATAGGAAGGGTCTCAGGTTTTCTATTAGAAACATTGTGATATGACATCTCATGCTATAGGAAGGGTTTCAGTATTGGAATGGGAAGGATTTGGATATCACATCTCATGCTAAAGGAAGGGTCTCAGGTTTGGAAGGGGAAGGATTTGGATATCATATCTCATGTTATAGGACGTATCTCATGTTATAGGACGGGTCCCAGGTTTGGTATTAGAAGCATTGAGATATCACATCTCATGGTATAGGAAGGGTCTCAGGATTGGAATGGGAAGGATTTGGATCTCCCTTCTCATGCTACAGGAAGGGTCTCAGGTTGGAATGGGAAGGAGTTGGATATCACATCTCGTTATAGAAAGGGTCTCAGGATTGGAATGGGAAGGAATTGGATATCACATCTCTTGCTATAGGAGGTGTCTCAGGATTGGAATGGGAAGGAGTTGGATATCACGTCTCATGTTATAGGAAGGGTCTCAGGATTGGAATGGGAAGGAGTTGAATATCACATCTCATGCTAAAGGAAGGGTATCAGGTTTGATAGAAGCATTGAGATATCACATCTCATGCTATAGGAAGGAACTCAGGATTGGAATGGGAAGGACTTGAATATCACATCTCATGCTATAGGGAGGGTCTCAAGTTTGATATTAGAAGCTTTGAGATATCACATCTCATGATATCGGAAGGGTCTCAGGATTGGAATGGGAAGGAGTTGGATATCACATCTCATGATAAAGGAAGGGTCTAAGGTTTGGAAGGGGAAGGATTTGGACATCACATCTCATGTGATTGGAAGGATCTGAGGTTTGGTATTAGAAGCATTGAGATATCACATCTCATGCTATCGGAAGGGTCTCAGGTTTGGTATAATCATTGAGATATCACATCTCTGCTATCGGAAGGGTCTCAGGATTGGAATGGGAAGGATTTGGATATCACATCTCATGTTATAGGAGGGGTCTCAGTTTTGGTATTAGAAGCATTGAGATATCACATCTCATGCTATAGGAAGGGTCTCAGGAATGGAATGGGAAGGACTTGGATATCACATCTCATGATAAAGGAAGGGTCTAAGGTTTGGAAGGGGAAGGATTTGGATATCACATCTCATGTTAGTGGACCGGTCTCAGGTTTGGTATTAGAAGCATTGAGATATCAAGTCTCATGGTATAGGACGGGAGTTTGATATCACATCTCATGCCATGGTATGGGTCTCAGGTTTTGTAGAAGCATTGGGATATCACATCTCATGCTATCAGAAGGGTATCAGGATTGGATTTGGAAGGAGTTGGATATCCCATCTCATGCTATAGGAAGGGTCTCAGGTTGGAATAGAAGGAGTTGGATATCACATGTCATGTTATAGGAAGGGTCTCAGGATTGGAATGGGAAGGACTTGGATATCACATCTCATGTTATAGGAAGGATCTCAGGTTTTGTATTAGAAGCATTGAGATATCACATCTCTGCTATCGGAAGGGTCTAAGTATTGGATTGGGAAGGAATTGGATATCCCTTCTCATGCTATAGGAAGGGTCTCAGGTTGGAATGGGTAGGAGTTGGATATCACATCTCATGTTATAGGAAGGGTCTCAAGATTGAAATGGGAAGGATTTGGATATCACATCTCTTGCTATAGGAAGGGTCTCAGGTTTTCTATTAGAAACATTGTGATATGACATCTCATGCTATAGGAAGGGTTTCAGTATTGGAATGGGAAGGATTTGGATATCACATCTCATGCTAAAGGAAGGGTCTCAGGTTTGGAAGGGGAAGGATTTGGATATCATATCTCATGTTATAGGACGTATCTCATGTTATAGGACGGGTCCCAGGTTTGGTATTAGAAGCATTGAGATATCACATCTCATGGTATAGGAAGGGTCTCAGGATTGGAATGGGAAGGATTTGGATCTCCCTTCTCATGCTACAGGAAGGGTCTCAGGTTGGAATGGGAAGGAGTTGGATATCACATCTCGTTATAGAAAGGGTCTCAGGATTGGAATGGGAAGGAATTGGATATCACATCTCTTGCTATAGGAGGTGTCTCAGGATTGGAATGGGAAGGAGTTGGATATCACGTCTCATGTTATAGGAAGGGTCTCAGGATTGGAATGGGAAGGAGTTGAATATCACATCTCATGCTAAAGGAAGGGTATCAGGTTTGATAGAAGCATTGAGATATCACATCTCATGCTATAGGAAGGAACTCAGGATTGGAATGGGAAGGAGTTGGATATCACATCTAATGACATAGGAAGGGTCATCAGGTTTGGTATAAGCATTGAGATATCACATCTCTGCTATCGGAAGGGTCTAAGGATTGGATTGGGAAGGAGTTGGATATCACGTCTCATGTTATAGGAAGGGTCTCAGGTTGGAATAGAAGGAGTTGGATATCACATCTCATGTTATAGGAAGGGTCTCAGGATTGGAATGGGAAGGACTTGGATATCACATCTCATGTTATAGGAAGGATCTCAGGTTTTGTATTAGAAGCATTGAGATATCACATCTCATGCTATAGGAAGGGTCTCAGGATTGGAATGTGAAGGATTTGGATATCACATCTCATGCTAAAGGAAGGGTCTCAGGTTTGGTATAAGCATTGAGATATCACACCTCTGCTATCGGAAGGGTCTAAGGATTGGATTGGGAAGGAATTGGATATCCCTTCTCATGCTATAGGAAGGGTCTCAGGTTGGAATGGGTAGGAGTTGGATATCACATCTCATGTTATAGGAAGGGTCTCAAGATTGAAATGGGAAGGATTTGGATATCACATCTCATGCTAAAGGAAGGGTCTCAGGTTTGGAAGGGGAAGGATTTGGATATCATATCTCATGTTATAGGACGTATCTCCTGTTATTGAGATATCACATCTCATGCTATCGGAAGGGTCTCAGGATTGGATTGGGAAGGAGTTGGATATCCCTTCTCATGCTATAGGAAGGGTCTCAGGATTTGAATGGCAAGGAGTTGGATATCACATCTCATGCCATAGGAAGGGTCTCAGGTTTGGTATAAGCATTGAGATATCACATCTCTGCTATCGGAAGGGTCTCAGGATTGGAATGGGAAGGAGTTGGATATTCCCATCTCATGTTATAGAAAGGGTCTCAGGTTTGGTATTAGAAGCATTGAGATATCACATCTCATGCTATAGGAAGGGTCTCAGGATTGGAATGGGAAGGACTTGGATATCACATCTCATGCTATAGGGAGGGTCTCAAGTTTGATATTAGAAGCTTTGAGATATCACATCTCATGATATCGGAAGGGTCTCAGGATTGGAATGGGAAGGAGTTGGATATCACATCTCATGATAAAGGAAGGGTCTAAGGTTTGGAAGGGGAAGGATTTGGATATCACATCTCATGTTATATTACGGGTCTCAGGTTTGGTATTAGAAGCATTGAGATATCAAGTCTCAGAGTATAGGAAGGGTCTCAGAATTGGAATGGGAAGGAGTTGGATATCACATCTCAAGCTATAGGAAGGGTCTCAGGATTGGAATGGGAAGGACTTGGATATCACATCTCATGCTATAGGAAGGCGCTCAGGTTTGGAAGGGGAAAGAGTTGGATATCACATTTCATGTTAGAGGTAGGATCTCAGGTTTGGTATTAGAGGCATTGAGATATCACATCTCATGCTATCAGAAGGGTCTCAGGAATGGAATGGGAAGGAGTTGGATATCACATCTCATGTTATAGGAAGGATCTCAGGTTTGGTATTAGAAGCATTGAGATATCACATCTCATGCTTTCGGAAGGATCTCAGGTTTGGTATTAGAAGCATTGAGATATCACATCTCATGCTATCAGAAGGGTCTCAGGATTGGAATGGGAAGGAGTTGGATCTCACATCTCATGCTAAAGGGAGGGTCTCAGGTTTGGAAGGGGAAGGATTTGGATATCACATCTCATGTTATCGGAAGGATCTCACGTTTGGTATTAGAAGTATTGAGATATCATATCTCATGCTATAGGAAGGGTCTCAGGATTGGAATGGGAAGGAGTTGGATATCACATCTCATGTTATAGGAAGGATCTCAGGTTTGGTATTAGAAGCATTGAGATATCACATCTCATGCTATAGGAAGGGTCTCAGGATTGGAATATGAAGGATTTGGATATCACATCTCATGCTAAAGGAAGGGTCTCAGGTTTGGTAGAAGCATTGAGATATCACGTCTCTGCTATCGGAAGGGTCTCAGGATTGGATTGGGAAGGAGTTGGATATCCCTTCTCATGCTATAGGAAGGGTCTCAGGATTTGAATGGCAAGGAGTTGGATATCACATCTCATGCCATAGGAAGGGTCTCAGGTTTGGTATAAGCATTGAGATATCACATCTCTGCTATCGGAAGGGTCTCAGGATTGGAATGGGAAGGAGTTGGTGTTAAGACGGATTTCTGAACTCTGACGTGGTGGCGCAGAAGTTCAGAAGGCCAACCTAATTACTTGGAACAGGGTAACCTCTGGACGAGCCAGACCAATCAAGGTAGCGATCGCGGCGGTCAAGACTAGATCTCAAGAGGGGTGAGGGTGACTGAAAGCCCGCAATGAGCACACAAAGCAAGAGCGCTTACAAACTACTCCAAACAGTTATATCAACAATAGATACACATTTATTTTAAGGCCTTTAAAATAATGACCGTAGCGAGAAAATCACAATATCACAATATTAAACCAACACATACCATATCAACACAATATATATACAAATAAACAGTCGCAAGCGTTTAAAGCACGAAATATGTAGTCCACCTGAAAGGAAAGGAAAACAGGCAGTGCGATAACGCTTTAGACACAGTTCGCCTTCAGAGGCACCTAACTAGATGGAAGTCCGAGCCCTGCGAAGAGTGGAGCCTTGTGCTCAAAGTACCTGCCACGCCGGTGCCAACGGGCAAAAGGGGAAGCTCTTCGGAGGAAGTCAGGCAGTTCGGGTTAGTGCACAGCAGAAGGAGAACAGGTTCCGCAACTCAAGCGCAGCCTCCACAGCGGGCAGAAGCAGAGCGCGAGTACGGCCAAAAGGGTGCTGTTTTTACACAGCAGGGAAAAGCAATGGGATACTGCAGGAGGGAGACCAGATCCTAGCTAAACTACTCACCGGTCCCCGAAGCAAGCAGACCCAGGCTTCTCCACGTTAGTTTCAGTAGCTGGCAGGTTCAGATGGCCAGACCACGAGGCTCCTTTGTCCTGTGCACTGACCGTCTTGCTCCCTTCACCTTCCCCAGGTCGGGCGACCCGGGGCCTTCCTTATTTGGGCATGTACTTTCCCGCGAAACGTGGTTGCTTTCGCGGGCTTCTACATGTCGTTTGTGTGCCTCCAGGGTGTGGGCTGGGATGTCTGGTCCCAATACACATCCTGGGTGCCAGAGAGTCTAGGGTGGTGTGAATGCCTGGGACCACCGTGGTCCGTGATTGGTCCACATATGGTATGTGTGTTGATGAGCGGATCTCCCATTGGCTCCCCTCCGTTTTGGCGCGAAGGGAACCGTGGATAAGAGGGAGCTGGAAACACCACTACCATGTCGATCTCCTGAGTTCTCCCGAACGAAGGAATACAGGAGCCAAGTATCCTGCTACCAAGAGGCTGGACCGAGGAATCGCTGGTGACCCGCTGAAGGAATCCTCCTTTGCACTGCTGTCGTCCGGAGAGCCCCTGTCCTCCTTTGATCGAACCAGAAGGCTATGACCTTTGAAATAGCAGGAACAGCTATTCCCGGCATCTTCAACCATCTCCTGCCAAGTAAGCCTTCGGAAGCGTCTCTGGGCCATCCAGTTGACTGACCAGCTTACAAAGGAGTTTGGCTCTGCAACCGCCGCCAGGTTGTGTTGTATTGCGAGTCCTTGTCCCTCTCCCACGCTTCGTACGCTTGGCGTCCCCAGGTCTGAAGGGTTCATTTGGCTCGAATACACACGGCCGCTCCGTTGTCCTGTGCGGCAACAAAACTGTGCCGGTTTCGTCGATTGGGACGTCTTTTTGCTCTACACGACTACAAAGCGTTCCCTGCTCTTCTGAACCTGCCAGCTGCTGAAACTATCGTGGAGAAGCCTGGGTCTGCTTGCTTCGGGGACCGGTGAGTAGTTTATCTAGGATTTGGTCGCCCTCCTGCAGTATCCCATTGCTTTTCCCTGCTGTGTAAAAACAGCACCCTTTTGCCGCGCTCACGCTCTGCTTCTGCCCGCTGTGGAGGCTGCGCTTGAGTTGCGGAACCTGTTCTTCTTCTGCTGTGCACTAACGTGAACCGCCTGACTTCCTCCGAAGAGCTTCCCCTTGTGTCAGTCGGCACCGGCGTGGCAGGTACTTTGAGCACAAGGCTCCACTCTTCGCAGGGCTCGGACTTCCATCTAGTTAGGTGCCTATGAAGGCGAACTGAGTCGAAAGCATTATCGCACTGCCTGTTTTCCTTCCCTGGCAGGTGGACTACATATTTCGTGCTTTAAACGCTTGCGACTGTGTATTTGTATATATATTGTGTTGATATGGTATGTGTTGGTTTAATATTGTGATATTGTGATTTTCTCGCTACGGTCATTATTTTAAAGGCCTTAAAATAAATGTGTATCTATTTTTGATATAACAACTGTTTGGAGTAGTTTGTCAGCGCTCTTGCTTTGTGTGCTCACTGCGGGCTTTCAGTCACCCTCACCCCTCTTGAGACCTAGTCTTGAACGCCGCGATCGCTACCTTGATTGGTCTGGCTTGTCCAGAGGTTACCCTGTTCCAAGTAATTAGGTTGGCCTTCTGAACTTCTGCGCCACCAGGACAGAGTTCAGAAATCCGTCTTAACAGGCATGAGATGTGATATCCAACTCCTTGCCATTCAAATCCTGAGACCCTTCCTATAGCATGAGAAGGGATATCCAACTCCTTCCCAATCCAATCCTGAGACCCTTCCGATAGCAGAGACGTGATATCTCAATGCTTCTACCAAACCTGAGACCCTTCCTTTAGCATGAGATGTGATATCCAAATCCTTCACATTCCAATCCTGAGACCCTTCCTATAGCATGAGATGTGATATCTCAATAACAGGAGATACGTCCTATAACATGAGATATGATATCCAAATCCTTCCCCTTCCAATCCTGAGACACCTCCTATAGCAAGAGATGTGATATCCAATTCCTTACCATTCCAATCCTGAGACCCTTTCTATAACGAGATGTGATATCCAACTCCTTCCCATTCCAACCTGAGACCCTTCCTGTAGCATGAGAAGGGAGATCCAAATCCTTCCCATTCCAATCCTGAGACCCTTCCTATACCATGAGATGTGATATCTCAATGCTTCTAATACCAAACCTGGGACCCGTCCTATAACATGAGATACGTCCTATAACATGAGATATGATATCCAAATCCTTCCCCTTCCAAACCTGAGACCCTTCCTTTAGCATGAGATGTGATATCCAAATCCTTCCCATTCCAATACTGAAACCCTTTCTATAGCATGAGATGTCATATCACTATGTTTCTAATAGAAAACCTGAGACCCTTCCTATAGCAAGAGATGTGATATCCAAATCCTTCCCATTTCAATCTTGAGACCCTTCCTATAACATGAGATGTGATATCCAACTCCTACCCATTCCAACCTGAGACCCTTCCTATAGCATGAGAAGGGATATCCAATTCCTTCCCAATCCAATACTTAGACCCTTCCGATAGCAGAGATGTGATATCTCAATGCTTCTAATACAAAACCTGAGATCCTTCCTATAACATGAGATGTGATATCCAAGTCCTTCCCATTCCAATCCTGAGACCCTTCCTATAACATGAGATGTGATATCCAACTCCTTCTATTCCAACCTGAGACCCTTCCTATAGCATGAGATGGGATATCCAACTCCTTCCAAATCCAATCCTGATACCCTTCCGATAGCATGAGATGTGATATCCCAATGCTTCTACAAAACCTGAGACCCATACCATGGCATGAGATGTGATATCAAACTCCCGTCCTATACCATGAGACTTGATATCTCAATGCTTCTAATACCAAACCTGAGACCGGTCCAATAACATGAGATGTGATATCCAAATCCTTCCCCTTCCAAACCTTAGACCCTTCCTTTATGATGAGATGTGATATCCAAGTCCTTCCCATTCCATTCCTGAGACCCTTCCTATAGCATGAGATGTGATATCTCAATGCTTCTAATACCAAACCTGAGACTCTTCCTATAACATGAGATGTGATATCCAAATCCTTCCCATTCCAATCCTGAGACCCTTCCGATAGCAGAGATGTGATATCTCAATGCTTATACCAAACCTGAGACCCTTACGATAGCATGAGATGTGATATCTCAATGCTTCTAATACCAAACCTCAGATCCTTCCAATAACATGAGATGTGATGTCCAAATCCTTCCCCTTCCAAACCTTAGATCCTCCCTTTAGCATGAGATGTGATATCCAACTCCTTCCCATTCCAATCCTGAGACCCTTCTGATGGCATGAGATGTCATATCTCAATGCCTCTAATACCAAACCTGAGATCCTACCTCTAACATGAGATGTGATATCTCAATGCTTCTAATACCAAACCTGAGACGCTTCCTATAACATGAGATGTGATATCCAAATCCTTCCCATTCCAATCCTGAGACCCTTCCGATAGCAGAGATGTGATATCTCAATGCTTATACCAAACCTGAGACCCTTACGATAGCATGAGATGTGATATCTCAATGCTTCTAATACCAAACCTCAGATCCTTCCAATAACATGAGATGTGATATCCAAATCCTTCCCCTTCCAAACCTTAGACCCTTCCTTTATGATGAGATGTGATATCCAAGTCCTTCCCATTCCATTCCTGAGACCCTTCCTATAGCATGAGATGTGATATCTCAATGCTTCTAATACCAAACCTGAGACTCTTCCTATAACATGAGATGTGATATCCAAATCCTTCCCATTCCAATCCTGAGACCCTTCCGATAGCAGAGATGTGATATCTCAATGCTTATACCAAACCTGAGACCCTTACGATAGCATGAGATGTGATATCTCAATGCTTCTAATACCAAACCTCAGATCCTTCCAATAACATGAGATGTGATGTCCAAATCCTTCCCCTTCCAAACCTTAGATCCTCCCTTTAGCATGAGATGTGATATCCAACTCCTTCCCATTCCAATCCTGAGACCCTTCTGATGGCATGAGATGTCATATCTCAATGCCTCTAATACCAAACCTGAGATCCTACCTCTAACATGAGATGTGATATCAAACTCCTTCCCATTCCAAACCTGAGACCCTTCCGATAGCATGAGATGTGATATTTCAATGCTTCTAAAACCAAACATGAGAACCATCCTATAACATGAGATGTGAAATCCAAATCATTCCCTTTCCAAACCTGAGGCCCTTCCTATAGCTTGAGATGTGATATCAAACTACTTCCCATTCAATGTGATATCCAACTCCTTCCCATTCCAATCCTGGGACCCTTCCTATACCATGACATGTGATATTTCAATGCATCTAATACCAAACCTGAGACCCGTCCTAAAACATGAGATGTGAGATCCAAATCCTTCCCCTTCCAGACCTGAGACCTTTCCTTTAGCATGAGATGTGATATCCAACTCCTTCCCATTCCAAACCTGAGACCCTTCCCATAGCATGAGATGTGATATCTCAATGCTTCTAAAACCAAACATGAGAACCATCCTATAACATGAGATGTGAAATCCAAATCCTTCCCTTTCCAAACCTTAGACCCTTCCTATAGCTTGAGATGAAATATCAAACTCCTTCCCATTCCAATCCTGAGATAGCTTGAGATGTGAGATCCAAATCCTTCCCCTTCCAAACCTGAGACCCTTCCTATAGCTTGATATGTGATATCAAACTCCTTCCCATTACAATCCTGAGATAGCTTGAGATGTGATATCCAACTCCATCCCATTCCAATCCTGAGACCCTTCCGATAGCATGAGATGTGATAGCTCAATGCTTCTAATATCAAAACTGAGACCCTCCCTATAGTACGAGATGCGAAATCTAAGTCCTTCCCATTCCTATCCTGAGACCCTTCCGATAGCAGAGATGTGATTTCTCAATGCTTATACCGAACCTGATTACCCTTCCTTTAGCATGAGATGTGATATTCAACTCTTTCCCATTCCAATCCTGAGACCCTTCCTATAACATGAGACGTGATATCCAACTCCTTCCCATTCCAAACCTGAGACCTTTCCTTTAGCATATTTGATATCCAACTACTTCCCATTCCAATCCTGAGACCCGTCCGATAGCATGAGATGTGATATCCAACTCCTTCCAATTCCAATACTGAGACCCTCCCAATAGCATATGTGATATCTCAATGCTTCTGATATCAAAACTGAGACCCTCCCTATAACATGAGATGTGATATCCAACTCCTTCCCATTCCAATACTGAGACCCTTCCAATAGCATATGTGATATCTCAATGCTTCTAATATCAAAACTGAGACCCTCCCTATAACATGAGATGTGATATCCAACTCCTTCCCATTCCAATCGAGACCCTTCCTATAACATGAGATGTGATATCTCTATGCTTCTAATACCAAACCTGAGGCCCTTCCCGTAGTATATGTGAAATCCAACTCCTTCCCATTCCAAAATTGTGACCCTTCCTGTAGCATGAAATGTGATTTTTCACCCCTTCCAATACCATACCCGAGACCATTCCCACAGCCTGAGATTTGAAATCTCATTTCTTCCAATACCAAACCCGAGACCCTTCCGATAGGATGTGATTTGATATCACAGTGCTTCTAATACCAAACCTGAGACCCTCCCTATAACAAGAGATATCATATCCAACTCCTTCCCATTCCAATCCTGAGACTCTTCCTATAGCATATGTGATATCGAACTTCCCATTCAAATCCTGAGACTCACAGACCTCCCCGTCTAACCTCACCACTCCTAGCTCCCGGATTGATAATGCACTCCTGCTGTGTCTTCTCTCCCTTCTTCTGCTTCCTTTCCTCTCTCCTTCCTCATGTGCCCTAGGTCAGGCTCCTTCTACACCTCCGCAAGGATTACTGATTTGTACCCCTCCCCACTCTCAACTCTCACTCAGTTAACACTCATCTGACATCTGCCATTTCCTGGAAGAACCCGACCTTGATGTCCTTGGTCTAACCGAGACATGGATGACGGCCAGCGCTGTCTCGAGCTCTGACACTTTACTCCCTGATGACAAGTTCCTCTCCATGCCCAGATCCAACCATTCTTGAGGGGGAGTATCCTTGATTCCTGTAGTAAATTGATTTCCTTTGCAGGCCGACTCCTGTCACGAATGCCTTGTCTGCATGCATTCTCTCCTGGCCATTCTCTCACCGTGGCTATTTGCCTACCCCCTTCCTCTCTCAGTGGATGGACTTCTCCATCCTAGCCTCCTACCACTCAACTCCGCCTACTTGGAGAATTCAACATGAACCTGTATGCTTCCTGACCTGGACTTTTACGAGATCTGCAACTCTTCATGTCGCTGGCCCTACACACTGCAGGGAATACTCAGGATTTTCTGATCTCAGACCTCCCCCTCTGTAACCCTCTCAACAATCCTCTCCCGTGGTGATCAAGTTCTCATCTCCAAAGAAGGCTAACTGCCAGCTGTTCCTCCTCAGAGGAGTTCTCCCTTTCTGTCCCTGCTCCCTGCACCGTTTCGCGTTGCAAACACTCGCTTCCCTGCTCTCTGGTTCAGACGCCTTTCCTTCTCAGAGGCCTTCTTCCTTTCTGCCCTTTTCGCGTTGCAAGTACTCGCTTCCCAGCTCTCTGGTTTAGACGCGTGTTCCCTGCCTTCTCTCCTCTTCCCGCTGCCTTCAAATCAAAAAATGAGCTCCAAAAGATACACAGTGCTCAGAATGCTCTATAACACCCATTATTCAACATATAGCCGTAACCCGCTAGACGTATTGAAACGTGCTGTAAACTAGCAAAAACAGCTAGAAAATTTACTTTCCTCGTGTTTTTGTAAATGCGAATTCTGATGGGTTCCCATGTATGTACTGTCCGTGCGTTTGTTGTCGAATCCTGAAGTTTTTAACCACTGTTCTCCCATACTAGGGAGGGGGGGGGGTCAACATCTACTGCTGTTCACAGGCTGAATGTATACGGCTGAAATCTTCAAGGCATTATCAGCTTTCCTGACTGTTTTGGAACGTGTATTTGTCATCTGTTAATGCAGTCGCCCTGTGTTCATCGTCCCTTCTACTTTACAGGCTGCACTCCCCTGGTGATCACATTCTCCTCTCCAGAGCAGGCTGACTACCAGCTGCTCCTCCTCATAGGCGTCCATCCTTTCTGTCCCTGCTCCCTGCACCGTTTCGCGTTGCATGTACTCGCTTCCCAGTTCTCTGGTTGAGATGCGTGTTCCCTGCCTTCTCGCCTCTTGCTACAGCCTTCCAATTTGCTCCACAAGATACAGTGTTCAGAATGCTTTATAACCCCATTATTCAACATATAGCTGTAACCCGCTAGACGTATTGAAACGTGCTAAAAACTAGCAAAAACAGCTAGAAAATGTACTTCCCTCGCGTTTTGATATTAGAAGCATTGAGATATCACATCTCATGCTATCGGAAGTGTCTCAGGATTGGAATGGGAAGGAGCTGGATATCACATCTCATGCTAAAGGAAGGGTCTCAGGTTTGGAACGGGAAGGAGTTGGATATCACATCTCGTTATAGGAAGGGTCTCAGGTTTGGTATAAACATTGAGATATCACATCTCTGCTATCGGAAGTGTCTCAGGATTGGAATGGGAAGGAGTTGGATATCCCATCTCATGTTATAGGACGGGTCTCAGGTTTTTTATTAAAATCATTGAGATATCATATTGCATGCTGTAGGAAGGGTCTAAGGATTGGAATGGGAAGGTCTTGGATATCACATCTCATGCTATAGATAGGCTCTCAGGTTTGGAAAGTGAAGGAGTTGGATATCACATTTCATGTTAGAGGAAGGATCTCAGGTTTGGTATTAGAGGCATTGAGATATCACATCTCATGCTATAGATAGGCTCTCAGGTTTGGAAAGTGAAGGAGTTGGATATCACATTTCATGTTAGAGGAAGGATCTCAGGTTTGGTATTAGAGGCATTGAGATATCACATCTCAGGCTATAGGAAGGGTCTCAGGATTGGAATGGAAGGAGTTGGATATCACATCTCATGTTATAGGAAGGATCTCAGGTTTGGTATTAGAAGCTTTGAGACATCACATCTCATGCTATAGGAAGGGTCTCAGGATTGGAATGGGAAGGAGTTGTATATGACATCTCATGCCGTAGGGAGGGTCTCAGGTTTGGTATAAACATTGAGATATCACATCTCTGCTATCGAAAGGGAATCAGGATTGGAATGGGAAGGACTTGGGTGCTATCACATGAGATATCACATCTCATGCTATAGGAAGTGTCTCAGGATTGGAATGGGAAGGAGTTGGATATCACATCTCATGTTATAGGAAGGATCTCAGGTTTGGTATAAGCATTGAGATATCACATCTCTGCTATCGGAAGGGTCTCAGGATTGGAATGGGAAGGAGTTGGATATTCCCATCTCATGTTATAGGAAGGGTCTCAGGTTTGGTATTAGAAGCATTGAGATATCACATCTCATGCTATAGGAAGGGTCTCAGGATTGGAATGGGAAGGACTTGGACATCACATCTCTTGCTATAGGGAGGGTCTCAAGTTTGATATTAGAAGCATTGAGGTATCACATTTCATGATATCGGAAGGGTCTCAAGATTGGAATGGGAAGGAGTTGGATATCACATCTCATGATAAAGGAAGGGTCTAAGGTTTGGAAGGGGAAGGATTTGGATATCACATATGTTATAGGACGGGTCTCAGGTTTGGTATTAGAAGCATTAAGATATCAAGTCTCATGGTATAGGAAGGGTCTCAGAATTGGAATGGGAAGGAGTTGGATATCACGTCTCATGTTATAGGAAGGGTCTCAGGATTGGAATGGGAAGGAGTTGAATATCACATCTCATGCTAAAGGAAGGGTATCAGGTTTGATAGAAGCATTGAGATATCACATCTCATGCTATAGGAAGGAACTCAGGATTGGAATGGGAAGGAGTTGGATATCACATCTAATGACATAGGAAGGGTCATCAGGTTTGGTATAAGCATTGAGATATCACATCTCTGCTATCGGAAGGGTCTAAGGATTGGATTGGGAAGGAGTTGGATATCACGTCTCATGTTATAGGAAGGGTCTCAGGTTGGAATAGAAGGAGTTGGATATCACATCTCATGTTATAGGAAGGGTCTCAGGATTGGAATGGGAAGGACTTGGATATCACATCTCATGTTATAGGAAGGATCTCAGGTTTTGTATTAGAAGCATTGAGATATCACATCTCATGCTATAGGAAGGGTCTCAGGATTGGAATGTGAAGGATTTGGATATCACATCTCATGCTAAAGGAAGGGTCTCAGGTTTGGTATAAGCATTGAGATATCACACCTCTGCTATCGGAAGGGTCTAAGGATTGGATTGGGAAGGAATTGGATATCCCTTCTCATGCTATAGGAAGGGTCTCAGGTTGGAATGGGTAGGAGTTGGATATCACATCTCATGTTATAGGAAGGGTCTCAAGATTGAAATGGGAAGGATTTGGATATCACATCTCATGCTAAAGGAAGGGTCTCAGGTTTGGAAGGGGAAGGATTTGGATATCATATCTCATGTTATAGGACGTATCTCCTGTTATTGAGATATCACATCTCATGCTATCGGAAGGGTCTCAGGATTGGATTGGGAAGGAGTTGGATATCCCTTCTCATGCTATAGGAAGGGTCTCAGGATTTGAATGGCAAGGAGTTGGATATCACATCTCATGCCATAGGAAGGGTCTCAGGTTTGGTATAAGCATTGAGATATCACATCTCTGCTATCGGAAGGGTCTCAGGATTGGAATGGGAAGGAGTTGGATATTCCCATCTCATGTTATAGAAAGGGTCTCAGGTTTGGTATTAGAAGCATTGAGATATCACATCTCATGCTATAGGAAGGGTCTCAGGATTGGAATGGGAAGGACTTGGATATCACATCTCATGCTATAGGGAGGGTCTCAAGTTTGATATTAGAAGCTTTGAGATATCACATCTCATGATATCGGAAGGGTCTCAGGATTGGAATGGGAAGGAGTTGGATATCACATCTCATGATAAAGGAAGGGTCTAAGGTTTGGAAGGGGAAGGATTTGGATATCACATCTCATGTTATATTACGGGTCTCAGGTTTGGTATTAGAAGCATTGAGATATCAAGTCTCAGAGTATAGGAAGGGTCTCAGAATTGGAATGGGAAGGAGTTGGATATCACATCTCAAGCTATAGGAAGGGTCTCAGGATTGGAATGGGAAGGACTTGGATATCACATCTCATGCTATAGGAAGGCGCTCAGGTTTGGAAGGGGAAAGAGTTGGATATCACATTTCATGTTAGAGGTAGGATCTCAGGTTTGGTATTAGAGGCATTGAGATATCACATCTCATGCTATCAGAAGGGTCTCAGGAATGGAATGGGAAGGAGTTGGATATCACATCTCATGTTATAGGAAGGATCTCAGGTTTGGTATTAGAAGCATTGAGATATCACATCTCATGCTTTCGGAAGGATCTCAGGTTTGGTATTAGAAGCATTGAGATATCACATCTCATGCTATCAGAAGGGTCTCAGGATTGGAATGGGAAGGAGTTGGATCTCACATCTCATGCTAAAGGGAGGGTCTCAGGTTTGGAAGGGGAAGGATTTGGATATCACATCTCATGTTATCGGAAGGATCTCACGTTTGGTATTAGAAGTATTGAGATATCATATCTCATGCTATAGGAAGGGTCTCAGGATTGGAATGGGAAGGAGTTGGATATCACATCTCATGTTATAGGAAGGATCTCAGGTTTGGTATTAGAAGCATTGAGATATCACATCTCATGCTATAGGAAGGGTCTCAGGATTGGAATATGAAGGATTTGGATATCACATCTCATGCTAAAGGAAGGGTCTCAGGTTTGGTAGAAGCATTGAGATATCACGTCTCTGCTATCGGAAGGGTCTCAGGATTGGATTGGGAAGGAGTTGGATATCCCTTCTCATGCTATAGGAAGGGTCTCAGGATTTGAATGGCAAGGAGTTGGATATCACATCTCATGCCATAGGAAGGGTCTCAGGTTTGGTATAAGCATTGAGATATCACATCTCTGCTATCGGAAGGGTCTCAGGATTGGAATGGGAAGGAGTTGGTGTTAAGACGGATTTCTGAACTCTGACGTGGTGGCGCAGAAGTTCAGAAGGCCAACCTAATTACTTGGAACAGGGTAACCTCTGGACGAGCCAGACCAATCAAGGTAGCGATCGCGGCGGTCAAGACTAGATCTCAAGAGGGGTGAGGGTGACTGAAAGCCCGCAATGAGCACACAAAGCAAGAGCGCTTACAAACTACTCCAAACAGTTATATCAACAATAGATACACATTTATTTTAAGGCCTTTAAAATAATGACCGTAGCGAGAAAATCACAATATCACAATATTAAACCAACACATACCATATCAACACAATATATATACAAATAAACAGTCGCAAGCGTTTAAAGCACGAAATATGTAGTCCACCTGAAAGGAAAGGAAAACAGGCAGTGCGATAACGCTTTAGACACAGTTCGCCTTCAGAGGCACCTAACTAGATGGAAGTCCGAGCCCTGCGAAGAGTGGAGCCTTGTGCTCAAAGTACCTGCCACGCCGGTGCCAACGGGCAAAAGGGGAAGCTCTTCGGAGGAAGTCAGGCAGTTCGGGTTAGTGCACAGCAGAAGGAGAACAGGTTCCGCAACTCAAGCGCAGCCTCCACAGCGGGCAGAAGCAGAGCGCGAGTACGGCCAAAAGGGTGCTGTTTTTACACAGCAGGGAAAAGCAATGGGATACTGCAGGAGGGAGACCAGATCCTAGCTAAACTACTCACCGGTCCCCGAAGCAAGCAGACCCAGGCTTCTCCACGTTAGTTTCAGTAGCTGGCAGGTTCAGATGGCCAGACCACGAGGCTCCTTTGTCCTGTGCACTGACCGTCTTGCTCCCTTCACCTTCCCCAGGTCGGGCGACCCGGGGCCTTCCTTATTTGGGCATGTACTTTCCCGCGAAACGTGGTTGCTTTCGCGGGCTTCTACATGTCGTTTGTGTGCCTCCAGGGTGTGGGCTGGGATGTCTGGTCCCAATACACATCCTGGGTGCCAGAGAGTCTAGGGTGGTGTGAATGCCTGGGACCACCGTGGTCCGTGATTGGTCCACATATGGTATGTGTGTTGATGAGCGGATCTCCCATTGGCTCCCCTCCGTTTTGGCGCGAAGGGAACCGTGGATAAGAGGGAGCTGGAAACACCACTACCATGTCGATCTCCTGAGTTCTCCCGAACGAAGGAATACAGGAGCCAAGTATCCTGCTACCAAGAGGCTGGACCGAGGAATCGCTGGTGACCCGCTGAAGGAATCCTCCTTTGCACTGCTGTCGTCCGGAGAGCCCCTGTCCTCCTTTGATCGAACCAGAAGGCTATGACCTTTGGAATAGCAGGAACAGCTATTCCCGGCATCTTCAACCATCTCCTGCCAAGTAAGCCTTCGGAAGCGTCTCTGGGCCATCCAGTTGACTGACCAGCTTACAAAGGAGTTTGGCTCTGCAACCGCCGCCAGGTTGTGTTGTATTGCGAGTCCTTGTCCCTCTCCCACGCTTCGTACGCTTGGCGTCCCCAGGTCTGAAGGGTTCATTTGGCTCGAATACACACGGCCGCTCCGTTGTCCTGTGCGGCAACAAAACTGTGCCGGTTTCGTCGATTGGGACGTCTTTTTGCTCTACACGACTACAAAGCGTTCCCTGCTCTTCTGAACCTGCCAGCTGCTGAAACTATCGTGGAGAAGCCTGGGTCTGCTTGCTTCGGGGACCGGTGAGTAGTTTATCTAGGATTTGGTCGCCCTCCTGCAGTATCCCATTGCTTTTCCCTGCTGTGTAAAAACAGCACCCTTTTGCCGCGCTCACGCTCTGCTTCTGCCCGCTGTGGAGGCTGCGCTTGAGTTGCGGAACCTGTTCTTCTTCTGCTGTGCACTAACGTGAACCGCCTGACTTCCTCCGAAGAGCTTCCCCTTGTGTCAGTCGGCACCGGCGTGGCAGGTACTTTGAGCACAAGGCTCCACTCTTCGCAGGGCTCGGACTTCCATCTAGTTAGGTGCCTATGAAGGCGAACTGAGTCGAAAGCATTATCGCACTGCCTGTTTTCCTTCCCTGGCAGGTGGACTACATATTTCGTGCTTTAAACGCTTGCGACTGTGTATTTGTATATATATTGTGTTGATATGGTATGTGTTGGTTTAATATTGTGATATTGTGATTTTCTCGCTACGGTCATTATTTTAAAGGCCTTAAAATAAATGTGTATCTATTTTTGATATAACAACTGTTTGGAGTAGTTTGTCAGCGCTCTTGCTTTGTGTGCTCACTGCGGGCTTTCAGTCACCCTCACCCCTCTTGAGACCTAGTCTTGAACGCCGCGATCGCTACCTTGATTGGTCTGGCTTGTCCAGAGGTTACCCTGTTCCAAGTAATTAGGTTGGCCTTCTGAACTTCTGCGCCACCAGGACAGAGTTCAGAAATCCGTCTTAACAGGCATGAGATGTGATATCCAACTCCTTGCCATTCAAATCCTGAGACCCTTCCTATAGCATGAGAAGGGATATCCAACTCCTTCCCAATCCAATCCTGAGACCCTTCCGATAGCAGAGACGTGATATCTCAATGCTTCTACCAAACCTGAGACCCTTCCTTTAGCATGAGATGTGATATCCAAATCCTTCACATTCCAATCCTGAGACCCTTCCTATAGCATGAGATGTGATATCTCAATAACAGGAGATACGTCCTATAACATGAGATATGATATCCAAATCCTTCCCCTTCCAATCCTGAGACACCTCCTATAGCAAGAGATGTGATATCCAATTCCTTACCATTCCAATCCTGAGACCCTTTCTATAACGAGATGTGATATCCAACTCCTTCCCATTCCAACCTGAGACCCTTCCTGTAGCATGAGAAGGGAGATCCAAATCCTTCCCATTCCAATCCTGAGACCCTTCCTATACCATGAGATGTGATATCTCAATGCTTCTAATACCAAACCTGGGACCCGTCCTATAACATGAGATACGTCCTATAACATGAGATATGATATCCAAATCCTTCCCCTTCCAAACCTGAGACCCTTCCTTTAGCATGAGATGTGATATCCAAATCCTTCCCATTCCAATACTGAAACCCTTTCTATAGCATGAGATGTCATATCACTATGTTTCTAATAGAAAACCTGAGACCCTTCCTATAGCAAGAGATGTGATATCCAAATCCTTCCCATTTCAATCTTGAGACCCTTCCTATAACATGAGATGTGATATCCAACTCCTACCCATTCCAACCTGAGACCCTTCCTATAGCATGAGAAGGGATATCCAATTCCTTCCCAATCCAATACTTAGACCCTTCCGATAGCAGAGATGTGATATCTCAATGCTTCTAATACAAAACCTGAGATCCTTCCTATAACATGAGATGTGATATCCAAGTCCTTCCCATTCCAATCCTGAGACCCTTCCTATAACATGAGATGTGATATCCAACTCCTTCTATTCCAACCTGAGACCCTTCCTATAGCATGAGATGGGATATCCAACTCCTTCCAAATCCAATCCTGATACCCTTCCGATAGCATGAGATGTGATATCCCAATGCTTCTACAAAACCTGAGACCCATACCATGGCATGAGATGTGATATCAAACTCCCGTCCTATACCATGAGACTTGATATCTCAATGCTTCTAATACCAAACCTGAGACCGGTCCAATAACATGAGATGTGATATCCAAATCCTTCCCCTTCCAAACCTTAGACCCTTCCTTTATGATGAGATGTGATATCCAAGTCCTTCCCATTCCATTCCTGAGACCCTTCCTATAGCATGAGATGTGATATCTCAATGCTTCTAATACCAAACCTGAGACTCTTCCTATAACATGAGATGTGATATCCAAATCCTTCCCATTCCAATCCTGAGACCCTTCCGATAGCAGAGATGTGATATCTCAATGCTTATACCAAACCTGAGACCCTTACGATAGCATGAGATGTGATATCTCAATGCTTCTAATACCAAACCTCAGATCCTTCCAATAACATGAGATGTGATGTCCAAATCCTTCCCCTTCCAAACCTTAGATCCTCCCTTTAGCATGAGATGTGATATCCAACTCCTTCCCATTCCAATCCTGAGACCCTTCTGATGGCATGAGATGTCATATCTCAATGCCTCTAATACCAAACCTGAGATCCTACCTCTAACATGAGATGTGATATCTCAATGCTTCTAATACCAAACCTGAGACGCTTCCTATAACATGAGATGTGATATCCAAATCCTTCCCATTCCAATCCTGAGACCCTTCCGATAGCAGAGATGTGATATCTCAATGCTTATACCAAACCTGAGACCCTTACGATAGCATGAGATGTGATATCTCAATGCTTCTAATACCAAACCTCAGATCCTTCCAATAACATGAGATGTGATATCCAAATCCTTCCCCTTCCAAACCTTAGACCCTTCCTTTATGATGAGATGTGATATCCAAGTCCTTCCCATTCCATTCCTGAGACCCTTCCTATAGCATGAGATGTGATATCTCAATGCTTCTAATACCAAACCTGAGACTCTTCCTATAACATGAGATGTGATATCCAAATCCTTCCCATTCCAATCCTGAGACCCTTCCGATAGCAGAGATGTGATATCTCAATGCTTATACCAAACCTGAGACCCTTACGATAGCATGAGATGTGATATCTCAATGCTTCTAATACCAAACCTCAGATCCTTCCAATAACATGAGATGTGATGTCCAAATCCTTCCCCTTCCAAACCTTAGATCCTCCCTTTAGCATGAGATGTGATATCCAACTCCTTCCCATTCCAATCCTGAGACCCTTCTGATGGCATGAGATGTCATATCTCAATGCCTCTAATACCAAACCTGAGATCCTACCTCTAACATGAGATGTGATATCAAACTCCTTCCCATTCCAAACCTGAGACCCTTCCGATAGCATGAGATGTGATATTTCAATGCTTCTAAAACCAAACATGAGAACCATCCTATAACATGAGATGTGAAATCCAAATCATTCCCTTTCCAAACCTGAGGCCCTTCCTATAGCTTGAGATGTGATATCAAACTACTTCCCATTCAATGTGATATCCAACTCCTTCCCATTCCAATCCTGGGACCCTTCCTATACCATGACATGTGATATTTCAATGCATCTAATACCAAACCTGAGACCCGTCCTAAAACATGAGATGTGAGATCCAAATCCTTCCCCTTCCAGACCTGAGACCTTTCCTTTAGCATGAGATGTGATATCCAACTCCTTCCCATTCCAAACCTGAGACCCTTCCCATAGCATGAGATGTGATATCTCAATGCTTCTAAAACCAAACATGAGAACCATCCTATAACATGAGATGTGAAATCCAAATCCTTCCCTTTCCAAACCTTAGACCCTTCCTATAGCTTGAGATGAAATATCAAACTCCTTCCCATTCCAATCCTGAGATAGCTTGAGATGTGAGATCCAAATCCTTCCCCTTCCAAACCTGAGACCCTTCCTATAGCTTGATATGTGATATCAAACTCCTTCCCATTACAATCCTGAGATAGCTTGAGATGTGATATCCAACTCCATCCCATTCCAATCCTGAGACCCTTCCGATAGCATGAGATGTGATAGCTCAATGCTTCTAATATCAAAACTGAGACCCTCCCTATAGTACGAGATGCGAAATCTAAGTCCTTCCCATTCCTATCCTGAGACCCTTCCGATAGCAGAGATGTGATTTCTCAATGCTTATACCGAACCTGATTACCCTTCCTTTAGCATGAGATGTGATATTCAACTCTTTCCCATTCCAATCCTGAGACCCTTCCTATAACATGAGACGTGATATCCAACTCCTTCCCATTCCAAACCTGAGACCTTTCCTTTAGCATATTTGATATCCAACTACTTCCCATTCCAATCCTGAGACCCGTCCGATAGCATGAGATGTGATATCCAACTCCTTCCAATTCCAATACTGAGACCCTCCCAATAGCATATGTGATATCTCAATGCTTCTGATATCAAAACTGAGACCCTCCCTATAACATGAGATGTGATATCCAACTCCTTCCCATTCCAATACTGAGACCCTTCCAATAGCATATGTGATATCTCAATGCTTCTAATATCAAAACTGAGACCCTCCCTATAACATGAGATGTGATATCCAACTCCTTCCCATTCCAATCGAGACCCTTCCTATAACATGAGATGTGATATCTCTATGCTTCTAATACCAAACCTGAGGCCCTTCCCGTAGTATATGTGAAATCCAACTCCTTCCCATTCCAAAATTGTGACCCTTCCTGTAGCATGAAATGTGATTTTTCACCCCTTCCAATACCATACCCGAGACCATTCCCACAGCCTGAGATTTGAAATCTCATTTCTTCCAATACCAAACCCGAGACCCTTCCGATAGGATGTGATTTGATATCACAGTGCTTCTAATACCAAACCTGAGACCCTCCCTATAACAAGAGATATCATATCCAACTCCTTCCCATTCCAATCCTGAGACTCTTCCTATAGCATATGTGATATCGAACTTCCCATTCAAATCCTGAGACTCACAGACCTCCCCGTCTAACCTCACCACTCCTAGCTCCCGGATTGATAATGCACTCCTGCTGTGTCTTCTCTCCCTTCTTCTGCTTCCTTTCCTCTCTCCTTCCTCATGTGCCCTAGGTCAGGCTCCTTCTACACCTCCGCAAGGATTACTGATTTGTACCCCTCCCCACTCTCAACTCTCACTCAGTTAACACTCATCTGACATCTGCCATTTCCTGGAAGAACCCGACCTTGATGTCCTTGGTCTAACCGAGACATGGATGACGGCCAGCGCTGTCTCGAGCTCTGACACTTTACTCCCTGATGACAAGTTCCTCTCCATGCCCAGATCCAACCATTCTTGAGGGGGAGTATCCTTGATTCCTGTAGTAAATTGATTTCCTTTGCAGGCCGACTCCTGTCACGAATGCCTTGTCTGCATGCATTCTCTCCTGGCCATTCTCTCACCGTGGCTATTTGCCTACCCCCTTCCTCTCTCAGTGGATGGACTTCTCCATCCTAGCCTCCTACCACTCAACTCCGCCTACTTGGAGAATTCAACATGAACCTGTATGCTTCCTGACCTGGACTTTTACGAGATCTGCAACTCTTCATGTCGCTGGCCCTACACACTGCAGGGAATACTCAGGATTTTCTGATCTCAGACCTCCCCCTCTGTAACCCTCTCAACAATCCTCTCCCGTGGTGATCAAGTTCTCATCTCCAAAGAAGGCTAACTGCCAGCTGTTCCTCCTCAGAGGAGTTCTCCCTTTCTGTCCCTGCTCCCTGCACCGTTTCGCGTTGCAAACACTCGCTTCCCTGCTCTCTGGTTCAGACGCCTTTCCTTCTCAGAGGCCTTCTTCCTTTCTGCCCTTTTCGCGTTGCAAGTACTCGCTTCCCAGCTCTCTGGTTTAGACGCGTGTTCCCTGCCTTCTCTCCTCTTCCCGCTGCCTTCAAATCAAAAAATGAGCTCCAAAAGATACACAGTGCTCAGAATGCTCTATAACACCCATTATTCAACATATAGCCGTAACCCGCTAGACGTATTGAAACGTGCTGTAAACTAGCAAAAACAGCTAGAAAATTTACTTTCCTCGTGTTTTTGTAAATGCGAATTCTGATGGGTTCCCATGTATGTACTGTCCGTGCGTTTGTTGTCGAATCCTGAAGTTTTTAACCACTGTTCTCCCATACTAGGGAGGGGGGGGGGTCAACATCTACTGCTGTTCACAGGCTGAATGTATACGGCTGAAATCTTCAAGGCATTATCAGCTTTCCTGACTGTTTTGGAACGTGTATTTGTCATCTGTTAATGCAGTCGCCCTGTGTTCATCGTCCCTTCTACTTTACAGGCTGCACTCCCCTGGTGATCACATTCTCCTCTCCAGAGCAGGCTGACTACCAGCTGCTCCTCCTCATAGGCGTCCATCCTTTCTGTCCCTGCTCCCTGCACCGTTTCGCGTTGCATGTACTCGCTTCCCAGTTCTCTGGTTGAGATGCGTGTTCCCTGCCTTCTCGCCTCTTGCTACAGCCTTCCAATTTGCTCCACAAGATACAGTGTTCAGAATGCTTTATAACCCCATTATTCAACATATAGCTGTAACCCGCTAGACGTATTGAAACGTGCTAAAAACTAGCAAAAACAGCTAGAAAATGTACTTCCCTCGCGTTTTGATATTAGAAGCATTGAGATATCACATCTCATGCTATCGGAAGTGTCTCAGGATTGGAATGGGAAGGAGCTGGATATCACATCTCATGCTAAAGGAAGGGTCTCAGGTTTGGAACGGGAAGGAGTTGGATATCACATCTCGTTATAGGAAGGGTCTCAGGTTTGGTATAAACATTGAGATATCACATCTCTGCTATCGGAAGTGTCTCAGGATTGGAATGGGAAGGAGTTGGATATCCCATCTCATGTTATAGGACGGGTCTCAGGTTTTTTATTAAAATCATTGAGATATCATATTGCATGCTGTAGGAAGGGTCTAAGGATTGGAATGGGAAGGTCTTGGATATCACATCTCATGCTATAGATAGGCTCTCAGGTTTGGAAAGTGAAGGAGTTGGATATCACATTTCATGTTAGAGGAAGGATCTCAGGTTTGGTATTAGAGGCATTGAGATATCACATCTCATGCTATAGATAGGCTCTCAGGTTTGGAAAGTGAAGGAGTTGGATATCACATTTCATGTTAGAGGAAGGATCTCAGGTTTGGTATTAGAGGCATTGAGATATCACATCTCAGGCTATAGGAAGGGTCTCAGGATTGGAATGGAAGGAGTTGGATATCACATCTCATGTTATAGGAAGGATCTCAGGTTTGGTATTAGAAGCTTTGAGACATCACATCTCATGCTATAGGAAGGGTCTCAGGATTGGAATGGGAAGGAGTTGTATATGACATCTCATGCCGTAGGGAGGGTCTCAGGTTTGGTATAAACATTGAGATATCACATCTCTGCTATCGAAAGGGAATCAGGATTGGAATGGGAAGGACTTGGGTGCTATCACATGAGATATCACATCTCATGCTATAGGAAGTGTCTCAGGATTGGAATGGGAAGGAGTTGGATATCACATCTCATGTTATAGGAAGGATCTCAGGTTTGGTATAAGCATTGAGATATCACATCTCTGCTATCGGAAGGGTCTCAGGATTGGAATGGGAAGGAGTTGGATATTCCCATCTCATGTTATAGGAAGGGTCTCAGGTTTGGTATTAGAAGCATTGAGATATCACATCTCATGCTATAGGAAGGGTCTCAGGATTGGAATGGGAAGGACTTGGACATCACATCTCTTGCTATAGGGAGGGTCTCAAGTTTGATATTAGAAGCATTGAGGTATCACATTTCATGATATCGGAAGGGTCTCAAGATTGGAATGGGAAGGAGTTGGATATCACATCTCATGATAAAGGAAGGGTCTAAGGTTTGGAAGGGGAAGGATTTGGATATCACATATGTTATAGGACGGGTCTCAGGTTTGGTATTAGAAGCATTAAGATATCAAGTCTCATGGTATAGGAAGGGTCTCAGAATTGGAATGGGAAGGAGTTGGATATCACATCTCAAGCTATAGGAAGGGTCTCAGGATTAGAATGGGAAGGAGTTTGATATCACATCTCATGCCATAGTATGGGTCTTAGGTTTGGTAGAAGCATTGGGATATCACATCTCATGTTATCGGAAGGGTATCGGGATTGGATTTGGAAGGAGTTGGATATCCCATCTCATGCTATAGGAAGGGTCTCAGGTTGGAATGGGAAGGAGTTGGATATCACATCTCATGTTATAGGAAGGGTCTCAGGATTGGAATGGGAAGGACTTGGATATCACATCTCATGCTATAGGAAGGCTCTCAGGTTTGCAAGGGGAAAGAGTTGGATATCACATTTCATGCTATCAGAAGGATCTCAGGTTTGGTATAGAAGCATTGAGATATCATATCTTATGGTATCAGAAGAGTCTCAGGATTGGAATGAGAAGGAGTTGGATATCACATCTCATGCTAAAGGGAGGGTCTCAGGTTTGGAAGATAAGGATTTGGATATCACATCTCATGTTATAGGAAGGATCTCAGGTTTGGTATTAGAAGTATTGAGACATCACATCTCATGCTATAGGAAGGGTCTCAGGATTGGAATGGGAAGGAGTTGGATATCACATCTCATGCTATAGGAAGGGTCTCAGGATTGGAATGGGAAGGAGTTGTATATGACATCTCATGCCGTAGGGAGGGTCTCAGGTTTGGTATAAACATTGAGATATCACATCTCTGCTATCGAAAGGGAATCAGGATTGGAATGGGAAGGAGTTTTTATATCCCATCTCATGTTATAGGAAGAGTCTCAGGTTTGGTATTAGAAGCATTGAGATATCACATCTCATGCTATAGGAAGTGTCTCAGGATTGGAATGGGAAGGACTTGGGTATCACATCTCATGCTATAGGGAGGGTCTCAAGTTTGATATTAGAAGCATTGAGATATCACATCTCATGCTATAGGAAGGGTCTCAGGTTTGGTATAAGCAGTGAGATATCACATCTCATGCTATAGGAAGTGTCTCAGGATTGGAATGGGAAGGAGTTGGATATCACATCTCATGTTATAGGAAGGATCTCAGGTTTGGTATAAGCATTGAGATATCACATCTCTGCTATCGGAAGGGTCTCAGGATTGGAATGGGAAGGAGTTGGATATTCCCATCTCATGTTATAGGAAGGGTCTCAGGTTTGGTATTAGAAGCATTGAGATATCACATCTCATGCTATAGGAAGGGTCTCAGGATTGGAATGGGAAGGACTTGGATATCACATCTCTTGCTATAGGGAGGGTCTCAAGTTTGATATTAGAAGCATTGAGGTATCACATTTCATGATATCGGAAGGGTCTCAAGATTGGAATGGGAAGGAGTTGGATATCACATCTCATGATAAAGGAAGGGTCTAAGGTTTGGAAGGGGAAGGATTTGGATATCACATCTCATGTTATAGGACGGGTCTCAGGTTTGGTATTAGAAGCATTGAGATATCAAGTCTCATGGTATAGGAAGGGTCTCAGAATTGGAATGGGAAGGAGTTGGATATGTTATAGGAAGGGTCTCAGGTTTGGTATTAGAAGCATTGAGATATCACATCTCATGCTATAGGAAGAGTCTCAGGATTTGAATGGGGAGGACTTGGATGTCACATCTCATGCTATAGGGAGGGTCTCAGGTTTGGAAGGGGAAGGATTTGGATATCACATCTCATGTTACAGGAAGGATCTCAGGTTTGGTATTAGAAGCATTGAGATATCACATCTCATGCTATCGGAAGGATCTCAGGTTTGGTATAGAAGCATTGAGATATCACATCTCATGCTATCAGAAGGGTCTCAGGATTGGAATGGGAAGGAGTTGGATATCACATCTCATGCTAAAGGGAGGGTCTCAGGTTTGGAATGGGAAGGAGTTGGATATCACATCTCATGTTATAGGAAGGGTCTCAGGATTGGAATGGGAAGGACTTGGATATCACATCTCATGCTATAGGAAGGCTCTCAGGTTTGCAAGGGGAAAGAGTTGGATATCACATTTCATGCTATCAGAAGGATCTCAGGTTTGGTATAGAAGCATTGAGATATCATATCTTATGGTATCAGAAGAGTCTCAGGATTGGAATGGGAAGGAGTTGGATATCACATCTCATGCTAAAGGGAGGGTCTCAGGTTTGGAAGATAACGATTTGGATATCACATCTCATGTTATAGGAAGGATCTCAGGTTTGGTATTAGAAGTATTGAGACATCACATCTCATGCTATAGGAAGGGTCTCAGGATTGGAATGGGAAGGTGTTGGATATCACATCTCATGCTATAGGAAGGGTCTCAGGATTGGAATGGGAAGGAGTTGTATATGACATCTCATGCCGTAGGGAGGGTCTCAGGTTTGGTATAAACATTGAGATATCACATCTCTGCTATCGAAAGGGAATCAGGATTGGAATGGGAAGGAGTTGGATATCCCATCTCATGTTATAGGAAGAGTCTCAGGTTTGGTATTAGAAGCATTGAGATATCACATCTCATGCTATAGGAAGTGTCTCAGGATTGGAATGGGAAGGAGTTGGATATCATATCTCATGTTATAGGAAGGATCTCAGGTTTGGTATAAGCATTGAGATATCACATCTCTGCTATCGGAAGGGTCTCAGGATTGGAATGGGAAGGAGTTGGATATTCCCATCTCATGTTATAGGAAGGGTCTCAGGTTTGGTATTAGAAGCATTGAGATATCACATCTCATGCTATAGGAAGGGTCTCAGGATTGGAATGGGAAGGACTTGGATATCACATCTCTTGCTATAGGGAGGGTCTCAAGTTTGATATTAGAAGCATTGAGGTATCACATTTCATGATATCGGAAGGGTCTCAAGATTGGAATGGGAAGGAGTTGGATATCACATCTCATGATAAAGGAAGGGTTTGGAAGGTTTGGAAGGGGAAGGATTTGGATATCACATCTCATGTTATAGGACGGGTCTCAGGTTTGGTATTAGAAGCATTGAGATATCAAGTCTCATGGTATAGGAAGGGTCTCAGAATTGGAATGGGAAGGAGTTGGATATGTTATAGGAAGGGTCTCAGGTTTGGTATTAGAAGCATTGAGATATCACATCTCATGCTATAGGAAGAGTCTCAGGATTGGAATGGGGAGGACTTGGATGTCACATCTCATGCTATAGGGAGGGTCTCAAGTTTGATATTAGAAGCATTGAGATAACAAATCTCATGATATCGGAAGGGTCTCAGGATTGGAATGGGAAGGAGTTGGATATCACATCTCATGCTAAAGGGAGGGTCTCAGGTTTGGAAGGGGAAGGATTTGGATATCACATCTCATGTTATAGGAAGGATCTCAGGTTTGGTATTAGAAGCATTGAGATATCACATCTCATGCTATCGGAAGGATCTCAGGTTTGGTATAGAAGCATTGACATATCACATCTCATGCTATCAGAAGGGTCTCAGGATTGGAATGGGAAGGAGTTGGATATCACATCTCATGCTATAGGGAGGGTCTCAGGTTTGGAAGGGGAAGGATTTGGATATCACATCTCATGTTATCGGAAGGATCTCAGGTTTGGTATTAGAAGTATTGAGATATCACATCTCATGCTATAGGAAGGGTCTCAGGATTGGAATGGGAAGGAGTTGGTTATCACATCTCATGCTAAAGGAAGGGTCTCAGGTTTGGTAGAAGCATTGAGATATCACATCTCATGCTATAGGAAGGGTCTCAGGATTGGAATGGGAAGGACTTAGATATCACATATCATGCTATAGGGAGGGTCTCAGTTTTGATATTAGAAGCATTGAGATATCACATCTCATGCTATCGGAAGTGTCTCAGGATTGGAATGGGAAGGAGCTGGATATCACATCTCATGCTAAAGGAAGGGTCTCAGGTTTGGAACGGGAAGGAGTTGGATATCACATCTCATGTTATAGGAAGGGTCTCAGGTTTGGTATAAGCATTGAGATATCACATCTCTGCTATCGGAAGTGTCTCAGGATTGGAATGGGAAGGACTTGGATATCACATCTCATGCTATAGATAGGTTCTCAGGTTTGGAAAGGGAAGGAGTTGGATATCACATTTCATGTTAGAGGAAGGATCTCAGGTTTGGTATTAGAGGCATTGAGATATCACATCTCAGGCTATAGGAAGGGTCTCATGATTGGAATGGGAAGGAGTTGGATATCACATCTCATGCTAAAGGAAGGGTCTCAGGATTGGAATGGGAAGGAGTTGGATATCACATCTCATGCTATAGGAAGGGTCTCAGGTTTGGTATAAGCATTGAGATATCACATCTCGTGCTATAGGAAGGGTCTCAGGATTGGAATGGGAAGGAGTTGCATATGACATCTCATGCTATAGACAGGGTCTCAGGTTTGGAAAGGGAAGGAGATGGATATCACATTTCATGTTAGAGGTAGGATCTCAGGTTTGGAATTAGAGGCATTGAGATATCACATCTCATGCTATCAGAAGGTTCTCAGGATTGGAATGGGAAGGAGTTGGATATCACATCTCATGCTAAAGGGAGGGTCTCAGGTTTGGAAGGGGAAGGATTTGGAAATCACATCTCATGTTATAGGAAGGATCTCAGGTTTGGTATTAGAAGCATTGAGATATCACATCTCATGCTATCATAAGGGTCTCAGGATTGGAATCGGAAGGAGTTGGATATCACAGCTCATGTTATAGGAAGGATCTCAGGTTTGGTATTAGAAGCATTGAGACATCACATCTCATGCTATAGGAAGGGTCTCAGGATTGGAATGGGAAGGAGTTGGATATCACATCTCATGCTATAGGAAGGGTCTCAGATTTGGTATAAGCATTGAGATATCACATCTCATGCTATAGGAAGGGTCTCAGGATTGGAATGGGAAGCAGTTGGATATCACATCTCAGGCCATAGGAAGGGTCTCAGGTTTGGTATAAGCATTGAGATATCACATCTCTGCTATCGGAAGGGTCTCAGGATTGGAATGGGAAGGAGTTGGATATCCCATCTCATGTTATAGGAAGAGTCTCAGGTTTGGTATTAGAAGCATTGAGATATCCCATCTCATGCTATAGGAAGGGTCTCAGGTTGGAATGGGAAGGAGTTGGATATCACATTTCATGTTATAGGAAGGGTCTCAGGATTGGAATTGGAAGGACTTGGCTATCATATCTCATGCTATAGGAAGGCTCTCAGGTTTGGAAGGGGAAGGAGTTGGATATCACATTTCATGTTAGAGGAACGATCTCAGGTTTGGTATTAGAAGCATTGAGACATCACATCTCATGTTATAGGAAGGGTCTCAGGATTGGAATGGGAAGAAGTTGGATATCACATCTCATGCTATAGGAAGGGTCTCAGGTTTGGTATAAGCATTGAGATATCACATCTCATGCTATAGGGAGGGTCTCAGGATTGGAATGGGAAGGAGTTGTATATGACATCTCATGCCATAGGAAGGGTCTCAGGTTTGGTATAAGCATTGAGATATCACATCACATGCTATAGGAAGGGTCTCAGGATTGTAATGGGAAGGACTTGGATATCACATCTCATGCTATAGGCAGGGTCTCAGGTTTGGAAAGGGAAGGAGATGGATATCACATTTCATGTTAGAGGTAGGATCTCAGGTTTGGTATTAGAGGCATTGAAATATCACATCTCATGCTATCAGAAGGGTCTCAGGATTGGAATGGGAAGGAGTTGGATATCACATCTCATGCTAAAGGGAGGGTCTCAGGTTTGGAAGGGGAAGGATTTGGAAATCACATCTCATGTTATAGGAAGGATCTCAGGTTTGGTATTAGAAGCATTGAGATATCACATCTCATGCTATCTTAAGGGTCTCAGGATTGGAATGGGAAGGAGTTGGATATCACATCTCATGTTATAGGAAGGATCTCAGGTTTGGTATTAGAAGCATTGAGACATCACATCTCATGCTATAGGAAGAGTCTCAGGATTGGAATGGGAAGGAGTTGGATATCACATCTCATGCTATAGGAATGGTCTCAGATTTGGTATAAGCATTGAGATATCACATCTCATGCTATAGGAACGGTCTCAGGATTGGAATGGGAAGGAGTTGTATATGACATCTCAGGCCATAGGAAGGGTCTCAGGTTTGGTATAAGCATTGAGATATCACATCTCTGCTATCGGAAAGGTCTCAGGATTGGAATGGGAAGAAGTTGGATATCACATCTCATGCTATAGGAAGGGTCTCAGGTTTGGTATAAGCATTGAGATATCACATCTCATGCTATAGGAAGGGTCTCAGGATTGGAATGGGAAGGAGTTGTATATGACATCTCATGCCATAGGAAGGGTCTCAGGTTTGGTATAAGCATTGAGATATCACATCACATGCTATAGGAAGGGTCTCAGGATTGGAATGGGAAGGACTTTTGATATCACATCTCATGCTATAGGCAGGGTCTCAGGTTTGGAAAGGGAAGGAGATGGATATCACATTTCATGTTAGAGGTAGGATCTCAGGTTTGGTATTAGAGGCATTGAAATATCACATCTCATGCTATCAGAAGGGTCTCAGGATTGGAATGGGAAGGAGTTGGATATCACATCTCATGCTAAAGGGAGTGTCTCAGGTTTGGAAGTGGAAGGATTTGGAAATCACATCTCATGTTATAGGAAGGATCTCAGGTTTGGTACTAGAAGCATTGAGATATCACATCTCATGCTATCAGAAGGATCTCAAGTTTGGTATTAGAAGCATTGAGACATCACATCTCATGCTATAGGAAGGGTCTCAGGATTGGAATGGGAAGGAGTTGGATATCACATCTCATGCTATAGGAAGGGTCTCGGATTTGGTATAAGAATTGAGATATCACATCTCATGCTATAGGAAGGGTCTCAGGATTGGAATGGGAAGGAGTTGTAGATGACAAATCAGGCCATAGGAAGGGTCTCAGGTTTGGTATAAGCATTGAGATATCACATCTCTGCTATCGGAAGGGTCTCAGGATTGGAATGGGAAGGAGTTGGATATCCCATCTCATGTTATAGGAAGGGTCTCAGGTTTGGTATTAGAAGCATTGAGATATCACATCTCATGCTATAGGAAGAGTCTCAGGATTGGAATGGGGAGGACTTGGATGTCACATCTCATGCTATAGGGAGGGTCTCAAGTTTGATATTAGAAGCATTGAGATAACAAATCTCATGATATCGGAAGGGTCTCAGGATTGGAATGGGAAGGAATTGGATATCACATCTCATGATAAAGGAAGGGTCTAAGGTTTGGAAGGGGAAGGATTTGGATATCACATCTCATGTTATAGGACGGGACTCAGGTTTTGTATTAGAAGCATTGAGATATCAAGTCTCATGGTATAGGAAGGGTCTCAGAATTGGAATGGGAAGGAGTTGGATATCACATCTCAAGCTATAGGTAGGGTCTCAGGATTGGAATGGGAAGGAGTTTGATATCACATCTCATGCCATAGTATGGGTCTCAGGTTTGGTAGAAGCATTGGGATATCACATCTCATGCTATCGGAAGGGTATCAGTATTGGATTTGGAAGGAATTGGATATCCCATCTCATGCTATAGGAAGGGTCTCAGGTTGGAATGGGAAGGAGTTGGATATCACATTTCATGTTATAGGAAGGGTCTCAGGATTGGATGGGAAGGACTTGGATATCATATCTCATGCTATAGGAAGGCTCTCAGGTTTGGAAGGGGAAGGAGTTGGATATCACATTTCATGTTAGAGGAAGAATCTCAGGTTTGGTATTAGAGGCCTTGAGATATCACATCTCATGCTATAGGAAGGGTCTCAGGATTGGAATGGGAAGGAGTTGGATATCACATCTCAAGCTATAGGAAGGGTCTCAGGTTTGGTATAAGCATTGAGATATCACATCTCATGCTATAGGAAGGGTCTCAGGATTGGAATGGGAAGGAGTTGGATATCACATCTCATGTTATAGGAAAGATCTCAGGTTTGGTATTAGAAGCATTGAGACATCACATCTCATGTTATAGGAAGGGTCTCAGGAGTGGAATGGGAAGAAGTTGGATATCACATATCATGCTATAGGAAGGGTCTCAGGTTTGGAAGGGGAAGGAGTTGGATATCCAATCTCATGTTATAGGTCTGGTCTCGGGTTTGGTATTAGAAGCATTGAGATATCACATCGCATGCTATAGGAATGGTCTCAGGATTGGAATGGGAAGGAGTTGGATATCACATATGCTATAGGAAGGGTCTCAGGTTTGGACCGGGAAGGAGTTGGATATCACATCTCATGTTATAGGAAGGGTCTCAGGTTTGGTATAAGCATTGAGATATCACATCTCTGCTATCGGAAGTGTCTCAGGATTGGAATAGGAAGGAGTTGGATATCCCATCTCATGTTATAGGATGGGTCTCAGGTTTGTTATTAGAATCATTGAGATATCATATTGCATGCTGTAGGAAGGGTCTAAGGATTGGAATGGGAAGGACTTGGATATCACATCTCATGCTATAGGTAGGCTCTCAGGTTTGGAAAGGGAAGGAGTTGGATATCACATTTCATGTTAGAGGAAGGATCTCAGGTTTGGTATTAGAGGCATTGAGATATCACATCTCATGCTATAGGAAGGGTCTCAGGATTGGAATGGGAAGGAGTTGGATATCACATCTCATGCTATAGGAAGGGTCTCAGGTTTGGTATAAGCATCGAGATATCACATCTCATGCTATAGGAAGGGTCTCGGGATTAGAATGGGAAGGAGTTGGATATCACATCTCATGTTATAGGAAGGATCTCAGGTTTGGTATTAGAAGCATTGAGACATCACATCTCATGCTATAGGAAGGGTCTCAGGATTGGAATGGGAAGGAGTTGGATATCACATCTCATGCTATAGGAAGGGTCTCAAGTTTGATATTAGAAGCATTGAGATATCACATCTCATGCTATAGGAAGGGTCTCAGGATTGGAATGGGAAGGAGTTGGATATCACATCTCAAGCTTTAGGAAGGGTCTCAGGTTTGGTATAAGCATTGAGATAGCACATCTCATGCTATAGGAAGGGTCTCAGGATTGGAATGGGAAGGAGTTGGATATTACATCTCATGTTATAGGAAAGATCTCAGGTTTGGTATTAGAAGCATTGAGACATCACATCTCATGTTATAGGAAGGGTCTCAGGATTGGAATGGGAAGAAGTTGGATATCACATCTCATGCTATAGGAAGGGTCTCAGGTTTGGAAGGGGAAGGAGTTGGATATCCAATCTCATGTTATAGGACTGGTCTCAGGTTTGGTATTAGAAGCATTGAGATATCACATCGCATGCTGTAGGAAGGTTCTCAGGTTTGGTATTAGAAGCATTGAGACATCACATCTTATGCTATAGGAAGGGTCTCAGGATTGGAATGGGAAGGAGTTGGATATCACATCTCATGTTATAGGAAGGATCTCAGGTTTGGTATTAGAAGCATTGAGACATCACATCTCATGCTATAGGAAGGGTCTCAGGATTGGAATGGGAAGGAGTTGGATATCACATCTCATGCTATAGGAAGGGTCTCAGATTTGGTATAAGCATTGAGATATCACAGCTCATGCTATAGGAAGGGTCTCAGGATTGGATTGGGAAGGAGTTGTATATGACATCTCAGGCCATAGGAAGGGTCTCAGGATTGGTATAAGCATTGAGATATCACATCTCTGCTATCGGAAGGGTCTCAGGATTGGAATGGGAAGGAGTTGGATATCCCATCTCATGATAAAGGAAGGGTCTAAGGTTTGGAAGGGGAAAGATTTGGATATCACATCTCATGTTATAGGCGGGTCTCAATTTTGATATTAGAAGCATTGAGATAACAAATCTCATGATATCGGAAGGGTCTCAGGACTGGAATGGGAAGGAGTTGGATATCACATCTCATGATAAAGGAAGGGTCTCAGGTTTGGTATTAGAAGCATTGAGATATCAAGTCTCATGGTATAGGAAGGGTCTCAGAATTGGAATGGGAAGGATTTCGGATATCACATCTCAAGCTATAGGAAGAGTCTCAGGATTGGAATGGGAAGGAGTTTGATATCACATCTCATGTTATAGGACGGGTCTCAGGTTTGGTATTAGAAGCATTGAGATATCAAGTCTCATGGTATAGGAAGGGTCTCAGAATTGGAATGGGAAGGATTTCGGATATCACATCTCAAGCTATAGGAAGAGTCTCAGGATTGGAATGGGAAGGAGTTTGATATCACATCTCATGCCATAGTATGGTTCTCAGGTTTGGTAGAAGCATTGGGATATCACATCTCATGCTATTGGAAGGGTATCAGTATTGGATTTGGAAGGAGTTGGATATCCCATCTCATGCTATGGGAAGGGTCTCAGGTTGGAATGGGAAGGAGTTGGATATCACATTTCATGTTATAGGAAGGGTCTCAGGATTGGAATGGGAAGGTGTTGGATATCACATCTCATGTTATAGGAAAGATCTCAGGTTTGGTATTAGAAGCATTGAGATATCACATCGCATGCTGTAGGAAGGTTCTCAGGTTTGGAATGGGGAGGAATTGGATATCACATCTCATGTCATAGGAAGGATCTCAGGTTTGGTATAAGCATTGAGATATCACATCTCTGCTATCGGAAGGGTCTCAGGATTGGAATGGGAAGGAGTTGGATATTCCCATCTCATGTTATAGGAAGGGTCTCAGGTTTGGTATTAGAAGCATTGAGATATCACATCTCATGCTATAGGAAGGGTCTCAGGATTGGAATGGGAAGGACTTGGATATCACATCTCTTGCTATAGGGAGGGTCTCAAGTTTGATATTAGAAGCATTGAGGTATCACATTTCATGATATCGGAAGGGTCTCAAGATTGGAATGGGAAGGAGTTGGATATCACATCTCATGATAAAGGAAGGGTCTAAGGTTTGGAAGGGGAAGGATTTGGATATCACATCTCATGTTATAGGACGGGTCTCAGGTTTGGTATTAGAAGCATTGAGATATCAAGTCTCATGGTATAGGAAGGGTCTCAGAATTGGAATGGGAAGGAGTTGGATATGTTATAGGAAGGGTCTCAGGTTTGGTATTAGAAGCATTGAGATATCACATCTCATGCTATAGGAAGAGTCTCAGGATTGGAATGGGGAGGACTTGGATGTCACATCTCATGCTATAGGGAGGGTCTCAAGTTTGATATTAGAAGCATTGAGATAACAAATCTCATGATATCGGAAGGGTCTCAGGATTGGAATGGGAAGGAGTTGGATATCACATCTCATGCTAAAGGGAGGGTCTCAGGTTTGGAAGGGGAAGGATTTGGATATCACATCTCATGTTATAGGAAGGATCTCAGGTTTGGTATTAGAAGCATTGAGATATCACATCTCATGCTATCGGAAGGATCTCAGGTTTGGTATAGAAGCATTGAGATATCACATCTCATGCTATCAGAAGGGTCTCAGGATTGGAATGGGAAGGAGTTGGATATCACATCTCATGCTATAGGGAGGGTCTCAGGTTTGGAAGGGGAAGGATTTGGATATCACATCTCATGTTATCGGAAGGATCTCAGGTTTGGTATTAGAAGTATTGAGATATCACATCTCATGCTATAGGAAGGGTCTCAGGATTGGAATGGGAAGGAGTTGGTTATCACATCTCATGCTAAAGGAAGGGTCTCAGGTTTGGTAGAAGCATTGAGATATCACATCTCATGCTATAGGAAGGGTCTCAGGATTGGAATGGGAAGGACTTAGATATCACATATCATGCTATAGGGAGGGTCTCAGTTTTGATATTAGAAGCATTGAGATATCACATCTCATGCTATCGGAAGTGTCTCAGGATTGGAATGGGAAGGAGCTGGATATCACATCTCATGCTAAAGGAAGGGTCTCAGGTTTGGAACGGGAAGGAGTTGGATATCACATCTCATGTTATAGGAAGGGTCTCAGGTTTGGTATAAGCATTGAGATATCACATCTCTGCTATCGGAAGTGTCTCAGGATTGGAATGGGAAGGACTTGGATATCACATCTCATGCTATAGATAGGCTCTCAGGTTTGGAAAGGGAAGGAGTTGGATATCACATTTCATGTTAGAGGAAGGATCTCAGGTTTGGTATTAGAGGCATTGAGATATCACATCTCAGGCTATAGGAAGGGTCTCAGGATTGGAATGGGAAGGAGTTGGATATCACATCTCATGCTAAAGGAAGGGTCTCAGGATTGGAATGGGAAGGAGTTGGATATCACATCTCATGCTATAGGAAGGGTCTCAGGTTTGGTATAAGCATTGAGATATCACATCTCGTGCTATAGGAAGGGTCTCAGGATTGGAATGGGAAGGAGTTGTATATGACATCTCATGCTATAGACAGGGTCTCAGGTTTGGAAAGGGAAGGAGATGGATATCACATTTCATGTTAGAGGTAGGATCTCAGGTTTGGAATTAGAGGCATTGAGATATCACATCTCATGCTATCAGAAGGGTCTCAGGATTGGAATGGGAAGGAGTTGGATATCACATCTCAATGCTAAAGGGAGGGTCTCAGGTTTGGAAGGGGAAGGATTTGGAAATCACATCTCATGTTATAGGAAGGATCTCAGGTTTGGTATTAGAAGCATTGAGATATCACATCTCATGCTATCATAAGGGTCTCAGGATTGGAATCGGAAGGAGTTGGATATCACATCTCATGTTATAGGAAGGATCTCAGGTTTGGTATTAGAAGCATTGAGACATCACATCTCATGCTATAGGAAGGGTCTCAGGATTGGAATGGGAAGGAGTTGGATATCACATCTCATGCTATAGGAAGGGTCTCAGATTTGGTATAAGCATTGAGATATCACATCTCATGCTATAGGAAGGGTCTCAGGATTGGAATGGGAAGCAGTTGGATATCACATCTCAGGCCATAGGAAGGGTCTCAGGTTTGGTATAAGCATTGAGATATCACATCTCTGCTATCGGAAGGGTCTCAGGATTGGAATGGGAAGGAGTTGGATATCCCATCTCATGTTATAGGAAGAGTCTCAGGTTTGGTATTAGAAGCATTGAGATATCCCATCTCATGCTATAGGAAGGGTCTCAGGTTGGAATGGGAAGGAGTTGGATATCACATTTCATGTTATAGGAAGGGTCTCAGGATTGGAATTGGAAGGACTTGGCTATCATATCTCATGCTATAGGAAGGCTCTCAGGTTTGGAAGGGGAAGGAGTTGGATATCACATTTCATGTTAGAGGAACGATCTCAGGTTTGGTATTAGAGGCCTTGAGATATCACATCTCATGCTATAGGAAGGGTCTCAGGATTGGAATGGGAAGGAGTTGGATATCACATCTCATGTTATAGGAAAGATCTCAGGTTTGGTATTAGAAGCATTGAGACATCACATCTCATGTTATAGGAAGGGTCTCAGGATTGGAATGGGAAGAAGTTGGATATCACATCTCATGCTATAGGAAGGGGCTCAGGTTTGGTATAAGCATTGAGATATCACATCTCATGCTATAGGAAGGGTCTCAGGATTGGAATGGGAAGGAGTTGTATATGACATCTCATGCCATAGGAAGGGTCTCAGGTTTGGTATAAGCATTGAGATATCACATCACATGCTATAGGAAGGGTCTCAGGATTGTAATGGGAAGGACTTGGATATCACATCTCATGCTATAGGCAGGGTCTCAGGTTTGGAAAGGGAAGGAGATGGATATCACATTTCATGTTAGAGGTAGGATCTCAGGTTTGGTATTAGAGGCATTGAAATATCACATCTCATGCTATCAGAAGGGTCTCAGGATTGGAATGGGAAGGAGTTGGATATCACATCTCATGCTAAAGGGAGGGTCTCAGGTTTGGAAGGGGAAGGATTTGGAAATCACATCTCATGTTATAGGAAGGATCTCAGGTTTGGTATTAGAAGCATTGAGATATCACATCTCATGCTATCGGAAGTATCTCAGGTTTGGTATTAGAGGCATTGAGATATCACATCTCATGCTATCTTAAGGGTCTCAGGATTGGAATGGGAAGGAGTTGGATATCACATCTCATGTTATAGGAAGGATCTCAGGTTTGGTATTAGAAGCATTGAGACATCACATCTCATGCTATAGGAAGGGTCTCAGGATTGGAATGGGAAGGAGTTGGATATCACATCTCATGCTATAGGAAGGGTCTCAGATTTGGTATAAGCATTGAGATATCACATCTCATGCTATAGGAACGGTCTCAGGATTGGAATGGGAAGGAGTTGTATATGACATCTCAGGCCATAGGAAGGGTCTCAGGTTTGGTATAAGCATTGAGATATCACATCTCTGCTATCGGAAGGGTGTCAGGATTGGAATGGGAAGGAGTTGGATATCCCATCTCATGTTATAGGAAGGGTCTCAGGTTTGGTATTAGAAGCATTGAGACATCACATCTCATGTTATAGGAAGGGTCTCAGGATTGGAATGGGAAGAAGTTGGATATCACATCTCATGCTATAGGAAGGGTCTCAGGTTTGGTATAAGCATTGAGATATCACATCTCATGCTATAGGAAGGGTCTCAGGATTGGAATGGGAAGGAGTTGTATATGACATCTCATGCCATAGGAAGGGTCTCAGGTTTGGTATAAGCATTGAGATATCACATCACATGCTATAGGAAGGGTCTCAGGATTGGAATGGGAAGGACTTTTGATATCACATCTCATGCTATAGGCAGGGTCTCAGGTTTGGAAAGGGAAGGAGATGGATATCACATTTCATGTTAGAGGTAGGATCTCAGGTTTGGTATTAGAGGCATTGAAATATCACATCTCATGCTATCAGAAGGGTCTCAGGATTGGAATGGGAAGGAGTTGGATATCACATCTCATGCTAAAGGGAGTGTCTCAGGTTTGGAAGTGGAAGGATTTGGAAATCACATCTCATGTTATAGGAAGGATCTCAGGTTTGGTACTAGAAGCATTGAGATATCACATCTCATGCTATCAGAAGGATCTCAAGTTTGGTATTAGAAGCATTGAGACATCACATCTCATGCTATAGGAAGGGTCTCAGGATTGGAATGGGAAGGAGTTGGATATCACATCTCATGCTATAGGAAGGGTCTCGGATTTGGTATAAGCATTGAGATATCACATCTCATGCTATAGGAAGGGTCTCAGGATTGGAATGGGAAGGAGTTGTATATGACAAATCAGGCCATAGGAAGGGTCTCAGGTTTGGTATAAGCATTGAGATATCACATCTCTGCTATCGGAAGGGTCTCAGGATTGGAATGGGAAGGAGTTGGATATCCCATCTCATGTTATAGGAAGGGTCTCAGGTTTGGTATTAGAAGCATTGAGATATCACATCTCATGCTATAGGAAGAGTCTCAGGATTGGAATGGGGAGGACTTGGATGTCACATCTCATGCTATAGGGAGGGTCTCAAGTTTGATATTAGAAGCATTGAGATAACAAATCTCATGATATCGGAAGGGTCTCAGGATTGGAATGGGAAAGAATTGGATATCACATCTCATGATAAAGGAAGGGTCTAAGGTTTGGAAGGGGAAGGATTTGGATATCACATCTCATGTTATAGGACGGCTCTCAGGTTTTGTATTAGAAGCATTGAGATATCAAGTCTCATGGTATAGGAAGGGTCTCAGAATTGGAATGGGAAGGAGTTGGATATCACATCTCAAGCTATAGGTAGGGTCTCAGGATTGGAATGGGAAGGAGTTTGATATCACATCTCATGCCATAGTATGGGTCTCAGGTTTGGTAGAAGCATTGGGATATCACATCTCATGCTATCGGAAGGGTATCAGTATTGGATTTGGAAGGAATTGGATATCCCATCTCATGCTATAGGAAGGGTCTCAGGTTGGAATGGGAAGGAGTTGGATATCACATTTCATGTTATAGGAAGGGTCTCAGGATTGGATGGGAAGGACTTGGATATCATATCTCATGCTATAGGAAGGCTCTCAGGTTTGGAAGGGGAAGGAGTTGGATATCACATTTCATGTTAGAGGAAGAATCTCAGGTTTGGTATTAGAGGCCTTGAGATATCACATCTCATGCTATAGGAAGGGTCTCAGGATTGGAATGGGAAGGAGTTGGATATCACATCTCAAGCTATAGGAAGGGTCTCAGGTTTGGTATAAGCATTGAGATATCACATCTCATGCTATAGGAAGGGTCTCAGGATTGGAATGGGAAGGAGTTGGATATCACATCTCATGTTATAGGAAAGATCTCAGGTTTGGTATTAGAAGCATTGAGACATCACATCTCATGTTATAGGAAGG
Source organism: Ambystoma mexicanum (assembly GCF_040938575.1). NCBI lineage: Eukaryota > Metazoa > Chordata > Amphibia > Caudata > Ambystomatidae > Ambystoma > Ambystoma mexicanum. The sequence goes on from NC_090938.1 coordinate 297,871,952, forward strand.
GTCTCAGGAGTGGAATGGGAAGAAGTTGGATATCACATCTCATGCTATAGGAAGGGTCTCAGGTTTGGAAGGGGAAGGAGTTGGATATCCAATCTCATGTTATAGGACTGGTCTCGGGTTTGGTATTAGAAGCATTGAGATATCACATCGCATGCTATAGGAATGGTCTCAGGATTGGAATGGGAAGGAGTTGCATATTACATTCTTGCTATAGGAAGGGTCTCATGTTTGGAATGGGAAGGAGTTGGATATCACATATGCTATAGGAAGGGTCTCAGGTTTGGACCGGGAAGGAGTTGGATATCACATCTCATGTTATAGGAAGGGTCTCAGGTTTGGTATAAGCATTGAGATATCACATCTCTGCTATCGGAAGTGTCTCAGGATTGGAATAGGAAGGAGTTGGATATCCCATCTCATGTTATAGGATGGGTCTCAGGTTTGTTATTAGAATCATTGAGATATCATATTGCATGCTGTAGGAAGGGTCTAAGGATTGGAATGGGAAGGACTTGGATATCACATCTCATGCTATAGGTAGGCTCTCAGGTTTGGAAAGGGAAGGAGTTGGATATCACATTTCATGTTAGAGGAAGGATCTCAGGTTTGGTATTAGAGGCATTGAGATATCACATCTCATGCTATAGGAAGGGTCTCAGGATTGGAATGGGAAGGAGTTGGATATCACATCTCATGCTATAGGAAGGGTCTCAGGTTTGGTATAAGCATCGAGATATCACATCTCATGCTATAGGAAGGGTCTCGGGATTAGAATGGGAAGGAGTTGGATATCACATCTCATGTTATAGGAAGGATCTCAGGTTTGGTATTAGAAGCATTGAGACATCACATCTCATGCTATAGGAAGGGTCTCAGGATTGGAATGGGAAGGAGTTGGATATCACATCTCATGCTATAGGAAGGGTCTCAAGTTTGATATTAGAAGCATTGAGATATCACATCTCATGCTATAGGAAGGGTCTCAGGATTGGAATGGGAAGGAGTTGGATATCACATCTCAAGCTTTAGGAAGGGTCTCAGGTTTGGTATAAGCATTGAGATAGCACATCTCATGCTATAGGAAGGGTCTCAGGATGGAATGGGAAGGAGTTGGATATTACATCTCATGTTATAGGAAAGATCTCAGGTTTGGTATTAGAAGCATTGAGACATCACATCTCATGTTATAGGAAGGGTCTCAGGATTGGAATGGGAAGAAGTTGGATATCACATCTCATGCTATAGGAAGGGTCTCAGGTTTGGAAGGGGAAGGAGTTGGATATCCAATCTCATGTTATAGGACTGGTCTCAGGTTTGGTATTAGAAGCATTGAGATATCACATCGCATGCTGTAGGAAGGTTCTCAGGTTTGGTATTAGAAGCATTGAGACATCACATCTCATGCTATAGGAAGGGTCTCAGGATTGGAATGGGAAGGAGTTGGATATCACATCTCATGTTATAGGAAGGATCTCAGGTTTGGTATTAGAAGCATTGAGACATCACATCTCATGCTATAGGAAGGGTCTCAGGATTGGAATGGGAAGGAGTTGGATATCACATCTCATGCTATAGGAAGGGTCTCAGATTTGGTATAAGCATTGAGATATCACATCTCATGCTATAGGAAGGGTCTCAGGATTGGATTGGGAAGGAGTTGTATATGACATCTCAGGCCATAGGAAGGGTCTCAGGATTGGTATAAGCATTGAGATATCACATCTCTGCTATCGGAAGGGTCTCAGGATTGGAATGGGAAGGAGTTGGATATCCCATCTCATGATAAAGGAAGGGTCTAAGGTTTGGAAGGGGAAAGATTTGGATATCACATCTCATGTTATAGGCGGGTCTCAATTTTGATATTAGAAGCATTGAGATAACAAATCTCATGATATCGGAAGGGTCTCAGGATTGGAATGGGAAGGAGTTGGATATCACATCTCATGATAAAGGAAGGGTCTCAGGTTTGGTATTAGAAGCATTGAGATATCAAGTCTCATGGTATAGGAAGGGTCTCAGAATTGGAATGGGAAGGATTTCGGATATCACATCTCAAGCTATAGGAAGAGTCTCAGGATTGGAATGGGAAGGAGTTTGATATCACATCTCATGTTATAGGACGGGTCTCAGGTTTGGTATTAGAAGCATTGAGATATCAAGTCTCATGGTATAGGAAGGGTCTCAGGATTGGAATGGGAAGGAGTTGGATATCACATCTCATGCTAAAGGAAGGGTCTCAGGATTGGAATGGGAAGGAGTTGGATATCACATCTCATGCTATAGGAAGGGTCTCAGGTTTGGTATAAGCATTGAGATATCACATCTCGTGCTATAGGAAGGGTCTCAGGATTGGAATGGGAAGGAGTTGTATATGACATCTCATGCTATAGACAGGGTCTCAGGTTTGGAAAGGGAAGGAGATGGATATCACATTTCATGTTAGAGGTAGGATCTCAGGTTTGGAATTAGAGGCATTGAGATATCACATCTCATGCTATCAGAAGGGTCTCAGGATTGGAATGGGAAGGAGTTGGATATCACATCTCAATGCTAAAGGGAGGGTCTCAGGTTTGGAAGGGGAAGGATTTGGAAATCACATCTCATGTTATAGGAAGGATCTCAGGTTTGGTATTAGAAGCATTGAGATATCACATCTCATGCTATCATAAGGGTCTCAGGATTGGAATCGGAAGGAGTTGGATATCACATCTCATGTTATAGGAAGGATCTCAGGTTTGGTATTAGAAGCATTGAGACATCACATCTCATGCTATAGGAAGGGTCTCAGGATTGGAATGGGAAGGAGTTGGATATCACATCTCATGCTATAGGAAGGGTCTCAGATTTGGTATAAGCATTGAGATATCACATCTCATGCTATAGGAAGGGTCTCAGGATTGGAATGGGAAGCAGTTGGATATCACATCTCAGGCCATAGGAAGGGTCTCAGGTTTGGTATAAGCATTGAGATATCACATCTCTGCTATCGGAAGGGTCTCAGGATTGGAATGGGAAGGAGTTGGATATCCCATCTCATGTTATAGGAAGAGTCTCAGGTTTGGTATTAGAAGCATTGAGATATCCCATCTCATGCTATAGGAAGGGTCTCAGGTTGGAATGGGAAGGAGTTGGATATCACATTTCATGTTATAGGAAGGGTCTCAGGATTGGAATTGGAAGGACTTGGCTATCATATCTCATGCTATAGGAAGGCTCTCAGGTTTGGAAGGGGAAGGAGTTGGATATCACATTTCATGTTAGAGGAACGATCTCAGGTTTGGTATTAGAGGCCTTGAGATATCACATCTCATGCTATAGGAAGGGTCTCAGGATTGGAATGGGAAGGAGTTGGATATCACATCTCATGTTATAGGAAAGATCTCAGGTTTGGTATTAGAAGCATTGAGACATCACATCTCATGTTATAGGAAGGGTCTCAGGATTGGAATGGGAAGAAGTTGGATATCACATCTCATGCTATAGGAAGGGGCTCAGGTTTGGTATAAGCATTGAGATATCACATCTCATGCTATAGGAAGGGTCTCAGGATTGGAATGGGAAGGAGTTGTATATGACATCTCATGCCATAGGAAGGGTCTCAGGTTTGGTATAAGCATTGAGATATCACATCACATGCTATAGGAAGGGTCTCAGGATTGTAATGGGTAGGACTTGGATATCACATCTCATGCTATAGGCAGGGTCTCAGGTTTGGAAAGGGAAGGAGATGGATATCACATTTCATGTTAGAGGTAGGATCTCAGGTTTGGTATTAGAGGCATTGAAATATCACATCTCATGCTATCAGAAGGGTCTCAGGATTGGAATGGGAAGGAGTTGGATATCACATCTCATGCTAAAGGGAGGGTCTCAGGTTTGGAAGGGGAAGGATTTGGAAATCACATCTCATGTTATAGGAAGGATCTCAGGTTTGGTATTAGAAGCATTGAGATATCACATCTCATGCTATCGGAAGTATCTCAGGTTTGGTATTAGAGGCATTGAGATATCACATCTCATGCTATCTTAAGGGTCTCAGGATTGGAATGGGAAGGAGTTGGATATCACATCTCATGTTATAGGAAGGATCTCAGGTTTGGTATTAGAAGCATTGAGACATCACATCTCATGCTATAGGAAGGGTCTCAGGATTGGAATGGGAAGGAGTTGGATATCACATCTCATGCTATAGGAAGGGTCTCAGATTTGGTATAAGCATTGAGATATCACATCTCATGCTATAGGAACGGTCTCAGGATTGGAATGGGAAGGAGTTGTATATGACATCTCAGGCCATAGGAAGGGTCTCAGGTTTGGTATAAGCATTGAGATATCACATCTCTGCTATCGGAAGGGTGTCAGGATTGGAATGGGAAGGAGTTGGATATCCCATCTCATGTTATAGGAAGGGTCTCAGGTTTGGTATTAGAAGCATTGAGACATCACATCTCATGTTATAGGAAGGGTCTCAGGATTGGAATGGGAAGAAGTTGGATATCACATCTCATGCTATCAGAAGGATCTCAAGTTTGGTATTAGAAGCATTGAGACATCACATCTCATGCTATAGGAAGGGTCTCAGGATTGGAATGGGAAGGAGTTGGATATCACATCTCATGCTATAGGAAGGGTCTCGGATTTGGTATAAGCATTGAGATATCACATCTCATGCTATAGGAAGGGTCTCAGGATTGGAATGGGAAGGAGTTGTATATGACAAATCAGGCCATAGGAAGGGTCTCAGGTTTGGTATAAGCATTGAGATATCACATCTCTGCTATCGGAAGGGTCTCAGGATTGGAATGGGAAGGAGTTGGATATCCCATCTCATGTTATAGGAAGGGTCTCAGGTTTGGTATTAGAAGCATTGAGATATCACATCTCATGCTATAGGAAGAGTCTCAGGATTGGAATGGGGAGGACTTGGATGTCACATCTCATGCTATAGGGAGGGTCTCAAGTTTGATATTAGAAGCATTGAGATAACAAATCTCATGATATCGGAAGGGTCTCAGGATTGGAATGGGAAAGAATTGGATATCACATCTCATGATAAAGGAAGGGTCTAAGGTTTGGAAGGGGAAGGATTTGGATATCACATCTCATGTTATAGGACGGGTCTCAGGTTTTGTATTAGAAGCATTGAGATATCAAGTCTCATGGTATAGGAAGGGTCTCAGAATTGGAATGGGAAGGAGTTGGATATCACATCTCAAGCTATAGGTAGGGTCTCAGGATTGGAATGGGAAGGAGTTTGATATCACATCTCATGCCATAGTATGGGTCTCAGGTTTGGTAGAAGCATTGGGATATCACATCTCATGCTATCGGAAGGGTATCAGTATTGGATTTGGAAGGAATTGGATATCCCATCTCATGCTATAGGAAGGGTCTCAGGTTGGAATGGGAAGGAGTTGGATATCACATTTCATGTTATAGGAAGGGTCTCAGGATTGGATGGGAAGGACTTGGATATCATATCTCATGCTATAGGAAGGCTCTCAGGTTTGGAAGGGGAAGGAGTTGGATATCACATTTCATGTTAGAGGAAGAATCTCAGGTTTGGTATTAGAGGCCTTGAGATATCACATCTCATGCTATAGGAAGGGTCTCAGGATTGGAATGGGAAGGAGTTGGATATCACATCTCAAGCTATAGGAAGGGTCTCAGGTTTGGTATAAGCATTGAGATATCACATCTCATGCTATAGGAAGGGTCTCAGGATTGGAATGGGAAGGAGTTGGATATCACATCTCATGTTATAGGAAAGATCTCAGGTTTGGTATTAGAAGCATTGAGACATCACATCTCATGTTATAGGAAGGGTCTCAGGAGTGGAATGGGAAGAAGTTGGATATCACATCTCATGCTATAGGAAGGGTCTCAGGTTTGGAAGGGGAAGGAGTTGGATATCCAATCTCATGTTATAGGACTGGTCTCGGGTTTGGTATTAGAAGCATTGAGATATCACATCGCATGCTATAGGAATGGTCTCAGGATTGGAATGGGAAGGAGTTGCATATTACATTCTTGCTATAGGAAGGGTCTCATGTTTGGAATGGGAAGGAGTTGGATATCACATATGCTATAGGAAGGGTCTCAGGTTTGGACCGGGAAGGAGTTGGATATCACATCTCATGTTATAGGAAGGGTCTCAGGTTTGGTATAAGCATTGAGATATCACATCTCTGCTATCGGAAGTGTCTCAGGATTGGAATAGGAAGGAGTTGGATATCCCATCTCATGTTATAGGATGGGTCTCAGGTTTGTTATTAGAATCATTGAGATATCATATTGCATGCTGTAGGAAGGGTCTAAGGATTGGAATGGGAAGGACTTGGATATCACATCTCATGCTATAGGTAGGCTCTCAGGTTTGGAAAGGGAAGGAGTTGGATATCACATTTCATGTTAGAGGAAGGATCTCAGGTTTGGTATTAGAGGCATTGAGATATCACATCTCATGCTATAGGAAGGGTCTCAGGATTGGAATGGGAAGGAGTTGGATATCACATCTCATGCTATAGGAAGGGTCTCAGGTTTGGTATAAGCATCGAGATATCACATCTCATGCTATAGGAAGGGTCTCGGGATTAGAATGGGAAGGAGTTGGATATCACATCTCATGTTATAGGAAGGATCTCAGGTTTGGTATTAGAAGCATTGAGACATCACATCTCATGCTATAGGAAGGGTCTCAGGATTGGAATGGGAAGGAGTTGGATATCACATCTCATGCTATAGGAAGGGTCTCAAGTTTGATATTAGAAGCATTGAGATATCACATCTCATGCTATAGGAAGGGTCTCAGGATTGGAATGGGAAGGAGTTGGATATCACATCTCAAGCTTTAGGAAGGGTCTCAGGTTTGGTATAAGCATTGAGATAGCACATCTCATGCTATAGGAAGGGTCTCAGGATGGAATGGGAAGGAGTTGGATATTACATCTCATGTTATAGGAAAGATCTCAGGTTTGGTATTAGAAGCATTGAGACATCACATCTCATGTTATAGGAAGGGTCTCAGGATTGGAATGGGAAGAAGTTGGATATCACATCTCATGCTATAGGAAGGGTCTCAGGTTTGGAAGGGGAAGGAGTTGGATATCCAATCTCATGTTATAGGACTGGTCTCAGGTTTGGTATTAGAAGCATTGAGATATCACATCGCATGCTGTAGGAAGGTTCTCAGGTTTGGTATTAGAAGCATTGAGACATCACATCTCATGCTATAGGAAGGGTCTCAGGATTGGAATGGGAAGGAGTTGGATATCACATCTCATGTTATAGGAAGGATCTCAGGTTTGGTATTAGAAGCATTGAGACATCACATCTCATGCTATAGGAAGGGTCTCAGGATTGGAATGGGAAGGAGTTGGATATCACATCTCATGCTATAGGAAGGGTCTCAGATTTGGTATAAGCATTGAGATATCACATCTCATGCTATAGGAAGGGTCTCAGGATTGGATTGGGAAGGAGTTGTATATGACATCTCAGGCCATAGGAAGGGTCTCAGGATTGGTATAAGCATTGAGATATCACATCTCTGCTATCGGAAGGGTCTCAGGATTGGAATGGGAAGGAGTTGGATATCCCATCTCATGATAAAGGAAGGGTCTAAGGTTTGGAAGGGGAAAGATTTGGATATCACATCTCATGTTATAGGCGGGTCTCAATTTTGATATTAGAAGCATTGAGATAACAAATCTCATGATATCGGAAGGGTCTCAGGATTGGAATGGGAAGGAGTTGGATATCACATCTCATGATAAAGGAAGGGTCTCAGGTTTGGTATTAGAAGCATTGAGATATCAAGTCTCATGGTATAGGAAGGGTCTCAGAATTGGAATGGGAAGGATTTCGGATATCACATCTCAAGCTATAGGAAGAGTCTCAGGATTGGAATGGGAAGGAGTTTGATATCACATCTCATGTTATAGGACGGGTCTCAGGTTTGGTATTAGAAGCATTGAGATATCAAGTCTCATGGTATAGGAAGGGTCTCAGAATTGGAATGGGAAGGATTTCGGATATCACATCTCAAGCTATAGGAAGAGTCTCAGGATTGGAATGGGAAGGAGTTTGATATCACATCTCATGCCATAGTATGGTTCTCAGGTTTGGTAGAAGCATTGGGATATCACATCTCATGCTATTGGAAGGGTATCAGTATTGGATTTGGAAGGAGTTGGATATCCCATCTCATGCTATGGGAAGGGTCTCAGGTTGGAATGGGAAGGAGTTGGATATCACATTTCATGTTATAGGAAGGGTCTCAGGATTGGAATGGGAAGGAGTTGGATATCACATCTCATGTTATAGGAAAGATCTCAGGTTTGGTATTAGAAGCATTGAGATATCACATCGCATGCTGTAGGAAGGTTCTCAGGTTTGGAATGGGGAGGAATTGGATATCACATCTCATGTCATAGGAAGGATCTCAGGTTTGGTATAAGCATTGAGATATCACATCTCTGCTATCGGAAGGGTCTCAGGATTGGAATGGGAAGGAGTTGGATATTCCCATCTCATGTTATAGGAAGGGTCTCAGGTTTGGTATTAGAAGCATTGAGATATCACATCTCATGCTATAGGAAGGGTCTCAGGATTGGAATGGGAAGGACTTGGATATCACATCTCTTGCTATAGGGAGGATCTCAAGTTTGATATTAGAAGCATTGAGGTATCACATTTCATGATATCGGAAGGGTCTCAAGATTGGAATGGGAAGGAGTTGGATATCACACCTCATGATAAAGGAAGGGTCTAAGGTTTGGAAGGGGAAGGATTTGGATATCACGTCTCATGTTATAGGACGGGTCTCAGGTTTGGTATTAGAAGCATTGAGATATCAAGTCTCATGGTATAGGAAGGGTCTCAGAATTGGAATGGGAAGGAGTTGGATATGTTATAGGAAGGGTCTCAGGTTTGGTATTAGAAGCATTGAGATATCACATCTCATGCTATAGGAAGAGTCTCAGGATTGGAATGGGGAGGACTTGGATGTCACATCTCATGCTATAGGGAGGGTCTCAAGTTTGATATTAGAAGCATTGAGATAACAAATCTCATGATATCGGAAGGGTCTCAGGATTGGAATGGGAAGGAGTTGGATATCACATCTCATGCTAAAGGGAGGGTCTCAGGTTTGGAAGGGGAAGGATTTGGATATCACATCTCATGTTATAGGAAGGATCTCAGGTTTGGTATTAGAAGCATTGAGATATCACATCTCATGCTATCGGAAGGATCTCAGGTTTGGTATAGAAGCATTGAGATATCACATCTCATGCTATCAGAAGGGTCTCAGGATTGGAATGGGAAGGAGTTGGATATCACATCTCATGCTATAGGGAGGGTCTCAGGTTTGGAAGGGGAAGGATTTGGATATCACATCTCATGTTATCGGAAGGATCTCAGGTTTGGTATTAGAAGTATTGAGATATCACATCTCATGCTATAGGAAGGGTCTCAGGATTGGAATGGGAAGGAGTTGGTTATCACATCTCATGCTAAAGGAAGGGTCTCAGGTTTGGTAGAAGCATTGAGATATCACATCTCATGCTATAGGAAGGGTCTCAGGATTGGAATGGGAAGGACTTAGATATCACATATCATGCTATAGGGAGGGTCTCAGTTTTGATATTAGAAGCATTGGGATATCACATCTCATGCTATCGGAAGTGTCTCAGGATTGGAATGGGAAGGAGCTGGATATCACATCTCATGCTAAAGGAAGGGTCTCAGGTTTGGAACGGGAAGGAGTTGGATATCACATCTCATGTTATAGGAAGGATCTCACGTTTGGTATAAGCATTGAGATATCACATCTCTGCTATCGGAAGTGTCTCAGGATTGGAATGGGAAGGACTTGGATATCACATCTCATGCTATAGATAGGCTCTCAGGTTTGGAAAGGGAAGGAGTTGGATATCACATTTCATGTTAGAGGAAGGATCTCAGGTTTGGTATTAGAGGCATTGAGATATCACATCTCAGGCTATAGGAAGGGTCTCAGGATTGGAATGGGAAGGAGTTGGATATCACATCTCATGCTAAAGGAAGGGTCTCAGGATTGGAATGGGAAGGAGTTGGATATCACATCTCATGCTATAGGAAGGGTCTCAGGTTTGGTATAAGCATTGAGATGTCACATCTCGTGCTATAGGAAGGGTCTCAGGATTGGAATGGGAAGGAGTTGTATATGACATCTCATGCTATAGACAGGGTCTCAGGTTTGGAAAGGGAAGGAGATGGATATCACATTTCATGTTAGAGGTAGGATCTCAGGTTTGGAATTAGAGGCATTGAGATATCACATCTCATGCTATCAGAAGGGTCTCAGGATTGGAATGGGAAGGAGTTGGATATCACATCTCAATGCTAAAGGGAGGGTCTCAGGTTTGGAAGGGGAAGGATTTGGAAATCACATCTCATGTTATAGGAAGGATCTCAGGTTTGGTATTAGAAGCATTGAGATATCACATCTCATGCTATCATAAGGGTCTCAGGATTGGAATCGGAAGGAGTTGGATATCACATCTCATGTTATAGGAAGGATCTCAGGTTTGGTATTAGAAGCATTGAGACATCACATCTCATGCTATAGGAAGGGTCTCAGGATTGGAATGGGAAGGAGTTGGATATCACATCTCATGCTATAGGAAGGGTCTCAGATTTGGTATAAGCATTGAGATATCACATCTCATGCTATAGGAAGGGTCTCAGGATTGGAATGGGAAGCAGTTGGATATCACATCTCAGGCCATAGGAAGGGTCTCAGGTTTGGTATAAGCATTGAGATATCACATCTCTGCTATCGGAAGGGTCTCAGGATTGGAATGGGAAGGAGTTGGATATCTCATCTCATGTTATAGGAAGAGTCTCAGGTTTGGTATTAGAAGCATTGAGATATCCCATCTCATGCTATAGGAAGGGTCTCAGGTTGGAATGGGAAGGAGTTGGATATCACATTTCATGTTATAGGAAGGGTCTCAGGATTGGAATTGGAAGGACTTGGCTATCATATCTCATGCTATAGGAAGGCTCTCAGGTTTGGAAGGGGAAGGAGTTGGATATCACATTTCATGTTAGAGGAACGATCTCAGGTTTGGTATTAGAGGCCTTGAGATATCACATCTCATGCTATAGGAAGGGTCTCAGGATTGGAATGGGAAGGAGTTGGATATCACATCTCATGTTATAGGAAAGATCTCAGGTTTGGTATTAGAAGCATTGAGACATCACATCTCATGTTATAGGAAGGGTCTCAGGATTGGAATGGGAAGAAGTTGGATATCACATCTCATGCTGTAGGAAGGGGCTCAGGTTTGGTATAAGCATTGAGATATCACATCTCATGCTATAGGAAGGGTCTCAGGATTGGAATGGGAAGGAGTTGTATATGACATCTCATGCCATAGGAAGGGTCTCAGGTTTGGTATAAGCATTGAGATATCACATCACATGCTATAGGAAGGGTCTCAGGATTGTAATGGGAAGGACTTGGATATCACATCTCATGCTATAGGCAGGGTCTCAGGTTTGGAAAGGGAAGGAGATGGATATCACATTTCATGTTAGAGGTAGGATCTCAGGTTTGGTATTAGAGGCATTGAAATATCACATCTCATGCTATCAGAAGGGTCTCAGGATTGGAATGGGAAGGAGTTGGATATCACATCTCATGCTAAAGGGAGGATCTCAGGTTTGGAAGGGGAAGGATTTGGAAATCACATCTCATGTTATAGGAAGGATCTCAGGTTTGGTATTAGAAGCATTGAGATATCACATCTCATGCTATCGGAAGTATCTCAGGTTTGGTATTAGAGGCATTGAGATATCACATCTCATGCTATCTTAAGGGTCTCAGGATTGGAATGGGAAGGAGTTGGATATCACATCTCATGTTATAGGAAGGATCTCAGGTTTGGTATTAGAAGCATTGAGACATCACATCTCATGCTATAGGAAGGGTCTCAGGATTGGAATGGGAAGGAGTTGGATATCACATCTCATGCTATAGGAAGGGTCTCAGATTTGGTATAAGCATTGAGATATCACATCTCATGCTATAGGAACGGTCTCAGGATTGGAATGGGAAGGAGTTGTATATGACATCTCAGGCCATAGGAAGGGTCTCAGGTTTGGTATAAGCATTGAGATATCACATCTCTGCTATCGGAAGGGTCTCAGGATTGGAATGGGAAGGAGTTGGATATCCCATCTCATGTTATAGGAAGGGTCTCAGGTTTGGTATTAGAAGCATTGAGACATCACATCTCATGTTATAGGAAGGGTCTCAGGATTGGAATGGGAAGAAGTTGGATATCACATCTCATGCTATAGGAAGGGTCTCAGGTTTGGTATAAGCATTGAGATATCACATCTCATGCTATAGGAAGGGTCTCAGGATTGGAATGGGAACGAGTTGTATATGACATCTCATGCCATAGGAAGGGTCTCAGGTTTGGTATAAGCATTGAGATATCACATCACATGCTATAGGAAGGGTCTCAGGATTGGAATGGGAAGGACTTTTGATATCACATCTCATGCTATAGGCAGGGTCTCAGGTTTGGAAAGGGAAGGAGATGGATATCACATTTCATGTTAGAGGTAGGATCTCAGGTTTGGTATTAGAGGCATTGAAATATCACATCTCATGCTATCAGAAGGGTCTCAGGATTGGAATGGGAAGGAGTTGGATATCACATCTCATGCTAAAGGGAGTGTCTCAGGTTTGGAAGTGGAAGGATTTGGAAATCACATCTCATGTTATAGGAAGGATCTCAGGTTTGGTACTAGAAGCATTGAGATATCACATCTCATGCTATCAGAAGGATCTCAAGTTTGGTATTAGAAGCATTGAGACATCACATCTCATGCTACAGGAAGGGTCTCAGGATTGGAATGGGAAGGAGTTGGATATCACATCTCATGCTATAGGAAGGGTCTCGGATTTGGTATAAGCATTGAGATATCACATCTCATGCTATAGGAAGGGTCTCAGGATTGGAATGGGAAGGAGTTGTATATGACAAATCAGGCCATAGGAAGGGTCTCAGGTTTGGTATAAGCATTGAGATATCACATCTCTGCTATCGGAAGGGTCTCAGGATTGGAATGGGAAGGAGTTGGATATCCCATCTCATGTTATAGGAAGGGTCTCAGGTTTGGTATTAGAAGCATTGAGATATCACATCTCATGCTATAGGAAGAGTCTCAGGATTGGAATGGGGAGGACTTGGATGTCACATCTCATGCTATAGGGAGGGTCTCAAGTTTGATATTAGAAGCATTGAGATAACAAATCTCATGATATCGGAAGGGTCTCAGGATTGGAATGGGAAGGAATTGGATATCACATCTCATGATAAAGGAAGGGTCTAAGGTTTGGAAGGGGAAGGATTTGGATATCACATCTCATGTTATAGGACGGGTCTCAGGTTTTGTATTAGAAGCATTGAGATATCAAGTCTCATGGTATAGGAAGGGTCTCAGAATTGGAATGGGAAGGAGTTGGATATCACATCTCAAGCTATAGGTAGGGTCTCAGGATTGGAATGGGAAGGAGTTTGAAATCACATCTCATGCCATAGTATGGGTCTCAGGTTTGGTAGAAGCATTGGGATATCACATCTCATGCTATCGGAAGGGTATCAGTATTGGATTTGGAAGGAATTGGATATCCCATCTCATGCTATAGGAAGGGTCTCAGGTTGGAATGGGAAGGAGTTGGATATCACATTTCATGTTATAGGAAGGGTCTCAGGATTGGATGGGAAGGACTTGGATATCATATCTCATGCTATAGGAAGGCTCTCAGGTTTGGAAGGGGAAGGAGTTGGATATCACATTTCATGTTAGAGGAAGAATCTCAGGTTTGGTATTAGAGGCCTTGAGATATCACATCTCATGCTATAGGAAGGCTCTCAGGATTGGAATGGGAAGGAGTTGGATATCACATCTCAAGCTATAGGAAGGGTCTCAGGTTTGGTATAAGCATTGAGATATCACATCTCATGCTATAGGAAGGGTCTCAGGATTGGAATGGGAAGGAGTTGGATATCACATCTCATGTTATAGGAAAGATCTCAGGTTTGGTATTAGAAGCATTGAGACATCACATCTCATGTTATAGGAAGGGTCTCAGGAGTGGAATGGGAAGAAGTTGGATATCACATCTCATGCTATAGGAAGGGTCTCAGGTTTGGAAGGGGAAGGAGTTGGATATCCAATCTCATGTTATAGGACTGGTCTCGGGTTTGGTATTAGAAGCATTGAGATATCACATCGCATGCTATAGGAATGGTCTCAGGATTGGAATGGGAAGGAGTTGCATATTACATTCTTGCTATAGGAAGGGTCTCATGTTTGGAATGGGAAGGAGTTGGATATCACATATGCTATAGGAAGGGTCTCAGGTTTGGACCGGGAAGGAGTTGGATATCACATCTCATGTTATAGGAAGGGCCTCAGGTTTGGTATAAGCATTGAGATATCACATCTCTGCTATCGGAAGTGTCTCAGGATTGGAATAGGAAGGAGTTGGATATCCCATCTCATGTTATAGGATGGGTCTCAGGTTTGTTATTAGAATCATTGAGATATCATATTGCATGCTGTAGGAAGGGTCTAAGGATTGGAATGGGAAGGACTTGGATATCACATCTCATGCTATAGGTAGGCTCTCAGGTTTGGAAAGGGAAGGAGTTGGATATCACATTTCATGTTAGAGGAAGAATCTCAGGTTTGGTATTAGAGGCATTGAGATATCACATCTCATGCTATAGGAAGGGTCTCAGGATTGGAATGGGAAGGAGTTGGATATCACATCTCATGCTATAGGAAGGGTCTCAGGTTTGGTATAAGCATCGAGATATCACATCTCATGCTATAGGAAGGGTCTCGGGATTAGAATGGGAAGGAGTTGGATATCACATCTCATGTTATAGGAAGGATCTCAGGTTTGGTATTAGAAGCATTGAGACATCACATCTCATGCTATAGGAAGGGTCTCAGGATTGGAATGGGAAGGAGTTGGATATCACATCTCATGCTATAGGAAGGGTCTCAAGTTTGATATTAGAAGCATTGAGATATCACATCTCATGCTATAGGAAGGGTCTCAGGATTGGAATGGGAAGGATTTGGATATCACATCTCAAGCTTTAGGAAGGGTCTCAGGTTTGGTATAAACATTGAGATAGCACATCTCATGCTATAGGAAGGGTCTCAGGATTGGAATGGGAAGGAGTTGGATATTACATCTCATGTTATAGGAAAGATCTCAGGTTTGGTATTAGAAGCATTGAGACATCACATCTCATGTCATAGGAAGGGTCTCAGGATTGGAATGGGAAGAAGTTGGATATCACATCTCATGCTATAGGAAGGGTCTCAGGTTTGGAAGGGGAAGGAGTTGGATATCCAATCTCATGTTATAGGACTGGTCTCAGGTTTGGTATTAGAAGCATTGAGATATTACATCGCATGCTGTAGGAAGGTTCTCAGGTTTGGTATTAGAAGCATTGAGACATCACATCTCATGCTATAGGAAGGGTCTCAGGATTGGAATGGGAAGGAGTTGGATATCACATCTCATGTTATAGGAAGGATCTCAGGTTTGGTATTAGAAGCATTGAGACATCACATCTCATGCTATAGGAAGGGTCTCAGGATTGGAATGGGAAGGAGTTGGATATCACATCTCATGCTATAGGAAGGGTCTCAGATTTGGTATAAGCATTGAGATATCACATCTCATGCTATAGGAAGGGTCTCAGGATTGGATTGGGAAGGAGTTGTATATGACATCTCAGGCCATAGGAAGGGTCTCAGGATTGGTATAAGCATTGAGATATCACATCTCTGCTATCGGAAGGGTCTCAGGATTGGAATGGGAAGGAGTTGGATATCCCATCTCATGATAAAGGAAGGGTCTATGGTTTGGAAGGGGAAAGATTTGGATATCACATCTCATGTTATAGGCGGGTCTCAATTTTGATATTAGAAGCATTGAGATAACAAATCTCATGATATCGGAAGGGTCTCAGGATTGGAATGGGAAGGAGTTGGATATCACATCTCATGATAAAGGAAGGGTCTCAGGTTTGGTATTAGAAGCATTGAGATATCAAGTCTCATGGTATAGGAAGGGTCTCAGAATTGGAATGGGAAGGATTTCGGATATCACATCTCAAGCTATAGGAAGAGTCTCAGGATTGGAATGGGAAGGAGTTTGATATCACATCTCATGTTATAGGACGGGTCTCAGGTTTGGTATTAGAAGCATTGAGATATCAAGTCTCATGGTATAGGAAGGGTCTCAGAATTGGAATGGGAAGGATTTCGGATATCACATCTCAAGCTATAGGAAGAGTCTCAGGATTGGAATGGGAAGGAGTTTGATATCACATCTCATGCCATAGTATGGTTCTCAGGTTTGGTAGAAGCATTGGGATATCACATCTCATGCTATTGGAAGGGTATCAGTATTGGATTTGGAAGGAGTTGGATATCCCATCTCATGCTATGGGAAGGGTCTCAGGTTGGAATGGGAAGGAGTTGGATATCACATTTCATGTTATAGGAAGGGTCTCAGGATTGGAATGGGAAGGAGTTGGATATCACATCTCAAGCTTTAGGAAGGGTCTCAGGTTTGGTATAAGCATTGAGATAGCACATCTCATGCTATAGGAAGGGTCTCAGGATTGGAATGGGAAGGAGTTGGATATCACATCTCATGTTATAGGAAATATCTCAGGTTTGGTATTAGAAGCATTGAGACATCACATCTCATGTTATAGGAAGGGTCTCAGGATTGGAATGGGAAGAAGTTGGATATCACATCTCATGCTAAAGGAAGGGTCTCAGGTTTGGAAGGGGAAGGAGTTGGATATCCAATCTCATGTTATAGGACTGGTCTCAGGTTTGGTATTAGAAGCATTGAGATATCACATTGCATGCTGTAGGGAGGTTCTCAGGTTTGGAATGGGGAGGAATTGGATATCACATCTCATGTCATAGGAAGGATCTCAGGTTTGGTATAAGCATTGAGATATCACATCTCTGCTATCGGAAGGGTCTCAGGATTGGAATGGGAAGGAGTTGGATATTCCCATCTCATGTTATAGGAAGGGTCTCAGGTTTGGTATTAGAAGCATTGAGATATCACATCTCATGCTATAGGAAGGGTCTCAGGATTGGAATGGGAAGGACTTGGATATCACATCTCTTGCTATAGGGAGGGTCTCAAGTTTGATATTAGAAGCATTGAGGTATCACATTTCATGATATCGGAAGGGTCTCAAGATTGGAATGGGAAGGAGTTGGATATCACATCTCATGATAAAGGAAGGGTCTAAGGTTTGGAAGGGGAAGGATTTGGATATCACATCTCATGTTATAGGACGGGTCTCAGGTTTGGTATTAGAAGCATTGAGATATCAAGTCTCATGGTATAGGAAGGGTCTCAGAATTGGAATGGGAAGGAGTTGGATATGTTATAGGAAGGGTCTCAGGTTTGGTATTAGAAGCATTGAGATATCACATCTCATGCTATAGGAAGAGTCTCAGGATTGGAATGGGGAGGACTTGGATGTCACATCTCATGCTATAGGGAGGGTCTCAAGTTTGATATTAGAAGCATTGAGATAACAAATCTCATGATATCGGAAGGGTCTCAGGATTGGAATGGGAAGGAGTTGGATATCACATCTCATGCTAAAGGGAGGGTCTCAGGTTTGGAAGGGGAAGGATTTGGATATCACATCTCATGTTATAGGAAGGATCTCAGGTTTGGTATTAGAAGCATTGAGATATCACATCTCATGCTATCGGAAGGATCTCAGGTTTGGTATAGAAGCATTGAGATATCACATCTCATGCTATCAGAAGGGTCTCAGGATTGGAATGGGAAGGAGTTGGATATCACATCTCATGCTATAGGGAGGGTCTCAGGTTTGGAAGGGGAAGGATTTGGATATCACATCTCATGTTATCGGAAGGATCTCAGGTTTGGTATTAGAAGTATTGAGATATCACATCTCATGCTATAGGAAGGGTCTCAGGATTGGAATGGGAAGGAGTTGGTTATCACATCTCATGCTAAAGGAAGGGTCTCAGGTTTGGTAGAAGCATTGAGATATCACATCTCATGCTATAGGAAGGGTCTCAGGATTGGAATGGGAAGGACTTAGATATCACATATCATGCTATAGGGAGGGTCTCAGTTTTGATATTAGAAGCATTGAGATATCACATCTCATGCTATCGGAAGTGTCTCAGGATTGGAATGGGAAGGAGCTGGATATCACATCTCATGCTAAAGGAAGGGTCTCAGGTTTGGAACGGGAAGGAGTTGGATATCACATCTCATGTTATAGGAAGGGTCTCAGGTTTGGTATAAGCATTGAGATATCACATCTCTGCTATCGGAAGTGTCTCAGGATTGGAATGGGAAGGACTTGGATATCACATCTCATGCTATAGATAGGCTCTCAGGTTTGGAAAGGGAAGGAGTTGGATATCACATTTCATGTTAGAGGAAGGATCTCAGGTTTGGTATTAGAGGCATTGAGATATCACATCTCAGGCTATAGGAAGGGTCTCAGGATTGGAATGGGAAGGAGTTGGATATCACATCTCATGCTAAAGGAAGGGTCTCAGGATTGGAATGGGAAGGAGTTGGATATCACATCTCATGCTATAGGAAGGGTCTCAGGTTTGGTATAAGCATTGAGATATCACATCTCGTGCTATAGGAAGGGTCTCAGGATTGGAATGGGAAGGAGTTGTATATGACATCTCATGCTATAGACAGGGTCTCAGGTTTGGAAAGGGAAGGAGATGGATATCACATTTCATGTTAGAGGTAGGATCTCAGGTTTGGAATTAGAGGCATTGAGATATCACATCTCATGCTATCAGAAGGGTCTCAGGATTGGAATGGGAAGGAGTTGGATATCACATCTCAATGCTAAAGGGAGGGTCTCAGGTTTGGAAGGGGAAGGATTTGGAAATCACATCTCATGTTATAGGAAGGATCTCAGGTTTGGTATTAGAAGCATTGAGATATCACATCTCATGCTATCATAAGGGTCTCAGGATTGGAATCGGAAGGAGTTGGATATCACATCTCATGTTATAGGAAGGATCTCAGGTTTGGTATTAGAAGCATTGAGACATCACATCTCATGCTATAGGAAGGGTCTCAGGATTGGAATGGGAAGGAGTTGGATATCACATCTCATGCTATAGGAAGGGTCTCAGATTTGGTATAAGCATTGAGATATCACATCTCATGCTATAGGAAGGGAATCAGGATTGGAATGGGAAGCAGTTGGATATCACATCTCAGGCCATAGGAAGGGTCTCAGGTTTGGTATAAGCATTGAGATATCACATCTCTGCTATCGGAAGGGTCTCAGGATTGGAATGGGAAGGAGTTGGATATCCCATCTCATGTTATAGGAAGAGTCTCAGGTTTGGTATTAGAAGCATTGAGATATCCCATCTCATGCTATAGGAAGGGTCTCAGGTTGGAATGGGAAGGAGTTGGATATCACATTTCATGTTATAGGAAGGGTCTCAGGATTGGAATTGGAAGGACTTGGCTATCATATCTCATGCTATAGGAAGGCTCTCAGGTTTGGAAGGGGAAGGAGTTGGATATCACATTTCATGTTAGAGGAACGATCTCAGGTTTGGTATTAGAGGCCTTGAGATATCACATCTCATGCTATAGGAAGGGTCTCAGGATTGGAATGGGAAGGAGTTGGATATCACATCTCATGTTATAGGAAAGATCTCAGGTTTGGTATTAGAAGCATTGAGACATCACATCTCATGTTATAGGAAGGGTCTCAGGATTGGAATGGGAAGAAGTTGGATATCACATCTCATGCTATAGGAAGGGTCTCAGGTTTGGTATAAGCATTGAGATATCACATCTCATGCTATAGGAAGGGTCTCAGGATTGGAATGGGAAGGAGTTGTATATGACATCTCATGCCATAGGAAGGGTCTCAGGTTTGGTATAAGCATTGAGATATCACATCTCATGCTATAGGAAGGGTCTCAGGATTGTAATGGGAAGGACTTGGATATCACATCTCATGCTATAGGCAGGGTCTCAGGTTTGGAAAGTGAAGGAGATGGATATCACATTTCATGTTAGAGGTAGGATCTCAGGTTTGGTATTAGAGGCATTGAAATATCACATCTCATGCTATCAGAATGGTCTCAGGATTGGAATGGGAAGGAGTTGGATATCACATCTCATGCTAAAGGGAGGGTCTCAGGTTTGGAAGGGGAAGGATTTGGAAATCACATCTCATGTTATAGGAAGGATCTCAGGTTTGGTATTAGAAGCATTGAGATATCACATCTCATGCTATCGGAAGTATCTCAGGTTTGGTATTAGAGGCATTGAGATATCACATCTCATGCTATCTTAAGGGTCTCAGGATTGGAATGGGAAGGAGTTGGATATCACATCTCATGTTATAGGAAGGATCTCAGGTTTGGTATTAGAAGCATTGAGACATCACATCTCATGCTATAGGAAGGGTCTCAGGATTGGAATGGGAAGGAGTTGGATATCACATCTCATGCTATAGGAAGGGTCTCAGATTTGGTATAAGCATTGAGATATCACATCTCATGCTATAGGAACGGTCTCAGGATTGGAATGGGAAGGAGTTGTATATGACATCTCAGGCCATAGGAAGGGTCTCAGGTTTGGTATAAGCATTGAGATATCACATCTCTGCTATCGGAAGGGTCTCAGGATTGGAATGGGAAGGAGTTGGATATCCCATCTCATGTTATAGGAAGGGTCTCAGGTTTGGTATTAGAAGCATTGAGACATCACATCTCATGTTATAGGAAGGGTCTCAGGATTGGAATGGGAAGAAGTTGGATATCACATCTCATGCTATAGGAAGGGTCTCAGGTTTGGTATAAGCATTGAGATATCACATCTCATGCTATGGGAAGGGTCTCAGGATTGGAATGGGAAGGAGTTGTATATGACATCTCATGCCATAGGAAGGGTCTCAGGTTTGGTATAAGCATTGAGATATCACATCACATGCTATAGGAAGGGTCTCAGGATTGGAATGGGAAGAACTTTTGATATCACATCTCATGCTATAGGCAGGGTCTCAGGTTTGGAAAGGGAAGGAGATGGATATCACATTTCATGTTAGAGGTAGGATCTCAGGTTTGGTATTAGAGGCATTGAAATATCACATCTCATGCTATCAGAAGGGTCTCAGGATTGGAATGGGAAGGAGTTGGATATCACATCTCATGCTAAAGGGAGTGTCTCAGGTTTGGAAGTGGAAGGATTTGGAAATCACATCTCATGTTATAGGAAGGATCTCAGGTTTGGTACTAGAAGCATTGAGATATCACATCTCATGCTATCAGAAGGATCTCAGGTTTGGTATTAGAAGCATTGAGACATCACATCTCATGCTATAGGAAGGGTCTCAGGATTGGAATGGGAAGGAGTTGGATATCACATCTCATGCTATAGGAAGGGTCTCGGATTTGGTATAAGCATTGAGATATCACATCTCATGCTATAGGAAGGGTCTCAGGATTGGAATGGGAAGGAGTTGTATATGACAAATCAGGCCATAGGAAGGGTCTCAGGTTTGGTATAAGCATTGAGATAACAAATCTCATGCTATCAGAAGGGTCTCAGGATTGGAATGGGAAGGAGTTGGATATCACATCTCATGCTATAGGGAGGGTCTCAGGTTTGGAAGGGGAAGGATTTGGATATCACATCTCATGTTATCGGAAGGATCTCAGGTTTGGTATTAGAAGTATTGAGATATCACATCTCATGCTATAGGAAGGGTCTCAGGATTGGAATGGGAAGGTGTTGGTTATCACATCTCATGCTAAAGGAAGGGTCTCAGGTTTGGTAGAAGCATTGAGATATCACATCTCATGCTATAGGAAGGGTCTCAGGATTGGAATGGGAAGGACTTAGATATCACATATCATGCTATAGGGAGGGTCTCAGTTTTGATATTAGAAGCATTGAGATATCACATCTCATGCTATCGGAAGTGTCTCAGGATTGGAATGGGAAGGAGCTGGATATCACATCTCATGCTAAAGGAAGGGTCTCAGGTTTGGAACGGGAAGGAGTTGGATATCACATCTCATGTTATAGGAAGGGTCTCAGGTTTGGTATAAGCATTGAGATATCACATCTCTGCTATCGGACGTGTCTCAGGATTGGAATGGGAAGGACTTGGATATCACATCTCATGCTATAGATAGGCTCTCAGGTTTGGAAAGGGAAGGAGTTGGATATCACATTTCATGTTAGAGGAAGGATCTCAGGTTTGGTATTAGAGGCATTGAGATATCACATCTCAGGCTATAGGAAGGGTCTCAGGATTGGAATGGGAAGGAGTTGGATATCACATCTCATGCTAAAGGGAGGGTCTCAGGTTTGGAAGGGGAAGGATTTGGAAATCACATCTCATGTTATAGGAAGGATCTCAGGTTTGGTATTAGAAGCATTGAGATATCACATCTCATGCTATCATAAGGGTCTCAGGATTGGAATCGGAAGGAGTTGGATATCACATCTCATGTTATTGGAAGGATCTCAGGTTTGGTATTAGAAGCATTGAGACATCACATCTCATGCTATAGGAAGGGTCTCAGGATTGGAATGGGAAGGAGTTGGATATCACATCTCATGCTGTAGGAAGGGTCTCAGATTTGGTATAAGCATTGAGATATCACATCTCATGCTATAGGAAGGGTCTCAGGATTGGAATGGGAAGCAGTTGGATATCACATCTCAGGCCATAGGAAGGGTCTCAGGTTTGGTATAAGCATTGACATATCACATCTCTGCTATCGGAAGGGTCTCAGGATTGGAATGGGAAGGAGTTGGATATCCCATCTCATGTTATAGGAAGAGTCTCAGGTTTGGTATTAGAAGCATTGAGATATCCCATCTCATGCTATAGGAAGGGTCTCAGGTTGGAATGGGAAGGAGTTGGATATCACATTTCATGTTATAGGAAGGGTCTCAGGATTGGAATTGGAAGGACTTGGCTATCATATCTCATGCTATAGGAAGGCTCTCAGGTTTGGAAGGGGAAGGAGTTGGATATCACATTTCATGTTAGAGGAACGATCTCAGGTTTGGTATTAGAGGCCTTGAGATATCACATCTCATGCTATAGGAAGGGTCTCAGGATTGGAATGGGAAGGAGTTGGATATCACATCTCATGTTATAGGAAAGATCTCAGGTTTGGTATTAGAAGCATTGAGACATCACATCTCATGTTATAGGAAGGGTCTCAGGATTGGAATGGGAAGAAGTTGGATATCACATCTCATGCTATAGGAAGGGTCTCAGGTTTGGTATAAGCATTGAGATATCACATCTCATGCTATAGGAAGGGTCTCAGGATTGGAATGGGAAGGAGTTGTATATGACATCTCATGCCATAGGAAGGGTCTCAGGTTTGGTATAAGCATTGAGATATCACATCACATGCTATAGGAAGGGTCTCAGGATTGTAATGGGAAGGACTTGGATATCACATCTCATGCTATAGGCAGGGTCTCAGGTTTGGAAAGGGAAGGAGATGGATATCACATTTCATGTTAGAGGTAGGATCCCAGGTTTGGTATTAGAGGCATTGAAATATCACATCTCATGCTATCAGAAGGGTCTCAGGATTGGAATGGGAAGGAGTTGGATATCACATCTCATGCTAAAGGGAGGGTCTCAGGTTTGGAAGGGGAAGGATTTGGAAATCACATCTCATGTTATAGGAAGGATCTCAGGTTTGGTATTAGAAGCATTGAGATATCACATCTCATGCTATCGGAAGTATCTCAGGTTTGGTATTAGAGGCATTGAGATATCACATCTCATGCTATCTTAAGGGTCTCAGGATTGGAATGGGAAGGAGTTGGATATCACATCTCATGTTATAGGAAGGATCTCAGGTTTGGTATTAGAAGCATTGAGACATCACATCTCATGCTATAGGAAGGGTCTCAGGATTGGAATGGGAAGGAGTTGGATATCACATCTCATGCTATAGGAAGGGTCTCAGATTTGGTATAAGCATTGAGATATCACATCTCATGCTATAGGAACGGTCTCAGGATTGGAATGGGAAGGAGTTGGATATCCCATCTCATGTTATAGGAAGGGTCTCAGGTTTGGTATTAGAAGCATTGAGACATCACATCTCATGTTATAGGAAGGGTCTCAGGATTGGAATGGGAAGAAGTTGGATATCACATCTCATGCTATAGGAAGGGTCTCAGGTTTGGTATAAGCATTGAGATATCACATCTCATGCTATAGGAAGGGTCTCAGGATTGGAATGGGAAGGAGTTGTATATGACATCTCATGCCATAGGAAGGGTCTCAGGTTTGGTATAAGCATTGAGATATCACATCACATGCTATAGGAAGGGTCTCAGGATTGGAATGGGAAGGACTTTTGATATCACATCTCATGCTATAGGCAGGGTCTCAGGTTTGGAAAGGGAAGGAGATGGATATCACATTTCATGTTAGAGGTAGGATCTCAGGTTTGGTATTAGAGGCATTGAAATATCACATCTCATGCTATCAGAAGGGTCTCAGGATTGGAATGGGAAGGAGTTGGATATCACATCTCATGCTAAAGGGAGTGTCTCAGGTTTGGAAGTGGAAGGATTTGGAAATCACATCTCATGTTATAGGAAGGATCTCAGGTTTGGTACTAGAAGCATTGAGATATCACATCTCATGCTATCAGAAGGATCTCAGGTTTTGTATTAGAAGCATTGAGACATCACATCTCATGCTATAGGAAGGGTCTCAGGATTGGAATGGGAAGGAGTTGGATATCACATCTCATGCTATAGGAAGGGTCTCGGATTTGGTATAAGCATTGAGATATCACATCTCATGCTATAGGAAGGGTCTCAGGATTGGAATGGGAAGGAGTTGTATATGACAAATCAGGCCATAGGAAGGGTCTCAGGTTTGGTATAAGCATTGAGATATCACATCTCTGCTATCGGAAGGGTCTCAGGATTGGAATGGGAAGGATTTGGATATCCCATCTCATGTTATAGGAAGGGTCTCAGGTTTGGTATTAGAAGCATTGAGATATCACATCTCATGCTATAGGAAGAGTCTCAGGATTGGAATGGGGAGGACTTGGATGTCACATCTCATGCTATAGGGAGGGTCTCAAGTTTGATATTAGAAGCATTGAGATAACAAATCTCATGATATCGGAAGGGTCTCAGGATTGGAATGGGAAGGAATTGGATATCACATCTCATGATAAAGGAAGGGTCTAAGGTTTGGAAGGGGAAGGATTTGGATATCACATCTCATGTTATAGGACGGGTCTCAGGTTTTGTATTAGAAGCATTGAGATATCAAGTCTCATGGTATAGGAAGGGTCTCAGAATTGGAATGGGAAGGAGTTGGATATCACATCTCAAGCTATAGGTAGGGTCTCAGGATTGGAATGGGAAGGAGTTTGATATCACATCTCATGCCATAGTATGGGTCTCAGGTTTGGTAGAAGCGTTGGGATATCACATCTCATGCAATCTGAAGGGTATCAGTATTGGATTTGGAAGGAATTGGATATCCCATCTCATGCTATAGGAAGGGTCTCAGGTTGGAATGGGAAGGAGTTGGATATCACATTTCATGTTATAGGAAGGGTCTCAGGATTGGATGGGAAGGACTTGGATATCATATCTCATGCTATAGGAAGGCTCTCAGGTTTGGAAGGGGAAGGAGTTGGATATCACATTTCATGTTAGAGGAAGAATCTCAGGTTTGGTATTAGAGGCCTTGAGATATCACATCTCATGCTATAGGAAGGGTCTCAGGATTGGAATGGGAAGGAGTTGGATATCACATCTCAAGCTATAGGAAGGGTCTCAGGTTTGGTATAAGCATTGAGATATCACATCTCATGCTATAGGAAGGGTCTCAGGATTGGAATTGGAAGGAGTTGGATATCACATCTCATGTTATAGGAAAGATCTCAGGTTTGGTATTAGAAGCATTGAGACATCACATCTCATGTTATAGGAAGGGTCTCAGGAGTGGAATGGGAAGAAGTTGGATATCACATCTCATGCTATAGGAAGGGTCTCAGGTTTGGAAGGGGAAGGAGTTGGATATCCAATCTCATGTTATAGGACTGGTCTCGGGTTTGGTATTAGAAGCATTGAGATATCACATCGCATGCTATAGGAATGGTCTCAGGATTGGAATGGGAAGGAGTTGGATATTACATTCTTGCTATAGGAAGGGTCTCATGTTTGGAATGGGAAGGAGTTGGATATCACATATGCTATAGGAAGGGTCTCAGGTTTGGACCGGGAAGGAATTGGATATCACATCTCATGTTATAGGAAGGGCCTCAGGTTTGGTATAAGCATTGAGATATCACATCTCTGCTATCGGAAGTGTCTCAGGATTGGAATAGGAAGGAGTTGGATATCCCATCTCATGTTATAGGATGGGTCTCAGGTTTGTTATTAGAATCATTGAGATATCATATTGCATGCTGTAGGAAGGGTCTAAGGATTGGAATGGGAAGGACTTGGATATCACATCTCATGCTATAGGTAGGCTCTCAGGTTTGATATTAGAAGCATTGAGATATCACATCTCATGCTATAGGAAGGGTCTCAGGATTGGAATGGGAAGGAGTTGGATATCACATCTCAAGCTTTAGGAAGGGTCTCAGGTTTGGTATAAGCATTGAGATATCACATCTCATGCTATAGGAAGGGTCTCGGGATTAGAATGGGAAGGAGTTGGATATCACATCTCATGTTATAGGAAGGATCTCAGGTTTGGTATTAGAAGCATTGAGACATCACATCTCATGCTATAGGAAGGGTCTCAGGATTGGAATGGGAAGGAGTTGGATATCACATCTCATGCTATAGGAAGGGTCTCAAGTTTGATATTAGAAGCATTGAGATATCACATCTCATGCTATAGGAAGGGTCTCAGGATTGGAATGGGAAGGAGTTGGATATCACATCTCAAGCTTTAGGAAGGGTCTCAGGTTTGGTATAAGCATTGAGATATCACATCTCATGCTATAGGAAGGGTCTCAGGATTGGAATGGGAAGGAGGTGGATATTACATCTCATGTTATAGGAAAGATCTCAGGTTTGGTATTAGAAGCATTGAGACATCACATCTCATGTTATAGGAAGGGTCTCAGGATTGGAATGGGAAGAAGTTGGATATCACATCTCATGCTATAGGAAGGGTCTCAGGTTTGGAAGGGGAAGGAGTTGGATATCCAATCTCATGTTATAGGACTGGTCTCAGGTTTGGTATTAGAAGCATTGAGATATCACATCGCATGCTGTAGGAAGGTTCTCAGGTTTGGTATTAGAAGCATTGAGACATCACATCTCATGCTATAGGAAGGGTCTCAGGATTGGAATGGGAAGGAGTTGGATATCACATCTCATGTTATAGGAAGGATCTCAGGTTTGGTATTAGAAGCATTGAGACATCACATCTCATGCTATAGGAAGGGTCTCAGGATTGGAATGGGAAGGAGTTGGATATCACATCTCATGCTATAGGAAGGGTCTCAGATTTGGTATAAGCATTGAGATATCACATCTCATGCTATAGGAAGGGTCTCAGGATTGGATTGGGAAGGAGTTGTATATGACATCTCAGGCCATAGGAAGGGTCTCAGGATTGGTATAAGCATTGAGATATCACATCTCTGCTATCGGAAGGGTCTCAGGATTGGAATGGGAAGGAGTTGGATATCCCATCTCATGATAAAGGAAGGGTCTAAGATTTGGAAGGGGAAAGATTTGGATATCACATCTCATGTTATAGGCGGGTCTCAATTTTGATATTAGAAGCATTGAGATAACAAATCTCATGATATCTGAAGGGTCTCAGGATTGGAATGGGAAGGAGTTGGATATCACATCTCATGATAAAGGAAGGGTCTCAGGTTTGGTATTAGAAGCATTGAGATATCAAGTCTCATGGTATAGGAAGGGTCTCAGAATTGGAATGGGAAGGATTTCGGATATCAGATCTCAAGCTATAGGAAGAGTCTCAGGATTGGAATGGGAAGGAGTTTGATATCACATCTCATGTTATAGGACGGGTCTCAGGTTTGGTATTAGAAGAATTGAGATATCAAGTCTCATGGTATAGGAAGGGTCTCAGAATTGGAATGGGAAGGATTTCGGATATCACATCTCAAGCTATAGGAAGAGTCTCAGGATTGGAATGGGAAGGAGTTTGATATCACATCTCATGCCATAGTATGGTTCTCAGGTTTGGTAGAAGCATTGGGATATCACATCTCATGCTATTGGAAGGGTATCAGTATTGGATTTGGAAGGAGTTGGATATCCCATCTCATGCTATGGGAAGGGTCTCAGGTTGGAATGGGAAGGAGTTGGATATCACATTTCATGTTATAGGAAGGGTCTCAGGATTGGAATGGGAAGGAGTTGGATATCACATCTCAAGCTTTAGGAGGGGTCTCAGGTTTGGTATAAGCATTGAGATAGCACATCTCATGCTATAGGAAGGGTCTCAGGATTGGAATGGGAAGGAGTTGGATATCACATCTCATGTTATAGGAAAGATCTCAGGTTTGGTATTAGAAGCATTGAGACATCACATCTCATGTTATAGGAAGGGTCTCAGGATTGGAATGGGAAGAAGTTGGATATCACATCTCATGCTATAGGAAGGGTCTCAGGTTTGGAAGGGGAAGGAGTTGGATATCCAATCTCATGTTATAGGACTGGTCTCAGGTTTGGTATTAGAAGCATTGAGATATCACATCGCATGCTGTAGGAAGGTTCTCAGGTTTGGAATGGGGAGGAATTGGATATCACATCTCATGTCATAGGAAGGATCTCAGGTTTGGTATTAGAAGCATTGAGATATCACATCTCATGCTATAGGAATGGTCTCAGGATTGGAATGGGAAGGAGTTGGATATTACATTCTTGCTATAGGAAGGGTCTCATGTTTGGAATGGGAAGGAGTTGGATATCACATATGCTATAGGAAGGGTCTCAGGTTTGAAACGGGAAGGAGTTGGATATCACATCTCATGTTATAGGAAGGGTCTCAGGTTTGAAACGGGAAGGAGTTGGATATCACATCTCATGTTATAGGACGGGTCTCAGGTTTGTTATTAGAATCATTGAGATATCATATTGCATGCTGTAGGAAGGGTCTAAGGATTGGAATGGGAAGGACTTGGATATCACATCTCATGCTATAGGTAGGCTCTCAGGTTTGGAAAGGGAAGGAGTTCGATATCACATTTCATGTTAGAGGAAGGATCTCAGGTTTGGTATTAGAGGCATTGAGATATCACATATCATGCTATAGGAAGGGTCTCAGGATTGGAATGGGAAGGAGTTGGATATCACATCTCAAGCTTTAGGAAGGGTCTCAGGTTTGGTATAAGCATTGAGATAGCACATCTCATGCTATAGGAAGGGTCTCAGGATTGGAATGGGAAGGAGTTGGATATTACATCTCATGTTATAGGAAAGATCTCAGGTTTGGTATTAGAAGCATTGAGACATCACATCTCATGTTATAGGAAGGGTCTCAGGATTGGAATGGGAAGAAGTTGGATATCACATCTCATGCTATAGGAAGGGTCTCAGGTTTGGAAGGGGAAGGAGTTGGATATCCAATCTCATGTTATAGGACTGGTCTCAGGTTTGGTATTAGAAGCATTGAGATATCACATCGCATGCTGTAGGAAGGTTCTCAGGTTTGGTATTAGAAGCATTGAGACATCACATCTCATGCTATAGGAAGGGTCTCAGGATTGGAATGGGAAGGAGTTGGATATCACATCTCATGTTATAGGAAGGATCTCAGGTTTGGTATTAGAAGCATTGAGACATCACATCTCATGCTATAGGAAGGGCCTTAGGATTGGAATGGGAAGGAGTTGGATATCACATCTCATGCTATAGGAAGGGTCTCAGATTTGGTATAAGCATCGAGATATCACATCTCATGCTATAGGAAGGGTCTCGGGATTGGAATGGGAAGGAGTTGGATATCACATCTCATGCCATAGGAAGGGTCTTAGGTTTGGTATAAGCATTGAGATATCACATCTCTGCTATTGGAAGGGTCTCAGGATTGGAATGGGAAGGAGTTGGATATCCCATCTCATGTTATAGGAAGAGTCTCAGGTTTGGTATTAGAAGCCTTGAGATATCACATCTCATGCTATAGGAAGTGTCTCAGGATTGGAATGGGAAGGACTTGGGTATCACATCTCATGCTATAGGGAGGGTCTCAAGTTTGATATTAGAAGCATTGAGATATCACATCTCATGCTATAGGAATGGTCTCAGGATTGGAATGGGAAGGAGTTGGATATCACATCTCATTCTATAGGAAGGGTCTCAGGTTTGGTATAAGCAGTGAGATATCACATCTCATGCTATAGGAAGTGTCTCAGGATTGGAATGGGAAGGAGTTGGATATCACATCTCATGTTATAGGAAGGATCTCAGGTTTGGTATAAGCATTGAGATATCACATCTCTGCTATCGGAAGGGTCTCAGGATTGGAATGGGAAGGAGTTGGATATTCCCATCTCATGTTATAGGAAGGGTCTCAGGTTTGGTATTAGAAGCATTGAGATATCCCATCTCATGATATAGGAAGGGTCCCAGGATGGAATGGGAAGGAGTAGGATATCACATTTCATGTTATAGGAAGGGTCTCAGGATTGGAATGGGAAGGATTTGGATATCATATCTCATGCTATAGGAAGGCTCTCAGGTTTGGAAGGGGAAAGAGTTGGATATCACATTTCATGTTAGAGGAAGGATCTCAGGTTTGGTATTAGAGGCCTTGAGATATCACATCTCATGCTATAGGAAGGGTCTCAGGATTGGAATGGGAAGGAGTTGGATATCACATCTCATGTTATAGGAAAGATCTCAGGTTTGGTATTAGAAGCATTGAGACATCACATCTCATGTTATAGGAAGGGTCTCAGGATTGGAATGGGAAGAAGTTGGATATCACATCTCATGCTATAGGAAGGGTCTCAGGTTTGGTATAAGCATTGAGATATCACATCTCATGCTATAGGAAGGGTCTCAGGATTGGAATGGGAAGGAGTTGTATATGACATCTCATGCCATAGGAAGGGTCTCAGGTTTGGTATTAGCATTGAGATATCACATCACATGCTATAGGAAGGGTCTCAGGATTGGAATGGGAAGGACTTGGATATCACATCTCATGCTATAGGCAGGGTCTCAGGTTTGGAAAGGGAAGGAGATGGATATCACATTTCATGTTAGAGGTAGGATCTCAGGTTTGGAATTAGAGGCATTGAGATATCACATCTCATGCTATCAGAAGGGTCTCAGGATTGGAATGGGAAGGAGTTGGATATCACATCTCATGCTAAAGGGAGGGTCTCAGGTTTGGAAGGGGGAGGATTTGGAAATCACATCTCATGTTATAGGAAGGATCTCAGGTTTGGTATTAGAAGCATTGAGATATCACATCTCATGCTATCATAAGGGTCTCAGGATTGGAATGGGAAGGAGTTGGATATCACATCTCATGTTATAGGAAGGATCTCAGGTTTGGTATTAGAAGCATTGAGACATCACATCTCATGCTATAGGAAGGGTCTCAGGATTGGAATGGGAAGGAGTTGGATATCACATCTCATGCTATAGGAAGGGTCTCAGATTTGGTATAAGCATTGAGATATCACATCTCATGCTATAGGAAGGGTCTCAGGATTGGAATGGGAAGGAGTTGTATATGACATCTCAGGCCATAGGAAGGGTCTCAGGTTTGGTATAAGCATTGAGATATTACATCTCTGCTATCGGAAGGGTCTCAGGATTGGAATGGGAATGAGTTGGATATCCCATCTCATGTTATAGGAAGAGTCTCAGGTTTGGTATTAGAAGCATTGAGACATCCCATCTCATGCTATAGGAAGGGTCTCAGGTTGGAATGGGAAGGAGTTGGATATCACATTTCATGTTATAGGAAGGGTCTCAGGATTGGAATTGGAAGGACTTGGCTATCATATCTCATGCTATAGGAAGGCTCTCAGGTTTGGAAGGGGAAAGAGTTGGATATCACATTTCATGTTAGAGGAAGGATCTCAGGTTTGGTATTAGAGGCCTTGAGATATCACATCTCATGCTATAGGAAGGGTCTCAGGATTGGAATGGGAAGGAGTTGGATATCACATCTCATGCTATTGGAAGGGTCTCAGATTTGGTATAAGCATTGAGATATCACATCTCATGCTATAGGAAGTGTCTCAGGATTGGAATGGGAAGGAGTTGGATATTCCCATCTCATGTTATAGGAAGGGTCTCAGGTTTGGTATTAGAAGCATTGAGATATCCCATCTCATGATATAGGAAGGGTCCCAGGATGGAATGGGAAGGAGTAGGATATCACATTTCATGTTATAGGAAGGGTCTCAGGATTGGAATGGGAAGGATTTGGATATCATATCTCATGCTATAGGAAGGCTCTCAGGTTTGGAAGGGGAAAGAGTTGGATATCACATTTCATGTTAGAGGAAGGATCTTAGGTTTGGTATTAGAGGCCTTGAGATATCACATCTCATGCTATAGGAAGGGTCTCAGGATTGGAATGGGAAGGAGTTGGATATCACATCTCATGTTATAGGAAAGATCTCAGGTTTGGTATTAGAAGCATTGAGACATCACATCTCATGTTATAGGAAGGGTCTCAGGATTGGAATGGGAAGAAGTTGGATATCACATCTCATGCTATAGGAAGGGTCTCAGGTTTGGTATAAGCATTGAGATATCACATCTCATGCTATAGGAAGGGTCTCAGGATTGGAATGGGAAGGAGTTGTATATGACATCTCATGCCATAGGAAGGGTCTCAGGTTTGGTATAAGCATTGAGATATCACATCACATGCTATAGAAAGGGTCTCAGGATTGGAATGGGAAGGACTTGGATATCACATCTCATGCTATAGGCAGGGTCTCAGGTTTGGAAAGGGAAGGAGATGGATATCACATTTCATGTTAGAGGTAGGATCTCAGGTTTGGAATTAGAGGCATTGAGATATCACATCTCATGCTATCAGAAGGGTCTCAGGATTGGAATGGGAAGGAGTTGGATATCACATCTCATGCTAAAGGTTTTTCTCCAGCTGAGCGTGGAGAGCGGTCGCCGGTGGCCTGAGGGGATCAGCAGGCCTGGAAAGCCCTGCCTGGGCCTCCGTGGGTTTTTGTTTTCTTTGTGCTTTGAAAGGGAAAGGAAAGTGAATTGTTTTCACGCGCTTCCAGCGCGGTGTTTGGCCTGCTCCTGCTCCCCCTCCCACTTCCTGGTCTTCCCCTCCCTCCCCGCCTCCCTGCCCGCCCACCCCCCCCTCTGATTGGCTGTGTGCCTGCCTCCCCTCTGGCCTACTCGACGGCCGTTCCCCACGCTCGCTTCTTTTCTCCAGCTGAGCGTGGAGAGCGGTCGCCGGTGGCCTGAGGGGATCAGCAGGCCTGGAAAGCCCTGCCTGGGCCTCCGTGAGTTTTTGTTTTCTTTGTGCTTTGAAAGGGAAAGGAAAGTGAATTGTTTTCACGCGCTCCCAGCGCAGTGTTTGGCCTGCTCCTGCTCCCCCCTCCCACTTCCTGGTCTTCCCCTCCCTCCCCGCCTCCCTGCCCGCCCACCCCCCCCTCTGATTGGCTGTGTGCCTGCCTCCCCTCTGGCCTACTCGACGGCCGTTCCCCACGCTCGCTTCTTTTCTCCAGCTGAGCGTGGAGAGCGGTCGCCGGTGGCCTGAGGGGATCAGCAGGCCTGGAAAGCCCTGCCTGGGCCTCCGTGAGTTTTTGTTTTCTTTGTGCTTTGAAAGGGAAAGGAAAGTGAATTGTTTTCACGCGCTCCCAGCGCGGTGTTTGGCCTGCTCCTGCTCCCCCCTCCCACTTCCTGGCCTTCCCCTCCCTCCCCGCCTCCCTGCCCGCCCACCCCCCCCTCTGATTGGCTGTGTGCCTGCCTCCCCTCTGGCCTACTCGACGGCCGTTCCCCACGCTCGCTTCTTTTCTCCAGCTGAGCGTGGAGAGCGGTCGCCGGTGGCCTGAGGGGATCAGCAGGCCTGGAAAGCCCTGCCTGGGCCTCCGTGAGTTTTTGTTTTCTTTGTGCTTTGAAAGGGAAAGGAAAGTGAATTGTTTTCACGCGCTCCCAGCGCGGTGTTTGGCCTGCTCCTGCTCCCCCCTCCCACTTCCTGGTCTTCCCCTCCCTCCCCGCCTCCCTGCCCGCCCACACCCCCCCCTTCCTCTCCCTCTGCCTATAACCTCCCCCCTCCTGGGCAGCCCTCTGCCCGGCAGCCCCCGCGGCTAAGGGCCCCAGGCCAAGGGCGACTCCTTCAGTGCGGCTCCCTGTGTGTCTGCAGGTGTCCGCAGGGGACGCCAGGCGCCAGCTCCTCCGCTTTCCGGCCCACCCCTCCTCACCTTGCTCACCTCATCCGCATGATGCCTCGCCCCCCTATTCCAATTCTTTGGTAAACTAGGGTGCTTTTCTCCCCCCGCAGGATTCTCAAACTTAGGTGGCCCTGACCTACTACGCATTACTGTTTGCTCTGCATTGTTTTAAACTAGGGTGCTTTTCTCCCCCCGCAGGATTCTCAAACTTAGGTGGCCCTGACCTACTACGCATTACTGTTTGCTCTGCATTGTGTTAAACTAGGGTGTTTTTCTCCCCCCGCAGGATTCTCAAACTTAGGTGGCCCTGACCTACTACGCATTACTGTTTGCTCTGCATTGTGTTAAACTAGGGTGTTTTTATCCCCTCGCAGGATTCTCAAACTTAGGTGGCCCTGACCTACTACGCATTACTGTTTGCTCTGCATTGTGTTAAACTAGGGTGTTTTTCTCCCCTCGCAGGATTCTCAAACTTAGGTGGCCCTGACCTACTACACATTACTGTTTGCTCTGCATTGTGGTAAACTAGTGCCCTCCACTCACTTCCTGTCTGCATACTCGTGGCGTCCGCCTCCCCTCCTACTCCATGGTGCTCTCTATCTCGCCTATCTACTCTAACTGCTTCTCCATTGACTATCCTGCACTCCTCATTAAATC
Organism: Ambystoma mexicanum; assembly: GCF_040938575.1. Taxonomy (NCBI): domain Eukaryota; kingdom Metazoa; phylum Chordata; class Amphibia; order Caudata; family Ambystomatidae; genus Ambystoma; species Ambystoma mexicanum. Next base: position 297,907,130 of record NC_090938.1, read on the forward strand.
CGGTAGGAAAAAGTTTAAAAAGGACATCCTGGTCTCCAACCCAGGCCTCCCTATCGCTGACACCTACACGAGCGCCTGCTCCAAGGAAACTCTCACTGACATTCTCTTTTTCGTGCCTTCACCTGACCTATGGACCCCTCACATGGTCGCTGTGCTCTCTCCTTTCTCCACCTCTCCCATTAATGGTGGCACCCGTTGGGATGTCCTCTTGGCCCCTTTCCACTCCTCTAAAGCCATCATTAATGTCTATGCTAACGGGACCGTCTTGGTCCAAGGCCCTCAGGCCAACCTTCACCTCTTTGATAGACGCTTCCCATGCCTCATCAACTTCCTCTCCGCTCCCGCTGTCCCCCCTCCTCTGTCCTCGGCTACCTTGCCTCTCCCCTCCCTCCCTGCCCCTTCTCTTGCTCCCTTTTCAACTCCTTCTCTAACACCTCCGCAGGGCGTACCTCTGATCTGTACCCCTCCCCGGAAGTTTTTCAAGGGTGGCAACCTTCTCCACATTGCCACTCTAAATTCTCGCTCTGCCATCAAGCACTCCTCTGATATCTGTCGCCTTCTTGAGGAACTGGACCTCGACGTCCTCGGTCTCACTGAGACTTGGTTCACTGCCAGCTCTGCCACCAGCTTCGACACACTCCTACCTGACGGCTACAAGATCCTCTCCGTGCCCCGGCCCAACCGCTCAGGGGGTGGTGTTGCCCTTATCTTCCCTGAGTGGATTCCTGCCACTGTCACTCCTACGCAGACCTACTCCTCTTTTGAATATCTTGTCTGCCGACTCTCTCTCTCTCCTAGCCATTCCCTTACCGTGGCTACTATCTATCGGCCACCTGGTCAAATTTCCTCCTTCCTCTCTGAGTGGGCTGACCTCTCCTCCTCACTCCTGTCCTCAACCACCCAACTCCTCTTTCTCGGTGACTTCAACATCCACCTCGATGCCTCCTGTCCCCTCACTGGTCTCTTTCGTGAACTCTGCAACTCTCTCTCACTCTCTATTCTCCCGTCTGGGCCTACTCACTCTGCAGGGCACACTCTTGATGCTCTGATCTCTTCTGACCTTCCCCTCTCCCTCCCTCTCTCCACTCCTCTCTCCTGGAGCGATCACTTTCTCCTATCCTCCCACCTCTCCCTCCCTACCCCACAGGCAAAGCCACCCTCTTCACTGCCACCCACCTTCTCGGTCATCCGGCCCATGAAGCGCGTGTCAGTTGAGGCCTTCGCTGCTACCTTCTCGCCCCCTCCTCCCCCCCGGCTGACTCCCACCCTGACACAGCCCTCTCCATGCTCTATTCCTCTATATCTGATACTCTCGATATCCTTGCCCCCGTCATGAGAATCCGCCTGAAGCCCAAAGCCAAATGTAACTCCTGGTATGACTCGGATCTCGTCACCCTAAAACGCAAGTGCAGGGTGGCAGAAAGGAAATGGCGTGCTTCATGTTCATCCTCTGACAAACTGGCCTGCCGCCTGCTCCAAAGGCAATACCGGCTCTCCGTTCTCACCAAGAAGAGAGCCCTTATCCAAGCCGGCATCTCTGAGGCATCTAACAACTCGGCCGAACTCTTTAAAATCTGCAAGGAGCTGGCCAACCCTGCTGCAGTCTCTACCTCTCCTGTCCCCTCCCAGGCCCTCTGCACTGCACTGACCTCGCACTTCATCTCAAAAACTCAGGACATCCTGTCCTCGCTCTCCTCCGCTCTCCTCCCTCCCTCTCTTCCCGGCTCTTCCTCTTGCTCTCTTGCAGCCGCCCCTCCGCCCTCCTTCTCTGCTTTTCCACCTTTTTCTGCTGATGAGGTTTCCAGACAAGTCCGATCTATGAAAGCCTCGTCTAAACAGGTTCACCCCTGTTCCTCCAAAACCATCAAGGACCACATCGACTCCCTGGCTCCTGCCCTGGCTGACTTTTGCAACCACTCATTCGCCTCTGGAGTCTTCCCATCCCCCCTCAAGCACTCCCTTGTGCACCCCCTCCTCAAGAAACCCTCTTCCGACCCCTCCTGCCCGGCCAACTATCGCCCAATCTCCATTACTCCCTTCCTGGGCAAACTCCTGGAGAAACTGGCCATCTCCCAGCTTAACCTCCATGCTGAATCTGTTGGTAATCTTCATGACCATCAATCCGGCTTCAGAGCGGCCAGAAGCACGTAAACTGCTCTCCTGAACATCTGTGAGGACCTGCTCCTGAACCTCGATTCCAACACTCCCTGCGTTCTCATTCTGCTCGATCTCTCCTCTGCCTTTGACACTGTCAACCATGCCATCCTGCTCAACCGTCTCCGTGATAACCTGGGTATCACTGGTCAGGCTCTGGCATGGCTGACCTCTTTCCTTTCCGGTCGACCCTCCCAGGTCCAAATGGGCTCCTTCCTCTCTGACATCTTTTTCTCCACCTGTGGTGTGCCCCAGGGATCCATCCTCTCTCCCTGGCTTTTCAACCAATATCTGGCACTCCTTGCCCACCGCATCGCCGCTCTCTGCCCCCACTTCCAGTGCTATGCGGACGATACCCAGCTCATTTTCAGGCTACCCTCGGCCTCCTCCTCTCCTTCCCTCATCTCCGACTGTCTGTCTGCTATCCAGGAATGGTGTGCCGCCAATGACCTCTGTCTTAACGCCAGTAAGACTGAGATTCTACTCATCGGCACACCCACTCCCTCCTTCCCTGCAGCTCTCTGGCCGGCCTCCCTTGGCCCCCTTCCCGCCCCTACCTGCAAGGCTAAAAACCTCGGGGTCATCTTCGACTCCACACTCTCCTTCTCTCCTCATATATCTGACGTCTCTAAGAAGTCACACTACCAGCTGCACCTCCTCAGAGGTATTCTTCCCTTCCTCTCCTTCCCCCAGAAGCTCACTGTCTCCCGAGCCCTGGTTCTCTCTAGGCTGGACTACTGTAACAGCCTCTATCTTAATCTGCCTGCCTCCACTCTCCGCCCTCTGCAACTTATCCAGAACAGAACTGCGAGACTTGTCCTTGGCCTCAAGCCCAGGGACCGTATCTCTCCAGGACTGAAATCTCTTCACTGGCTCCCAGTGGCTGCGAGGATTAAGTTCAAAACCCTCTGCATTGTTCACAAGGCCTTCTGGGGCCTGGGGCCTAAATACCTTCAACTCTCTCTTCCTAAATATCTTCCTTCACGAGCCCTTCGCTCATCCGTCTCCAACTCCCTCATGGTCAGCCGCTTCTCGAAGCAACGAGCTGGGGGTAGATCTCTCTCCGCAGCAGGGGCCTCCCTCTGGAACAGCCTTCCTGCCTCCCTGAAACTTGAGGAAAACCATCTCCGGTTCCGGAAGTACCTCAAAACCTTCCTCTTCGCTTCTGCCTTCTCTCTCCCTCTCCCCTGCTAAACCTGCTTATCTCCCCACTGAATTCTGCACTAAACCTGCATCTGGGCCACTCTCAGCGACCTCGGTCCAGGGCCCAGCCACTCTCCACTTGCACTGCCTCCCTGGCTCCCCCTGCACTGTGGGACTGTCACTGTATCCCTACAGCCCCCCTTCCCAGCACTTGCTCTGCACTTACCTCGCACTTGCCACCAGCGGGCCCTTTTTATTTATTATTTATTATTTATTATTTGTTATTTTATTACGCTACTTACCTTGTACTGCACTTCCCCCCCACCTCCTCTCCTTGCACTTTCTCCTTTTCCCCTTACCTCTGCACTTTCGCGATCTGAATGACACCTGGCCTAGTAGGATCGTTTGTCTGTCTTCCCCTTGTTTCCCTCCCTCCCTGCCTCGTCGCGCCTTGAAACACTTGTGTATAGGCGCGTTACAAATACCATATCATATATGACATCTCAGGCCATAGGAAGGGTCTCAGGTTTGGTATAAGCATTGAGATATCACATCTCTGCTATCGGAAGGGTCTCAGGATTGGAATGGGAATGAGTTGGATATCCCATCTCATGTTATAGGAAGAGTCTCAGGTTTGGTATTAGAAGCATTGAGATATCCCATCTCATGCTATAGGAAGGGTCTCAGGTTGGAATGGGAAGGAGTTGGATATCACATTTCATGTTATAGGAAGGGTCTCAGGATTGGAATTGGAAGGACTTGGCTATCATATCTCATGCTATAGGAAGGCTCTCAGGTTTGGAAGGGGAAGGAGTTGGATATCACATTTCATGTTAGAGGAACGATCTCAGGTTTGGTATTAGAGGCCTTGAGATATCACATCTCATGCTATAGGAAGGGTCTCAGGATTGGAATGGGAAGGAGTTGGATATCACATCTCAAGCTAAAGGGACGGTCTCAGGTTTGGTATAAGCATTGTGATATCACATCTCATGCTATAGGAAGGGTCTCAGGATTGGAATGGGAAGGAGTTGGATATCACATCTCATGTTATAGGAAAGATCTCAGGTTTGGTATTAGAAGCATTGCGACATCACATCTCATGTTATAGGAAGGGTCTCAGGATTGGAATGGGAAGAAGTTGGATATCACATCTCATGCTATAAGAAGGGTCTCAGGTTTGGTATAAGCATTGAGATATCACATCTCATGCTATAGGAAGGGTCTCAGGTTTGGAATGGGAAGGAGTTGTATATGACATCTCATGCCATAGGAAGGGTCTCAGGTTTGGTATAAGCATTGAGATATCACATCACATGCTATAGGAAGGGTCTCAGGATTGGAATGGAAAGGACTTGGATATCACATCTCATGCTATAGGCAGGGTCTCAGGTTTGGAAAGGGAAGGAGATGGATATCACATTTCATGTTCGAGGTAGGATCTCAGGTTTGGTATTAGAGGCATTGAAATATCACATCTCATGCTATCAGAAGGGTCTCAGGATTGGAATGGGAAGGAGTTGGATATCACATCTCATGCTAAAGGGAGGGTCTCAGGTTTGGAAGGGGAAGGATTTGGAAATCACATCTCATGTTATAGGAAGGATCTCAGGTTTGGTATTAGAAGCATTGAGATATCACATCTCATGCTATCGTAAGTATCTCAGGTTTGGTATTAGAGGTATTGAGATATCACATCTCATGCTATCATAAGGGTCTCAGGATTGGAATGGGAAGGAGTTGGATATCACATCTCATGTTATAGGAAGGCTCTCTGGTTTGCAAGGGGAAGGAGTTGGATATCACATTTCATGTTAGAGGAACGATCTCAGGTTTGGTATTAGAGGCCTTGAGATATCACATCTCATGCTATAGGAAGGGTCTCAGGATTGGAATGGGAAGGAGTTGGATATCACATCTCAAGCTATAGGAACGGTCTCAGGTTTGGTATAAGCATTGTGATATCACATCTCATGCTATAGGAAGGGTCTCAGGATTGGAATGGGAAGGAGTTGGATATCACATCTCATGTTATAGGAAAGATCTCAGGTTTGGTATTAGAAGCATTGCGACATCACATCTCATGTTATAGGAAGGGTCTCAGGATTGGAATGGGAAGAAGTTGGATATCACATCTCATGCTATAGGAAGGGTCTCAGGTTTGGTATAAGCATTGAGATATCACATCTCATGCTATAGGAAGGGTCTCAGGATTGGAATGGGAAGGAGTTGTATATGACATCTCATGCCATAGGAAGGGTCTCAGGTTTGGTATAAGCATTGAGATATCACATCACATGCTATAGGAAGGGTCTCAGGATTGGAATGGAAAGGACTTGGATATCAAATCTCATGCTATAGGCAGGGTCCCAGGTTTGGAAAGGGAAGGAGATGGATATCACATTTCATGTTAGAGGTAGGATCTCAGGTTTGGTATTAGAGGCATTGAAATATCACATCTCATGCTATCAGATGGGTCTCAGGATTGGAATGGGAAGGAGTTGGATATCACATCTCATGCTAAAGGGAGGGTCTCAGGTTTGGAAGGGGAAGGATTTGGAAATCACATCTCATGTTATAGGAAGGATCTCAGGTTTGGTATTAGAAGCATTGAGATATCACATCTCATGCTATCATAAGGGTCTCAGGATTGGAATGGGAAGGAGTTGGATATCACATCTCATGTTATAGGAAGGATCTCAGGTTTGGTATTAGAAGCATTGAGACATCACATCTCATGCTATAGGAAGGGTCTCAGGATTGGAATGGGAAGGAGTTGGATATCACATCTCATGCTATAGGAAGGGTCTCAGATTTGGTATAAGCATTGAGATATCACATCTCATGCTATAGGAAGGGTCTCAGGATTGGAATGGGAAGGAGTTGTATATGACATCTCAGGCCATAGGAAGGGTCTCAGGTTTGGTAAAAGCATTGAGATATCACATCTCTGCTATCGGAAGGGTCTCAGGATTGGAATGGGAAGGAGTTGGATATCCCATCTCATGTTATAGGAAGGGTCTCAGGTTTGGTATTAGAAGCATTGAGACATCACATCTCATGTTATAGGAAGGGTCTCAGGATTGGAATGGGAAGAAGTTGGATATCACATCTCATGCTATAGGAAGGGTCTCAGGTTTGGTATAAGCATTGAGATATCACATCTCATGCTATAGGAAGGGTCTCAGGATTGGAATGGGAAGGAGTTGTATATGACATCTCATGCCATAGGAAGGGTCTCAGGTTTGGACTAAGCATTGAGATATCACATCACATGCTATAGGAAGGGTCTCAGGATTGGAATGGGAAGGACTTGGATATCACATCTCATGCTATAGGCAGGGTCTCAGGTTTGGAAAGGGAAGGAGATGGATATCACATTTCATGTTAGAGGTAGGATCTCAGGTTTGGTATTAGAGGCATTGAAATATCACATCTCATGCTATCAGAAGGGTCTCAGGATTGGAATGGGAAGGAGTTGGATATCACATCTCATGCTAAAGGTAGGGTCTCAGGTTTGGAAGTGGAAGGATTTGGAAATCACATCTTATGTTATAGGAAGGATCTCAGGTTTGGTATTAGAAGCATTGAGATATCACATCTCATGCTATCAGAAGTATCTCAGGTTTGGTATTAGAGGCATTGAGATATCACATCTCATGCTATCATAAGGGTTTCAGGATTTGAATGGGAAGGAGTTGGATATCACATCTCATGTTATAGGAAGGATCTCAGGTTTGGTATTAGAAGAATTGAGACATCACATCTCATGCTATAGGAAGGGTCTCGGGATTGGAATGGGAAGAAGTTGGATATCACATCTCATGCTATAGGAAGGGTCTCAGATTTGGTATAAGCATTGAGATATCACATCTAATGCTATAGGAAGGGTCTCAGGATTGGAATGGGAAGGAGTTGCATATGACATCTGTTAGGAAAGATTTCGTAATTGTAGGGAATTTTCCTTCCATGTGGCAACCCCTAAACTTTTTGCTATTGTTTTTAACCTTGTTCTTGACTTTGCCAGAGAAGTACAGCCTTCTGCCGCACTTCTCTGGGCTTTCGCTCCTTTCTTACGGGGAACCTGACATGCCCTTAAGACAGTCAGTACCGGGGAACGTGGTTTCCCGTAGTTTCTTTTATCGTGTCGCAGCTTTAGTGCAACACGACACAAGAGGGCACTGTAAGCTAAGTTACAGCTCTCTTGGGTCTCTAGCCTTCTACAGGCCCCAGATACTCTTTTAGGATGGTATTTGATCGGTGCAAGTCATTCAGGGACTGGAATGGTGGCAGCGATCGTTTTGTTTATTTTGAGCTCCTTTTGGCGTTCTGAGCACGTTTTTGCACTGAACCCAAAATGGTGGCCTGGCTCCCAAAATGGCCAGGCCGCGAGGCTCCTTTGTCCTGTCCACTGTCCGTCTTGCTCCCTTCACCTTCCCCAGGTCCGGCGACCCGGGGCCTTCCTTATTTGGGCATGTACTTTCCCGCGAAACGCAGTTGCTTTCGCGGGCTTCTACATGTCGTTTGTGTGCCTCCAGGGTGTGGGCTGGGATGTCTGGTCCCAATACACATCCTGGGTGCCAGAGAGTCTAGGGTGGTGTGAATGCCTGGGACCACCGTGGTCCGTGATTGGTCCACGTATGGTATGTGTTTTGATGAGCGGATCTCCCATTGGCTCCCCTCCGTTTTGGCGCGAAGGGAACCGTGGATAAGAGGGGGCTGGAAACACCACTACCATGTCGATCTCCTGAGTTCTCCCGAACGAAGGAATACAGGAGCCAAGTATCCTGCAACTACGAGGCTGGACCGAGGAATCGCTGGTGACCCGCTGAAGGAATCCTCCTTTGCACTGCTGTCGTCCGGAGAGCCCCTGTCCTCCTTTGATCGAACCAGAAGGCCTGTACTGGTGCTTCGACCTTTGGAATAGCAGGAACAGCTATTCCCGGCATCTTCAACCATCTCTTGCCAAGTAAGCCTTCGGAAGCGTCTCTGGGCCATCCAGTTGACTGACCAGCTTACAAAGGAGTTTGGCTCTGCAACCGCCGCCAGGTTGTGTTGTATTGCGAGTCCTTGTCCCTCTCCCACGCTTCGTACGCTTGCCGTCCCCAGGTCTGAAGGGAGGAGGGTTCATTTGGCTCGAATACACACGGCCGCTCCGTTGTCCTGTGCGGCAACAAAACTGTGCCGGTTTCGTCGATTGGGACGTCTTTTTGCTCTACACGTCTACAAAGCGTTCCCTGCTCTTCTGAACCTGCCAGCTGCTGAAACTATCGTGGAGAAGCCTGGGTCTGCTTGCTTCGGGGACCGGTGAGTAGTATATCTAGGATCTGGTCGCCCTCCTGCAGTATCCCATTGCTTTTCCCTGCTGTGTAAAAACAGCACCCTTTTGCCGCGCTCGCGCTCTGCTCCTGCCTGCTGTGGAGGCTGCGCTTGAGTTGCGGAACCTGTTCTTCTTCTGCTGTGCACTAACGTGAACCGCCTGACTTCCTCCAAAGAGCTTCCCCTTGTGCCCGTCGGCACCGGCGTGGCAGGTACTTTGAGCACAAGGCTCCACTCTTCGCAGGGCTCGGACTTCCATCTAGTTAGGTGCCTATGAAGGCGAACTGAGTCGAAAGCATTATCGCACTGCCTGTTTTCCTTCCCTGGCAGGTGGACTACATATTTCGTGCTTTAAACGCTTGCGACTGTGTATTTGTATATATATTGTGTTGATATGGTATGTGTTGGTTTAATATTGTGATATTGTGATTTTCTCGCTACGGTCATTATTTTAAAGGCCTTAAAATAAATGTGTATCTATTTTTGATATAACAACTGTTTGGAGTAGTTTGTTAGCGCTCTTGCTTTGTGTGCTCATTGCGGGCCTTCAGTCACCCTCACCCCTCTTGAGACCTAGTCTTGACCGCCGCGATTGCTACCTTGATTGGTCTGGCTTGTCCAGAGGTTACCCTGTTCCAAGTAATTAGGTTGGCCTTCTGAACTTCTGCGCCACCAGGACAGAGTTCGGAAATCCGTCTTAACAAATTGGTGTACAGCGGTGGGATACGACTGAAGGTATCCAGTGTTGCGCTCGAACTAAGGCATTTCAGGTTATTCCAAACAGTGCACATAGTGAATTGTTGTAATATAACTTTAAAAGGGCCATAGTCCTATCAAACAGTATGGAAACAAATACGTTGTTAACTTTAAATGCTTCCAAATCAGAAACGCTGAAAAAGATGTGTGCGGAGAGAGGTGTTTCCTCCCAAGGCACTAAATTGGAAATGATCCAGAGAATCGTGGCGTGGCAGGAAGCGCAGCTTGACGCTATAACTTCCGAGGACAGTGCAGAAGGTGGTGGGGCTGCTCTCACTGGCAGAACCGACGGTTCTGCCGCTGCACTGATCCATCGCGACCACGAGGACAGGGAGGATGTAATGTCTAATGTTTCCTCTGCCAGTGCTGATGGGGAGGCTATGCTTGAATTCAAGAAGCAAGAGCTGCGGTTTAGGCAGCAGGAGCTTGAATTCAGCATAGCCAAACTAAAAATCGAACAGGCAGAAAAACAAAAAGACAGGGATCACCAGTTGGAACTGGCCAAGCTTCAGGTTGCAAATGGATCCAAGGGTCCTGGACATGGGTCTGGGGCCTCCTCTCATCCACGGTTTCCAAAAGATCTGCTCAGTGTGTATGAAGAGAGGAATGACATTATGGACTGGCTGAATGCGTTTGAGTATGCATGCGAGGTCCAGGAAGTTGACAATGCTGATAAGATTGAGTGGTTGCTCAGTAGACTGCCCCATTCTGGCTGTAGTGCCATTATGGAAATGTCGAAGGCTGAGCGGGCTGATTTCGCAATGTTAAAGCAGACTCTCATTTTAAAGTTTGGGAAGACTCCGGCCCAATATTTAAAGCGTTTTCGAGAGTATAAGAAAAAGGAAGGTGGTACTTGGGTATCTTATGTCGCTGAATCCTTGAAAAACTTAACTGGCTGGGTCGAAGGCTATAAGGTTTCTACCTTCGACGGCATGATAAATCTTGTCATGCTGGAACACATTTTTGCTTCTTCTTCCCCGGAGCTTAAGCAGCATTTGGCCGATTCGAAGGAGATAGATCCTAAGAAGCTGGCCATTGCAGCAGACTTATGGGTGTCACATCGAGTGTCCCATAAGGACAAAACTCATCCTGGTAAGCAGGAGGAGGGGAAAAAGTCCAAAGATATGGAGGGTGGGGAATCTGCTAAATCTTCTTCCCAAAAGGGCCACAAAAAGAAAAACAAGGGTAAGACACAAGAGAACTCACAGGGTAGTGGAGGTGCGCCTCCGAAACAGAACTCTGGTTACAATAAGCCTCCCTACGTAAACAGACCCACTGGGGCTTGTTTTTCTTGTGGAGCAACTGACCATGTGAAGGGGGATCCCCGTTGTAAGGTTAGACCTTTGGGGGTCCACTCCGCTAATCTGGCCTTCTCCTCCTACGAGGAAGAAGAGATTACAGGAGCATCCTTCTCCTCGGACTCATTTCCCAGCGGAATAGAGGCCGAGGTAGTTTTAGTGTCCCTGGGTTCCTGGGAGCCTAAAGTCGCAGAGGCGTATGCTAGGATTCCGGATAATACCAAGCACTACTTTAAAGACAGTGTGCTGATCAATGGAGTGGATACTCCAGCTCTTAGGGATAGTGGGTGCAGTCGAACTGTAGTGGATTCTACCTTGGTAGACTCAGAGGAAGTTGCCAGAGCTACTCTGATGCCCACTAAGTTGGCTGACGGCCCCCTCCGTATGTTTCCCGTGATCCCTGTTAATCTAACTTTAAATGGTACAGCAGTCAGGATTCCAGTGAGCATTCAGAGAAACGTCCCGGGAAAGGTCTTATTAGGTAATGATCTCAGAGCTTTAGGGCTCGTAGGAGACACTGCCGAACGACCCTACACACGGTCTCAAGCACGGGCAGCATTGGCCAAGTCCAATACGCCGCCCCAGCCGAAGGGGCAACCCAAGGTGAAAGGAGTCTACAAGTCAAGACGGGGGAAAGAGAATATTCCCCCGAGCTCGCCTACCACTGCGGTGGAGGAAGTTGGTCAATCGCCCGGGCCTGACGAGGAGGTGGCGATGCCTAAAGTATTCGACCCCAACGATCATCCTGAACTAAAAGACTTGTTAGTTGAAGGAGGTCCTGATAGGGACGAATTCAGTAAAGGCCAACGTGAGTGCCCATCTCTGGAAGGCCTAAGGAGACAGGCCTGCTCCCAGCTTGAGGGTGAACCTCCTGGGAAGCATAGGATTTATTGGGAAGGTGGACTCCTGTATAGTGAGCCCACAGAGTCTACAGAAGGAGACCATAGGAGGTTGGTGGTTCCCCTTGCTGTTAGACCCTTCCTCCTGCAGTTGGCGCATGAAGTTCCCCTTGCTGGTCACCTTGGTATGAAGAGGACCAAGCAAAGGTTATCCATGCACTTCTACTGGCCCAAGATGGGGGTGCAAGTAGAAAGTCACTGCAGGAGTTGTGCCTCCTGCCAGTTGTCTGGTAAGGTTGGCGCGACAATCCAAGCTCCGTTGGTACCGCTCCCAGTTGTGGGGGTACCATTTGAAAGGGTAGGGATCGACATCGTTGGTCCCCTTGACCCGCAAACATCCTCGGGCAATAGGTTTATCCTGGTGCTGGTCGACCATGCAACCAGGTATCCTGAGGCCATCCCATTGAAGACTGTAACTGCCAAGTCAGTTGCAAAAGCTTTACTCGGCATATTTACTAGGGTTGGCTTCCCTAAAGAAGTTGTGTCAGATCGTGGCAGCAACTTTATGTCGAAGTATATGCAGGCTATGTGGAAAGAATGTGGGGTCACCTACAAGTTCTCTTCTGCATACCACCCCCAGACCAATGGTCTGGTGGAACGTTTCAACAGAACGTTAAAGAGCATGATTGGGGCTCTGGAGGAGCCTCAGAGAAGAAAATGGGATCTTCTTTTACCATGCTTGCTGTTTGCCTACCGAGAGGTACCACAGGAGGGTGTTGGCTTCAGCCCCTTCGAACTTCTGTTCGGTCATCCCGTACGGGGACCCTTAGCCATCGTCAAAGAGGGATGGGAGATGCCCACTCCCCCTGTTACTACCAATGTAGTTGATTATGTGCTAGGGCTCAGAAAACGGATGGTACTTCTGATGGGCTTGGCTAGTGATAAATTGAAGGCAGGGCAAGCGCTGGTGAAACATTGGTACGACCAGAAAGCTTCCCTCATCAACTTTACACCTGGTCAGCAAGTCCTGATCATGAATCCAATAAGGCCTCGCGCTTTACAGGACAAATGGTCAGGCCCTTACACAGTGGTGGAGCCCCTGGGTGAGGTGAACTATTTAGTGGACCTTGGAAGGCCTGGACAGGCTCCAAAAGTGTTTCACGTGAATAGGCTGAAGGCTTTCGTCCCAAGAGTCGAAATCGCAGCACTGCCACTGGCGTCAGACGTTGAGGAAGAGGAGTCTGAACCTCTCCCCGACCTGTTCCAGAGCGGTCCTTCAGATAGCTCCGTTGAGGGTGTCCGAGTGGCCCCTCACCTGACTTCTGATCAGCAGGCTGAGGTGAAAAGTTTGCTTAGGCAGTTTTCCCCCCTGTTTTCACAGTCCCCTGGTTTGACACCTTGGTGCAAACATAACATTGACACAGGAGACAGTGTACCTACCAAAAGTAGGGGATACAGGATGTCAGATAAAGTACGGTCTTATATTAAGACCGAGGTCAACAAGATGTTAGACCTTGGGGTGATTGAACCCTCTAGTAGTCCTTGGTCCAGTCCTGTGGTTTTGGTTCCAAAAGCAGGCACTTCTGAATTGAGGTTCTGCGTGGATTACAGGGCTCTGAATGCTGTCACCAAGACAGATGCACACCCCTTGCCTCGAACAGATGAGCTGGTGGATACTTTGGGTGCCTCCAAGTACCTCAGCACGTTTGACCTCACTGCTGGCTATTGGCAAATAGCTTTAGCAGAACATGCTAAGGAGAAGACAGCATTTTCTACTCCAGACGGCCTTTACCAATTCCGGGTAATGCCGTTCGGGTTGAAGAATGCACCTGCCACTTTCCAGAGGCTTGTGAATCATGTGTTGAATGGGTTGGACGAATTCTGTCTTGCATATCTAGACGATATAGCAGTTTTCAGTGCCACCTGGGAAGACCATGTGAAACACCTCAGGATTGTGCTCCATTCTCTTCAGAAAGCCCACTTGACCATAAAGGCTAGTAAATGCCAGATTGGACAAGGCTCAGTGGTTTACCTTGGACATGAAGTAGGTGGAGGGAGGATACAGCCTCTACCCAGTAAAGTACAAGCAGTACAAGACTGGCCTACCCCCACTACGCAAACCCAAGTGAGAGCCTTCTTAGGACTCACGGGGTATTATCGCAATTTTGTGGCAGACTATGGCACCATAGCTGCTCCTCTGACTGCCCTCACAACTCCGAAGAAACCCAAGAAGGTAACTTGGACCGACGAGTGTGAGAAGGCCTTCAATGGCTTGAAAGACTCCTTGTGCCAGGCCCCTGTGCTCAGGGCCCCTGATTATCAAAGACCTTTTATCGTGCAGACGGATGCCTCTGACACTGGGATAGGAGCTGTACTAAAGACTATTTTTTGACTAGATGAGAGGAGCCCAGCGCATGACAGCCTCTACGCTGCAACACTGAATCTTATCCAGGTAATGCAGCTCCCTCTCCTACACACAGCGAGTCAGCCCGCGTCTTTTGCATCACTGACCAGGCATTCTTGCCAACTTTTTTATGCCACTGCAGAAATACCATCTGCATACAGCCCGCAAGACCCGGATACTGCACCTGCAGTTCTGCACTCTACATACCTCACCTGGGGAACGTCACAAGATCCTTCAAAGTTTAGGTGAGCTCCTGTACTCTCCCAAGCATGTGCCTATTTTTCTGCTTAGCACATAATTATGTCTTTCACTAAGACTAAGGAGCACTTAGCAACCAGATTTCCTCTCTCTCTTTCTTTTCCGTTCTTTCTCTGCTTTTTAACCTTGGACAGATACGAGCTACATCAAGGCTCCCCTGTGTCCTGGACTCCATACCATTTGCGCATTTATACGTCCAGGCCCCACCTAAGACCCAGACCCCTAAGGTCAGTACTATGCCTTGCCCATGTGTGTGTGTTGGCTAATTTAGCCTATGATGCCCTACAATTAAGGCTGTTTTTAAATGTCATGTTATGTAAATTTCTCATTAAGTTTATTCTAAGCACTAATAGAGTCCCCTGGATTTTTTACCTATATCCGGCCCAAGATGAAGGCTATCAGCCGAAACGTCCAAGGACCAGCTTCCCTTCCATCTCTTGTTAGTCCTTATTAATTGTCTTTAAACAACTTACGATTCAACCCAGGACGTCGACCACGTGTTAGGTCACCCAAAAGCCTGGCTACAGAAAACCAATAGCTTTTCATATGTATTGTTTTCAATATTGGTTGAAATATGTTTATATAAGTTAAACCCTACTATCACTTGTCACTTATAGGTGGTGGTCACTATTTAATTTCAAAGCACCAATATGGAACTATATTTGTTTTTAAAAATTCCTTTGAATTTACAAATTTAAATGCAAAGATAAAAAACTAAATACTTTTGGATACTAATCCTTCTATGTTGAAATGCATAATTAATAAATGCTACTTTACCATATGTGAATATGTGAATCTTTAAGTCTATTTGTGTTTAGATTTCACCTCTATTACACATGATTGAATATGTGTGACATGACTAAATAATTTAATGTGTACTATATAAAAAAAGAGTACCCCTTCTAAATTTAGTTGTCAGAGCGAACCCACTTGTGTATTTTGACAGGTGTCCAACATAGCAATGCTGATGGGTTGTCCAGAATGTTTAACCGACCTGAACAAGAGACTCATCCAGGGGTGGATTAGTTCCCCCTATCCATAGTCTGGGAGGGGCGAGTGTTAGGAAAGATTTCGTAATTGTAGGGAATTTTCCTTCCATGTGGCAACCCCTAAACTTTTTGCTATTGTTTTTAACCTTGTTCTTGACTTTGCCAGAGAAGTACAGCCTTCTGCCGCACTTCTCTGGGCTTTCGCTCCTTTCTTACGGGGAAACTGACATGCCCTTAAGACAGTCAGTACCGGGGAACGTGGTTTCCCGTAGTTTCTTTTATCGTGTCGCAGCTTTAGTGCAACACGACACAAGAGGGCACTGTAAGCTAAGTTACAGCTCTCTTGGGTCTCTAGCCTTCTACAGGCCCTAGATACTCTTTTAGGATGGTATTTGATCGGTGCAAGTCATTCAGGGACTGGAATGGTGGCAGCGATCGTTTTGTTTATTTTGAGCTCCTTTTGGCGTTCTGAGCACGTTTTTGCACTGAACCCAAAATGGTGGCCTGGCTCCCAAAATGGCCAGGCCGCGAGGCTCCTTTGTCCTGTCCACTGTCCGTCTTGCTCCCTTCACCTTCCCCAGGTCCGGCGACCCGGGGCCTTCCTTATTTGGGCATGTACTTTCCCGCGAAACGCAGTTGCTTTCGCGGGCTTCTACATGTCGTTTGTGTGCCTCCAGGGTGTGGGCTGGGATGTCTGGTCCCAATACACATCCTGGGTGCCAGAGAGTCTAGGGTGGTGTGAATGCCTGGGACCACCGTGGTCCGTGATTGGTCCACGTATGGTATGTGTTTTGATGAGCGGATCTCCCATTGGCTCCCCTCCGTTTTGGCGCGAAGGGAACCGTGGATAAGAGGGGGCTGGAAACACCACTACCATGTCGATCTCCTGAGTTCTCCCGAACGAAGGAATACAGGAGCCAAGTATCCTGCAACTACGAGGCTGGACCGAGGAATCGCTGGTGACCCGCTGAAGGAATCCTCCTTTGCACTGCTGTCGTCCGGAGAGCCCCTGTCCTCCTTTGATCGAACCAGAAGGCCTGTACTGGTGCTTCGACCTTTGGAATAGCAGGAACAGCTATTCCCGGCATCTTCAACCATCTCCTGCCAAGTAAGCCTTCGGAAGCGTCTCTGGGCCATCCAGTTGACTGACCAGCTTACAAAGGAGTTTGGCTCTGCAACCGCCGCCAGGTTGTGTTGTATTGCGAGTCCTTGTCCCTCTCCCACGCTTCGTACGCTTGGCGTCCCCAGGTCTGAAGGGAGGAGGGTTCATTTGGCTCGAATACACACGGCCGCTCCGTTGTCCTGTGCGGCAACAAAACTGTGCCGGTTTCGTCGATTGGGACGTCTTTTTGCTCTACACGTCTACAAAGCGTTCCCTGCTCTTCTGAACCTGCCAGCTGCTGAAACTATCGTGGAGAAGCCTGGGTCTGCTTGCTTCGGGGACCGGTGAGTAGTATATCTAGGATCTGGTCGCCCTCCTGCAGTATCCCATTGCTTTTCCCTGCTGTGTAAAAACAGCACCCTTTTGCCGCGCTCGCGCTCTGCTCCTGCCTGCTGTGGAGGCTGCGCTTGAGTTGCGGAACCTGTTCTTCTTCTGCTGTCCACTAACGTGAACCGCCTGACTTCCTCCAAAGAGCTTCCCCTTGTGCCCGTCGGCACCGGCGTGGCAGGTACTTTGAGCACAAGGCTCCACTCTTCGCAGGGCTCGGACTTCCATCTAGTTAGGTGCCTATGAAGGCGAACTGAGTCGAAAGCATTATCGCACTGCCTGTTTTCCTTCCCTGGCAGGTGGACTACATATTTCGTGCTTTAAACGCTTGCGACTGTGTATTTGTATATATATTGTGTTGACATGGTATGTGTTGGTTTAATATTGTGATATTGTGATTTTCTCGCTACGGTCATTATTTTAAAGGCCTTAAAATAAATGTGTATCTATTTTTGATATAACAACTGTTTGGAGTAGTTTGTTAGCGCTCTTGCTTTGTGTGCTCATTGCGGGCCTTCAGTCACCCTCACCCCTCTTGAGACCTAGTCTTGACCGCCGCGATCGCTACCTTGATTGGTCTGGCTTGTCCAGAGGTTACCCTGTTCCAAGTAATTAGGTTGGCCTTCTGAACTTCTGCGCCACCAGGACAGAGTTCGGAAATCCGTCTTAACAAATTGGTGTACAGCGGTGGGATACGACTGAAGGTATCCAGTGTTGCGCTCGAACTAAGGCATTTCAGGTTATTCCAAACAGTGCACGTAGTGAATTGTTGTAATATAACTTTAAAAGGGCCATAGTCCTATCAAACAGTATGGAAACAAATACGTTGTTAACTTTAAATGCTTCCAAATCAGAAACGCTGAAAAAGATGTGTGCGGAGAGAGGTGTTTCCTCCCAAGGCACTAAATTGGAAATGATCCAGAGAATCGTGGCGTGGCAGGAAGCGCAGCTTGACGCTATAACTTCCGAGGACAGTGCAGAAGGTGGTGGGGCTGCTCTCACTGGCAGAACCGACGGTTCTGCCGCTGCACTGATCCATCGCGACCACGAGGACAGGGAGGATGTAATGTCTAATGTTTCCTCTGCCAGTGCTGATGGGGAGGCTATGCTTGAATTCAAGAAGCAAGAGCTGCGGTTTAGGCAGCAGGAGCTTGAATTCAGCATAGCCAAACTAAAAATCGAACAGGCAGAAAAACAAAAAGACAGGGATCACCAGTTGGAACTGGCCAAGCTTCAGGTTGCAAATGGATCCAAGGGTCCTGGACATGGGTCTGGGGCCTCCTCTCATCCACGGTTTCCAAAAGATCTGCTCAGTGTGTATGAAGAGAGGAATGACATTATGGACTGGCTGAATGCGTTTGAGTATGCATGCGAGGTCCAGGAAGTTGACAATGCTGATAAGATTGAGTGGTTGCTCAGTAGACTGCCCCATTCTGGCTGTAGTGCCATTATGGAAATGTCGAAGGCTGAGCGGGCTGATTTCGCAATGTTAAAGCAGACTCTCATTTTAAAGTTTGGGAAGACTCCGGCCCAATATTTAAAGCGTTTTCGAGAGTATAAGAAAAAGGAAGGTGGTACTTGGGTATCTTATGTCGCTGAATCCTTGAAAAACTTAACTGGCTGGGTCGAAGGCTATAAGGTTTCTACCTTCGACGGCATGATAAATCTTGTCATGCTGGAACACATTTTTGCTTCTTCTTCCCCGGAGCTTAAGCAGCATTTGGCCGATTCGAAGGAGATAGATCCTAAGAAGCTGGCCATTGCAGCAGACTTATGGGTGTCACATCGAGTGTCCCATAAGGACAAAACTCATCCTGGTAAGCAGGAGGAGGGGAAAAAGTCCAAAGATATGGAGGGTGGGGAATCTGCTAAATCTTCTTCCCAAAAGGGCCACAAAAAGAAAAACAAGGGTAAGACACAAGAGAACTCACAGGGTAGTGGAGGTGCGCCTCCGAAACAGAACTCTGGTTACAATAAGCCTCCCTACGTAAACAGACCCACTGGGGCTTGTTTTTCTTGTGGAGCAACTGACCATGTGAAGGGGGATCCCCGTTGTAAGGTTAGACCTTTGGGGGTCCACTCCGCTAATCTGGCCTTCTCCTCCTACGAGGAAGAAGAGATTACAGGAGCATCCTTCTCCTCGGACTCATTTCCCAGCGGAATAGAGGCCGAGGTAGTTTTAGTGTCCCTGGGTTCCTGGGAGCCTAAAGTCGCAGAGGCGTATGCTAGGATTCCGGATAATACCAAGCACTACTTTAAAGACAGTGTGCTGATCAATGGAGTGGATACTCCAGCTCTTAGGGATAGTGGGTGCAGTCGAACTGTAGTGGATTCTACCTTGGTAGACTCAGAGGAAGTTGCCAGAGCTACTCTGATGCCCACTAAGTTGGCTGACGGCCCCCTCCGTATGTTTCCCGTGATCCCTGTTAATCTAACTTTAAATGGTACAGCAGTCAGGATTCCAGTGAGCATTCAGAGAAACGTCCCGGGAAAGGTCTTATTAGGTAATGATCTCAGAGCTTTAGGGCTCGTAGGAGACACTGCCGAACGACCCTACACACGGTCTCAAGCACGGGCAGCATTGGCCAAGTCCAATACGCCGCCCCAGCCGAAGGGGCAACCCAAGGCGAAAGGAGTCTACAAGTCAAGACGGGGGAAAGAGAATATTCCCCCGAGCTCGCCTACCACTGCGGTGGAGGAAGTTGGTCAATCGCCCGGGCCTGACGAGGAGGTGGCGATGCCTGAAGTATTCGACCCCAACGATCATCCTGAACTAAAAGACTTGTTAGTTGAAGGAGGTCCTGATAGGGACGAATTCAGTAAAGGCCAACGTGAGTGCCCATCTCTGGAAGGCCTAAGGAGACAGGCCTGCTCCCAGCTTGAGGGTGAACCTCCTGGGAAGCATAGGATTTATTGGGAAGGTGGACTCCTGTATAGTGAGCCCACAGAGTCTACAGAAGGAGACCATAGGAGGTTGGTGGTTCCCCTTGCTGTTAGACCCTTCCTCCTGCAGTTGGCGCATGAAGTTCCCCTTGCTGGTCACCTTGGTATGAAGAGGACCAAGCAAAGGTTATCCATGCACTTCTACTGGCCCAAGATGGGGGTGCAAGTAGAAAGTCACTGCAGGAGTTGTGCCTCCTGCCAGTTGTCTGGTAAGGTTGGCGCGACAATCCAAGCTCCGTTGGTACCGCTCCCAGTTGTGGGGGTACCATTTGAAAGGGTAGGGATCGACATCGTTGGTCCCCTTGACCCGCAAACATCCTCGGGCAATAGGTTTATCCTGGTGCTGGTCGACCATGCAACCAGGTATCCTTAGGCCATCCCATTGAAGACTGTAACTGCCAAGTCAGTTGCAAAAGCTTTACTCGGCATATTTACTAGGGTTGGCTTCCCTAAAGAAGTTGTGTCAGATCGTGGCAGCAACTTTATGTCGAAGTATATGCAGGCTATGTGGAAAGAATGTGGGGTCACCTACAAGTTCTCTTCTGCATACCACCCCCAGACCAATGGTCTGGTGGAACGTTTCAACAGAACGTTAAAGAGCATGATTGGGGCTCTGGAGGAGCCTCAGAGAAGAAAATGGGATCTTCTTTTACCATGCTTGCTGTTTGCCTACCGAGAGGTACCACAGGAGGGTGTTGGCTTCAGCCCCTTCGAACTTCTGTTCGGTCATCCCGTACGGGGACCCTTAGCCATCGTCAAAGAGGGATGGGAGATGCCCACTCCCCCTGTTACTACCAATGTAGTTGATTATGTGCTAGGGCTCAGAAAACGGATGGTACTTCTGATGGGCTTGGCTAGTGATAAATTGAAGGCAGGGCAAGCGCTGGTGAAACATTGGTACGACCAGAAAGCTTCCCTCATCAACTTTACACCTGGTCAGCAAGTCCTGATCATGAATCCAATAAGGCCTCGCGCTTTACAGGACAAATGGTCAGGCCCTTACACAGTGGTGGAGCCCCTGGGTGAGGTGAACTATTTAGTGGACCTTGGAAGGCCTGGACAGGCTCCAAAAGTGTTTCACGTGAATAGGCTGAAGGCTTTCGTCCCAAGAGTCGAAATCGCAGCACTGCCACTGGCGTCAGACGTTGAGGAAGAGGAGTCTGAACCTCTCCCCGACCTGTTCCAGAGCGGTCCTTCAGATAGCTCCGTTGAGGGTGTCCGAGTGGCCCCTCACCTGACTTCTGATCAGCAGGCTGAGGTGAAAAGTTTGCTTAGGCAGTTTTCCCCCCTGTTTTCACAGTCCCCTGGTTTGACACCTTGGTGCAAACATAACATTGACACAGGAGACAGTGTACCTACCAAAAGTAGGGGATACAGGATGTCAGATAAAGTACGGTCTTATATTAAGACCGAGGTCAACAAGATGTTAGACCTTGGGGTGATTGAACCCTCTAGTAGTCCTTGGTCCAGTCCTGTGGTTTTGGTTCCAAAAGCAGGCACTTCTGAATTGAGGTTCTGCGTGGATTACAGGGCTCTGAATGCTGTCACCAAGACAGATGCACACCCCTTGCCTCGAACAGATGAGCTGGTGGATACTTTGGGTGCCTCCAAGTACCTCAGCACGTTTGACCTCACTGCTGGCTATTGGCAAATAGCTTTAGCAGAACATGCTAAGGAGAAGACAGCATTTTCTACTCCAGACGGCCTTTACCAATTCCGGGTAATGCCGTTCGGGTTGAAGAATGCACCTGCCACTTTCCAGAGGCTTGTGAATCATGTGTTGAATGGGTTGGACGAATTCTGTCTTGCATATCTAGACGATATAGCAGTTTTCAGTGCCACCTGGGAAGACCATGTGAAACACCTCAGGATTGTGCTCCATTCTCTTCAGAAAGCCCACTTGACCATAAAGGCTAGTAAATGCCAGATTGGACAAGGCTCAGTGGTTTACCTTGGACATGAAGTAGGTGGAGGGAGGATACAGCCTCTACCCAGTAAAGTACAAGCAGTACAAGACTGGCCTACCCCCACTACGCAAACCCAAGTGAGAGCCTTCTTAGGACTCACGGGGTATTATCGCAATTTTGTGGCAGACTATGGCACCATAGCTGCTCCTCTGACTGCCCTCACAACTCCGAAGAAACCCAAGAAGGTAACTTGGACCGACGAGTGTGAGAAGGCCTTCAATGGCTTGAAAGACTCCTTGTGCCAGGCCCCTGTGCTCAGGGCCCCTGATTATCAAAGACCTTTTATCGTGCAGACGGATGCCTCTGACACTGGGATAGGAGCTGTACTAAAGACTATTTTTTGACTAGATGAGAGGAGCCCAGCGCATGACAGCCTCTACGCTGCAACACTGAATCTTATCCAGGTAATGCAGCTCCCTCTCCTACACACAGCGAGTCAGCCCGCGTCTTTTGCATCACTGACCAGGCATTCTTGCCAACTTTTTTATGCCACTGCAGAAATACCATCTGCATACAGCCCGCAAGACCCGGATACTGCACCTGCAGTTCTGCACTCTACATACCTCACCTGGGGAACGTCACAAGATCCTACAAAGTTTAGGTGAGCTCCTGTACTCTCCCAAGCATGTGCCTATTTTTCTGCTAAGCACATAATTATGTCTTTCACTAAGACTAAGGAGCACTTAGCAACCAGATTTCCTCTCTCTCTTTCTTTTCCGTTCTTTCTCTGCTTTTTAACCTTGGACAGATACGAGCTACATCAAGGCTCCCCTGTGTCCTGGACTCCATACCATTTGCGCATTTATACGTCCAGGCCCCACCTAAGACCCAGACCCCTAAGGTCAGTACTATGCCTTGCCCATGTGTGTGTGTTGGCTAATTTAGCCTATGATGCCCTACAATTAAGGCTGTTTTTAAAAGTCATGTTATGTAAATTTCTCATTAAGTTTATTCTAAGCACTAATAGAGTCCCCTGGATTTTTTACCTATATCCGGCCCAAGATGAAGGCTATCAGCCGAAACGTCCAAGGACCAGCTTCCCTTCCATCTCTTGTTAGTCCTTATTAATTGTCTTTAAACAACTTACGATTCAACCCAGGACGTCGACCACGTGTTAGGTCACCCAAAAGCCTGGCTACAGAAAACCAATAGCTTTTCATATGTATTGTTTTCAATATTGGTTGAAATATGTTTATATAAGTTAAACCCTACTATCACTTGTCACTTATAGGTGGTGGTCACTATTTAATTTCAAAGCACCAATATGGAACTATATTTGTTTTTAAAAATTCCTTTGAATTTACAAATTTAAATGCAAAGATAAAAAACTAAATACTTTTGGATACTAATCCTTCTATGTTGAAATGCATAATTAATAAATGCTACTTTACCATATGTGAATATGTGAATCTTTAAGTCTATTTGTGTTTAGATTTCACCTCTATTACACATGATTGAATATGTGTGACATGACTAAATAATTTAATGTGTACTATATAAAAAAAGAGTACCCCTTCTAAATTTAGTTGTCAGAGCGAACCCACTTGTGTATTTTGACAGGTGTCCAACATAGCAATGCTGATGGGTTGTCCAGAATGTTTAACCGACCTGAACAAGAGACTCATCCAGGGGTGGATTAGTTCCCCCTATCCATAGTCTGGGAGGGGCGAGTGTTAGGAAAGATTTCGTAATTGTAGGGAATTTTCCTTCCATGTGGCAACCCCTAAACTTTTTGCTATTGTTTTTAACCTTGTTCTTGACTTTGCCAGAGAAGTACAGCCTTCTGCCGCACTTCTCTGGGCTTTCGCTCCTTTCTTACGGGGAAACTGACATGCCCTTAAGACAGTCAGTACCGGGGAACGTGGTTTCCCGTAGTTTCTTTTATCGTGTCGCAGCTTTAGTGCAACACGACACAAGAGGGCACTGTAAGCTAAGTTACAGCTCTCTTGGGTCTCTAGCCTTCTACAGGCCCTAGATACTCTTTTAGGATGGTATTTGATCGGTGCAAGTCATTCAGGGACTGGAATGGTGGCAGCGATCGTTTTGTTTATTTTGAGCTCCTTTTGGCGTTCTGAGCACGTTTTTGCACTGAACCCAAAATGGTGGCCTGGCTCCCAAAATGGCCAGGCCGCGAGGCTCCTTTGTCCTGTCCACTGTCCGTCTTGCTCCCTTCACCTTCCCCAGGTCCGGCGACCCGGGGCCTTCCTTATTTGGGCATGTACTTTCCCGCGAAACGCAGTTGCTTTCGCGGGCTTCTACATGTCGTTTGTGTGCCTCCAGGGTGTGGGCTGGGATGTCTGGTCCCAATACACATCCTGGGTGCCAGAGAGTCTAGGGTGGTGTGAATGCCTGGGACCACCGTGGTCCGTGATTGGTCCACGTATGGTATGTGTTTTGATGAGCGGATCTCCCATTGGCTCCCCTCCGTTTTGGCGCGAAGGGAACCGTGGATAAGAGGGGGCTGGAAACACCACTACCATGTCGATCTCCTGAGTTCTCCCGAACGAAGGAATACAGGAGCCAAGTATCCTGCAACTACGAGGCTGGACCGAGGAATCGCTGGTGACCCGCTGAAGGAATCCTCCTTTGCACTGCTGTCGTCCGGAGAGCCCCTGTCCTCCTTTGATCGAACCAGAAGGCCTGTACTGGTGCTTCGACCTTTGGAATAGCAGGAACAGCTATTCCCGGCATCTTCAACCATCTCCTGCCAAGTAAGCCTTCGGAAGCGTCTCTGGGCCATCCAGTTGACTGACCAGCTTACAAAGGAGTTTGGCTCTGCAACCGCCGCCAGGTTGTGTTGTATTGCGAGTCCTTGTCCCTCTCCCACGCTTCGTACGCTTGGCGTCCCCAGGTCTGAAGGGAGGAGGGTTCATTTGGCTCGAATACACACGGCCGCTCCGTTGTCCTGTGCGGCAACAAAACTGTGCCGGTTTCGTCGATTGGGACGTCTTTTTGCTCTACACGTCTACAAAGCGTTCCCTGCTCTTCTGAACCTGCCAGCTGCTGAAACTATCGTGGAGAAGCCTGGGTCTGCTTGCTTCGGGGACCGGTGAGTAGTATATCTAGGATCTGATCGCCCTCCTGCAGTATCCCATTGCTTTTCCCTGCTGTGTAAAAACAGCACCCTTTTGCCGCGCTCGCGCTCTGCTTCTGCCTGCTGTGGAGGCTGCGCTTGAGTTGCGGAACCTGTTCTTCTTCTGCTGTGCACTAACGTGAACCGCCTGACTTCCTCCAAAGAGCTTCCCCTTGTGCCCGTCGGCACCGGCGTGGCAGGTACTTTGAGCACAAGGCTCCACTCTTCGCAGGGCTCGGACTTCCATCTAGTTAGGTGCCTATGAAGGCGAACTGAGTCGAAAGCATTATCGCACTGCCTGTTTTCCTTCCCTGGCAGGTGAACTACATATTTCGTGCTTTAAACGCTTGCGACTGTGTATTTGTATATATATTGTGTTGATATGGTATGTGTTGGTTTAATATTGTGATATTGTGATTTTCTCGCTACGGTCATTATTTTAAAGGCCTTAAAATAAATGTCTATCTATTTTTGATATAACAACTGTTTGGAGTAGTTTGTTAGCGCTCTTGCTTTGTGTGCTCATTGCGGGCCTTCAGTCACCCTCACCCCTCTTGAGACCTAGTCTTGACCGCCGCGATCGCTACCTTGATTGGTCTGGCTTGTCCAGAGGTTACCCTGTTCCAAGTAATTAGGTTGGCCTTCTGAACTTCTGCGCCACCAGGACAGAGTTCGGAAATCCGTCTTAACAACATCTCAGGCCATAGGAAGGGTCTCAGGTTTGGTATAAGCATTGAGATATCACATCTCTGCTATCGGAAGGGTCTCAGGATTGGAATGGGAAGGAGTTGGATATCCCAAATCATGTTATAGGAAGGGTCTCAGGTTTGGTATTAGAAGCATTGAGATATCACATCTCATGCTATAGGAAGGGTCTCAGGATTGGAATGGGGAGGACTTGGATGTCACATCTCATGTTATAGGAAGGCTCTCAGGTTTGGAAGGGGAAGGAGTTGGATATCACATTTCATGTTAGAGGAACGATCTCAGGTTTGGTATTAGAGGCCTTGAGATATCACATCTCATGCTATAGGAAGGGTCTCAGGATTGGAATGGGAAGGAGTTGGATATCACATCTCAAGCTATAGGAACGGTCTCAGGTTTGGTATAAGCATTGTGATATCACATCTCATGCTATAGGAAGGGTCTCAGGATTGGAATGGGAAGGAGTTGGATATCACATCTCATGTTATAGGAAAGATCTCAGGTTTGGTATTAGAAGCATTGCGACATCACATCTCATGTTATAGGAAGGGTCTCAGGATTGGAATGGGAAGAAGTTGGATATCACATCTCATGCTATAGGAAGGGTCTCAGGTTTGGTATAAGCATTGAGATATCACATCTCATGCTATAGGAAGGGTCTCAGGATTGGAATGGGAAGGAGTTGTATATGACATCTCATGCCATAGGAAGGGTCTCAGGTTTGGTATAAGCATTGAGATATCACATCACATGCTATAGGAAGGGTCTCAGGATTGGAATGGAAAGGACTTGGATATCACATCTCATGCTATAGGCAGGGTCTCAGGTTTGGAAAGGGAAGGAGATGGATATCACATTTCATGTTACAGGTAGGATCTCAGGTTTGGTATTAGAGGCATTGAAATATCACATCTCATGCTATCAGATGGGTCTCAGGATTGGAATGGGAAGGAGTTGGATATCACATCTCATGCTAAAGGGAGGGTCTCAGGTTTGGAAGGGGAAGGATTTGGAAATCACATCTCATGTTATAGGAAGGATCTCAGGTTTGGTATTAGAAGCATTGAGATATCACATCTCATACTATCGGAAGTATCTCAGGTTTGGTATTAGAGGCATTGAGATATCACATCTCATGCTATCATAAGGGTCTCAGGATTGGAATGGGAAGGAGTTGGATATCACATCTCATGTTATAGGAAGGATCTCAGGTTTGGTATTAGAAGCATTGAGACATCACATCTCATGCTATAGGAAGGGTCTCAGGATTGGAATGGGAAGGAGTTGGATATCACATCTCATGCTATAGGAAGGGTCTCAGATTTGGTATAAGCATTGAGATATCACATCACATGCTATAGGAAGGGTCTCAGGATTGGAATGGGAAGGACTTGGATATCACATCTCATGCTATAGGCAGGGTCTCAGGTTTGGAAAGGGAAGGAGATGGATATCACATTTCATGTTAGAGGTAGGATCTCAGGTTTGGTATTAGAGGCATTGAAATATCACATCTCATGCTATCAGAAGGGTCTCAGGATTGGAATGGGAAGGAGTTGGATATCACATCTCATGCTAAAGGGACGGTCTCAGGTTTGGAAGTGGAAGGATTTGGAAATCACATCTCATGTTATAGGAAGGATCTCAGGTTTGGTAATAGAAGCATTGAGATATCACATCTCGTGCTATCAGAAGTATCTCAGGTTTGGTATTAGAGGCATTGAGATATCACATCTCATGCTATCATAAGGGTCTCAGGATTGGAATGGGAAGGAGTTGGATATCACATCTCATGTTATAGGAAGGATCTCAGGTTTGGTATTAGAAGAATTGAGACATCACATCTCATGCTATAGGAAGGGTCTCAGGATTGGAATGGGAATAAGTTGGATATCACATCTCATGCTATAGGAAGGGTCTCAGATTTGGTATAAGCATTGAGATATCACATCTAAAGCTATAGGAGGGGTCTCAGGATTGGAATGGGAAGGAGTTGCATATGACATCTCAGGCCATAGGAAGGGTCTCAGGTTTGGTATAAGCATTGAGATATCACATCTCTGCTATCGGAAGGGTCTCAGGATTGGAATGGGAAAGAGTTGGATATCCCAAATCATGTTATAGGAAGGGTCTCAGGTTTGGTATTAGAAGCATTGAGATATCACATCTCATGCTATAGGAAGGGTCTCAGGATTGGAATGGGGAGGACTTGGATGTCACATCTCATGTTATAGGGAGGGTCTCAAGTTTGATATTAGAAGCATTGAGATAACAAATCTCATGATATCGGTAGGGTCTCAGGATTGGAATGGGAAGGAATTGGATATCACATCTCATGATAAAGGAAGGGTCTAAGGTTTGGAAGGGGAAGGATTTGGATATCACATCTCATGTTATAGGACGGGTCTCAGGTTTGGTATTAGAAGCATTGAGATATCAAGTCTCATGGTATAGGAAGGGTCTCAGAATTGGAATGGGAAGGAGTTGGATATCACATCTCAAGCTATAGGTAGGGTCTCAGGATTGGAATAGTAAGGAGTTTGATATCACATCTCATGCCATAGTATGGGTCTCAGGTTTGGTAGAAGCATTGGGATATCACATCTCATGCTATCGGAAGGGTATCAGTATTGGATTTGGAAGGAGTTGGATATCCCATCTCATGCTATAGGAAGGGTCTCAGGTTGGAATGGGAAGGAATTGGATATCACATTTCATGTTATAGGAAGGCTCTCAGGTTTGGAAGGGGAAGGAGTTGGATATCACATTTCATGTTAGAGGAAGGATCTCAGGTTTGGTATTAGAGGCCTTGAGATATCACATCTCATGCTATAGGAAGGGTCTCAGGATTGGAATGGGAAGGAGTTGGATATCACATCTCAAGCTATAGGAAGGGTCTCAGGTTTGGTATAAGCATTGAGATATCACATCTCATGCTATAGGAAGGGTCTCAGGATTGGAATGGGAAGGAGTTGGATATCACATCTCATGTTATAGGAAAGATCTCAGGTTTGGTATTAGAAGCATTGAGACATCACATCTCATGTTATAGGAAGGGTCTCAGGATTGGAATGGGAAGAAGTTGGATATCACATCTCATGCTATAGGAAGAGTCTCAGGTTTGGAAGGGGAAGGAGTTGGATATCCAATCTCATGTTATAGGACTGGTCTCGGGTTTGGTATTAGAAGCATTGAGATATCACATCGCATGCTGTAGGAAGGTTCTCAGGTTTGGAATGGGGAGGAATTGGATATCACATCTCATGTCATAGGAAGGATCTCAGGTTTGGTATTAGAAGCATTGAGATATCACATCTCATGCTATAGGAATGGTCTCAGGATTGGAATGGGAAGGAGTTGGATATTACACTCTTGCTATAGGAAGGGTCTCATGTTTGGAATGGGAAGGAGTTGGATATCACATATGCTACAGGAAGGGTCTCAGGTTTGGACCGGGAAGGAGTTGGATATCACATCTCATGTTATAGGAAGGGTCTCAGGTTTGGTATAAGCATTGAGATATCACATCTCTGCTATCGGAAGTGTCTCAGGATTGGAATGGGAAGGAGTTGGATATCCCATCTCATGTTATAGGACGGGTCTCAGGTTTGTTATTAGAATCATTGAGATATCATATTGCATGCTGTAGGAAGGGTCTAAGGATTGGAATGGGAAGGACTTGGATATCACATCTCATGCTATAGGTAGGCTCTCAGGTTTGGAAAGGGAAGGAGTTGGATATCACATTTCATGTTAGAGGAAGGATCTCAGGTTTGGTATTAGAGGCATTGAGATATCACATCTCATGCTATAGGAAGAGTCTCAGGATTGGAATGGGAAGGAGTTGGATATCACATCTCATGCTATAGGAAGGGTCTCAGGTTTGGTATAAGCATTGAGATATCACATCTCATGCTATAGGAAGGGTCTCGGGATTGGAATGGGAAGGAGTTGGATATCACATCTCATGTTATAGGAAGGATCTCAGGTTTGGTATTAGAAGCATTGAGACATCACATCTCATGCTATAGGAAGGGTCTCAGGATTGGAATGGGAAGGAGTTGGATATCACATCTCATGCTATAGGAAGGGTCTCAGGTTTGGTATAAGCATTGAGATATCACATCTCATGCTATAGGAAGGGTCTCAGGATTGGAATGGGAAGGAGTTGTATATGACATCTCATGCCATAGGAAGGGTCTTAGGTTTGGTATAAGCATTGAGATATCACATCTCTGCTATCGGAAGGGTCTCAGGATTGGAATGGGAAGGAGTTGGATATCCCATCTCATGTTATAGGAAGAGTCTCAGGTTTGGTATTAGAAGCATTGAGACATCACATCGCATGCTGTAGGAAGGGTCTCAGGATTGGAATGGGAAGGACTTGGGTATCACATCTCATGCTATAGGGAGGGTCTCAAGTTTGATATTAGAAGCATTGAGATATCACATCTCATGCTATAGAAAGGGTCTCAGGATTGGAATGGGAAGGAGTTGGATATCACATCTCATGCTATAGGAAGGGTCTCAGGTTTGGTATAAGCAGTGAGATATCACATCTCATGCTATAGGAAGTGTCTCAGGATTGGAATGGGAAGGAGTTGGGTATCACATCTCATGTTATAGGAAGGATCTCAGGTTTGGTATAAGCATTGAGATATCACATCTCTGCTATCGGAAGGGTCTCAGGATTGGAATGGGAAGGAGTTGGATATTCCCATCTCATGTTATAGGAAGGGTCTCAGGTTTGGTATTAGAAGCATTGAGATATCACATCTCATGCTATAGGAAGGGTCTCAGGATTGGAATGGGAAGGACTTGGATATCACATCTCATGCTATAGGGAGGGTCTCAAGTTTGATATTAGAAGCATTGAGATATCACATCTCATGATATCGGAGGAGTCTCAGGATTGGAATGGGAAGGAGTTGGATATCACATCTCATGATAAAGGAAGGGTCTAAGGTTTGGAAGGGGAAGGATTTGGATATCACATCTCATGTTATAGGACGGGTCTCAGGTTTGGTATTAGAAGCATTGAGATATCAAGTCTCGTTGTATAGGAAGGGTCTCAGAATTGGAATGGGAAGGAGTTGGATATCACATGTCAAGCTATAGGAAGGGTCACAGGATTGGAATGGGAAGGAGTTTGATATCACATCTCATGCCATAGTATGGGTCTCAGGTTTGGTAGAAGCATTGGGATATCACATCTCATGCTATCGGAAGGGTATCAGGATTGGATTTGGAAGTACTTGGATATCCCATCTATTGCTATAGGAAGGGTCTCAGGTTGGAATGGGAAGGAGTTGGATATCACATCTCATGTTATAGGAAGGGTCTCAGGATTGGAATGGGAAGGACTTGGATATCACATCTCATGCTATTGGAAGGCTCTCAGGTTTGCAACGGGAAAGAGTTGGATATCACATTTCATGTTAGAGGTAGGATCTCAGGTTTGGTATTAGAGGCATTGATATATCACATCTCATGCTATCAGAAGAGTCTCAGAATTGGAATGGGAAGGAGTTGGATATCACATCTCATGCCATAGTATGGGTCTCAGGTTTGGTAGAAGCATTGGGATATCACATCTCATGCTATCGGAAGGATTTCAGGATTGGATTTGGAAGGAGTTGGATATCCCATCTCATGCTATAGGAAGGGTCTCAGGTTGGAATGGGAAGTAGTTTGATATCACATCTCATGCCATAGTATGGGTCTCAGGTTTGGTAGAAGCATTGGGATATCACATCTCATGCTATCGGAAGGGTATCAGGATTGGATTTGGAAGGAGTTGGATATCCCATCTCATGCTATAGGAAGGGTCTCAGGTTGGAATGGGAAGGAGTTGGATATCACATCTCATGTTATAGGAAGGGTCTCAGGATTGGAATGGAAGGACTTGGATATCATATCTCATGCTATAGGAAGGCTCTCAGGTTTGGAAGGGGAAGGAGTTGGATATCACATTTCATGTTAGAGGAAGGATCTCAGGTTTGGTATTAGAGGCATTGAGATATCACATCTCATGCTATAGGAAGGGTCTCAGGATTGGAATGGGAAGGAGTTGGATATCACATCTCAAGCTATAGGAAGGGTCTCAGGTTGGGTATAAGCATTGAGATATCACATCTCATGCTATAGGAATGGTCTCAGGATTGGAATGGGAAGGAGATGGATATCACATCTCATGTTATAGGAAAGATCTCAGGTTTGGTATTAGAAGCATTGAGATATCACATCTCATGCTATAAGCAGGGTCTCAGGATTGGAATGGGAAGGAGTTGTATATGGCATCTCATGCCATAGGAAGGGTCTCAGGTTTGGTATAAGCATTGAGACATCACATCTCATGCTATAGGAAGGGTCTCAGGATTGGAATGGGAAGGACTTGGATATCACATCTCATGCTATAGGCAGGATCTCAGGTTTGGAAAGGGAAGGAGTTGGATATCATATTTCATGTTAGAGGTAGGATCTCAGGTTTGGTATTAGAGGCATTGAGATATCACATCTCATGCTATCAGAAGGGTCTCAGGATTGGAATGGGAAGGAGTTGGATATCACATCTCATGCTAAAGGGAGGGTCTCAGGTTTGGAAGGGGAAGGATTTGGATATCACATCTCATGTTATAGGAAGGATCTCAGGTTTGGTATTAGAAGCATTGAGATATCACATCTCATGCTATCGGAAGTATCTCAGGTTTGGTATTAGAGGCATTGAGATATCACATCTCATGCTATCATAAGGGTCTCAGGATTGGAATGGGAAGGAGTTGGATATCACATTTCATGCTAAAGGGAGGGTCTCAGGTTTGGAAGGGGAAGGATTTGGATATCACATCACATGTTATAAGAAGGATCTCAGGTTTGGTATTAGAAGCATTGAGATATCACATCTCATGCTATCGGAAGGGTCTCAGGATTGGAATGGGAAGGAGTTGGATATCACATCTTATGCTATAGGAAGGGTCTCAGGTTTGGAACGGGAAGGAGTTGGATATCACATCTCATGTTATAGGAAGAGTCTCAGGTTTGGTATACGCATTGAGATATCACATCTCTGCAATCGGAAGTGTCTCAGGATTGGGATGGGAAGGAGTTGGATATCACATCTCATGCTATAGGAAGGGTCTCAGGTTTGGAACAGGAAGGAGTTGGATATCCCATCTCATGTTATAGGACGGGTCTCAGGTTTGGTATTAGAAGCATTGAGATATCACATCGCATGCTGTAGGAAGGGTCTCAGGATTGGAATGGGAAGGAGTTGGATATCACATCTTATGCTATAGGAAGGGTCTCAGGTTTGGAACGGGAAGGAGTTGGATATCACATCTCATGTTATAGGAAGAGTCTCAGGTTTGGTATACGCATTGAGATATCACATCTCTGCAATCGGAAGTGTCTCAGGATTGGGATGGGAAGGAGTTGGATATCACATCTCATGCTATAGGAAGGGTCTCAGGTTTGGAACAGGAAGGAGTTGGATATCCCATCTCATGTTATAGGACGGGTCTCAGGTTTGGTATTAGAAGCATTGAGATATCACATCGCATGCTGTAGGAAGGGTCTCAGGATTGGAATGGGATGGAGTTGGATATCACATCTCAAGCTATAGGAAGGGTCTCAGGTTTGGTATAAGCATTGAGATATCACATCTCATGCTATAGGAATGGTCTCAGGATTGGAATGGGAAGGAGTTGGATATCACATCTCATGTTATAGGAAAGATCTCAGGTTTGGCATTAGAAGCATTGAGATATCACATCTCATGCTATAAGCAGGGTCTCAGGATTGGAATGGGAAGGAGTTGTATATGGCATCTCATGCCATAGGAAGGGTCTCAGGTTTGGTATAAGCATTGAGATATCACATATCATGCTATAGGAAGGGTCTCAGGATTGGAATGGGAAGGACTTGGATATCACATCTCATGCTATAGGCAGGATCTCAGGTTTGGAAAGGGAAGGAGTTGGATATCATATTTCATGTTAGAGGTAGGATCTCAGGTTTGGTATTAGAGGCATTGAGATATCACATCTCATGCTATCAGAAGGGTCTCAGGATTGGAATGGGAAGGAGTTGGATATCACATCTCATGCTAAAGGGAGGGTCTCAGGTTTGGAAGGGGAAGGATTTGGATATCACATCTCATGTTATAGGAAGGATCTCAGGTTTGGTATTAGAAGCATTGAGATATCACATCTCATGCTATCGGAAGTATCTCAGGTTTGGTATTAGAGGCATTGAGATATCACATCTCATGCTATCATAAGGGTCTCAGGATTGGAATGGGAAGGAGTTGGATATCACATTTCATGCTAAAGGGAGGGTCTCAGGTTTGGAAGGGGAAGGATTTGGATATCACATCACATGTTATAAGAAGGATCTCAGGTTTGGTATTAGAAGCATTGAGATATCACATCTCATGCTATCGGAAGGGTCTCAGGATTGGAATGGGAAGGAGTTGGATATCACATCTTATGCTATAGGAAGGGTCTCAGGTTTGGAACGGGAAGGAGTTGGATATCACATCTCATGTTATAGGAAGAGTCTCAGGTTTGGTATAAGCATTGAGATATCACATCTCTGCAATCGGAAGTGTCTCAGGATTGGGATGGGAAGGAGTTGGATATCACATCTCATGCTATAGGAAGGGTCTCAGGTTTGGAACGGGAAGGAGTTGGATATCCCATCTCATGTTATAGGACGGGTCTCAGGTTTGGTATTAGAAGCATTGAGATATCACATCGCATGCTGTAAGAAGGGTCTCAGGATTGGAATGGGAAGGAGTTGGATATTACATTCTTGTTATAGGAAGGGTCTCATGTTTGGAATGGGAAGGAGTTGGATATCACATATGCTATAGGAAGGGTCTCAGGTTTGGAACGGGAAGGAGTTGGATATCACATCTCATGCTATAGGAAGGGTCTCAGGTTTGGAATAAGCATTGAGATATCACATCTCTGCTATCGGAAGTGTCTCAGGATTGGAATGGGAAGGAGTTGGATATTACATCTCATGTTATAGGACGGGTCTCAGGTTTGTTATTAGAATCATTGAGATATCATATTGTATGCTGTAGGAAGGGTCTAAGGATTGGAATGGGAAGGTCTTGGATATCACATCTCATGCTATAGGTAGGCTCTCAGGTTTGGAAAGGGAAGGAGTTGGATATCACATTTCATGTTAGAGGAAGGATTTCAGGTTTGGTATTAGAGGCATTGAGATATCACATCTCATGCTATAGGAAGGGTCTCAGGATTGGAATGGGAAGGAGTTGGATATCACATCTCATGCTATAGGAAGGGTCTCATGTTTGGAATGGGAAGGAGTTGGATATCACATATGCTATAGGAAGGGTCTCAGGTTTGGAACGGGAAGGAGTTGGATATCACATCTCATGCTATAGGAAGGGTCTCAGGTTTGGAATAAGCATTGAGATATCACATCTCTGCTATCGGAAGTGTCTCAGGATTGGAATGGGAAGGAGTTGGATATCACATCTCATGTTATAGGACGGGTCTCAGGTTTGTTATTAGAATCATTGAGATATCATATTGTATGCTGTAGGAAGGGTCTAAGGATTGGAATGGGAAGGTCTTGGATATCACATCTCATGCTATAGGTAGGCTCTCAGGTTTGGAAAGGGAAGGAGTTAGATATCACATTTCATGTTAGAGGAAGGATCTCAGATTTGGTATTAGAGGCATTGAGATATCACATCTCATGCTATAGGAAGGGTCTCAGGATTGGAATGGGAAGGAGTTGGATATCACATCTCATGCTATAGGAAGGGTCTCAGGTTTGGTATGAACAATGAGATATCACATCTCATGCTATAGGAATGGTCTCAGGATTGGAATGGGAAGGAGTTGGATATCACATCTGATGTTATAGGAAGGATCTCAGGTTTGGTATTAGAAGCATTGAGACATCACATCTCATGCTATAGGAAGGGTCTCAGGATTGAAATGGGAAGGAGTTGGATATCACATCTCATGCTATAGGAAGGGTCTCAGGTTTGGTATAAGCATTGAGATATCACATCTCATGCTATAGGAAGGGTCTCAGGATTGGAATGGGAAGGAGTTGTATATGACATCTCATGCTATAGGAAGGGTCTCAGGTTTGGTATAAGCATTGAGATATCACATCTCTGCTATCGGAAGGGTCTCAGGATTGGAATGGGAAAGAGTTGGATATCCCATCTCATGTTATAGGAAGAGTCTCAGGTTTGGTATTAGAAGCATTGAGATATCACATCTCATGCTATAGGAAGTGTCTCAGGATTGGAATGGGAAGGAGTTTGATATCACATCTCATGCCATGTATGGGTCTCAGGTTTTGTAGAAGCATTGGGATATCACATCTCATGCTATCGGAAGGGTATCAGGATTGGATTTGGAAGGAGTTGGATATCCCATCTCATGCTATAGGAAGGGTCTCAGGTTGGAATGGGAAGTGTTAGGAAAGATTTCGTAATTGTAGGGAATTTTCCTTCCATGTGGCAACCCCTAAACTTTTTGCTATTGTTTTTAACCTTGTTCTTGACTTTGCCAGAGAAGTACAGCCTTCTGCCGCACTTCTCTGGGCTTTCGCTCCTTTCTTACGGGGAAACTGACATGCCCTTAAGACAGTCAGTACCGGGGAACGTGGTTTCCCGTAGTTTCTTTTATCGTGTCGCAGCTTTAGTGCAACACGACACAAGAGGGCACTGTAAGCTAAGTTACAGCTCTCTTGGGTCTCTAGCCTTCTACAGGCCCTAGATACTCTTTTAGGATGGTATTTGATCGGTGCAAGTCATTCAGGGACTGGAATGGTGGCAGCGATCGTTTTGTTTATTTTGAGCTCCTTTTGGCATTCTGAGCACGTTTTTGCACTGAACCCAAAATGGTGGCCTGGCTCCCAAAATGGCCAGGCCGCGAGGCTCCTTTGTCCTGTCCACTGTCCGTCTTGCTCCCTTCACCTTCCCCAGGTCCGGCGACCCGGGGCCTTCCTTATTTGGGCATGTACTTTCCCGCGAAACGTGGTTGCTTTCGCGGGCTTCTACATGTCGTTTGTGTGCCTCCAGGGTGTGGGCTGGGATGTCTGGTCCCAATACACATCCTGGGTGCCAGAGAGTCTAGGGTGGTGTGAATGCCTGGGACCACCGTGGTCCGTGATTGGTCCACGTATGGTATGTGTTTTGATGAGCGGATCTCCCATTGGCTCCCCTCCGTTTTGGCGCGAAGGGAACCGTGGATAAGAGGGGGCTGGAAACACCACTACCATGTCGATCTCCTGAGTTCTCACGAACGAAGGAATACAGGAGCCAAGTATCCTGCAACTACGAGGCTGGACCGAGGAATCGCTGGTGACCCGCTGAAGGAATCCTCCTTTGCACTGCTGTCGTCCGGAGAGCCCCTGTCCTCCTTTGATCGAACCAGAAGGACTGTACTGGTGCTTCGACCTTTGGAATAGCAGGAACAGCTATTCCCGGCATCTTCAACCATCTCCTGCCAAGTAAGCCTTCGGAAGCGTCTCTGGGTCATCCAGTTGACTGACCAGCTTACCAAGGAGTTTGGCTCTGCAACCGCCGCCAGGTTGTGTTGTATTGCGAGTCCTTGTCCCTCTCCCACGCTTCGTACGCTTGGCGTCCCCAGGTCTGAAGGGAGGAGGGTTCATTTGGCTCGAATACACACGGCTGCTCCGTTGTCCTGTGCGGCAACAAAACTGTGCCGGTTTCGTCGATTGGGACGTCTTTTTGCTCTACACGACTACAAAGCGTTCCCTGCTCTTCTGAACCTGCCAGCTGCTGAAACTATCGTGGAGAAGCCTGGGTCTGCTTGCTTCGGGGACCGGTGAGTAGTATATCTAGGATCTGGTCGCCCTCCTGCAGTATCCCATTGCTTTTCCCTGCTGTGTAAAAACAGCACCCTTTTGGCCGTACTCGCGCTCTGCTTCTGCCCGCTGTGGAGGCTGCGCTTGAGTTGCGGAACCTGTTCTTCTTCTGCTGTGCACTAACGTGAACCGCCTGACTTCCTCCGAAGAGCTTCCCCTTGTGCCCGTCGGCACCGGCGTGGCAGGTACTTTGAGCACAAGGCTCCACTCTTCGCAGGGCTCGGACTTCCATCTAGTTAGGTGCCTATGAAGGCGAACTGAGTCAAAAGCGTTATCGCACTGCCTGTTTTCCTTTCCTTTCAGGTGGACTACATATTTCGTGCTTTAAACGCTTGCGACTGTGTATTTGTATATATATTGTGTTGATATGGTATGTGTTGGTTTAATATTGTGATATTGTGATTTTCTCGCTACGGTCATTATTTTAAAGGCCTTAAAATAAATGTGTATCTATTTTTGATATAACAACTGTTTGGAGTAGTTTGTCAGCGCTCTTGCTTTGTGTGCTCATTGCGGGCTTTCAGTCACCCTCACCCCTCTTGAGACCTAGTCTTGACCGCCGCGATCGCTACCTTGATTGGTCTGGCTTGTCCAGAGGTTACCCTGTTCCAAGTAATTAGGTTGGCCTTCTGAACTTCTGCGCCACCAGGACAGAGTTCAGAAATCCGTCTTAACAAATTGGTGTACTGCGGTGGGATACGACTGAAGGTATCCAGTGTTGCGCTCGAACTAAGGCATTTCAGGTTATTCCAAACAGTACACGTAGTGAATTGTTATAGTATAACCTTAAAAAGGCCATAGTCCTATCAAACAGTATGGAAACAAATACGTTGTTAACTTTAAATGCTTCCAAATCAGAAACGCTGAAAAAGATGTGTGCGGAGAGAGGTGTTTCCTCTCAAGGCACTAAATTGGAAATGATCCAGAGAATCGTGGCGTGGCAGGAAGCGCAGCTTGACGCTATAACTTCCGAGGACAGTGCAGAAGGTGGTGGGGCTGCTCTCACTGGCAGAACCGACGCTTCTGCCGCTGCACTGATCCATCGCGACCACGAGGACAGGGAGGATGTAATGTCTAATGTTTCCTCTGCCAGTGCTGATGGGAAGGCTATGCTTGAATTCAAGAAGCAAGAGCTGCGGTTTAGGCAGCAGGAGCTTGAATTCAGCATAGCCAAACTAAAAATCGAACAGGCAGAAAAACAAAAAGACAGGGATCACCAGTTGGAACTGGCCAAGCTTCAGGTTGCAAATGGATCCAAGGGTCCTGGACATGGGTCTGGGGCCTCCTCTCATCCACGGTTTCCAAAAGATCTGCTCAGTGTGTATGAAGAGAGGAATGACATTATGGACTGGCTGAATGCGTTTGAGTATGCATGCGAGGTCCAGGAAGTTGACAATGCTGATAAGATTGCGTGGTTGCTCAGTAGACTGCCCCATTCTGGCTGTAGTGCCATTATGGAAATGTCGAAGGCTGAGCGGGCTGATTTCGCAATGTTAAAGCAGACTCTCATTTTAAAGTTTGGGAAGACTCCGGCCCAATATTTAAAGCGTTTTCGAGAGTATAAGAAAAAGGAAGGTGGTACTTGGGTATCTTATGTCGCTGAATCTTTGAAAAACTTAACTGGCTGGGTCGAAGGCTATAAGGTTTCTACCTTCGACGGCATGATAAATCTTGTCATGCTGGAACACATTTTTGCTTCTTCTTCCCCGGAGCTTAAGCAGCATTTGGCCGATTCGAAGGAGATAGATCCTAAGAAGCTGGCCATTGCAGCAGACTTATGGGTGTCACATCGAGTGTCCCATAAGGACAAAACTCATCCTGGTAAGCAGGAGGAGGGGAAAAAGTCCAAAGATATGGAGGGTGGGGAATCTGCTAAATCTTCTTCCCAAAAGGGCCACAAAAAGAAAAACGAGGGTAAGACACAAGAGAACTCACAGGGTAGTGGAGGTGCGCCTCCGAAACAGAACTCTGGTTACAATAAGCCTCCCTACGTAAACAGACCCACTGGGGCTTGTTTTTCTTGTGGAGCAACTGACCATGTGAAGGGGGATCCCTGTTGTAAGGTTAGACCTTTGGGGGTCCACTCCGCTAATCTGGTCTTCTCCTCCTACGAGGAAGAAGAGATTACAGGAGCATCCTTCTCCTCGGACTCATTTCCCAGCGGAATAGAGGCCGAGGTAGTTTTAGTGTCCCTGGGTTCCTGGGAGCCTAAAGTCGCAGAGGCGTATGCTAGGATTCCGGATAATACAAGCACTACTTTAAAGACAGTGTGCTGATCAATGGAGTGGATACTCCAGCTCTTAGGGATAGTGGGTGCAGTCGAACTGTAGTGGATTCTACCTTGGTAGACTCAGAGGAAGTTGCCAGAGCTACTCTGATGCCCACTAAGTTGGCTGACGGCCCCCTCCGTATGTTTCCCGTGATCCCTGTTAATCTAACTTTAAATGGTACAGCTGTCAGGATTCCAGTGAGCATTCAGAGAAACGTCCCGGGAAAGGTCTTATTAGGTAATGATCTCAGAGCTTTAGGGCTCGTAGGAGACACTGCCGAACGACCCTACACACGGTCTCAAGCACGGGCAGCATTGGCCAAGTCCAATACGCCGCCCCAGCCGAAGGGGCAACCCAAGGCGAAAGGAGTCTACAAGTCAAGACGGGGGAAAGAGAATATTCCCCCGAGCTCGCCTACCACTGCGGTGGAGGAAGTTGGTCAATCGCCCGAGCCTGACGAGGAGGTGGCGATGCCTGAAGTATTCGACCCCAACGATCATCCTGAACTAAAAGACTTGTTAGTTGAAGGAGGTCCTGATAGGGACGAATTCAGTAAAGGCCAACGTGAGTGCCCATCTCTGGAAGGCCTAAGGAGACAGGCCTGCTCCCAGCTTGAGGGTGAACCTCCTGGGATGCATAGGATTTACCAGGAAGGTGGACTCCTGTATAGTGAGCCCACAGAGTCTACAGAAGGAGACCATAGGAGGTTGGTGGTTCCCCTTGCTGTTAGGCCCTTCCTCCTGCAGTTGGCGCATGTCGTTCCCCTTGCTGGTCACCTTGGTATGAGGAGGACCAAGCAAAGGTTATCCATGCACTTCTACTGGCCCAAGATGGGGGAGCAAGTAGAAAGTCACTGCAGGAGTTGTGCCGCCTGCCAGTTGTCTGGTAAGGTTGGCGCGACAATCCAAGCTCCGTTGGTACCGGTCCCAGTTGTGGGGGTACCATTTGAAAGGGTAGGGATCGACATGGTTGGTCCCCTTGACCCGCAAACATCCTCAGGCAATAGGTTTATCCTGGTGCTGGTCGACCATGCAACCCGGTATCCTGAGGCCGTCCCATTTACAACTGTAACTGCCAAGCCAGTTGCAGAAGCTTTACTCGGCATGTTTACTAGGGTTGGCTTCCCTAAAGAAGTTGTGCCGGATCATGGCAGCAACTTTATGTCGAAGTATAGGCAGGTGTTAGGAAAGATTTCGTAATTGTAGGGAATTTTCCTTCCATGTGGCAACCCCTAAACTTTTTGCTATTGTTTTTAACCTTGTTCTTGACTTTGCCAGAGAAGTACAGCCTTCTGCCGCACTTCTCTGGGCTTTCGCTCCTTTCTTATGGAGAAACTGACATGCCCTTAAGACAGTCAGTACCGGGGAACGTGGTTTCCCGTAGTTTCTTTTATCGTGTCGCAGCTTTAGTGCAACACGACACAAGAGGGCACTGTAAGCTAAGTTACAGCTCTCTTGGGTCTCTAGCCTTCTACAGGCCCTAGATACTCTTTTAGGATGGTATTTGATCAGTGCAAGTCATTCAGGGACTGGAATGGTGGCAGCGATCGTTTTGTTTATTTTGAGCTCCTTTTGGCGTTCTGAGCACGTTTTTGCACTGAACCCAAAATGGTGGCCTGGCTCCCAAAATGGCCAGGCCGCGAGGCTCCTTTGTCCTGTCCACTGTCCGCCTTGCTCCCTTCACCTTCCCCAGGTCCGGCGACCCGGGGCCTTCCTTATTTGGGCATGTACTTTCCCGCGAAACGCAGTTGCTTTCGCGGGCTTCTACATGTCGTTTGTGTGCCTCCAGGGTGTGGGCTGGGATGTCTGGTCCCAATACACATCCTGGGTGCCAGAGAGTCTAGGGTGGTGTGAATGCCTGGGACCACCGTGGTCCGTGATTGGTCCACGTATGGTATGTGTTTTGATGAGCGGATCTCCCATTGGCTCCCCTCCGTTTTGGCGCGAAGGGAACCGTGGATAAGAGGGGGCTGGAAACACCACTACCATGTCGATCTCCTGAGTTCTCCCGAACGAAGGAATACAGGAGCCAAGTATCCTGCAACTACGAGGCTGGACCTAGGAATCGCTGGTGACCCGCTGAAGGAATCCTCCTTTGCACTGCTGTCGTCCGGAGAGCCCCTGTCCTCCTTTGATCGAACCAGAAGGCCTGTACTGG
The DNA here is from genome assembly GCF_040938575.1 of Ambystoma mexicanum. Classification (NCBI taxonomy): domain Eukaryota; kingdom Metazoa; phylum Chordata; class Amphibia; order Caudata; family Ambystomatidae; genus Ambystoma; species Ambystoma mexicanum. The sequence continues at coordinate 297,948,780 of NC_090938.1, forward strand.
TGCTTCGACCTTTGGAATAGCAGGAACAGCTATTCCCGGCATCTTCAACCATCTCCTGCCAAGTAAGCCTTCGGAAGCGTCTCTGGGCCATCCAGTTGACTGACCAGCTTACCAAGGAGTTTGGCTCTGCAACCGCCGCCAGGTTGTGTTGTATTGCGAGTCCTTGTCCCTCTCCCACGCTTCGTACGCTTGGCGTCCCCAGGTCTGAAGGGAGGAGGGTTCATTTGGCTCGAATACACACGGCCGCTCCGTTGTCCTGTGCGGCAACAAAACTGTGCCGGTTTCGTCGATTGGGACGTCTTTTTGCTCTACACGACTACAAAGCGTTCCCTGCTCTTCTGAACCTGCCAGCTGCTGAAACTATCGTGGAGAAGCCTGGGTCTGCTTGCTTCGGGGACCGGTGAGTAGTATATCTAGGATCTGGTCGCCCTCCTGCAGTATCCCATTGCTTTTCCCTGCTGTGTAAAAACAGCACCCTTTTGCCGCGCTCGCGCTCTGCTTCTGCCCGCTGTGGAGGCTGCGCTTGAGTTGCGGAACCTGTTCTTCTTCTGCTGTGCACTAACGGGAACCGCCTGACTTCCTCCGAAGAGCTTCCCCTTGTGCCCGTCGGCACCGGCGTGGCAGGTACTTTGAGCACAAGGCTCCACTCTTCGTAGGGCTCGGACTTCCATCTAGTTAGGTGCCTCTGAAGGCGAACTGAGTCGAAAGCATTATCGCACTGCCTGTTTTCCTTCCCTGGCAGGTGGACTACATATTTCGTGCTTTAAACGCTTGCGACTGTGTATTTGTATATATATTGTGTTGATATGGTATGTGTTGGTTTAATATTGTGATATTGTGATTTTCTCGCTACGGTCATTATTTTAAAGGCCTTAAAATAAATGTGTATCTATTTTTGATATAACAACTGTTTGGAGTAGTTTGTCAGCGCTCTTGCTTTGTGTGCTCACTGCGGGCTTTCAGTCACCCTCACCCCTCTTGAGACCTAGTCTTGACCGCCGCGATCGCTACCTTGATTGGTCTGGCTTGTCCAGAGGTTACCCTGTTCCAAGTAATTAGGTTGGCCTTCTGAACTTCTGCGCCACCAGGACAGAGTTCAGAAATCCGTCTTAACAAATTGGTGTACAGCGGTGGGATACGACTGAAGGTATCCAGTGTTGCGCTCGAACTAAGGCATTTCAGGTTATTCCAAACAGTACACGTAGTGAATTGTTATAGTATAACTTTAAAAAGGCCATAGTCCTATCAAACAGTATGGAAACAAGTACGTTGTTAACTTTAAATGCTTCCAAATCAGAAACGCTGAAAAAGATGTGTGCGGAGAGAGGTGTTTCCTCTCAAGGCACGAAATTGGAAATGATCCAAAGAATCGTGGCGTGGCAAGAAGCGCAGCTTGACGCTATTACTTCTGAGGACAGTGCGGAAGGTGGTGGGGCTGCTCTCACTGGTAGAACCGACGGTTCTGCCGCTGCACTGTTCCACCGCGACCACGAGGACAGGGAGGACAAGCTGTCTAATGTTTCCTCTGCCAGTGCTGATGGGGAGGCTATGCTTGAATTCAAGAAGCAAGAGCTGCGGTTTAGGCAGCAGGAGCTTGAATTCAGCATAGCCAAACTAAAAATCGAACAGGCAGAAAAACAAAAAGACAGGGATCACCAGTTGGAACTGGCCAAGCTTCAGGTTGCAAATGGATCCAAGGGTCCTGGACATGGGTCTGGGGCCTCCTCTCATCCACGGTTTCCAAAAGATCTGCTCAGTGTGTATAAAGAGAGGAATGACATTATGGACTGGCTGAATGCGTTTGAGTATGCATGCGAGGTCCAGGAAGTTGACAATGCTGATAAGATTGCGTGGTTGCTCAGTAGACTGCCCCATTCTGGCTGTAGTGCCATTATGGAAATGTCGAAGGCTGAGCGGGCTGATTTCGCAATGTTAAAGCAGACTCTCATTTTAAAGTTTGGGAAGACTCCGGCCCAATATTTAAAGCGTTTTCGAGAGTATAAGAAAAAGGAAGGTGGTACTTGGGTATCTTATGTCGCCGAATCTTTGAAAAACTTAACTGGCTGGGTCGAAGGCTATAAGGTTTCTACCTTCGACGGCATGATAAATCTTGTCATGCTGGAACACATTTTTGCTTCTTCTTCCCCGGAGCTTAAGCAGCATTTGGCCGATTCGAAGGAGATAGATCCTAAGAAGCTGGCCATTGCAGCAGACTTATGGGTGTCACATCGAGTGTCCCATAAGGACAAAACTCATCCTGGTAAGCAGGAGGAGGGGAAAAAGTCCAAAGATATGGAGGGTGGGGAATCTGCTAAATCTTCTTCCCAAAAGGGCCACAAAAAGAAAAACAAGGGTAAGACACAAGAGAACTCACAGGGTAGTGGAGGTGCGCCTCCGAAACAGAACTCTGGTTACAATAAGCCTCCCTACGTAAACAGACCCACTGGGGCTTGTTTTTCTTGTGGAGCAACTGACCATGTGAAGGGGGATCCCCGTTGTAAGGTTAGACCTTTGGGGGTCCACTCCGCTAATCTGGCCTTCTCCTCCTACGAGGAAGAAGAGATTACAGGAGCATCCTTCTCCTCGGACTCATTTCCCAGCGGAATAGAGGCTGAGGTAGTTTTAGTGTCCCTGGGTTCCTGGGAGCCTAAAGTCGCAGAGGCGTATGCTAGGATTCCGGATAATACCAAGCACTACTTTAAAGACAGTGTGCTGATCAATGGAGTGGATACTCCAGCTCTTAGGGCTAGTGGGTGCAGTCGAACTGTAGTGGATTCTACCTTGGTAGACTCAGAGGAAGTTGCCAGAGCTACTCTGATGCCCACTAAGTTGGCTGACGGCCCCCTCCGTATGTTTCCCGTGATCCCTGTTAATCTAACTTTAAATGGTACAGCTGTCAGGATTCCAGTGAGCATTCAGAGAAACGTCCCGGGAAAGGTCTTATTAGGTAATGATCTCAGAGCTTTAGGGCTCGTAGGAGACACTGCCGAACGACCCTACACACGGTCTCAAGCACGGGCAGCATTGGCCAAGTCCAATACGCCGCCCCAGCCGAAGGGGCAACCCAAGGCGAAAGGAGTCTACAAGTCAAGACGGGGGAAAGAGAATATTCCCCCGAGCTCGCCTACCACTGCGGTGGAGGAAGTTGGTCAATCGCCCGAGCCTGACGAGGAGGTGGCGATGCCTGAAGTATTCGACCCCAACGATCATCCTGAACTAAAAGACTTGTTAGTTGAAGGAGGTCCTGATAGGGACGAATTCAGTAAAGGCCAACGTGAGTGCCCATCTCTGGAAGGCCTAAGGAGACAGGCCTGCTCCCAGCTTGAGGGTGAACCTCCTGGGAAGCATAGGATTTATTGGGAAGGTGGACTCCTGTATAGTGAGCCCACAGAGTCTACAGAAGGAGACCATAGGAGGTTGGTGGTTCCCCTTGCTGTTAGGCCCTTCCTCCTGCAGTTGGCGCATGAAGTTCCCCTTGCTGGTCACCTTGGTATGAAGAGGACCAAGCAAAGGTTATCCATGCACTTCTACTGGCCCAAGATGGGGGTGCAAGTAGAAAGTCACTGCAGGAGTGTTGCCTCCTGCCAGTTGTCTGGGAAGGTTGGCGCGACAATCCAAGCTCCGTTGGTACCGCTCCCAGTTGTGGGGGTACCATTTGAAAGGGTAGGGATCGACATCGTCGGTCCCCTTGACCCGCAAACATCCTCGGGCAATAGGTTTATCCTGGTGCTGGTCGACCATGCAAACAGGTATCCTGAGGCCATCCCATTGAAAACTGTAACTGCCAAGTCAGTTGCAAAAGCTTTACTCGGCATATTTACTAGGGTTGGCTTCCCTAAAGAAGTTGTGTCAGATCGTGGCAGCAACTTTATGTCGAAGTATATGCAGGCTATGTGGAAAGAATGTGGGGTCACCTACAAGTTCTCTTCTGCATACCACCCCCAGACCAATGGTCTGGTGGAACGTTTCAACAGAACGTTAAAGAGCATGATTGGGGCTCTGGAGGAGCCTCAGAGAAGAAAATGGGATCTTCTGTTACCATGCTTGCTGTTTGCCTACCGAGAGGTACCACAGGAGGGTGTTGGCTTCAGCCCCTTCGAACTTCTGTTCGGTCATCCCGTACGGGGACCCTTAGCCATTGTCAAGGAGGGATGGGAGATGCCCACTCCCCCTGTTACTACCAATGTAGTTGACTATGTGCTAGGGCTCAGAAAACGGATGGTACTTCTGATGGGCTTGGCTAGTGATAAATTGAAGGCAGGGCAAGCGCTGGTGAAACATTGGTACGACCAGAAAGCTTCCCTCATCAACTTTACACCTGGTCAGCAAGTCCTGATCATGAATCCAATAAGGCCTCGTGCTTTACAGGACAAATGGTCAGGCCCTTACACAGTGGTGGAGCTCCTGGGTGAGGTGAACTATTTAGTGGACCTTGGAAGGCCTGGACAGGCTCCAAAAGTGTTCCACGTAAATAGGCTGAAGGCTTTCGTCCCAAGAGTCTAAATCGCAGCACTGCTACTGGCATCAGACGTTGAGGAAGAGGAGTCAGAACCTCTCCCCGACCTGTTCCAGAGCGGTCCTTCAGATAGCTCCGTTGAGGGTGTCCGAGTGGCCCCTCACCTGACTTCTGATCAGCAGGCTGAGGTGAAAAGTTTGCTTAGGCAGTTTTCCCCCCTGTTTTCACAGTCCCCTGGTTTGACACCTTGGTGCAAACATAACATTGACACAGGAGACAGTGTACCTACCAAAAGTAGGGGATACAGGATGTCGGATAAAGTACGGTCTTATATTAAGACCGAGGTCAACAAAATGTTAGACCTTGGGGTGATTGAACCCTCTAGTAGTCCTTGGTCCAGTCCTGTGGTGTTGGTTCCAAAGGCAGGTACTTCTGAATTGAGGTTCTGCGTGGATTACAGGGCTCTGAATGCTGTCACCAAGACAGATGCCCACCCCTTGCCTCGAACAGATGAGCTGGTGGATACTTTGGGTGCCTCCAAGTACCTCAGCACGTTTGACCTCACTGCTGGCTATTGGCAAATAGCGTTAGCAGAACATGCCAGGGAGAAGACGGCATTTTCGACACCAGACGGCCTTTACCAATTCCGGGTAATGCCGTTCGGGTTGAAGAATGCACCTGCCACTTTCCAGAGGCTTGTGAATCATGTGTTGAATGGGTTGGACGAATTCTGTCTTGCATATCTGGACGATATAGCAGTTTTCAGTGCCACCTGGGAAGACCATGTGAAACACCTCGGGATTGTGCTCCAGGCTCTTCAGAAAGCCCACTTGACCATAAAGGCGAGTAAATGCCAGATTGGACAAGGCTCAGTGGTTTACCTTGGACATGAAGTAGGTGGAGGGAGGATACAGCCTCTACCCAGTAAAGTACAAGCAGTACAAGACTGGCCTACCCCCACTACGCAAACCCAAGTGAGAGCCTTTTTAGGACTCACGGGTATTATCGCAATTTTGTGGCAGACTATGGCACCATAGCTGCTCCTCTGACTGCCCTCACAACTCCGAAGAAACCCAAGAAGGTAACTTGGACCGACGAGTGTGAGAAGGCCTTCAATGGCTTAAAAGACTCCTTGTGCCAGGCCCCTGTCCTAAGGGCCCCTGATTATCAAAGACCTTTTATCGTGCAGACGGATGCCTCTGACACTGGGATAGGAGCTGTACTATCACAAGTAGATGAGAAGGGTAAGGAAAACCCTATCGGTTTTATTAGTCGCCAGCTTAAGGACAGAGAGCTCAGGTGGTCCACGGTAGAGAAAGAATGTTTCTCTGTTGTGTGGGCCCTAAGGAAGCTGAGGCCCTACCTCTATGGGACCCACTTCACTGTGCAGACTGACCATAAGCCGTTAAAGTGGCTAATGAACATGAAGGGGGAGAATCCAAAGTTGCTTAGGTGGTCCATAAGTCTTCAAGGCTTCGACTTCACTATTGAGCATAGACCAGGTGTCCAACATAGCAATGCTGATGGGTTGTCCAGAATGTTTAACCGACCTGAACAAGAGACTCATCCAGGGGTGGATTAGTTCCCCCTGTCCATAGTCTGGGAGGGGCGAGTGTTAGGAAAGATTTCGTAATTGTAGGGAATTTTCCTTCCATGTGGCAACCCCTAAACTTTTTGCTATTGTTTTTAACCTTGTTCTTGACTTTGCCAGAGAAGTACAGCCTTCTGCCGCACTTCTCTGGGCTTTCGCTCCTTTCTTACGGGGAAACTGACATGCCCTTAAGACAGTCAGTACCGGGGAACGTGGTTTCCCGTAGTTTCTTTTATCGTGTCGCAGCTTTAGTGCAACACGACACAAGAGGGCACTGTAAGCTAAGTTACAGCTCTCTTGGGTCTCTAGCCTTCTACAGGCCCTAGATACTCTTTTAGGATGGTATTTGATCGGTGCAAGTCATTCAGGGACTGGAATGGTGGCAGCGATCGTTTTGTTTATTTTGAGCTCCTTTTGGCGTTCTGAGCACGTTTTTGCACTGAACCCAAAATGGTGGCCTGGCTCCCAAAATGGCCAGGCCGCGAGGCTCCTTTGTCCTGTCCACTGTCCGCCTTGCTCCCTTCACCTTCCCCAGGTCCGGCGACCCGGGGCCTTCCTTATTTGGGCATGTACTTTCCCGCGAAACGCAGTTGCTTTCGCGGGCTTCTACATGTCGTTTGTGTGCCTCCAGGGTGTGGGCTGGGATGTCTGGTCCCAATACACATCCTGGGTGCCAGAGAGTCTAGGGTGGTGTGAATGCCTGGGACCACCGTGGTCCGTGATTGGTCCACGTATGGTATGTGTTTTGATGAGCGGATCTCCCATTGGCTCCCCTCCGTTTTGGCGCGAAGGGAACCGTGGATAAGAGGGGGCTGGAAACACCACTACCATGTCGATCTCCTGAGTTCTCCCGAACGAAGGAATACAGGAGCCAAGTATCCTGCAACTACGAGGCTGGACCGAGGAATCGCTGGTGACCCGCTGAAGGAATCCTCCTTTGCACTGCTGTCGTCCGGAGAGCCCCTGTCCTCCTTTGATCGAACCAGAAGGCCTGTACTGGTGCTTCGACCTTTGGAATAGCAGGAACAGCTATTCCCGGCATCTTCAACCATCTCCTGCCAAGTAAGCCTTCGGAAGCGTCTCTGGGCCATCCAGTTGACTGACCAGCTTACCAAGGAGTTTGGCTCTGCAACCGCCGCCAGGTTGTGTTGTATTGCGAGTCCTTGTCCCTCTCCCACGCTTCGTACGCTTGGCGTCCCCAGGTCTGAAGGGAGGAGGGTTCATTTGGCTCGAATACACACGGCCGCTCCGTTGTCCTGTGCGGCAACAAAACTGTGCCGGTTTCGTCGATTGGGATGTCTTTTTGCTCTACACGACTACAAAGCGTTCCCTGCTCTTCTGAACCTGCCAGCTGCTGAAACTATCGTGGAGAAGCCTGGGTCTGCTTGCTTCGGGGACCGGTGAGTAGTATATCTAGGATCTGGTCGCCCTCCTGCAGTATCCCATTGCTTTTCCCTGCTGTGTAAAAACAGCACCCTTTTGCCGCGCTCGCGCTCTGCTTCTGCCCGCTGTGGAGGCTGCGCTTGAGTTGCGGAACCTGTTCTTCTTCTGCTGTGCACTAACGGGAACCGCCTGACTTCCTCCGAAGAGCTTCCCCTTGTGCCCGTCGGCACCGGCGTGGCAGGTACTTTGAGCACAAGGCTCCACTCTTCGTAGGGCTCGGACTTCCATCTAGTTAGGTGCCTCTGAAGGCGAACTGAGTCGAAAGCATTATCGCACTGCCTGTTTTCCTTCCCTGGCAGGTGGACTACATATTTCGTGCTTTAAACGCTTGCGACTGTGTATTTGTATATATATTGTGTTGATATGGTATGTGTTGGTTTAATATTGTGATATTGTGATTTTCTCGCTACGGTCATTATTTTAAAGGCCTTAAAATAAATGTGTATCTATTTTTGATATAACAACTGTTTGGAGTAGTTTGTCAGCGCTCTTGCTTTGTGTGCTCACTGCGGGCTTTCAGTCACCCTCACCCCTCTTGAGACCTAGTCTTGACCGCCGCGATCGCTACCTTGATTGGTCTGGCTTGTCCAGAGGTTACCCTGTTCCAAGTAATTAGGTTGGCCTTCTGAACTTCTGCGCCACCAGGACAGAGTTCAGAAATCCGTCTTAACAAATTGGTGTACAGCGGTGGGATACGACTGAAGGTATCCAGTGTTGCGCTCGAACTAAGGCATTTCAGGTTATTCCAAACAGTGCACGTAGTGAATTGTTGTAATATAACTTAAAAAAGGCCATAGTCCTATCAAACAGTATGGAAACAAGTACGTTGTTAACTTTAAATGCTTCCAAATCAGAAACGCTGAAAAAGATGTGTGCGGAGAGAGGTGTTTCCTCTCAAGGCACGAAATTGGAAATGATCCAAAGAATCGTGGCGTGGCAAGAAGCGCAGCTTGACGCTATTACTTCTGAGGACAGTGCGGAAGGTGGTGCGGCTGCTCTCACTGGTAGAACCGACGGTTCTGCCGCCGCACTGTTCCACCGCGACCACGAGGACAGGGAGGACGAGCTGTCTAATGTTTCCTCTGCCAGTGCTGATGGGGAGGCTATGCTTGAATTCAAGAAGCAAGAGCTGCGGTTTAGGCAGCAGGAGCTTGAATTCAGCATAGCCAAACTAAAAATCGAGCAGGCAGAAAAACAAAAAGACAGGGATCACCAGTTGGAACTGGCCAAGCTTCAGGTTGCAAATGGATCCAAGGGTCCTGGACATGGGTCTGGGGCCTCCTCTCATCCACGGTTTCCAAAAGATCTGCTCAGTGTGTATGAAGAGAGGAATGACATTATGGACTGGCTGAATGCGTTTGAGTATGCATGCGAGGTCCAGGAAGTTGACAATGCTGATAAGATTGCGTGGTTGCTCAGTAGACTGCCCCATTCTGGCTGTAGTGCCATTATGGAAATGTCGAAGGCTGAGCGGGCTGATTTCGCAATGTTAAAGCAGACTCTCATTTTAAAGTTTGGGAAGACTCCGGCCCAATATTTAAAGCGTTTTCGAGAGTATAAGAAAAAGGAAGGTGGTACTTGGGTATCTTATGTCGCTGAATCTTTGAAAAACTTAACTGGCTGGGTCGAAGGCTATAAGGTTTCTACCTTCGACGGCATGATAAATCTTGTCATGCTGGAACACATTTTTGCTTCTTCTTCCCCGGAGCTTAAGCAGCATTTGGCCGATTCGAAGGAGATAGATCCTAAGAAGCTGGCCATTGCAGCAGACTTATGGGTGTCACATCGAGTGTCCCATAAGGACAAAACTCATCCTGGTAAGCAGGAGGAGGGGAAAAAGTCCAAAGATATGGAGGGTGGGGAATCTGCTATATCTCCTTCCCATAAGGGCCACAAAAAGAAAAACAAGGGTACGACACAAGAGAACTCACAGGGTAGTGGAGGTTCGCCTCCGAAACAGAACTCTGGTTACAATAAGCCTCCCTACGTAAACAGACCCACTGGGGCTTGTTTTTCTTGTGGAGCAACTGACCATGTGAAGGGGGATCCCCGTTGTAAGGTTAAACCTTTGGGGGTCCACTCCGCTAATCTGGCCTTCTCCTCCTACGAGGAAGAAGAGATTACAGGAGCATCCTTCTCCTCGGACTCATTTCCCAGCGGAATAGAGGCCGAGGTAGTTTTAGTGTCCCTGGGTTCCTGGGAGCCTAAAGTCGCAGAGGCGTATGCTAGGATTCCGGATAATACCAAGCACTACTTTAAAGACAGTGTGCTGATCAATGGAGTGGATACTCCAGCTCTTAGGGATAGTGGGTGCAGTCGAACTGTAGTGGATTCTACCTTGGTAGACTCAGAGGAAGTTGCCAGAGCTACTCTGATGCCCACTAAGTTGGCTGACGGCCCCCTCCGTATGTTTCCCGTGATCCCTGTAAATCTTACTTTAAATGGTACAGCAGTCAGGATTCCAGTGAGCATTCAGAGAAACGTCCCGGGAAAGGTCTTGTTAGGTAATGATCTCAGAGCTTTAGGGCTCGTAGGAGACACTGCCGAAAGACCCTACACACGGTCTCAAGCACGGGCAGCATTGGCCAAGTCCAATACGCCGCCCCAGCCAAAGGGGAAACCCAAGGCGAAAGGAGTCTACGAGTCAAAACGAGGGAAAGAGAATATTCCCCCGAGCTCGCCTACCACTGCGGTGGAGGAAGTTGGTCAATCGCCCGGGCCTGACGAGGAGGTGGCGATGCCTGAAGTATTCGACCCCAACGATCATCCTGAACTAAACGACTTGTTAGTTGAAGGAGGTCCTGATAGGGACGAATTCAGTAAAGGCCAACGTGAGTGCCCATCTCTGGAAGGCCTAAGGAGACAGGCCTGCTCCCAGCTTGAGGGTGTACCTCCTGGGATGCATAGGATTTACCAGGAAGGTGGACTCCTGTATAGTGAGCCCACAGAGTCTACAGAAGGAGACCATAGGAGGTTGGTGGTTCCCCTTGCTGTTAGGCCCTTCCTCCTGCAGTTGGCGCATGAAGTTCCCCTTGCTGGTCACCTCGGTATGAGGAAGACCAAGCAAAGGTTATCCATGCACTTTTACTGGCCCAAGATGGGGGAGCAAGTAGAAAGTCACTGCAAGAGTTGTGCCGCCTGCCAGTTGTCTGGTAAGGTTGACGCGACAATCCAAGCTCCGTTGGTACCGCTCCCAGTTGTGGGGGTACCATTTGAAAGGGTAGGGATCGACATGGTTGGTCCCCTTGACCCGCAAACATCCTCAGGCAATAGGTTTATCCTGGTGCTGGTCGACCATGCAACCAGGTATCCTGAGGCCATCCCATTGAAAACTGTAACTGCCAAGTCAGTTGCAGAAGCTTTACTCGGCAGATTTACTAGGGTTGGCTTCCCTAAAGAAGTTGTGTCGGATCATGGCAGCAACTTTATGTCGAAGTATAGGCAGGCTATGTGGAAAGAATGTGGGGTCACCTACAGGTTCTCTTCTGCATACCGCCCCCAGACCGATGGTCTGGGGGGGCGTTTCAACAGGACGTTAACGAGCATGATTGGGGCTCTGGAGGAGCCTCAGAGAAGAGAATGGGATCTTCTTGTTTCATGCTTACTGTTTGCCTACCGAGAGGTACCACAGGAGGGTGTTGGCTTCAGCCCCTTCGAACTTCTGTTCGGTCATCCCGTACGGGGACCCTTAGCCATCGTCAAAGAGGGATGGGAGATGCCCACTCCCCCTGTTACTACCAATGTAGTTGATTATGTGCTAGGGCTCAGAAAACGAATGGTACTTTTGGTGGGCTTGGCTAGTGATAAATTGAAGGCAGGGCAAGCGCTGGTGAAACATCGGTACGACCAGAAAGCTTCCCTCATCAACTTTACACTTGGTCAGCAAGTCCTGATCATCAATTCCATAAGGCCTCGAGCTTTACAGGACAAATGGTCAGGCCCTTACCCAGTGGTGGAGCCCCTGGGTGAGGTTAACTATTCAGTGGACCTTGGAAGGCCTGGACAGGCTCCAAAAGTGTTTCACGTGAATAGGCTGAAGGCTTTCGTCCCAAGCGGCGAAATCGCAGCACTGCTATTTGCTTCAGACGTTGAGGAAGAGGAGAATGAACCTCTCCCCGACCTGTTCAAAAGCAGTCCTTCAGAAAGCTCTTTTGAGGGTGTCCGAGTGGCCCCTCACCAAAATGGACAAGGCTCAGTGGTTTACCTTGGACATGAAGTAGGTGGAGGGAGGAGACAGCCTCTATCCAGTAAGGTACCAGCAGTACAAGACTGGCCTACCCCCACTACGTAAACCCAAGTGAGAGCCTTTTTAGGACTCACGGGGTATTACCGCAATTTTGTGGCAGACTATGGCACCATAGCTGCTCCTCTGACTGCCCTCACAACTCCGAAGAAACCCAAGAAGGTAACTTGGACCGACGAGTGTGAGAAGGCCTTCAATGGCTTAAAAGACTCCTTGTGCCAGGCCCCTGTCCTAAGGGCCCCTGATTATCAAAGACCTTTTATCGTGCAGACGGATGCCTCTGACACTGGGATAGGAGCTGTACTATCACAAGTAGATGAGAAGGGTAAGGAACACCCTATCGGTTTTATTAGTCGCCAGCTTAAGGACAGAGAGCTCAGGTGGTCCACGGTAGAGAAAGAATGTTTCTCTGTTGTGTGGGCCCTAAGGAAGCTGAGGCCCTACCTCTATGGGACCCACTTCACTGTGCAGACTGACCATAAGCCGTTAAAGTGGCTAATGAACATGAAGGGGGAGAATCCAAAGTTGCTTAGGTGGTCCAAAAGTCTTCAAGGCTTCGACTTCACTATTGAGCATAGACCAGGTGTCCAACATAGCAATGCTGATGGGTTGTCCAGAATGTTTAACTGACCTGAACAAGAAACTCATCCAGGGGTGGATTAGTTCCCCCTGTCCATAGTCTGGGAGGGGCGAGTGTTAGGAAAGATTTCGTAATTGTAGGGAATTTTCCTTCCATGTGGCAACTCCTAAACTTTTTGCTATTGTTTTTAACCTTGTTCTTGACTTTGCCAGAGAAGTACAGCCTTCTGCCGCACTTCTCTGGGCTTTCGCTCCTTTCTTACGGGGAAACTGACATGCCCTTAAGACAGTCAGTACCGGGGAACGTGGTTTCCCGTAGTTTCTTTTATCGTGTCGCAGCTTTAGTGCAACACGACACAAGAGGGCACTGTAAGCTAAGTTACAGCTCTCTTGGGTCTCTAGCCTTCTACAGGCCCTAGATACTCTTTTAGGATGGTATTTGATCGGTGCAAGTCATTCAGGGACTGGAATGGTGGCAGCGATCGTTTTATCTATTTTGAGCTCCTTTTGGCGTTCTGAGCACTTTTTTGCACTGAACCCAAAATGGTGGCCTGGCTCCCAAAATGGCCAGGCCGCGAGGCTCCTTTGTCCTGTCCACTGTCCGTCTTGCTCCCTTCACCTTCCCCAGGTCCGGCGACCCGGGGCCTTCCTTATTTGGGCATGTACTTTCCCGCGAAACGTGGTTGCTTTCGCGGGCTTCTACATGTCGTTTGCGTGCCTCCAGGGTGTGGGCTGGGATGTCTGGTCCCAATACACATCCTGGGTGCCAGAGAGTCTAGGGTGGTGTGAATGCCTGGGACCACCGTGGTCCGTGATTGGTCCACGTATGGTATGTGTTTTGATGAGCGGATCTCCCATTGGTTCCCCTCCGTTTTGGCGCGAAGGGAACCGTGGATAAGAGGGGGCTGGAAACACCACTACCATGTCGATCTCCTGAGTTCTCACGAACGAAGGAATACAGGAGCCAAGTATCCTGCAACTACGAGGCTGGACCGAGGAATCGCTGGTGACCCGCTGAAGGAATCCTCCTTTGCACTGCTGTCGTCCGGAGAGCCCCTGTCCTCCTTTGATCGAACCAGAAGGCCTGTACTGGTGCTTCGACCTTTGGAATAGCAGGAACAGCTATTCCCGGCATCTTCAACCATCTCCTGCCAAGTAAGCCTTCGGAAGCGTCTCTGGGCCATCCAGTTGACTGACCAGCTTACAAAGGAGTTTGGCTCTGCAACCGCCGCCAGGTTGTGTTGTATTGCGAGTCCTTGTCCCTCTCCCACGCTTCGTACGCTTGGCGTCCCCAGGTCTGAAGGGAGGAGGGTTCATTTGGCTCGAATACACACGGCCGCTCCGTTGTCCTGTGCGGCAACAAAACTGTGCCGGTTTCGTCGATTGGGACGTCTTTTTGCTCTACACGACTACAAAGCGTTCCCTGCTCTTCTGAACCTGCCAGCTGCTGAAACTATCGTGGAGAAGCCTGGGTCTGCTTGCTTCGGGGACCGGTGAGTAGTATATCTAGGATCTGGTCGCCCTCCTGCAGTATCCCATTGCTTTTCCCTGCTGTGTAAAAACAGCACCCTTTTGCCGCGCTCGCGCTCTGCTTCTGCCCGCTGTGGAGGCTGCGCTTGAGTTGCGGAACCTGTTCTTCTTCTGCTGTGCACTAACGTGAACCGCCTGACTTCCTCCGAAGAGCTTCCCCTTGTGTCCGTCGGCACCGGCGTGGCAGGTACTTTGAGCACAAGGCTCCACTCTTCGCAGGGCTCGGACTTCCATCTAGTTAGGTGCCTATGAAGGCGAACTGAGTCGAAAGCATTATCGCACTGCCTGTTTTCCTTCCCTGGCAGGTGGACTACATATTTCGTGCTTTAAACGCTTGCGACTGTGTATTTGTATATATATTGTGTTGATATGGTATGTGTTGGTTTAATATTGTGATATTGTGATTTTCTCGCTACGGTCATTATTTTAAAGGCCTTAAAATAAATGTGTATCTATTTTTGATATAACAACTGTTTGGAGTAGTTTGTCAGCGCTCTTGCTTTGTGTGCTCACTGCGGGCTTTCAGTCACCCTCACCCCTCTTGAGACCTAGTCTTGACCGCCGCGATCGCTACCTTGATTGGTCTGGCTTGTCCAGAGGTTACCCTGTTCCAAGTAATTAGGTTGGCCTTCTGAACTTCTGCGCCACCAGGACAGAGTTCAGAAATCCGTCTTAACAATGTGATATCCAACACCTTCCCATTCCAATCCTGAGACCCTTCCTATAGCATGAGATGATATCCAACTCATTCCCATTCCAATCCTGAGACCCTTCCGATAGGATGAGATTTATTATCTCACTCCTTCAAATACCAAACTTGAGTCCCTTCCTAACGGATGAGATCTGATATCTCAGTGCTTCTAATACAAAACCTGAGTCCCTTCCTATAACATGAGATGTGATATCAAACTCCTTCCCATTCCAATCCTGAAACCCTTCCTATAGCATGAGATGTGATATCCAACTCCTTCCCATTCCAATCCTGAGACCCATCCTAAACCATGAGATTTGATATCTCAATGCTTCTCATACCAAACCTGAGACTGTCCTATAACATGAGATGTGATATCTCAATCCTTCTAATAACAAACCTGAGACCCTTCCTATAACATGGGATGTGATGTCCAAGTCCTTCCCATTCCAATCCTGAGACCCTCCCTATAGCATGAGATGTGATATCCAACTCCTTCCCATTCCAATCCTGAGTCCCTTCCGATAGCCTGAGATGTGATATCCAACTCCGTCCCATTCCAATCATGAGGCCCTTCCTATAGCATGAGATGTGATATCTCAATGCTTCTACCAAACCTGAGACCCTTCCTATAGCATGAGATGTGATATCCAACTCCCTACCGTTCCAATCCTGAGACCCTTCCTATAGCATGTGATGTGATATCTCAATGCTTCTACCAAACCTGAGATCCTTCCTATAGCATGAGATGTGATATCCAACTCCTTCCCGTTCCAATCCTGAGACCCTTCCTATAGCATGAGATGTGATATCTCAATGCTTCTACCAAACCTGAGATCCTTCCTATAGCATGTGATGTGATATTCAACTCCTTCCCATTCCAATCCTGAGACCCTTCCGATAGGATGAGATTTATTATCTCACTCCTTCAAATACCAAACTTGAGTCCCTTCCTAAAGGATGAGATCTGATATCTCAGTGCTTCTAATACCAAACCTGAGTCCCTCCCTATAACATGAGATGTGATATCCAACTCCTTCCCATTCCAATCATGAGGCCCTTCCTATAGCATATGTGATATCTCAATGCTTCTAGCAAACCTGAGACCCTTCCTATAGCATGAGATGTGATATCCAACTCCTTCCCAATCCAATCGTGAGACCCTTCCTATAACATGAGATGTGATATCTCAATGCTCTTAATACTAAACCTGCGATCATTCCTATAACATGAGATGTGATATCCAACTCCTTCCCATTCCAATCCTGAGCCCCTTCCATGAGATGTGCTATCTCAATGCTTCTAATACCAAAGTTGGGCCGTTCCTATAGCATGAGATGTGATGTCCAACTCCTTCCCATTCCAATCCTGCGTCACTTCATTTAGCATGAGATTTGATACCAAACCTGAGACACTTCCTATAACATGAGATGTTATATCCAACTCCTTCCGATTCCAATCCAGAGACCCTTCCGATAGCCTGAGATGTGATATCTAACTCCTTCCCATTCCAATCATGAGGCCCTTCCTATAGCATGAGATGTGATATCTCAATGCTTCTATCAAACCTGAGACCCTTCCTATAGCATGAGATGTGATATCCAACTCCTTCCCGTTCCAATCCTGAGACCCTTCCTATAGCATGAGATGTGATATCTCAATGCTTCTACCAAACCTGAGATCCTTCCTATAGCATGAGATGTGATATTCAACTCCTTCCCATTCCAATCCTGAGACCCTTCCGATAGCATGAGATGTGATATCCGACTTCTTCCCATTCCAATCCTGCGTCTCTTCATATAGCATGAGATTTGATATCTCAGTGCTTCTAATACAAAACCTGAGACCCTTCCTATAACATGAGATGTGATATCCAACTCCTTCCCGTTCCAATCCTGAGACCCTTCCTATAGCATGAGATGTGATATCTCAATGCTTCTACCAAACCTGAGATCCTTCCTATAGCATGAGATGTGATATTCAACTCCTTCCCATTCCAATCCTGAGACCCTTCCGATAGGATCAGATTTATTATCTCACTCCTTCAAATACCAAACTTGAGTCCCTTCCTAAAGGATGAGATATGATATCTCAGTGCTTCTAATACCAAACCTGAGTCCCTTCCTATAACATGAGATGTGATATCCAACTCCTTCCCATTCCAATCATGAGGCCCTTCCTATAGCATATGTGATATCTCAATGCTTCTAGCAAACCTGAGACCCTTCCTATAGCATGAGATGTGATATCCAACTCCTTCCCGATCCAATCGTGAGACCCTTCCTATAGCATGAGATGTGATATCTCAATGCTCTTAATACCAAACCTGCGATCATTCCTATAACATGAGATGTGATATCCAACTCCTTCCCATTCCAATCCTGAGCCCCTTCCATGAGATGTGCTATCTCAATGCTTCTAATACCAAAGTTGGACCGTTCCTATAGCATGAGATGTGATATCCAACTCTTTCCCATTCCAATGCTGGGTCCCTTCATTTAGAATGAAATTTGATATCTCAGTGCTTCTAATACCAAACCTGAGACCCTTCCTATAACATGAGATTTTATATCCAACTCCTTCCGATTCCAATCCTGAGACCCTTCCTATAACATGAGATGAGATATCTCAATGTTTCTAATGCCAAACCTGAGTCCCTTCCTATAGCATGAGATGTGATATCCAAATTCTTCCCATTCCAATCCTGCATCTCTTCATAGAGAATGGTATTTGATATCTCAGTGCTTCTAATACAAAACCTAGGACCCTTCCTATAACATGAGATGTGATATCCAACTCCTTCCGATTCCAATCATGAGACCCTTCCTATACCATGAGATGTGATATCTCAATGTTTCTAATACCAGACCTGAGACCCTTCCTATTGCAAGAGATGTGATATCCAAACCCTTCCCAATCCAATCCTGAGACCCTTCCGATAGCATTAGATGTGATATCTCAATGCTTCTAATATCAAACCTGAGACCCTCCCTATAGCATGAGATGTGATATCCAACTCCTTCCCATTCCAATCCTGAGACCCTTCCGATAGCATGAGATGTGATATCCAACTCCTTCGAATTCCAACCTGTGACCCTTCCTATAGCATGAGATGGGATATCCAACTCCTTCCCAATCCAATCCTGAGACCCTTCCGATAGCATGAGATGTGATATCTAATGCTTCTACCAAACCTGAAACCTTCCTATGGCATGAGATGGGATATCAAACTCCTTCCCATTCCAATCCTGAGACCCGTCCTATACCATGAGAATTGATATCTCAATGCTTCCAATACCAAACCTGAGACTGTCCTATAACATGATATGTGATATCTCAATCCTTCTAATAACAAACCTGAGACCCTTCCTATAACATGAGATGTGATGTCTAAGTCCTTCCCATTCCAATCCTGAGACCCTCCCTATAGCATGAGATGTGATATCCAACTCCTTCCCATTCCAATCCTGAATCCCTTCCGATAGCTTGAGATGTGATATCCAACTCCTTCCCATTCCAATCATGAGGCCCTTCCTATAGCATGAGATGTGATATCTCAATGCTTCTACCAAACCTGAGACCCTTCCTATAGCATGAGATGTGATATCCAACTCCTTCCCGTTCCAATCCTGAGACCCTTCCTATAGCATGAGATGTGATATCTCAATGCTCTTAATACCAAACCTTGGATCATTCCTATTGCAAGAGATGTGATATCCAAATGCTTCCCATTCCAAACCTGAGACCCTTCCTATAGGATGAGATGTGATATCCAACACCTTCCCATTCCAATCCTGAGACCCTTCCTATAGCATGAGATGATATCCAACTCATTCCCATTCCAATCCTGAGACCCTTCCGATAGGATGAGATTTATTATCTCACTCCTTCAAATACCAAACTTGAGTCCCTTCCTAACGGATGAGATCTGATATCTCAGTGCTTCTAATACAAAACCTGAGTCCCTTCCTATAACATGAGATGTGATATCAAACTCCTTCCCATTCCAATCCTGAAACCCTTCCTATAGCATGAGATGTGATATCCAACTCCTTCCCATTCCAATCCTGAGACCCATCCTATACCATGAGATTTGATATCTCAATCCTTCTAATAACAAACCTGAGACCCTTCCTATAACATAAGATGTGATGTCCAAGTCCTTCCCATTCAAATCCTGAGACCCTCCCTATAGCATGAGATGTGATATCCAACTCCTTCCCATTCCAATCCTGAGTCCCTTCCGATAGCCTGAGATGTGATATCCAACTCCTTCCCATTCCAATCATGAGGCCCTTCCTATAGCATGAGATGTGATATCTCAATGCTTCTACCAAACCTGAGACCCTTCCTATTGCAAGAGATGTGATATCCAAATCCTTCCCATTCCAAACCTGAGTCTCTTCCTATAGCATGAGATGTGATATCCAACTTCTTCCCATTCCAATCCTGCGTCTCTTCATATAGCATGAGATTTGATATCTCAGTGCTTCTAATACAAAACCCGAGACCCTTCCTATAACATGAGATGTGATATTCAACTCCTTCCGATTCCAATCCTGAGACCCTTCCTATACCATGAGATGTGATATCTCAATGTTTCTAATACAAGACCTGAGACCCTTCCTATTGCAAGAGATGTGATATCCAACTCCTTCCCATTCCAACCTGTGACCCTTCCTATAGCATGAGATGGGATATCCAACTCCTTCCCAATCCAATCCTGAGACCCTTCCGATAGCATTAGATGTGATATCTCAATGCTTCTAATATCAAACCTCAGACACTCCCTATAGCATGAGATGTGATATCCAACTCCTTCCCATTCCAATCCTGAGACCCTTCCTATAGCATGAGATGTGATATCCAACTCCTTCGTATTCCAACCTGTGACCCTTCCTATAGCATGAGATGTGATATCCAACTCCTTCCCATTCCAATCCTGAGACCCTTCCTATAGCATGAGATGTGATATCTCAATGCTTCTACCAAACCTGAGATCCTTCCTATAACATGAGATGTGATATCCAACTCCTTCCCATTAAAATCATGAGGCCTTCCTTTAGCATGAGATGTGATATCTCAATGCTCTTAATACCAAACCTGCGATCATTCCTATAACATGAGATGTGATATCCAACTCCTTCCCATTCCAATCCTGAGCCCCTTCCATGAGATGTGCTATCTCAATGCTTCTAATACCAAAGTTGGACCGTTCCTATAGCATGAGATGTGATATCCAACTCCTTCCCATTCCAATGCTGGGTCCCTTCATTTAGCATGAAATTTGATATCTCAGTGCTTCTAATACCAAACTTGAGACCCTTCCTATAACATGAGATTTTATATCCAACTCCTTCCGATTCCAATCCTGAGACCCTTCCTATAACACGAGATGAGATATCTCAATGTTTCTAATGCCAAACCTGAGTCCCTTCCTATAGCATGAGATGTGATATCCAAATTCTTCCCATTCCAATCCTGCATCTCTTCATAGAGAATGGTATTTGATATCTCAGTGCTTCTAATACAAAACCTGGGACCCTTCCTATAACATGAGATGTGATATCCAACTCCTTCCGATTCCAATCATGAGACCCTTCCTATACCATGAGATGTGATATCTCAATGCTTCTAATATCAAACCTGAGACCCTCCCTATAGCATGAGATGTGATATCCAACTCCTTCCCATTCCAATCCTGAGACCCTTCCGATAGCATGAGATGTGATATCCAACTCCTTCGAATTCCAACCTGTGACCCTTCCTATAGCATGAGATGGGATATCCAACTCCTTCCCAATCCAATCCTGAGACCCTTCCGATAGCATGAGATGTGATATCTAATGCTTCTACCAAACCTGAAACCTTCCTATGGCATGAGATGGGATATCAAACTCCTTCCCATTCCAATCCTGAGACCCGTCCTATACCATGAGAATTGATATCTCAATGCTTCAATACCAAACCTGAGACTGTCCTATAACATGATATGTGATATCTCAATGCTTCCAATACCAAACCTGAGACCCTTCCTATAACATGAGATGTGATGTCCAAGTCCTTCCCATTCCAATCCTGAGACCCTCCCTATAGCATGAGATGTGATATCCAACTCCTTCCCATTCCAATCCTGAATCCCTTCCGATAGCCTGAGATGTGATATCCAACTCCTTCCCATTCCAATCATGAGGCCCTTCCTATAGCATGAGATGTGATATCTCAATGCTTCTACCAAACCTGAGACCCTTCCTATAGCATGAGATGTGATATCCAACTCCTTCCCGTTCCAATCCTGAGACCCTTCCTATAGCATGAGATGTGATATCTCAATGCTCTTAATACCAAACCTTGGATCATTCCTATTGCAAGAGATGTGATATCCAAATGCTTCCCATTCCAAACCTGAGACCCTTCCTATAGGATGAGATGTGATATCCAACACCTTCCCATTCCAATCCTGAGACCCTTCCTATAGCATGAGATGATATCCAACTCATTCCCATTCCAATCCTGAGACCCTTCCGATAGGATGAGATTTATTATCTCACTCCTTCAAATACCAAACTTGAGTCCCTTCCTAACGGATGAGATCTGATATCTCAGTGCTTCTAATACAAAACCTGAGTCCCTTCCTATAACATGAGATGTGATATCCAACTCCTTCCCATTCCAATCCTGAGACCCATCCTATACCATGAAATTTGATATCTCAATGCTTCTCATACCAAACCTGAGACTGTCCTATAACATGAGATGTGATATCTCAATCCTTCTAATAACAAACCTGAGACCCTTCCTATAACATGAGATGTGATGTCCAAGTCCTTCCCATTCAAATCCTGAGACCCTCCCTATAGCATGAGATGTGATATTCAACTCCTTCCCATTCCAATCCTGAGTCCCTTCCGATAGCCTGAGATGTGATATCCAACTCCGTCACCCATTCCAATCATGAGGCCCTTCCTATAGCATGAGATGTGATATCTCAATGCTTCTACTAAACCTGAGACCCTTCCTATTGCAAGAGATGTGATATCCAAATCCTTCCCATTCCAAACCTGAGTCTCTTCCTATAGCATGAGATGTGATATCCAACTTCTTCCCATTCCAATCCTGCGTCTCTTCATATAGCATGAGATTTGATATCTCAGTGCTTCTAATACAAAACCTGAGACCCTTCCTATAACATGAGATGTGATATCCAACTCCTTCCGATTCCAATCATGAGACCCTTCCTATACCATGAGATGTGATATCTCAATGTTTCTAATACCAGACCTGAGACCCTTCCTATTGCAAGAGATGTGATATCCAAACCCTTCCCATTCCAAACCTGAGACCTTTCCTATTGCATGAGATGTGATATCCAACTCCTTCCCAATCCAATCCTGAGTCCCTTCCGATAGCATTAGATGTGATATCTCAATGCTTCTAATATCAAACCCGAGACCCTCCCTATAGCATGAGATGTGATATCCAACTCCTTGCCATTCCAATCCTGAGACCCTTCCGATAGCATGAGATGTGATATCCAACTCCTTTGAATTCCAACCTGTGACCCTTCCTATAGCATGAGATGGGATATCCAACTCCTTCCGAATCCAATCCTGAGACCCTTCCGATAGCATGAGATGTGATATCTTAATGCTTCTACCAAACCTGAGACCTTCCTATGGCATGAGATGGGATATCAAACTCCTTCCCATTCCAATCCTGAGACCCGTCCTATACCATGAGAATTGATATCTCAATGCTTCCAATACCAAACCTGAGACTGTCCTATAACATGATATGTGATATCTCAATCCTTCTAATAACAAACCTGAGACCCTTCCTATAACATGAGATGTGATGTCCAAGTCCTTCCCATTCCAATCCTGAGACCCTCCCTATAGCATGAGATGTGATATCCAACTCCTTCCCATTCCAATCCTGAATCCCTTCCGATAGCCTGAGATGTGATATCCAACTCCTTCCCATTCCAATCATGAGGCCCTTCCTATAGCATGAGATGTGATATCTCAATGCTTCTACCAAACCTGAGACCCTTCCTATAGCATGAGATGTGATATCCAACTCCTTCCCGTTCCAATCCTGAGACCCTTCCTATAGCATGAGATGTGATATCTCAATGCTCTTAATACCAAACCTTGGATCATTCCTATTGCAAGAGATGTGATATCCAAATGCTTCCCATTCCAAACCTGAGACCCTTCCTATAGGATGAGATGTGATATCCAACACGTTCCCATTCCAATCCTGAGACCCTTCCTATAGCATGAGATGATATCCAACTCATTCCCATTCCAATCCTGAGACCCTTCCGATAGGATGAGATTTATTATCTCACTCCTTCAAATACCAAACTTGAGTCCCTTCCTAACGGATGAGATCTGATATCTCAGTGCTTCTAATACAAAACCTGAGTCCCTTCCTATAACATGAGATGTGATATCAAACTCCTTCCCATTCCAATCCTGAAACCCTTCCTATAGCATGAGATGTGATATCCAACTCCTTCCCATTCCAATCCTGAGACCCATCCTATACCATGAGATTTGATATCTCAATGCTTCTCATACCAAACCTGAGACTGTCCTATAACATGAGATGTGATATCTCAATCCTTCTAATAACAAACCTGAGACCCTTCCTATAACATGAGATGTGATGTCCAAGTCCTTCCCATTCCAATCCTGAGACCCTCCCTATAGCATGAGATGTGATATCCAACTCCTTCCCATTCCAATTATGAGGCCCTTCCTATAGCATGAGATGTGATATCTCAATGCTTCTACCAAACCTGAGACCCTTCCTATAGCATGAGATGTGATATCCAACTCCTTCCCGTTCCAATCCTGAGACCCTTCCTATAGCATGTGATGTGATATCTCAATGCTTCTACCAAACCTGAGATCCTTCCTATAGCATGAGATGTGATATCTCAATGCTTCTACCAAACCTGAGATCCTTCCTATAGCATGTGATGTGATATTCAACTCCTTCCCATTCCAATCCTGAGACCCTTCCGATAGGATGAGATTTATTATCTCACTCCTTCAAATACCAAACTTGAGTCCCTTCCTAAAGGATGAGATCTGATATCTCAGTGCTTCTAATACCAAACCTGAGTCCCTCCCTATAACATGAGATGTGATATCCAACTCCTTCCCATTCCAATCATGAGGCCCTTCCTATAGCATATGTGATATCTCAATGTTTCTAGCAAACCTGAGACCCTTCCTATAGCATGAGATGTGATATCCAACTCCTTCCCAATCCAATCGTGAGACCCTTCCTATAACATGAGATGTGATATCTCAATGCTCTTAATACTAAACCTGCGATCATTCCTATAACATGAGATGTGATATCCAACTCCTTCCCATTCCAATCCTGAGCCCCTTCCATGAGATGTGCTATCTCAATGCTTCTAATACCAAAGTTGGGCCGTTCCTATAGCATGAGATGTGATGTCCAACTCCTTCCCATTCCAATCCTGCGTCACTTCATTTAGCATGAGATTTGATACCAAACCTGAGACACTTCCTATAACATGAGATGTTATATCCAACTCCTTCCGATTCCAATCCAGAGACCCTTCCGATAGCCTGAGATGTGATATCCAACTCCTTCCCATTCCAATCCTGAGACCATTCCTATAGCATGAGATGTGATATCTCAATGCTTCTACCAAACCTGAGATCCTTCCTATAGCATGAGATGTGATATTCAACTCCTTCCCATTCCAATCCTGAGACCCTTCCGATAGCATGAGATGTGATATCCAACTTCTTCCCATTCCAATCCTGCGTCTCTTCATATAGCATGAGATTTGATATCTCAGTGCTTCTAATACAAAACCTGAGACCCTTCCTATAACATGAGATGTGATATCCAACTCCTTCCCGTTCCAATCCTGAGACCCTTCCTATAGCATGAGATGTGATATCTCAATGCTTCTACCAAACCTGAGATCCTTCCTATAGCATGAGATGTGATATTCAACTCCTTCCCATTCCAATCCTGAGACCCTTCAGATAGGATGAGATTTATTATCTCACTCCTTCAAATACCAAACTTGAGTCCCTTCCTAAAGGATGAGATCTGATATCTCAGTGCTTCTAATACCAAACCTGAGTCCCTTCCTATAACATGAGATGTGATATCCAACTCCTTCCCATTCCAATCATGAGGCCCTTCCTATAGCATATGTGATATCTCAATGCTTCTAGCAAACCTGAGACCCTTCCTATAGCATGAGATGTGATATCCAACTCCTTCCCGATCCAATCGTGAGACCCTTCCTATAGCATGAGATGTGATATCTCAATGCTCTTAATACCAAACCTGCGATCATTCCTATAACATGAGATGTGATATCCAACTCCTTCCCATTCCAATCCTGAGCCCCTTCCATGAGATGTGCTATCTCAATGCTTCTAATACCAAAGTTGGACCGTTCCTATAGCATGAGATGTGATATCCAACTCCTTCCCATTCCAATCCTGCGTCCCTTCATTTAGCATGAGATTTGATACCAAACCTGAGACCCTTCCTATAACATGAGATATATCCAACTCCTTCCGATTCCAATCCTGAGACCCTTCCTATACCATGAGATGAGATATCTCAATGTTTCTAATACCAAACCTGAGACCCTTCCTATTGCAAGAGATGTGATATCCAAATCCTTCCCATTCCAAACCTGAGTCCTTTCCTATAGCATGAGATGTGATATCCAACTTCTTCCCATTCCAATCCTGCGTCTCTTCATATAGCATGAGATTTGATATCTCAGTGCTTCTAATACAAACCTGAGACCCTTCCTATAACATGAGATGTGATATCCAACTCCTTCCGATTCCAATCCTGAGACCCTTCCTATACCATGAGATGTGATATCTCAATGTTTCTAATTCCAGACCTGAGACCCTTCCTATTGCAAGAGATGTGATATCCAAACCCTTCCCATTCCAAACCTAAGACCTTTCCCATTGCATGAGATGTGATATCCAACTCCTTCCCAATCCAATCCTGAGACCCTTCCAATAGCATTAGATGTGATATCTCAATGCTTCTAATATCAAACCTGAGACCCTCCCTATAGCATGAGATGTGATATCCAACTCCTTGCCATTCCAATCCTGAGACCCTTCCGATAGCATGAGATGTGATATCCAACTCCTTCGAATTCCAACCTGTGACCCTTCCTATAGCATGAGATGGGATATCCAACTCCTTCCGAATCCAATCCTGAGACCCTTCCGATAGCATGAGATGTGATATCTTAATGCTTCTACCAAACCTGAGACCTTCCTATGGCATGAGATGTGATATCCAACTCCTTCCCATTCCAATCCTGAGACCTGTCCTATACCATGAGATGTGATATCTCAATACTTCTAATACCAAACCTGAGACTGTCCTATAACATGAGATGTGATATCTCAATGCTTCTAATAACCAACCTGAGACCCTTCCTATAACGAGATGTGATATCCAAATCCTTCCCAATCTAATCCTGAGACCCTTCCGATAGCATGAGATATGATATCTCAATGCTTCTAATACCAAACCACAGACCCGTCCTACAACTTGAGATGTGATATCCAAATCCTTCCCCTTCCAAACCAGAAACCCTTCCTTTAGCATCAGATGTGATATCCAACTCCTTTCCATTCCAATCCTGAGACCCGTCCTATATCATGAGATGTTATATCTCAATGCTTCTAATACCAAACCTGAGACTGTCCTATAACATGAGATGTGATATCTCAATGCTTCTAATAACAAACCTGAGACCCTTCCTATAACTTGAGATGTGATGTCCAAATCCTTCCCATTCCAATCCTGAGACGCTTCCTATAACATGAGATGTGATATCCAACTCCTTCCCAATCCAATCCTGAGACCCTTCCGATAGCATGAGATATGATATCTCAATGCTTCTAATACCAAACCACAGACCCGTCCTATAACTTGAGTTGAGATATCCAAATCCTTCCCCTTCCAAACCTGAGATCTTTCCTTTAGCATGAGATGTGATATCCAACTCCTTCCCATTCCAATCATGAGACCCTTCCTATAGCATGAGATGTGATATCCCAATGCTTCTACCAAACCTGAGACCTTTCCGATAGCATGAAATGTGATATCTAACTCCTTCCCATTCCAATCATTAGGCCCTTCCTATAGCATGAGATGTGATATCTCAATGCTTCTACCAAATCTGAGACCCTTCCTATAGCATGAAATGTGATATCCAACTCCTTCCCATCCAATCCTGAGACCCTTCCTATAGCATGAGATGTGATATCTTAATGCTATTAATACCAAACCTGAGACCCTCCCTATAGCATGAGATGTGATATCCAACTCCTTCGCATTCCAATCCTGAGACCCTTCCTATAGGATGAGATGTGATATCCAACTCCTTGCCATTCCAATCCTGAGACCCTTCCTATAGCATGAGATGATATCCAACTCCTTCCCATTCCAATCCTGAGACCCTTCCTATAGCATGAGATGTGATATCTCAATGCTTCTTCCAAACCTGAGATCCTTCCTATAGCATGAGATGTGATATTCAACTCCTTCCCATTCCAATCCTGACACCCTTCCGATAGGATGAGATTTATTATCTCACTCCTTCAAATACCAAACTTGAGTCCCTTCCTAAAGGATGAGATCTGATATCTCAGTGCTTCTAATACCAAACCTGAGTCCCTTCCTATAACATGAGATGTGATATCCAACTCCTTCCCATTCCAATCATGAGGCCTTCCTTTAGCATGAGATGTGATATCTCAATGCTCTTAATACCAAACCTGCGATCATTCCTATAACATGAGATTTGATATCCAACTCCTTCCCATTCCAATCCTGAGCCCCTTGCATGAGATGTGCTATCTCAATGCTTCTAATACCAAAGTTGGACCGTTCCTATAGCATGAGATGTGATATCCAACTCCTTCCCATTCCAATCCTGGGTCCCTTTATTTAGCATGAAATTTGATATCTCAGTGCTTCTAATACCAAACCTGAGACCCTTCCTATAACATGAGATGTTATATCCAACTCCTTCCGATTCCAATCCTGAGACCCTTCCTATAACATGAGATGAGATATCTCAATGTTTCTAATACCAAACCTGAGTCCCATCCTATAGCATGAGATGTGATATCCAAATTCTTCCCATTCCAATCCTGCATCTCTTCATAGAGCATGAGATTTGATATCTCAGTGCTTCTAATACAAAACCTGACACCCTTCCTATAACATGAGATGTGATATCCAACTCCTTCCGATTCCAATCATGAGACCCTTCATATACCATGAGATGTGATATCTCAATGTTTCTAATACCAGACCTGAGACCCTTCCTATTGCAAGAGATGTGATATCCAAACCCTTCCCATTCCAAACCTGAGAACTTTCCTATTGCATGGGATGTGATATTCAACTCCTTCCCAATCCAATCCTGAGACCCTTCCGATAGCATTAGATGTGATATCTCAATGCTTCTAATATCAAACCTGAGACCCTCCCTATAGCATGAGATGTGATATCCAACTCCTTCCCATTCCAATCCTGAGACCCTTCCGATAGCATGAGATGTGATATCCAACTCCTTCGAATTCCAACCTGTGACCCTTCCTATAGCATGAGATGGGATATCCAACTCCTTCCCAATCCAAACCTGAGACCTTCCTATGGCATGAGATGGGATATCAAACTCCTTCCCATTCCAATCCTGAGACCCGTCCTATACCATGAGAATTGATATCTCAATGCTTCCAATACCAAACCTGAGACTGTCCTATAACATGATATGTGATATCTCAATCCTTCTAATAACAAACCTGAGACCCTTCCTATAACATGAGATGTGATGTCCAAGTCCTTCCCATTCCAATCCTGAGACCCTCCCTATAGCATGAGATGTGATATCCAACTCCTTCCCATTCCAATCCTGAATCCCTTCCGATAGCCTGAGATGTTATATCCAACTCCTTCCCATTCCAATCATGAGGCCCTTCCTATAGCATGAGATGTGATATCTGGTTCATAGACATAATTTCGAATACAAAATATTCGAAAGTCAAAAAGTCGAAAAAAAAACGTCGAAAAAAAAACGTCGAATTTTTTTTTAATGACGTTTTTTTTTCGAAATGGTGGGTTCCCCCCCCAACCCCCTTTTTTTTATTTTTACCTTTTTTTTCACAGAAACTAGAGCCCAAAAAAAAATATTGAAAAAAAAAACAATTCGACATTTTTTTTTCGACATTTTTGATTCGACTTTTTTGACTTTCGAAATTATGTTTTCGAAATTATGACTGGACACCGTGATATCTCAATGCTTCTACCAAACCTGTGACCCTTCCTATAGCATGAAATGTGATATCTCAATGCTCTTAATACCAAACCTTGGATCATTCCTATTGCAAGAGATGTGATATCCAAATGCTTCCCATTCCAAACCTGAGACCCTTCATATAGCATGAGATGATATCCAACTCATTCCCATTCCAATCCTGAGACCCTTCCGATAGGATGAGATTTATTATCTCACTCCTTCAAATACCAAACTTGAGTCCCTTCCTAACGGATGAGATCTGATATCTCAGTGCTTCTAATACAAAACCTGAGTCCCTTCCTATAACATGAGATGTGATATCCAACTCCTTCCCATTCCAATCATGAGGCCCTTCCTGTAGCATGAGATGTGATATCTCAATGCTTCTACCAAACCTGAGACCCTTCCTATAGCATGAGATGTGATATCTCAATGCTCTTAATACCAAACCTGGGATCATTCCTATAACATGAGATGTGATATCCAACTCCTTCCCATTCCAAACCTGAGCCCCTTCCATGAGATGTGATATCTCAATGCTTCTAATACCAAAGTTGGACCGTTCCAATACCATGAGATGTAATATCCAACTCCTTCCCACTCCAATCCTGTGTCCCTTCATTTAGCATGAGATTTCATATCTCAGTGTTTCTAATACCAAACCTGAGACCCTTCCTATAACATGAGTTGTTATATCCAACTCCTTCCGATTCCAATCCTGAGACCCTTCCTATACCATGAGATGAGATATCCAACTTCTTCCCATTCCAATCCTGCGTCTCTTCATATAGCATGAAATTTGATATCTCAGTGCTTCTAATACAAAACCTGAGACCCTTCCTATAACATGAGTTGTGATATCCAACTCCTTCCGATTCCAATCCTGAGACCCTTCCTATAGCATGAGATGTGATATCCAACTCCTTCCCGTTCCAATCCTGAGACCCTTCCTATAGCATGAGATGTGATATCTCAATGCTCTTAATACCAAACCTTGGATCATTCCTATTGCAAGAGATGTGATATCCAAATGCTTCCCATTCCAAACCTGAGACCCTTCCTATAGGATGAGATGTGATATCCAACACCTTCCCATTCCAATCCTGAGACCCTTCCTATAGCATGAGAGGTGATATCTCAATGCTTCTACCAAACCTGAGATCCTTCCTATAGCTTGAGATGTGATATTCAACTCATTCCCATTCCAATCCTGAGACCCTTCCGATAGGATGAGATTTGATATCTCAATGCTTCTACCAAACCTGAGACCCTTCCTATAGCATGAGATGTGATATCTCAATGCTCTTAATACCAAACCTGGGATCATTCCTATAACATGAGATGTGATATCCAACTCCTTCCCATCCCAATCCTGAGCACCTTCCATGAGATGTGATATCTCAATGCTACTAATACCAAAGTTGGACCGTTCCTATACCATGAGATGTGATAACCAACTCCTTCCCACTCCAGTCCTGTGTCCCTTCATTTAGCATGAGATTTGAAATCTCAATGCTTCTAATACCAAACCTGAGACCCTTCCTATAACATGAGTTGTTATATCCAACTCCTTCCGATTCAAATCCTGAGACCCTCCCTATAGGATGAGATGTGATATCCAACTCCTTGCCATTCCAATCCTGAGACCCTTCCTATAGCATGAGATGATATCCAACTCCTTCCCATTCCAATCCTGAGCCCCTTCCTGTAGCATGAGATGTGATATTTCAATGTTTCTACCAAACCTGAGACCCTTCCTATAGCATGAGATGTGATATCCAACTCCTTCCCGAACCAATCCTGAGACCCTTCCTATAGCATGAGATGTGATATCTCAATGCTTCTAATACCAAAGTTGGACCGTTCCTATAGCATGAGATGTGATATCCAACTCCTTCCCATTCCAATCCTGCATCCCTTCATTTAGCATGAGATTTGATATCTCAGTGCTTCTAATACCAAACCTGAGACCCTTCCTATATCATGAGATGTTATATCCAACTCCTTCCGATTCCAATCCTGAGACCCTTCCTATACCATGAGATGAGATATCTCAATGTTTCTAATACCAAACTTGAGACCCTTCCTATTGCAAGAGATGTGATATCCAAATCCTTCCCATTCCAAACCCGAGACCCTTCCTATAGCATGAGATGTGATATCCAACTTCTTCCCATTCCAATCCTGCGTCTCTTCATATAGCATGAGATTTGATATCTCAGTGCTTCTAATACAAAACCTGAGACCCTTCCTATAACATGAGATGTGATATACAACTCCTTCCGATTCCAATCCTGAGACCCTTCCTATACCATGAGATGTGATATCTCAATGTTTCTAATTCCAGACCTGAGACCCTTCCTATTGCAAGAGATGTGATATCCAAACCCTTCCCATTCCAAACCTGAGACCTTTCCCATTGCATGAGATGTGATATCCAACTCCTTCCCAATCCAATCCTGGGACCCTTCCGATAGCATTAGATGTGATATCTCAATGCTTCTAATATAAAACCTGAGACCCTCCCTATAGCATGAGAAGTGATATCCAACTCCTTCCCATTCCAATCCTGAGACCCTTCCGATAGCATGAGATGTGATATCCAACTCGTTCGAATTCCAACCTGTGACCCTTCCGATAGCATGAGATGGGATATCCAACTCCTTACCAATCCAATCCTGAGACCCTTCCGATAGCATGAGATATGATATCTCAATGCTTCTAATACCAAACCACAGACCCGTCCTATAACTTGAGATGTGATATCCAAATCCTTCCCCTTCCAAACCTGAGACCCTTCCTTTAGCATCAGATGTGATATCCAACTCCTTTCCATTCCAATCCTGAGACCCATCCTATATCATGAGATGTTATATCTCGCGCCTTGAAACACTTGTGTATAGGCGCGTTACAAATACCATATCATATCATATCATAATGCTTCTAATACCAAACCTGACACTGTCCTATAACATGAGATGTGATATCTCAATGCTTCTAATAACAAACCTGAGACCCTTCCTATAACTTGAGATGTGATGTCCAAATCCTTCCCATTCCAATCCTGAGACGCTTCCTATAACATGAGATGTGATATCCAACTCCTTCCCAATCCAATCCTGAGACCCTTCCGATAGCATGAGATATGATATCTCAATGCTTCTAATACCAAACCACAGACCCGTCCTATAATTTGAGTTGAGATATCCAAATCCTTCCCCTTCCAAACCTGAGATCTTTCCTTTAGCATGAGATGTGATATCCAACTCCTTCCCATTCCAATCATGAGACCCTTCCTATAGCATGAGATGTGATATCCCAATGCTTCTACCAAACCTGAGACCTTTCCGATAGCATGAGATATGATATCTAACTCCTTCCCATTCCAATCATTAGGCCCTTCCTATAGCATGAGATGTGATATCTCAATGCTTCTACCAAATCTGAGACCCTTCCTATAGCATGAAATGTGATATCCAACTCCTTCCCATCCAATCCTGAGACCGTTCCTATAGCATGAGATGCGATATCTTAATGCTATTAATACCAAACCTGAGACCCTCCCTATAGCATGAGATGTGATATCCAACTCCTTCCCATTCCAATCCTGAGAACCTTCCTATAGGATGAGATGTGATATCCAACTCTTTGAAATTCAAATCCTGAGACCCTTCCTATAGCATGAGATGATATCCAACTCCTTCCCATTCCAATCCTGAGACCCTTCCTATAGCATGAGATGTGATATCTCAATGCTTCTTCCACACCTGAGATCCTTCCTATAGCATGAGATGTGATATTCAACTCCTTCCCATTCCAATCCTGACACCCTTCCGACAGGATGAGATTTATTATCTCACTCCTTCAAATACCAAACTTGAGTCCCTTCCTAAAGGATGAGATCTGATATCTCAGTGCTTCTAATACCAAACCTGAGTCCCTTCCTATAACATGAGATGTGATATCCAACTCCTTCCCATTCCAATCATGAGGCCTTCCTTTAGCATGAGATGTGATATCTCAATGCTCTTAATACCAAACCTACGATCATTCCTATAACATGACATGTGATATCCAACTCCTTCCCATTCCAATCCTGAGCCCCTTCCATGAGATGTGCTATCTCAATGCTTCTAATACCAAAGTTGGACCGTTCCTATAGCATGAGATGTGATATCCAACTCCTTCCCATTCCAATCCTGGGTCCCTTCATTTAGCATGAAATTTGATATCTCAGTGCTTCTAATACCAAACCTGAGACCCTTCCTATAACATGAGATGTTATATCCAACTCCTTCCGATTCCAATCCTGAGACCCTTCCTATAACATGAGATGAGATATCTCAATGTTTCCAATACCAAACCTGAGTACCTTCCTATAGCATGAGATGTGATATCCAAATTCTTCCCATTCCAATCCTGCATCTCTTCATAGAGCATGAGATTTGATATCTCAGTGCTTCTAATACAAAACCTGAGACCCTTCCTATAACATGAGATGTGATATCCAACTCCTTCCGATTCCAATCATGAGACCCATCCTATACCATGAGATGTGATATCTCAATGTTTCTAATACCAGACCTGAGACCCTTCCTATTGCAAGAGATGTGATATCCAAACCCTTCCCATTCCAAACCTGAGACCTTTCCTATTGCATGAGATGTGATATCCAACTCCTTCCCAATCCAATCCTGAGACCCTTCCGATAGCATTAAATGTGATATCTCAATGCTTCTAATATCAAACCTGAGACCCTCCCTATAGCATGAGATGTGATATCCAACTCCTTCCCATTCCAATCCTGAGACCCTTCTAATAGCATGAGATGTGATATCCAACTCCTTCGAATTCCAACCTGTGACCCTTCCTATAGCATGAGATGGGATATCCAACTCCTTCCCAATCCAATCCTGAGACTCTTCCGATAGCATGAGATGTGATATCTCAATGCTTCCAATACCAAACCTGAGACTGTCCTATAACATGATATGTGATATCTCAATCCTTCTAATAACAAACCTGAGACCCTTCCTATAACATGAGATGTGATGTCCAAGTCCTTCCCATTCCAATCCTGAGACCCTCCCTATAGCATGAGATGTGATATCCAACTCCTTCCCATTCTGTTAGGAAAGATTTCGTAATTGTAAGCAATTTTCCTTCCATGTGGCAACCCCTAAACTTTTTGCTGTTGTTTTTCACCTTGTTCTTGACTTTGCCAGAGAAGTGCAGCCTTCTGCCGCACTCCTCTGGGCTTTCGCTCCTTTTCTTACGGGGAAACTGGCATGCCCTTAAGACAGTCAGTACCGGGCAACGCTGTTTCCCGTAGTTTCTTTTATCATGTCGTGGCTTTAGTGCAACATGACACAAGAGGGCACTGTAAGCTAAGTTACAGCTCTCTTGGGTCTCTAGCCTTCTACAGGCCCTAGATACTCTTTTAGGATGGTATTTGATCGGTGCAAGTCATTCAGGGACTGGAATGGTGGCAGCGATCGTTTTGTTTATTTTGAGCTCCTTTTGGCGTTCTGAGCACGTTTTTCGCACTGAACCCAAAATGGTGGCCTGGCTCCCAAAATGGCCAGACCACGAGGCTCCTTTGTCTTGTCCACTGACGGTCTTGCTCCCTTCACCTTCCCCAGGTCGGGCGACCCGGGGCCTTCCTTATTTGGGCATGTACTTTCCCGCGAAACGTGGTTGCTTTCGTGGGCTTCTACATGTCGTTTGTGTGCCTCCAGGGTGTGGGCTGGGATGTCTGGTCCCAATACACATCCTGGGTGCCAGAGAGTCTAGGGTGGTGTGAATGCCTGGGACCACCGTGGTCCGTGATTGGTCCACGTATGGTATGTGTGTTGATGAGCGGATCTCCCATTGGCTCCCCTCCGTTTTGGCGCGAAGGGAACCGTGGATAAGAGGGAGCTGGAAACACCACTACGATGTCGATCTCCTGAGTTCTCACGAACGAAGGAATACAGGAGCCAAGTATCCTGCAACCACGAGGCTGGACCGAGGAATCGCTGGTGACCCGCTGAAGGAATCCTCCTTTGCACTGCTGTCGTCATGTGAAACCCTTTCCTCCTTTGATCGAACCAGAAGGCCTGTACTGGTGCTTCGACCTTTGGAATAGCAGGAACAGCTATTCCCGGCGACTTCATCATCTCCTGCCAAGTAAGCCTTCGGAAGTGTCTCTGGGCCATCCAATTGACTGACCAGCTTACAAGGGAGTCCTGCTCTGTAACCGCCGCCAGGCTGTGTTGTATTCCAAGTCCTTGTCACTCTCCCACGCTTCGTACACTTGGCGTTCCCAAGTCTGAAGGGAGGAGTGTACATTTGGCTCGAATACACACGGCCGCTCCGTTGTCCTGCTGCGGCAACAAACTGTGCTGGTTTCGTCGATTGGGACGTCTTTTTGCTCTACACGACTACGAGGCGTTCCCTGCTCTTCTGAACCTGCCAGCTGCTGAAACTAACGTGGAGAAGCCTGGGTCTGCTTGCTTCGGGGACCGGTGAGTAGTTTAGCTAGGATCTGGTCGCCCTCCTGCAGTATCCCATTGCTTTTCCCTGCTGTGTAAAAACAGCACCCTTTTGGCCGTACTCGCGCTCTGCTTCTGCCCGCTGTGGAGGCTGCGCTTGAGTTGCGGAACCTGTTCCCCTTCTGCTGTGCACTAACCCGAACTGCCTGACTTCCTCCGAAGAGCTTCTCCTTTTGCCCGTTGGCACCGGCGTGGCAGGTACTTTGAGCACAAGGCTCCACTCTTCGCAGGGCTCGGACTTCCATCTAGTTAGGTGCCTCTGAAGGCGAACTGAGTCTAAAGCGTTATCGCACTGCCTGTTTTCCTTCCCTTTCAGGTGGACTACACATTTCGTGCTTATAACGCTAGCGACTGTTGTATTTGTATATATATTGTGTTGATATGGTATGTGTTGGTTTAATATTGTGATATTGTGATTTTCTCGCTACGGTCATTGTTTTAAAGGCCTTAAAATAAATGTGTATCTATTTTTGATATAACAACTGTTTGGAGTAGTTTGTAAGCGCTCTTGCTTTGTGTGCTCATTGCAGGCTTTCAGTCACCCTCACCCCTCTTGAGACCTAGTCTTGACCGCCGCGATCGCTACCTTGATTGGTCTGGCTTGTCCAGAGGTTACCCTGTTCTAAGTAATTAGGTTGGCCTTCTGAACTTCTGCGCCACCAGGACAGAGTTCAGAAATCCGTCTTAACAAATTGGTGTACAGCGGTGGGATACGACTGAAGGTATCCAGTGTTGCGCTCGAACTAAGGCATTTCATGTTATTCCAACCAGTACACGTAGTGAATTGTTGTAGTATAACTTTAAAAAGGCTATAGTCCTATCAAACAGTATGGAAACAAATACCTTGTTAACTTTAAATGCTTCCAAATCAGAAACGCTGAAAAAGATGTGTGCGGAGAGAGGTGTTTCCTCTCAAGGCACAAAATTGGAAATGATCCAGAAAATCGTGGCGTGGCAAGGAGCGCAGCTTGACGCTATAACTTCTGAGGACAGTGCAGAAGGTGGTGGGGCTGCTCTCACTGGTAGAACCGACGGTTCTGCCGCTGCACTGATCCATCGCGACCACGAGGACAGGGAGGATGTGATGTCTAATGTTTCCTCTGCTAGTGTTGATGGGGAGGCTATGCTTGAATTCAAGAAGCAAGAGCTGCGGTTTAGGCAGCAGGAGCTTGAATTCAGCATAGCCAAACTAAAAATCGAACAGGCAGAAAAACAGAAAGACAGGGATCACCAGTTGGAACTGGCCAAGCTTCAGGTTGCAAATGTGTCCAAGGGTCCTGGACATGGGTCTGGGGCTTCCTCTCATCCACGGTTTCCGAAAGATCTGCTCAGTGTGTATGAAGAAAGGAATGACATTATGGACTGGCTGAATGCGTTTGAGTATGCATGCGAAGTTCAAGAAGTTGACAATGCTGATAAGATTGCGAGGTTGCTCAGTAGACTGCCCCATTCTGGCTGTAGTGCCATCATGGGAATGTTGAAGGCTGAGCGAGCTGATTTCGCAATGTTAAAGCAAACTCTCATTTTAAAGTTTGGGAAGACTCCGGCCCAATATTTAAAGCGTTTTTGAGAGTATAAGAAAAAGGAAGGTGGTACTTGGGTATCTTATGTCGCTGATTCTTTGAAAAACTTAACTGGCTGGGTCGAAGGTTATAAGGTTTCTACCTTCGAAGGCATGATAAATCTTGTCATGCTGGAACATATTTTTGCTTCTTCTTCCCCGGAGCTTAAGCAGCATTTGGCGGATTCGAAGGAGATAGATCCTAAGAAGCTGGCCATTGCAGCAGACTTATGAGTGTCCCATAAGGACAAAACTCATCCTGGTAAGCAGGAGGAAGGGAAAAAGTCCAAAGATATGGAGGGTGGGGAATATGCTAAATCTTCTTCCCATAAGGGCCACAAAAAGAAAAACAAGGGTAAGACACAAGAGAACTCACAGGGCAGTGGAGGTCCGACTCCGAAACAGAACTCTGGTTACAATAAGCCTCACTACGTAAACAGACCCACTGGGGCTTGTTTTTCTTGTGGAGCAACTGACCACGTGAAGGGGGATCCACGTTGTAAGGTTAGACCTTTGGGGGTCCACTCCGCTAATCTGGCCTTCTCCTCCTACGAGGAAGAAGAGATTACAGGAGCATCCTTCTCCTCAGACTCATTTCCCAGCGGAATAGAGGCTGAGGTAGTTTTAGTGTCCCTGGGTTCCTGGGAGCCTAAAGTCGCAGAGGCTTATGCTAGGATTCCGGATAATACCAAGCACTACTTTAAAGACAGTGTGCTGATCAATGGAGTGGATACTCCAGCTCTTAGGGATAGTGGGTGCAGTCGCACTGTAGTGGATTCTACCTTGGTAGACTCAGAGGAAGTTGCCAGAGCTACTCTGATGCCCACTAAGTTGGCTGACGGCCCCCTCCGTATGTTTCCAGTAATACCTGTAAATCTTACTTTAAATGGTACAGCAGTCAGGATTCCAGTGAGCATTCAGAGAAACGTCCCGGGAAAGGTCTTGTTGGGTAATGATCTCAGAGCTTTAGGGCTCGTAGGAGACACTGCCGAAAGACCCTACACACGGTCTCAAGCACGGGCAGCATTGGCCAAGTCCAATACGCCGCCCAAGCCGAAGGGGAAACCCAAGGCGAAAGGAGTCTACAAGTCAAAACGAGGGAAAGAGAATATTCCCCCGAGCTCGCCTACCACTGCGGTGGAGGAAGTTGGTCAATCGCCCGGGCCTGACGAGGAGGTGGCGATGCCTGAAGTATTCGACCCCAACGATCATCCTGAACTAAAAGACTTGTTAGTTGAAGGAGGTCCTGATAGGGACGAATTCAGTAAAGGCCAACGTGAGTGCCCCTCTCTGGAAGGCCTAAGGAGACAGGCCTGCTCCCAGCTTGAGGGTGAACCTCCTGGGAAGCATAGGATTTATTGGGAAGGTGGACTCCTGTATAGTGAGCCCACAGAGTCTACAGAAGGAGACCATAGGAGGTTGGTGGTTCCCCTTGCTGTTAGGCCCTTCCTCCTGCAGTTGGCGCATGAAGTTCCCCTTGCTGGTCACCTTGGTATGAAGAGGACTGTAAGGATATTTGGCATGTTACAGCACAGAGTACAGCACTACTGCACAAGTAGCATTTTTTTTTGCAGCACCACCACAAGGGTGCGGTGCATTGCTATATGGGTTAGCAGATTAACAAGGAAAGACAGACTATTCAGTCAAAAACGATTTTAACATATAAGATGCAAATCTATTTTTACAGTTAAAAGCACACGTGTTCATTTAAAAATGCACACTATTTTTCACCTGAAATGCCTATATTGCTAGAGACACATTTGAAAATTAACAGCTAACATATTAACCATTAACCTGACTAATAAAACCTTATTTTAATATAACTCACTAATAAAATGTGTTCTCTACTGCAGAATTAGGCATACTTTGAAAACCAGTTAAATGAGTGTGCAGATTTTTTTTTCCTCTCTTCTCTGCCTGATTATCCGTGTTGTTGTGCACAGTAACTGCAGGAGGAAGGAAGTCAGATTTGCAACAATTGCAAATGTATAAGCGAAGCTATTGTTAAAGAGTAGGAGGATGAGAGATGATGGATTTCATTGGGACACGTCATAAAGAGGGCTGAGAGGAAAGTTTTAGTGGGCAGTAGCAGGGAAAAAGACAGGCAGACATCTTTCTGCACTACTGGGGAGAAGACCTGGCTGTGGGGGTGTCCTGCTGCAGTCGAGACTGGGGAAAGCTGAAAGAATTACCTTTCCACTGGCAGAGGCAGTCCTATCTGAAAAAGCTGAGAATTCCAGGCAATGACCCCGGCTTGAGAAGGCAAGCGTTCATTTTTGCTGGAGTTAAGCCAAGAGAGCCACATTCACAGAGAGAAGCCTCTGAACAGATAAGGTAATTACCTAACTGGGGGAGCTGTGTGTGTGCACGAAAGCATGCAGTCAGTGTAGAAAAATGAAAGTCCCGTGCGTGTCTTAATCAAGTGCTAATGTTGCAATTTAAGTTCTGTTCTCCGCCACTATAATTGCAGTGTGTCATTGAAAATGCTTTGATTGTTCCATTTTATTGCTGTAAAGAATGAGATCATGTCTAAATGCAACTTTTATAATACAGAAAATATTTGAAAACAGACGGGTGGTTTATTTTCTATTTACCATTACAATGCCAATGATGTGGGGAGATTTTTAAACAGTGCAATGGTCATTTTAAGACAGATGTGTGTATGTCAGAATCAGTATGAATAATTGTGAGTGACTGTAGTATAACTTGTTGGAGGTACATGAGCCAACGGGAAGAGAGACTCTCTGAACATAGCTCCCTACCGTATATAAGGTAGTGGAAATTACCACAAGACTACCACATATAGCTCTCTGTCGTAAATAAGTCAGTGAGTTTGCCCATGGTGGCG
Source organism: Ambystoma mexicanum (assembly GCF_040938575.1). Classification (NCBI taxonomy): domain Eukaryota; kingdom Metazoa; phylum Chordata; class Amphibia; order Caudata; family Ambystomatidae; genus Ambystoma; species Ambystoma mexicanum. Next base: position 297,988,617 of record NC_090938.1, read on the forward strand.
CACCAACACTATCACTGGAAATTGTGGTATCTCTAGAATGCAGGTCTGAGGTCTCTCTAGTGATCACACGAAAAATCTAAGCGAAGATAAGGGATTCTGGACATTGGGGCCACAAATAAAACAAGGGAATTATGCTCACCAAAATACCACCAACCACGTATACCAAATATGCAGGTCTGGGTGCTGAAATAATGCATGTCCATTGTATTATTGTTGCACATGGCCAAATCTGAATACAAAGAGTGATTATTGCTAAGTTAATAAAATACCGTCAGGCCCCAAATCTCCACAAAATACCCTACATATTTATGGTGCGTTGCAGGCCGGGAAAGTGATCACAGAGTACCTACTGGGCGTGGCAAGCGTGTCTCACACTGCCATTTGCACATTAAAGGGAACCCATTTTATAATAGCAGTGTGCCACTAAAAACGAATTTCAGAATGTCACAAAGGGAAACCACATTCTCAGATCTAGTGCAATATTTAGAGGCAAAGTTATTTGCACATGGGAAGTGGTCTTCGAATACCACGTTAGAATGGAGTAACCGCATTCAAGGTGAGGTGCAGAAAGAAAAACTAGACAATATTTTTGCAGAAGGCAGCATAATTCAGGTCTGCCTTACAAGATTATTGAATGCAGCCGATAAAAGTGCAGAGAAAGACTGTTTAATACGGCTATGCGGCAAAATATGGTTTATTTTAAACAAGTCACTGCGAATGCAAGAGAATGATACTCAGCAAATTAACAGGTTAAAGACTGAATTAGATGGGGCAAGTAAAAATCAGGAAATGTTGAGAGCAGAATTGGATGTATGCCAAAAAGACATGCAATTAAAATGCAGAGACTTTGATACTCAGTTATCCAAAAGCAAGAAACAATTTGAAGATAGTGAGCAAGAATTGACACACTTAAAAGCCTTAGTGGATCACATTAGGCAGGATAAAGATGAGATTGTTTCAGAAATGCAGATTTTACAAAAAGAACATTGCGAAAAAGAAGGTGATCTCCAGGGTGTAGAACAAGAAATGATTAAAATGATTCAAGAAAGAGACAAAAGAAATAAAGAGTTCAATGAATGCCAAATTCAAATGTGTGACATGCAGGAGGCGATTAATAAAATGAGCGATGAAAATAATTATTTACAGAATGAAGCAACCAGACTCCTTAAAAAGTGTAAGGACTTAGAACAGCAAATGTGCATTCCCAGGTCCCAGGAGAGGCGGCAGGGTACCACATTCAATGGAGTGGAGGTGAATTCTAGCTCTGCCCAAAGAGCTAGTGCCCCAGTGACTGGGCCGGTGACTGAACTTGGTTGCAGCGCCCTTGGGGGATTTGATACTCCCATTGGGGGCAGCCACCAATCTCATACACCTGAAAACAGGATTGAATCACAAAATAGTGCAATTCCATGCATTGCAACAAGTAGCCCCATAAAAATAATGAAATCCATTAAAGCCCTGATCAAACCATTTAAAAAGGGAGGTGAATGCTGCATTGAGGATCACTTAGAAGCGGTGCATGACATTTTTAAAGCGCTCCAGATACCTAAGGAACAGTACAGACAATATTTTCATTTAACTTTAGATGCCCCGACGGCCAGCATCATAAGGGGATTAAATGAACAGCAGAATATGACATGGCTGGAGTTTGAAAAAGAAATTAGGCGTCATTTTTCTCCTTTTCAGTCATTGCAGGAGGCAAAGAAAGTCGCGTACACTATTACTGCTGGACCTAATACATCACCTCGCCAATTTTTACAAGACTTAAAAAGAGCATTCTCTCGCTTTGATGTATCTTTTGACTCAAATTCCAATGAGTTTAAAACCGCATACTTCTATGGGCTACAGAAAGACATCATATCCCAATTGGTCCGTGAATTTGACCGTGACAAGTCCCTTGAATGGATTGTACATCAAAGCACCAAGCTATATGAGGTACTCTATTGTCAGGGTAGAGAAAGTGATAAAATGAAAGATACTAGGCCTAAATCTAAAGAACCCTCAGCCACAGTAATGGAAATCAGGTCAGCCAAAATGTCCCTTGAGTCTGCTCAAAGCCAAGGTAAAAATAATGTGACACCTGAACAAAGGGGTAATCAACAAAGATCGCCATTTCCTGTACCAATGTTCCAATCACATGATCCTAGTAATAGAGAGAGCTACATCAGCCCTAGATATTTAGGAGATAGACCCCGGGTAAGATACCGGTCTGATATGGCAGGTATGAACCATAACCAGAGACAAAATCAAGATCAAAGAAATGATGGTCCCTACCAGTCATTGGGGACACAGAGCAGATTTGATCCCAGCACCATGATATATGGTAATCAGGATAGGCCCCGATATGTGGATCGATTTACTGATAATGGAAATCAACATAGGGGCCAGTACCCACAATCTGAGAGACAGGACATGAAGCAAAACGTGAACTACAGTCCACGCCAGTACAATGATTCCCCACCAGGGGACTATAATCAAAGGATGGGTGCAACCCGCTCCCCTCCACAAATGAATCAAGAGTTCAGAAACCATCCCAACCGGTATCAATCACCTGAGAGGTATCAGAATAGATCCAATCAGGGGGAAAACAACCAATATCGACCTAGGCCACAGAAAGAGGATCCTAGAGAGGTGGAAAGGTTCCAATGCCTTGAGGCCCAAGTGAAAATGTTAGCTGAGCAAATAGGAAAGCTCTATACAGCGCAAAAACAACCTTCCAAAGAGGGGGCTGATGGCCATAGCAATGACCGGGGGGCTTCCGAAAAGTGACTAAGTACTCATGATAACTGCAGTGCCAAAATGACAGATTGCTCTGATATAACTTTGCATAACGACTCTGAGATGACTAATGGATTAAAAATGAAAGTACCAGTAAATGAAATTGTGATGGAAAGTGTAAATACTTCTAAAAAAGAGGTACGGTTTAACTTAGAGCTAAATAAAACAGTAAAGATTTGCACAAATGAAAAAGAAACATTAGGAATTCCAAAAGAACAAAGGGACAGGTTTAAGAAAAATGACTCATGCATGGGGAATACCAGTGAACAGGGAGTAAGTGGGGATGCCATAGCTCCTTCCCTGGGCAAGCAAAACAATGACCAAACACAGACAGAAAAAGGAAATACTCACAAGGAGGGTACAAGTCAATCACCTGAAAAATTCTTTGAGCCACATATTTTTGAAGAGGCTGAAAGGGCTGGTATTACACTAAATGATCACAAATGCACAGAATTAAAAAATGACAAATTGCTGAATGATGTTGTTACACATGTTCAGTTGGAAGGTGGTAATGTGGTCTCTGATGTTACCCAGATGGATGGGCGAACGGTGGCCACACTCCAAAAAACCTCTGAACATGGAGAAATAAATAAAATATCTCGCACAGAAATGGGTAAAAAGGAGGGAAAAATGTCTTTTCATTTACCAATGTGCTTAGCCAAAAGTGAAAAAGACCTGAGAAAGGTGAGCCCTGAAATCAGTAAGAATTCACATTTCTTATGTGTATTAGAGGAAGTTGAGGACAGATATTATGCACCCATCACTGTAGAAGAAAAATGCCACACCTTTGCTATGATTGACACTGGCGCACAGGCCACAATTATGTCCAAGGAGCTGGTAAAGAGTATCAATGAAGGGAGGCCTCCACAGAGTCAGATCACAGTGAAGGCAAATCAAGGCCCAGTGCATAACTTTAATGGGGAGGAGGTGCCCATCATAGGTGTAACTGAGGTTGACATAAAAATAGGAAAGCACAGAATGAAACAAGAGGTATTGATCACATCTATTTGTGAAATTCCATTTCTGATGGGGACAGATTGCCTGAAAAGATTGTCTCCAAGCATTGAGATATCACATCTCTGCTATCGGAAGGGTCTCAGGATTGGAATGGGAAGGAGTTGGATATTCCCATCTCATGTTATAGGAAGGGTCTCAGGTTTGGTATTAGAAGCATTGAGATATCACATCTCATGCTATAGGAAGGGTCTCAGGAGTGGAATGGGAAGGACTTGGATATCACATATGCTATAGGGAGGGTCTCAAGTTTGATATTAGAAGCTTTGAGATATCACATCTCATGATATCGGAAGGGTCTCAGGATTGTAATGGGAAGGAGTTGGATATCACATCTCATGATAAAGGAAGGGTCTAAGGTTTGGAAGGGGAAGGATTTGGATATCACATCTCATGTTATATTACGGGTCTCAGGTTTGGTATTAGAAGCATTGAGATATCAAGTCTCATAGTATAGGAAGGGTCTCAGAATTGGAATGGGAAGGAGTTGGATATCACATCTCAAGCTATAGGAAGGGTCTCAGGATTGGAATGGGAAGGACTTGGCTATCACATCTCATGCTATAGGAAGGCTCTCAGGTTTGGAAGGGGAAAGAGTTGGATATCACATTTCATGTTAGAGGTAGGATCTCAGGTTTGGTATTAGAGGCATTGAGATATCACATCTCATGCTATCAGAAGGGTCTCAGGAATGGAATGGGAAGGAGTTGGATATCACATCTCATGCTAAAGGGAGGGTCTCAGGTTTGGAAGGGGAAGGATTTGGATATCACATCTCATGTTATAGGAAGGATCTCAGGTTTGGTATTAGAAGCATTGAGATATCACATCTCATGCTATCGGAAGGATCTCAGGTTTGGTATTAGAAGCATTGAGATATCACATCTCATGCTATCAGAAGAGCCTCAGGATTGGAATAGGAAGGAGTTGGATATCACATCTCATGCTAAAGGGAGGGTCTCAGGTTTGGAAGGGGAAGGATTTGGATATCACATCTCATGTTATCGGAAGGATCTCACGTTTGGTATTAGAAGTATTGAGATATCATATCTCATGCTATAGGAAGGGTCTCAGGATTGGAATGGGAAGGAGTTGGATATCACATCTCATGCTATAGGGAGGGTCTCAGGATTGGAATGGGAAGGACTTAGATATCACATATCATGCTATAGGGAGGGTCTCAGTTTTGATATTAGAAGCATTGAGATATCACATCTCATGCTATCGGAAGTGTCTCAGGATTGGAATGGGAAGGAGCTGGATATCACATCTCATGCTAAAGGAAGGGTCTCAGGTTTGGAACGGGAAGGATTTGGATATCACATCTCATGTTATAGGAAGTGTCTCAGGTTTGGTATAAGCATTGAGATATCACATCTCTGCTATCGGAAGTGTCTCAGGATTGGAATGGGAAGGAGTTGGATATCCCATCTCATGTTATAGGACGGGTCTCAGGTTTGTTATTAGAATCATTGAGATATCATATTGCATGCTGTAGGAAGGGTCTAAGGGTTGGAATGTGAAGGACTTGGATATCACATCTCATGCTATAGATAGGCTCTTAGGTTTGGAAAGGGAAGGAGTTGGATATCACATTTCATGTTAGAGGAAGGATCTCAGGTTTGGTATTAGAAGCATTGAGATATCACATCTCATGCTATAGGAAGGGTCTCAGGATTGGAATGGGAAGCAGTTGGATATCACATCTCATGCTATAGGAAGGGTCTCAGGTTTGTTATAAGCATTGAGATATCACATCTCATGCTATAGGACGGGTCTCAGGATTGGAATGGAAGGAGTTGGATATCACATCTCATGTTATAGGAAGGATCTCAGATTTGGTATTAGAAGCATTGAGACATCACATCTCATGCTATAGGAAGGGTCTCAGGGTTGGAATGGGAAGGAGTTGGATATCACATCTCATCCAATAGGAAGGGTCTCAGGTTTGGAATGGGAAGGAATTGGATATCACATCTCATGTTATAGGAAGGATCTCAGGTTTGGTATTAGAAGCATTGAGATATCACATCTCATGCTATAGGAAGTGTCTCAGGATTGGAATGGGAAGGAGTTGGATATCACATCTCATGTTATAGGAAGGATCTCAGGTTTGGTATAAGCATTGAGATATCACATCTCTGCTATCGGAAGGGTCTCAGGATTGGAATGGGAAGGAGTTGGATATTCCCATCTCATGTTATAGGAAGGGTCTCAGGTTTGGTATTAGAAGCATTGAGATATCACATCTCATGATATCGGAAGGGTCTCAGGATTGGAATGGGAAGGAGTTGGATATCACATCTCATGATAAAGGAAGGGTCTAAGGTTTGGAAGGGGAAGGATTTGGATATCACATCTCATGCTATAGGGAGGGTCTCAAGTTTGATATTAGAAGCTTTGAGATATCACATCTCATGATATCGGAAGGGTCTCAGGATTGTAATGGGAAGGAGTTGGATATCACATCTCATGATAAAGGAAGGGTCTAAGGTTTGGAAGGGGAAGGATTTGGATATCACATCTCATGTTATATTACGGGTCTCAGGTTTGGTATTAGAAGCATTGAGATATCAAGTCTCATAGTATAGGAAGGGTCTCAGAATTGGAATGGGAAGGAGTTGGATATCACCTCTCAAGCTATAGGAAGGGTCTCAGGATTGGAATGGGAAGGACTTGGCTATCACATCTCATGCTATCGGAAGGCTCTCAGGTTTGGAAGGGGAAAGAGTTGGATATCACATTTCATGTTAGAGGTAGGATCTCATGTTTGGTATTAGAGGCATTGAGATATCACCTCATGCTATCAGAAGGGTCTCAGGAATGGAATGGGAAGGAGTTGGATATCACATCTCATGCTAAAGGGAGGGTCTCAGGTTTGGAAGGGGAAGGATTTGGATATCACATCTCATGTTATAGGAAGGATCTCAGGTTTGGTATTAGAAGCATTGAGATATCACATCTCATGCTATCGGAAGGATCTCAGGTTTGGTATTAGAAGCATTGAGATATCACATCTCATGCTATCAGAAGGGTCTCAGGTTGGAATGGGAAGGAGTTGGATATCACATCTCATGTTATAGGAAGGGTCTCAGGATTGGAATGGGAAGGACTTGGATATCACATCTCATGCTATAGGAAGGCTCTCAGGTTTGCAAGGGGAAAGAGTTGGATATCACATTTCATGCTATCAGAAGGATCTCAGGTTTGGTATAGAAGCATTGAGATATCATATCTTATGCTATCAGAAGAGTCTCAGGATTGGAATGGGAAGGAGTTGGATAGCACATCTCATGCTAAAGGGAGGGTCTCAGGTTTGGAAGATAAGGATTTGGATATCACATCTCATGTTATAGGAAGGATCTCAGGTTTGGTATTAGAAGTATTGAGACATCACATCTCATGCTATAGGAAGGGTCTCAGGATTGGAATAGGAAGGAGTTGGATATCACATCTCATGCTATAGGAAGGGTCTCAGGATTGGAATGGGAAGGAGTTGTATATGACATCTCATGCCGTAGGGAGGGTCTCAGGTTTGGTATAAACATTGAGATATCACATCTCTGCTATCGAAAGGGAATCAGGATTGGAATGGGAAGGAGTTGGATATCCCATCTCATGTTATAGGAAGAGTCTCAGGTTTGGTATTAGAAGCATTGAGATATCACATCTCATGCTATAGGAAGTGTCTCAGGATTGGAATGGGAAGGACTTGGGTATCACATCTCATGCTATAGGGAGGGTCTCAAGTTTGATATTAGAAGCATTGAGATATCACATCTCATGCTATAGGAAGGGTCTCAGGTTTGGTATAAGCAGTGAGATATCACATCTCATGCTATAGGAAGTGTCTCAGGATTGGAATGGGAAGGAGTTAGATATCACATCTCATGTTATAGGAAGGATCTCAGGTTTGGTATAAGCATTGAGATATCACATCTCTGCTATCGGAAGGGTCTCAGGATTGGAATGGGAAGGAGTTGGATATTCCCATCTCATGTTATAGGAAGGGTCTCAGGTTTGGTATTAGAAGCATTGAGATATCACATCTCATGCTATAGGAAGGGTCTCAGGATTGGAATGGGAAGGACTTGGATATCACATCTCTTGCTATAGGGAGGGTCTCAAGTTTGATATTAGAAGCATTGAGGTATCACATTTCATGATATCGGAAAGGTCTCAAGATTGGAATGGGAAGGAGTTGGATATCACATCTCATGATAAAGGAAGGGTCTAAGGTTTGGAAGGGGAAGGATTTGGATATCACATCTCATGTTATAGGACGGGTCTCAGGTTTGGTATTAGAAGCATTGAGATATCAAGTCTCATGGTATAGGAAGGGTCTCAGAATTGGAATGGGAAGGAGTTGGATATCACATCTCAAGCTATAGGAAGGGTCTCAGGATTAGAATGGGAAGGAGTTTGATATCACATCTCATGCCATAGTATGGGTCTCAGGTTTGGTAGGAGCATTGGGATATCACATCTCATGTTATCGGAAGGGTATCGGGATTGGATTTGGAAGGAGTTGGTTATCCCATCTCATGCTATAGGAAGGGTCTCAGGTTGGAATGGGAAGGAGTTGGATATCACATCGCATGTTATAGGAAGGGTCTCAGGATTGGAATGGGAAGGACTTGGATATCACATCTCATGCTATAGGAAGGCTCTCAGGTTTGCAAGGGGAAAGAGTTGGATATCACATTTCATGCTATCAGAAGGATCTCAGGTTTGGTATAGAAGCATTGAGATATCATATCTTATGCTATCAGAAGAGTCTCAGGATTGGAATGGGAAGGAGTTGGATATCACATCTCATGCTAAAGGGAGGGTCTCAGGTTTGGAAGATAAGGATTTGGATATCACATCTCATGTTATAGGAAGGATCTCAGGTTTGGTATTAGAAGTATTGAGATATCACATCTCATGCTATCGGAAGGATCTCAGGTTTGGTATAGAAGCATTGAGATATCATATCTTATGCTATCAGAAGGGTCTCAGGATTGGAATGGGAAGGAGTTGGATATCACATCTCATGCTAAAGGGAGGGTCTCAGGTTTGGAAGGGGAAGGATTTGGATATCACATCTCATGTTATAGGATGGATCTCAGGTTTGGTATTAGAAGTATTGAGATATCACATCTCATGTTATCGGAAGGATCTCAGGTTTGGTATTAGAAGTATTGAGATATCACATCTCATGCTATAGGAAGGGTCTCAGGATTGGAATGGGAAGGAGTTGGATATCACATCTCATGCTAAAGGAAGGGTCTCAGGTTTGGTAGAAACATTGAGATATCACATCTCATGCTATAGGAAGGGTCTCAGGATTGGAATGGGAAGGACGTAGATATCACATATCATGCAATAGGGAGGGTCTCAGTTTTGATATTAGAAGCATTGAGATATCACATCTCATGCTATCGGAAGTGTCTCAGGATTGGAATGGGAAGGAGCTGGATATCACATCTCATGCTAAAGGAAGGGTCTCAGGTTTGGAACGGGAAGGAGTTGGATATCACATCTCATGTTATAGGAAGGGTCTCAGGTTTGGTATAAACATTGAGATATCACATCTCTGCTATAGGAAGTGTCTCAGGATTGGAATGGGAAAGACTTGGATATCACATCTCATGCTATAGGTAGGGTCTCAAGTTTGTTATTAGAAGCATTTAGATATCACATCTCATGCTATAGGAAGGGTCTCAGGATTGGAATGGGAAGGACTTGGATATCACATCTCATGCTATAGGGAGGGTCTCAAGTTTGATATTAGAAGCTTTGAGATATCACATCTCATGATATCGGAAGGGTCTCAGGATTGGAATGGGAAGGAGTTGGATATCACATCTCATGATAAAGGAAGGGTCTAAGGTTTGGAAGGGGAAGGATTTGGATATCACATCTCATGCTATAGGGAGGGTCTCAAGTTTGATATTAGAAGCTTTGAGATATCACATCTCATGATATCGGAAGGGTCTCAGGATTGGAATGGGAAGGAATTGGATATCACATCTCATGATAAAGGAAGGGTCTAAGGTTTGGAAGGGGAAGGATTTGGATATCACATCTCATGTTATATTACGGGTCTCAGGTTTGGTATTAGAAGCATTGAGATATCAAGTCTCATAGTATAGGAAGGGTCTCAGAATTGGAATGGGAAGGAGTTGGATATCACATCTCAAGCTATAGGAAGGGTCTCAGGATTGGAATGGGAAGGACTTGGCTATCACATCTCATGCTATAGGAAGGCTCTCAGGTTTGGAAGGGGAAAGAGTTGGATATCACATTTCATGTTAGAGGTGGGATCTCAGGTTTGGTATTAGAGGCATTGAGATATCACATCTCATGCTATCAGAAGGGTCTCAGGAATGGAATGGGAAGGAGTTGGATATCACATCTCATGCTAAAGGGAGGGTCTCAGGTTTGAAAGGGGAAGGATTTGGATATCACATCTCATGTTATAGGAAGGATCTCAGGTTTGGTATTAGAAGCATTGAGATATCACATCTCATGCTATCGGAAGGATCTCAGGTTTGGTATTAGAAGCATTGAGATATCACATCTCATGCTATCAGAAGAGTCTCAGGATTGGAATAGGAAGGAGTTGGATATCACATCTCATGCTAAACGGAGGGTCTCAGGTTTGGAAGGGGAAGGATTTGGATATCACATCTCATGTTATCGGAAGGATCTCACGTTTGGTATTAGAAGTATTGAGATATCATATCTCATGCTATAGGAAGGGTCTCAGGATTGGAATGGGAAGGAGTTGGATATCACATCTCATGCTATAGGGAGGGTCTCAGGATTGGAATGGGAAGGACTTAGATATCACATATCATGCTATAGGGAGGGTCTCAGTTTTGATATTAGAAGCATTGAGATATCACATCTCATGCTATCGGAAGTGTCTCAGGATTGGAATGGGAAGGAGCTGGATATCACATCTCATGCTAAAGGAAGGGTCTCAGGTTTGGAACGGGAAGGATTTGGATATCACATCTCATGTTATAGTAAGGGTCTCAGGTTTGGTATAAGCATTGAGATATCACATCTCTGCTATCGGAAGTGTCTCAGGATTGGAATGGGAAGGAGTTGGATATCCCATCTCATGTTATAGGACTGGTCTCAGGTTTGTTATTAGAATCATTGAGATATCATATTGCATGCTGTAGGAAGGGTCTAAGGGTTGGAATGTGAAGGACTTGGATATCACATCTCATGCTATAGATAGGCTCTTAGGTTTGGAAAGGGAAGGAGTTGGATATCACATTTCATGTTAGAGGAAGGATCTCAGGTTTGGTATTAGAAGCATTGAGATATCACATATCATGCTATAGGAAGGGTCTCAGGATTGGAATGGGAAGCAGTTGGATATCACATCTCATGCTATAGGAAGAGTCTCAGGTTTGTTATTAGAATCATTGAGATATCATATTGCATGCTGTAGGAAGGGTCTAAGGATTGGAATGGGAAGGACCTGGATATCACATCTCATGCTATAGATAGGCTCTTAGGTTTGGAAAGGGAAGGAGTTGGATATCACATTTCATGTTAGAGGAAGGATCTCAGGTTTGGTATTAGAAGCATTGAGATATCACATCTCATGCTATAGGAAGGGTCTCAGGATTGGAATGGGAAGTAGTTGGATATCACATCTCATGCTATAGGAAGGGTCTCAGGTTTGGTATAAGCATTGAGATATCACATCTCATGCTATAGGACGGGTCTCAGGATTGGAATGGAAGGAGTTGGATATCACATCTCATGTTATAGGAAGGATCTCAGGTTTGGTATTAGAAGCATTGAGATATCACATCTCATGCTATAGGAAGGGTCTCAGGATTGGAATGGGAAGTAGTTGGATATCACATCTCATGCTATAGGAAGGGTCTCAGGTTTGGTATAAGCATTGAGATATCACATCTCATGCTATAGGACGGGTCTCAGGGTTGGAATGGGAAGGAGTTGGATATCACAACTCATCCAATAGGAAGGGTCTCAGGTTTGGAATGGGAAGGAATTGGATATCACATCTCATGTTATAGGAAGGATCTCAGGTTTGGTATTAGAAGCATTGAGATATCACATCTCATGCTATAGGAAGGGTCTCAGGATTGGAATGTGAAGGATTTGGATTTCACATCTCATGCTAAAGGAAGGGTCTCAGGTTTGGTAAAAGCATTGAGATATCACGTCTCTGCTATCGGAAGGTTCTCAGGATTGGATTGGGAAGGAGTTGGATATCCCTTCTCATGCTATAGGAAGGGTCTCAGGATTTGAATGGCAAGGAGTTGGATATCACATCTCATGCCATAGGAAGGGTCTCAGGTTTGGTATAAGCATTGAGATATCACATCTCTGCTATCGGAAGGGTCTCAGGATTGGAATGGGAAGGAGTTGGTGTTAAGACGGATTTCTGAACTCTGTCCTGGTGGCGCAGAAGTTCAGAAGGCCAACCTAATTACTTGGAACAGGGTAACCTCTGGACGAGCCAGACCAATCAAGGTAGCGATCGCGGCGGTCAAGACTAGGTCTCAAGAGGGGTGAGGGTGACTGAAAGCCCGCAATGAGCACACAAAGCAAGAGCGCTTACAAACTACTCCAAACAGTTGTTATATCAAAAATATATACACATTTATTTTAAGGCCTTTAAAATAATGACCGTAGCGAAAAAATCACAATATCACAGTATTAAACCAACACATACCATATCAACACAATATATATACAAATACGACAGTCTTAAGCATTAGAGGCACGAAATGTGTAGTCCACCTGCCAGGGAAGGAAAACAGGCAGTGCGATAACGCTTTAGACTCAGTTCGCCTTCAGAGGCACCTAACTAGATGGAAGTCCGAGCCCTGCGAAGAGTGGAGCCTTGTGCTCAAAGTACCTGCCACGCCGGTGCCAACGGGCAAAAGGAGAAGCTCTTCGGAGGAAGTCAGGCAGTTCGGGTTAGTGCACAGCAGAAGGAGAACAGGTTCCGCAACTCAAGCGCAGCCTCCACAGCGAGCAGAAGCAGAGCGCGAGTACGGCAAAAGGGTGCTGTTTTTACACAGCAGGGAAAAGCAATGGGATACTGCAGGAGGGCGACCAGATCCTAGCTATACTACTCACCGGTCCCCGAAGCAAGCAGACCCAGGCTTCTCCACGTTAGTTTCAGCAGCTGGCAGGTTCAGAAGAGCAGGGAACGCCTCGTAGTCGTGTAGAGCAAAAAGACGTCCCAATCGACGAAACCGGCACAGTTTGTTGCCGCAGCAGGACAACGGAGCGGCCGTGTGTATTCGAGCCAAATGTACACTCCTCCCTTCAGACTTGGGAACGCCAAGTGTACGAAGCGTGGGAGAGTGACAAGGACTCGAAATACAACACAACCTGGCGGCGGTTACAGAGCAGGACTCCCTTGTAAGCTGGTCAGTCAACTGGATGGCCCAGAGACACTTCCGAAGGCTTACTTGGCAGGAGATGATGAAGTCGCCGGGAATAGCTGTTCCTGCTATTCCAAAGGTCGAAGCACCAGTACAGGCCTTCTGGTTCGATCAAAGGAGGAAAGGGTTTCACAGGACGACAGCAGTGCAAAGGAGGATTCCTTCAGCGGGTCACCAGCGATTCCTCGGTCCAGCCTCGTGGTTGCAGGATACTTGGCTCCTGTATTCCTTCGTTCGTGAGAACTCAGGAGATCGACATGGTAGTGGTGTTTCCAGCCCCCTCTTATCCACGGTTCCCTTTGCACCAAAACGGAGGGGAGCCAATGGGAGATCCGCTCATCAACACACATACCATACGTGGACCAATCACGGACCACGGTGGTCCCAGGCATTCACACCACCCTAGACTCTCTGGCACCCAGGATGTGTATTGGGACCAGACATCCCAGCCCACACCCTGGAGGCACACAAACGACATGTAGAAGCCCGCGAAAGCAACCACGTTTCGCGGGAAAGTACATGCCCAAATAAGGAAGGCCCCGGGTCGCTCGACCTGGGGAAGGTGAAGGGAGCAAGACGGTCAGTGGACAAGACAAAGGAGCCTCGTGGTCTGGCCATTTTGGGAGCCAGGCCACCATTTTGGGTTCAGTGCGAAAAACGTGCTCAGAACGCCAAAAGGAGCTCAAAATAAACAAAACGATCGCTGCCACCATTCCAGTCCCTGAATGACTTGCACCGATCAAATACCATCCTAAAAGAGTATCTAGGGCCTGTAGAAGGCTAGAGACCCAAGAGAGCTGTAACTTAGCTTACAGTGCCCTCTTGTGTCATGTTGCACTAAAGCCGCAACATGATAAAAGAAACTACGGGAAACAGCGTTCCCCGGTACTGACTGTTTTAAGGGCATGTCAGTTTCCCCGTAAGAAAGGAGCGAAAGCCCAGAGGAGTGCGGCAGAAGGCTGCACTTCTCTGGCAAAGTCAAGAACAAGGTGAAAACAACAGCAAAAAGTTTAGGGGTTGCCACATGGAAGGAAAATTACCTACAATTACGAAATCTTTCCTAACACTCGCCCCTCCCAGACTATGGACAGGGGGAACTAATCCACCCCTGGATGAGTCTCTTGTTCAGGTCGGTTAAACATTCTGGACAACCCATCAGCATTGCTATGTTGGACACCTGGCCTATGCTCAATAGTGAAGTCGAAGCCTTGTAGACTTATGGACCACCTAAGCAACTTTGGATTCTCCCCCTTCATGTTCATTAGCCACTTTAACGGCTTATGGTCAGTTTGCACAGTGAAGTGGGTCCCATAGAGGTAGGGCCTCAGCTTCCTTAGGGCCCACACAACAGAGAAACATTCTTTCTCTACCGTGGACCATCTGAGCTCTCTGTCCTTAAGCTGGCGACTAATAAAACCGATAGGGTGTTCCTTACCCTTCTCATCTACTTGTGATAGTACAGCTCCTATCCCAGTGTCAGAGGCGTCCGTCTGCACGATAAAAGGTCTTTGATAATCAGGGGCCCTAAGGACAGGGGCCTGGCACAATGAGTCTTTTAAGCCATTGAAGGCCTTCTCACACTCGTCGGTCCAAGTTACCTTCTTGGGTTTCTTCGGAGTTGTGAGGGCAGTCAGAGGAGCAGCTATGGTGCCATAGTCTGCCACAAAATTGCGGTAATACCCCGTGAGTCCTAAAAAGGCTCTCACTTGGGTTTGCGTAGTGGGGGTAGGCCAGTCTTGTACTGCTTGTACCTGACTGAGTAGAGGCTGTCTCCTCCCTCCACCTACTTCATGTCCAAGGTAAACCACTGAGCCTTGTCCATTTTGGTGAGGGGCCACTCGGACCCCCTCAAAAGAGCTATCTGAAGGACTGCTTGGGAACAGGTCGGGGAGAGGTTCAGACTCCTCTCCCGCAACGTCTGAAGCCAGTAGCAGTGCTGCGATTTCGACGCTTGGGCCGAAAGCCTTCAGCCTATTCGCGTGAAACACTTTTGGAGCCTGTCCAGGCCTTCCAAGGTCCACTGAATAGTTAACCTCACCCAGGGGCTCCACCACTGGGTAAGGGCCTGACCATTTGTCCTGTAAAGCTCGAGGCCTTATGGGATTCATGATCAGGACTTGCTGACCAAGTGTAAAGTTGATGAGGGAAGCTTTCTGGTCGTACCAATGTTTCACCAGCGCTTGCCCTGCCTTCAATTTATCACTAGCCAAGCCCATCAGAAGTACCATCCCTTTTCTGAGCCCTAGCACATAATCAACTACGTTGGTAGTAACAGGGGGAGTGGGCATCTCCCATCCCTCTTTGACGATGGCTAAGGGTCCCCGTACGGGATGACCGAACAGAAGTTCGAAGGGGCTGAAGCCAACACCCTCCTGTGGTACCTCTCGGTAGGCAAACAGTAAGCATGAAACAAGAAGATCCCATTTTCTTCTCTGAGGCTCCTCCAGAGCCCCAATCATGCTCTTTAACGTCCTGTTGAAACGCCCCCCCAGACCATTGGTCTGGGGGTGGTATGCAGAAGAGAACCTGTAGGTGACCCCACATTCTTTCCACATAGCCTGCCTATACTTCGACATAAAGTTGCTGCCATCATCCGGCACAACTTCTTTAGGGAAGCCAACCCTAGTAAATATGCCGAGTAAAGCTTCTGCAACTGACTTGGCAGTTACAGTTTTCCATGGGATGGCCTCAGGATACCTGGTTGCATGGTCGACCAGCACCAGGATAAACCTATTGCCTGAGGATGTTTGCGGGTCAAGGGGACCAACCATGTCGATCCCTACCCTTTCAAATGGTACCCCCACAACTGGGAGCGGTACCAACGGAGCTTGGATTGTCGCGCCAACCTTACCAGACAACTGGCAGGAGGCACAACTCCTGCAGTGACTTTCTACTTGCACCCCCATCTTGGGCCAGTAGAAGTGCATGGATAACCTTTGCTTGGTCCTCTTCATACCAAGGTGACCAGCAAGGGGAACTTCATGCGCCAACTGCAGGAGGAAGGGCCTAACAGCAAGGGGAACCACCAACCTCCTATGGTCTCCTTCTGTAGACTCTGTGGGCTCACTATACAGGAGTCCACCTTCCCAATAAATCCTATGCTTCCCAGGAGGTTCACCCTCAAGCTGGGAGCAGGCCTGTCTCCTTAGGCCTTCCAGAGATGGGCACTCACGTTGGCCTTTACTGAATTCATCCCTATCAGGACCTCCTTCAACTAACAAGTCTTTTAGTTCAGGATGATCGTTGGGGTCGAATACTTCAGGCATCGCCACCTCCTCGTCAGGCCCGGGCGATTGACCAACTTCCTCCACCGCAGTGGTCGGCGAGCTCGGGGGAATATTCTCTTTCCCTCGTTTTGACTTGTAGACTCCTTTCGCCTTGGGTTTCCCCTTCGGCTGGGGCGGCGTATTGGACTTGGCCAATGCTGCCCGTGCTTGAGACCGTGTGTAGGGTCTTTCGGCAGTGTCTCCTACGAGCCCTAAAGCTCTGAGATCATTACCTAACAAGACCTTTCCCGGGACGTTTCTCTGAATGCTCACTGGAATCCTGACTGCTGTACCATTTAAAGTAAGATTTACAGGTATTACTGGAAACATACGGAGGGGGCCGTCAGCCAACTTAGTGGGCATCAGAGTAGCTCTGGCAACTTCCTCTGAGTCTACCAAGGTAGAATCCACTACAGTGCGACTGCACCCACTATCCCTAAGAGCTGGAGTATCAACTCCAGTGATCAGCACACTGTCTTTAAAGTAGTGCTTGGTATTATCCGGAATCCTAGCATAAGCCTCTGCGACTTTCGGCTCCCAGGAACCTAGGGACACTAAAACTACCTCAGCCTCTATTCCGCTGGGAAACGAGTCTGAGGAGAAGGATGCTCCTGTAATCTCTTCTTCCTCGTAGGAGGAGAAGGCCAGATTAGCGGAGTGGACCCCCAAAGGTCTAATCATGTTATAGGACGGGTCTCAGGTTTGGTATTAGAAGCATTGAGATATCAAGTCTCATGGTATAGGAAGGGTCTCAGAATTGGAATGGGAAGGAGTTGGATAACACATCTCAAGCTATAGCAAGGGTCTCAGGATTGGAATGGGAAGAAGTTTGATATCACATCTCATGCCATAGTATGGGTCTCATGTTTGGTAGAAGCATTGGGATATCACATCTCATGCTATCGGAAGGGTATCAGTATTGGATTTGGAAGGAGTTGGATATCCCATCATGCTATAGGAAGGGTCTCAGGTTGGAATGGGAAGGAGTTGGATATCACATCTCATGTTATAGGAAGGGTCTCAGGATTGGAATGGGAAGGACTTGGATATCATATCTCATGCTATGGGAAGGCTCTCAGGTTTGGAAGGGGAAGGAGTTGGATATCACATCTCAAGCTATAGGAAGGGTCTCAGGTTTGGTATTAGAAGCATTGAGATATCACATCTCATGCTATAGGAAGGGTCTCAGGATTGGAATGGGAAGGAGTTGGATATCACATCTCAAGCTATAGGAAGGGTCTCAGGTTTGGTATAAGCATTGAGATATCACATCTCATGCTATAGGAAGGGTGTCAGAATTGGAATGGGAAGGAGTTGGATATCACATCTCATGTTATAGGAAAGATCTCAGGTTTGGTATTAGAAGCATTGAGACATCAAATCTCATGTTATAGGAAGGGTCTCAGGATTGGAATGGGAAGGAGTTGTATATGACGTCTCATGCCATAGGAAGGGTCTCAGGTTTGGTATAAGCATTGAGATATCACATCACATGCTATAGGAAGGGTCTCAGGATTGGAATGGGAAGGACTTGGATATCACATCTCATGCTATAGGCAGGGTCTCAGGTTTGGAAAGGGAAGGAGTTTGATATCACATTTCATGTTAGAGGTAGGATCTCAGTTTTGGTATTAGAGGCATTGAGATATCACATCTCATGCTATCAGAAGGGTCTCAGGATTGGAATGGGAAGGAGTTGGATATCACATCTCATGCTAAAGGGAGGGTCTCAGGTTTGGAAGGGGAAGGAGTTTGATATCACATCTCATGCCATAGTATGGGTCTCAGGTTTGGTAGAAGCATTGGGATATCACATCTCATGCTATCGGAAGGGTATCAGTATTGGATTTGGAAGGAGTTGGATATCCCATCTCATGCTATAGGAAGGGTCTCAGGTTGGAATGGGAAGGAGTTGGATATCACATCTCATGTTATAGGAAGGGTTTCAGGATTGGAATGGGAAGGACTTGGATATCATATCTCACGCTAGAGGAAGGGTCTCAGAATTGGAATGGGAAGGAGTTGGATATCACATCTCATGTTATAGGAAAGATCTCAGGTTTGGTATTAGAAGCATTGAGGCTTCAAATCTCATGTTATAGGAAGGGTCTCAGGATTGGAATGGGAAGAAGTTGGATATCACATCTCATGCTATAGGAAGGGTCTCAGGTTTGGTATAAGCATTGAGATATCACATCTCATACTATAGGAAGGGTCTCAGGATTGGAATGGGAAGGAGTTGTATATGACATCTCATGCCATAGGAAGGGTCTCAGGTTTGGTATAAGCATTGAGATATCACATCACATGCTATAGGAAGGGTCTCAGGATTGGAATGGGAAGGACTTGGATATCACATCTCATGCTATAGGCAGGGTCTCAGGTTTGTAAAGGGAAGGAGTTGGATATCACATTTCATGTTAGAGGTAGGATCTCAGGTTTGGTATTAGAGGCATTGAGATATCACATCTCATGCTATCAGAAGGGTCTCAGGATTGGAATGGGAAGGAGTTGGATATCACATCTCATGCTAAAGGGAGGGTCTCAGGTTTGGAAGGGGAAGGAGTTTGATATCACATCTCATGCCATAGTATGGGTCTCAGGTTTGGTAGAAGCTTTGGGATATCACATCTCATGCTATCGGAAGGGTATCAGTATTGGATTTGGAAGGAGTTGGATATCCCATCTCATGCTATAGGAAGGGTCTCAGGTTGGAATGGGAAGGAGTTGGATATCACATCTCATGTTATAGGAAGGGTCTCAGGATTGGAATGGGAAGGACTTGGATATCATATCTCATGCTATAGGAAGGGTCTCAGAATTGGAATGGGAAGGAGTTGGATATCACATCTCATGTTATAGGAAAGATCTCAGGTTTGGTATTAGAAGCATTGAGACATCACATCTCATGTTATAGGAAGGGTCTCAGGATTGGAATGGGAAGAAGTTGGATATCACATCTCATGCTATAGGAAGGGTCTCAGGTTTGGTATAAGCATTGAGATATCACATCTCATGCTATAGGAAGGGTCTCAGGATTGGAATGGGAAGAAGTTGGATATCACATCTAATGCTATAGGAAGGATCTCAGATTTGGTATTAGAAGCATTGAGATATCACATCTCATGCTATCGGAAGGGTCTCAGGATTGGAATGGGAAGGATTTGGATATCACATCTCATGTCATACGAAGGATCTCAGGTTTGGTATTAGAAGCATTGATATATCACATCTCATGCTATAGGAATGGTCTCAGGATTGGAATGGGTAGGAGTTGGATATTACATTCTTGCTATAGGAAGGGTCTCATGTTTGGAATGGGAAGGAGTTGGATATCACATATGCTATAGGAAGGATCTCAGGTTTGGTATTAGAAGCATTGAGATATCACATCTCATGCTATCGGAAGGGTCTCAGGATTGGAATGGGAATGATTTGGATATCACATCTCATGTTATAGGAAGGGTCTCAGGTTTGGTATAAGCATTGAGATATCACATCTCTGCTATCGGAAGTGGCTCAGGATTGGAATGGGAAGGAGTTGGATATCCCATCTCATGTTATAGGACGGGTCTCTGGTTTGGTATTAGAATCATTGAGAGATCACATCGCATGCTGTAGGAAGGGTCTAAGGATTGGAATGGGATGGACTTGGACATCACATCTCATGCTATAGGTAGGCTTTCAGGTTTGGTATAAGCATTGAGATATCACATCTCATGCTATAGGAAGGGTCTCAGGATTGGAATGGGACCGATTTGGATATCACATCTCATGCTATAGGAAGGGTCTCAGGTTTGGTATACGCATGGAGAAATCACTTCTCAGGCTATAGGAAGGGTCTCAGGATTGGAATGGGAAGGAGTTGGATATCACATCTCATGCTATAGGAAGGGTCTCAGATTTGGTATAAGCATTGAGATATCACATCTCATGCTATAGGAAGGGTCTCAGGATTGGAATGGGAAGGAGTTGTATATGACATCTCAGGCCATAGGAAGGGTCTCAGGTTTGGTATAAGCATTGAGATATCACATCTCTGCTATCGGAAGGGTCTCAGGATTGGAATGGGAAGGACTTGGATGTCACATCTCATGCTATAAGGGAGGGTCTCAAGTTTGATATTAGAAGCATTGAGATAACAAATCTCATGATATCGGAATAGTCTCACATTGGAATGGGAAGGAGTTGGATATCACATCTCATGATATAGGAAGGGTCTAAGGTTTGGAAGGGGAAGGATTTGGATATCACATCTCATGTTATAGGACGGGTCTCGGGTTTGGTATTAGAAGCATTGAGATATCAAGTCTCATGGTATAGGAAGGGTCTCAGAATTGGAATGGGAAGGAGTTGGATATCCCATCTCATGTTATAGGACGGGTCTCTGGTTTGGTATTAGAATCATTGAGAGATCACATCGCATGCTGTAGGAAGGGTCTAAGGATTGGAATGGGATGGACTTGGACATCACATCTCATGCTATAGGTAGGCTTTCAGGTTTGGTATAAGCATTGAGATATCACATCTCATGCTATAGGAAGGGTCTCAGGATTGGAATGGGACCGATTTGGATATCACATCTCATGCTATAGGAAGGGTCTCAGGTTTGGTATACGCATGGAGAAATCACTTCTCAGGCTATAGGAAGGGTCTCAGGATTGGAATGGGAAGGAGTTGGATATCACATCTCATGCTATAGGAAGGGTCTCAGATTTGGTATAAGCATTGAGATATCACATCTCATGCTATAGGAAGGGTCTCAGGATTGGAATGGGAAGGAGTTGTATATGACATCTCAGGCCATAGGAAGGGTCTCAGGTTTGGTATAAGCATTGAGATATCACATCTCTGCTATCGGAAGGGTCTCAGGATTGGAATGGGAAGGACTTGGATGTCACATCTCATGCTATAAGGGAGGGTCTCAAGTTTGATATTAGAAGCATTGAGATAACAAATCTCATGATATCGGAATAGTCTCACATTGGAATGGGAAGGAGTTGGATATCACATCTCATGATATAGGAAGGGTCTAAGGTTTGGAAGGGGAAGGATTTGGATATCACATCTCATGTTATAGGACGGGTCTCGGGTTTGGTATTAGAAGCATTGAGATATCAAGTCTCATGGTATAGGAAGGGTCTCAGAATTGGAATGGGAAGGAGTTGGATAACACATCTCAAGCTATAGGAAGGGTCTCAGGATTGGAATGGGAAGAAGTTTGATATCACATCTCATGCCATAGTATGGGTCTCAGGTTTGGTAGAAGCATTGGGATATCACATCTCATGCTATCGGAAGGGTATCAGTATTGGATTTGGAAGGAGTTGGATATCCCATCATGCTATAGGAAGGGTCTCAGGTTGGAATGGGAAGGAGTTGGATATCACATCTCATGTTATAGGAAGGGTCTCAGGATTGGAATGGGAAGGACTTGGATATCATATCTCATGCTATGGGAAGGCTCTCAGGTTTGGAAGGGGAAGGAGTTGGATATCACATCTCAAGCTATAGGAAGGGTCTCAGGTTTGGTATTAGAAGCATTGAGATATCACATCTCATGCTATAGGAAGGGTCTCAGGATTGGAATGGGAAGGAGTTGGATATCACATCTCAAGCTATAGGAAGGGTCTCAGGTTTGGTATAAGCATTGAGATATCAGATCTCATGCTATAGGAAGGGTCTCAGAATTGGAATGGGAAGGAGTTGGATATCACATCTCATGTTATAGGAAAGATCTCAGGTTTGGTATTAGAAGCATTGAGACATCAAATCTCATGTTATAGGAAGGGTCTCAGGATTGGAATTTGAAGAAGTTGGATATCACATCTCATGCTATAGGAAGGGTCTCAGGTTTGGTATAAGCATTGAGATATCACATCTCATGCTATAGGAAGGGTCTCAGGATTGGAATGGGAAGGAGTTGTATATGAAATCTCATGCCATAGGAAGGGTCTCAGGTTTGGTATAAGCATTGAGATATCACATCACATGCTATAGGAAGGGTCTCAGGATTGGAATGGGAAGGACTTGGATATCACATCTCATGCTATAGGCAGGGTCTCAGGTTTGGAAAGGGAAGGAGTTGGATATCACATTTCATGTTAGAGGTAGGATCTCAGGTTTGGTATTAGAGGCATTGAGATATCACATCTCATGCTATCAGAAGGGTCTCAGGATTGGAATGGGAAGGAGTTGGATATCACATCTCATGCTAAAGGGAGGGTCTCAAGTTTGGAAGGGGAAGGATTTGGATATCACATCTCATGTTATAGGAAGGATCTCAGGTTTGGTATTAGAAGCATTGAGATATCACATCTCATGCTATCGGAAGTATCTCAGGTTTGGTATTAGAGGCATTGAGATATCACATCTCATGCTATCATAAGAGTCTCAGGATTGGAATGGGAAGGAGTTGGATTTCACATCTCATGCTAAAGGGAGGGTCTCAGGTTTGGAAGGGGAAGGATTTGGATATCACATCACATGTTATAGGAAGGATCTCAGGCTTGGTATTAGAAGCATTGAGATATCACATCTCATGCTATAAGAAGGGTCTCAGGATTGGAATGGGATGGAGTTGGATATCACATCTCATGCTAAAGGAAGGGTCTCAGGTTTGGTAGAAGCATTGGGATATCACATCTCATGCTATCGGAAGGGTATCAGAATTGGATTTGGAAGGAGTTGGATATCCCATCTCATGCTATAGGAAGGGTCTCAGGTTGAAATGGGAAGGAGTTGGATATCACATCTCATGTTATAGGAAGGGTCTCAGGATTGGTTTTAGAGGCATTGAGATATCACATCTCATGCTATCAGAAGGGTCTCAGGATTGGAATGGGAAGGAGTTGGATATCACATCTCATGCTAAAGGGAGGGTCTCAGGTTTGGAAGGGGAAGGATTTGGATATCACATCTCATGTTATCGGAAGGATCTCAGGTTTGGTATTAGAAGTATTGAGATATCACATCTCATGCTATAAGAAGGGTCCCAGGATTGGAATGGGATGGAGTTGGATATCACATCTCATGCTAAAGGAAGGGTCTCAGGTTTGGTAGAATCATTGAGATATCACATCTCATGCTATCGGAAATGTCTCAGGATTGGAATGGGAAGGAGCTGGATATCACATCTCATGCTAAAGGAAGGGTCTCAGGTTTGGAACGTGAAGGAGTTGGATATCACATCTCATGTTATAGGAAGGGTCTCAGGTTTGGTATAAGCATTGAGATATCATATCTCTGCTATCGGAAGTGTCTCAGGATTGGAATGGGAAGGAGTTGGATATCCCATCTCATGTTATAGGATGGGTCTCAGGTTTGTTATTAGAATCATTGAGATATCATATTGCATGCTGTAGGAAGGGTCTAAGTATTGGAATGGGAAGGACTTGGATATCACATCTCATGCTATAGATAGGCTCTCAGGTTTGGAGGAAAGGGAAGGAGTTGGATATCACATTTCATGTTAGAGGAAGGATCTCAGGTTTGGTATTAGAGGCATTGAGACATCACATCTCATGCTATAGGAAGGGTCTCAGGATTGGAATGGGAAGGAGTTGGATATCACATCTCATGCTATAGGAAGGGTCTCAGGTTAGGTATAAGCATTGAGATATCACATCCCATGCTATAGGAAGGGTCTCAGGATTGGAATGGGAAGGAGTTGTATATGACATCTCATGCCGTAGGAAGGGTCTCAGGTTTGATATAAGCATTGAGATATCACATCTCTGCAATCGAAAGGGTCTCAGGATTGGAATCAGAAGGAGTTGGATATCCCATCTCATGTTATAGGAAGAGTCTCAGGTTTGGTATTAGAAGCATTGAGATATTACATCTCATGCTATAGGAAGTGTCTCAGGATTGGAATGGGAAGGACTTGGATATCACATCTCATGCTATAGGGAGGGTCTCAAGTTTGATATTAGAAGCATTGAGATATCACATCTCATGCTATAGGAAGGGTCTCAGGATTAGAATGGGAAGGAGTTGGATATCACATCTCATGCTATAGGAAGGGTCTCAGGTTTGGTATAAGCAGTGAGATATCACATCTCATGCTATAGGAAGTGTCTCAGGATTGGAATGGGAAGGAGTTGGATATCACATCTCATGTTATAGGAAGGATCTCAGGTTTGGTAAAAGCATTGAGATATCACATCTCTGCTATCGGAATGGTCTCAGGATTGGAATGGGAAGGAGTTGGATATTCCCATCTCATGATAAAGGAAGGGTCTAAGGTTTGGAAGGGGAAGGATTTGGATATCACATCTCATGTCATAGGACGGGTCTCAGGTTTGGTATTAGAAGCATTGAGATATCACTTCTCATGCTATAGGAAGGGTCTCAGGATTGGAATGGGAAGGACTTGGATATCACATCTCATGCTATAGGGAGGGTCTGAAGTTTGATATTAGAAGCATTGAGATATGACATCTCATGATATCGGAAGGGTCTCAGGATTGGAATGGGAAGGAGTTGGATATCACATCTCATGATAAAGGAAGGGTCTAAGGTTTGGAAGGGGAAGGATTTGGATATCACATCTCATGTTATAGGACGGGTCTCAGGTTTGGTATTAGAAGCATTGAGATATCAAGTCTCATGGTATAGGAAGGGTCTCAGAATTGGAATGGGAAGGAGTTGGATATCACATCTCAAGCTATAGTAAGGGTCTCAGGATTGGAATGGGAAGGAGTTTGATATCACATCTCATGCCATAGTATGGGTCTCAGGTTTGGTAGAAGCATTGGGATATCACATCTCATGCTATCGGAAGGGTATCAGTATTGGATTTGGAAGGAGTTGGATATCTCATCTCATGCTATAGGAAGGGTCTCAGGTTGGAATGGGAAGGAGTTGGATATCACATCTCATGTTATAGGAAGGGTCTCAGGATTGGAATGGGAAGGACTTGGATATCATATCTCATGCTATAGGAAGGCTCTCAGGTTTGGAAGGGGAAGGAGTTGGATATCACATTTCATGGTAGAGGAAGGATCTCAGGTTTGGTATAAGAGGCATTGAGATATCACATCTCATGCTATAGGAAGGGTCTCAGGATTGGAATGGGAAGGCCTTGGATATCATATCTCATGCTATAGGAAGGCTCTCAGGTTTGGAAGGGAAAGGAGTTGGATATCACATCTCATGTTATAGGAAGGGTCTCAGGATTGGAATGGGAAGGACTTGGATATCATATCTCATGCTATAGGAAGGCTCTCAGGTTTGGAAGGGGAAGGAGTTGGATATCACATCTCATGCTATAGGAAGAGTCTCAGGTTTGGTATAAGCATTGAGATATCACATCTCATGCTATAGGAATGGTCTCAGGATTGGAATGGGTAGGAGTTGGATATTACATTCTTGCTATAGGAAGGGTCTCATGTTTGGAAAGGGAAGGAGTTGGATATCTCATATGCTATAGGAAGGATCTCAGGTTTGGTATTAGAAGCATTGAGATGTCACATCTCATGCTATCGGAAGGGTCTCAGGATTGGAATGGGAATGATTTGGATATCACATCTCATGTTATAGGAAGGGTCTCAGGTTTGGTATAAGCATTGAGATATCACATCTCTGCTATCGGAAGTGGCTCAGGATTGGAATGGGAAGGATTTGGATATCCCATCTCATGTTATAGGACGGGTCTCTGGTTTGGTATTAGAATCATTGAGATATCACATCGCATGCTGTAGGAAGGGTCTAAGGATTGGAATGGGATGGACTTGGACATCACATCTCATGCTATAGGTAGGCTCTCAGGTTTGGTATAAGCATTGAGATATCACATCTCATGCTATAGGAAGGGTCTCAAGATTGGAATGGGACGGATTTGGATATCACATCTCATGCTTTAGGAAGGGTCTCAGGTTTGGTATACGCATGGAGATATCACTTCTCATGCTATAGGAAGGGTCTCAGGATTGGAATGAGAAGGAGTTGGATATCACATCTCATGCTATAGGAAGGGTCTCAGATTTGGTATAAGCATTGAGATATCACATCTCATGCTATAGGAAGGGTCTCAGGATTGGAATGGGAAGGAGTTGTATATGACATCTCAGGCCATAGGAAGGGTCTCAGGTTTGGTATAAGCATTGAGATATCACATCTCTGCTATCGGAAGGGTCTCAGGATTGGAATGGGAAGGACTTGGATGTCAAATCTCATGCTATAGGGAGGGTCTCAAGTTTGATATTAGAAGCATTGAGATAACAAATCTCATGATATCGGAAGGGTCTCAGGATTGGAATGGGAAGGAGTTGGATATCACATCTCATGCTATAGGAAGGCTCTCAGGTTTGGAAGGGGAAGGAGTTGGATATCACATTTCATGTTAGAGGAAGGATCTCAGGTTTGGTATAAGAGGCATTGAGATATCACATCTCATGCTATAGGAAGGGTCTCAGGTTTGGTATAAGCAGTGAGATATCACATCTCATGCTATAGGAAGTGTCTCAGGATTGGAATGGGAAGGAGTTGGATATCACATCTCATGCCATAGTATGGGTCTCAGGTTTGGTAGAAGCATTGGGATATCACATCTCATGCTATCGGAAGGGTATCAGTATTGGATTTGGAAGGAGTTGGATATCCCATCTCATGTTATAGGAAGGGTCTCAGGATTGGAATGGGAAGGCCTTGGATATCATATCTCATGCTATAGGAAGGCTCTCAGGTTTGGAAGGGAAAGGAGTTGGATATCACATCTCATGTTATAGGAAGGGTCTCAGGATTGGAATGGGAAGGAGTTGGATATCACATCT
Source organism: Ambystoma mexicanum (assembly GCF_040938575.1). Lineage (NCBI taxonomy): Eukaryota > Metazoa > Chordata > Amphibia > Caudata > Ambystomatidae > Ambystoma > Ambystoma mexicanum. Next base: position 298,015,884 of record NC_090938.1, read on the forward strand.
CATGATATATGAAGGGTCTCAGGTTTGGAAGGGGAAGGATTTGGATATCACATCTCATGTTATAGGACGGGTATCAGTTTTGGTATTAGAAGCATTGAGATATCAAGTCTCATGGTATAGGAAGGGTCTCAGAATTGGAATGGGAAGGAGTTGGATAACACATCTCAAGCTATAGCAAGGGTCTCAGGATTGGAATGGGAAGAAGTTTGATATCACATCTCATGCCATAGTATGGGTCTCATGTTTGGTAGAAGCATTGGGATATCACATCTCATGCTATCGGAAGGGTATCAGTATTGGATTTGGAAGGAGTTGGATATCCCATCATGCTATAGGAAGGGTCTCAGGTTGGAATGGGAAGGAGTTGGATATCACATCTCATGTTATAGGAAGGGTCTCAGGATTGGAATGGGAAGGACTTGGATATCATATCTCATGCTATGGGAAGGCTCTCAGGTTTGGAAGGGGAAGGAGTTGGATATCACATCTCAAGCTATAGGAAGGGTCTCAGGTTTGGTATTAGAAGCATTGAGATATCACATCTCATGCTATAGGAAGGGTCTCAGGATTGGAAGGGGAAGGAGTTGGATATCACATCTCATGCTAAAGGAAGGGTCTCAGGTTTGGAACGGGAAGGAGTTGGATATCACATCTCATGTTATAGGAAGGGTCTCAGGTTTGGTATAAGCATTGAGATATCATATCTCTGCTATCGGAAGTGTCTCAGGATTGGAATGGGAAGGAGTTGGATATCCCATCTCATGTTATAGGATGGGTCTCAGGTTTGTTATTAGAATCATTGAGATATCATATTGCATGCTGTAGGAAGGGTCTAAGTATTGGAATGGGAAGGACTTGGATATCACATCTCATGCTATAGATAGGCTCTCAGGTTTGGAGGAAAGGGAAGGAGTTGGATATCACATTTCATGTTAGAGGAAGGATCTCAGGTTTGGTATTAGAGGCATTGAGACATCACATCTCATGCTATAGGAAGGGTCTCAGGATTGGAATGGGAAGGAGTTGGATATCACATCTCATGCTATAGGAAGGGTCTCAGGTTAGGTATAAGCATTGAGATATCACATCCCATGCTATAGGAAGGGTCTCAGGATTGGAATGGGAAGGAGTTGTATATGACATCTCATGCCGTAGGAAGGGTCTCAGGTTTGATATAAGCATTGAGATATCACATCTCTGCAATCGAAAGGGTCTCAGGATTGGAATCAGAAGGAGTTGGATATCCCATCTCATGTTATAGGAAGAGTCTCAGGTTTGGTATTAGAAGCATTGAGATATTACATCTCATGCTATAGGAAGTGTCTCAGGATTGGAATGGGAAGGACTTGGATATCACATCTCATGCTATAGGGAGGGTCTCAAGTTTGATATTAGAAGCATTGAGATATCACATCTCATGCTATAGGAAGGGTCTCAGGATTAGAATGGGAAGGAGTTGGATATCACATCTCATGCTATAGGAAGGGTCTCAGGTTTGGTATAAGCAGTGAGATATCACATCTCATGCTATAGGAAGTGTCTCAGGATTGGAATGGGAAGGAGTTGGATATCACATCTCATGTTATAGGAAGGATCTCAGGTTTGGTAAAAGCATTGAGATATCACATCTCTGCTATCGGAATGGTCTCAGGATTGGAATGGGAAGGAGTTGGATATTCCCATCTCATGATAAAGGAAGGGTCTAAGGTTTGGAAGGGGAAGGATTTGGATATCACATCTCATGTCATAGGACGGGTCTCAGGTTTGGTATTAGAAGCATTGAGATATCACTTCTCATGCTATAGGAAGGGTCTCAGGATTGGAATGGGAAGGACTTGGATATCACATCTCATGCTATAGGGAGGGTCTGAAGTTTGATATTAGAAGCATTGAGATATGACATCTCATGATATCGGAAGGGTCTCAGGATTGGAATGGGAAGGAGTTGGATATCACATCTCATGATAAAGGAAGGGTCTAAGGTTTGGAAGGGGAAGGATTTGGATATCACATCTCATGTTATAGGACGGGTCTCAGGTTTGGTATTAGAAGCATTGAGATATCAAGTCTCATGGTATAGGAAGGGTCTCAGAATTGGAATGGGAAGGAGTTGGATATCACATCTCAAGCTATAGTAAGGGTCTCAGGATTGGAATGGGAAGGAGTTTGATATCACATCTCATGCCATAGTATGGGTCTCAGGTTTGGTAGAAGCATTGGGATATCACATCTCATGCTATCGGAAGGGTATCAGTATTGGATTTGGAAGGAGTTGGATATCTCATCTCATGCTATAGGAAGGGTCTCAGGTTGGAATGGGAAGGAGTTGGATATCACATCTCATGTTATAGGAAGGGTCTCAGGATTGGAATGGGAAGGACTTGGATATCATATCTCATGCTATAGGAAGGCTCTCAGGTTTGGAAGGGGAAGGAGTTGGATATCACATTTCATGGTAGAGGAAGGATCTCAGGTTTGGTATAAGAGGCATTGAGATATCACATCTCATGCTATAGGAAGGGTCTCAGGATTGGAATGGGAAGGCCTTGGATATCATATCTCATGCTATAGGAAGGCTCTCAGGTTTGGAAGGGAAAGGAGTTGGATATCACATCTCATGTTATAGGAAGGGTCTCAGGATTGGAATGGGAAGGACTTGGATATCATATCTCATGCTATAGGAAGGCTCTCAGGTTTGGAAGGGGAAGGAGTTGGATATCACATCTCATGCTATAGGAATGGTCTCAGGATTGGAATGGGTAGGAGTTGGATATTACATTCTTGCTATAGGAAGGGTCTCATGTTTGGAAAGGGAAGGAGTTGGATATCTCATATGCTATAGGAAGGATCTCAGGTTTGGTATTAGAAGCATTGAGATGTCACATCTCATGCTATCGGAAGGGTCTCAGGATTGGAATGGGAATGATTTGGATATCACATCTCATGTTATAGGAAGGGTCTCAGGTTTGGTATAAGCATTGAGATATCACATCTCTGCTATCGGAAGTGGCTCAGGATTGGAATGGGAAGGATTTGGATATCCCATCTCATGTTATAGGACGGGTCTCTGGTTTGGTATTAGAATCATTGAGATATCACATTGCATGCTGTAGGAAGGGTCTAAGGATTGGAATGGGATGGACTTGGACATCACATCTCATGCTATAGGTAGGCTCTCAGGTTTGGTATAAGCATTGAGATATCACATCTCATGCTATAGGAAGGGTCTCAAGATTGGAATGGGACGGATTTGGATATCACATCTCATGCTTTAGGAAGGGTCTCAGGTTTGGTATACGCATGGAGATATCACTTCTCATGCTATAGGAAGGGTCTCAGGATTGGAATGAGAAGGAGTTGGATATCACATCTCATGCTATAGGAAGGGTCTCAGATTTGGTATAAGCATTGAGATATCACATCTCATGCTATAGGAAGGGTCTCAGGATTGGAATGGGAAGGAGTTGTATATGACATCTCAGGCCATAGGAAGGGTCTCAGGTTTGGTATAAGCATTGAGATATCACATCTCTGCTATCGGAAGGGTCTCAGGATTGGAATGGGAAGGACTTGGATGTCAAATCTCATGCTATAGGGAGGGTCTCAAGTTTGATATTAGAAGCATTGAGATAACAAATCTCATGATATCGGAAGGGTCTCAGGATTGGAATGGGAAGGAGTTGGATATCACATCTCATGCTATAGGAAGGCTCTCAGGTTTGGAAGGGGAAGGAGTTGGATATCACATTTCATGTTAGAGGAAGGATCTCAGGTTTGGTATAAGAGGCATTGAGATATCACATCTCATGCTATAGGAAGGGTCTCAGGTTTGGTATAAGCAGTGAGATATCACATCTCATGCTATAGGAAGTGTCTCAGGATTGGAATGGGAAGGAGTTGGATATCACATCTCATGCCATAGTATGGGTCTCAGGTTTGGTAGAAGCATTGGGATATCACATCTCATGCTATCGGAAGGGTATCAGTATTGGATTTGGAAGGAGTTGGATATCCCATCTCATGTTATAGGAAGGGTCTCAGGATTGGAATGGGAAGGCCTTGGATATCATATCTCATGCTATAGGAAGGCTCTCAGGTTTGGAAGGGAAAGGAGTTGGATATCACATCTCATGTTATAGGAAGGGTCTCAGGATTGGAATGGGAAGGAGTTGGATATCACATCTCATGATATATGAAGGGTCTCAGGTTTGGAAGGGGAAGGATTTGGATATCACATCTCATGTTATAGGACGGGTATCAGGTTTGGTATTAGAAGCATTGAGATATCAAGTCTCATGGTATAGGAAGGGTCTCAGAATTGGAATGGGAAGGAGTTGGATAACACATCTCAAGCTATAGCAAGGGTCTCAGGATTGGAATGGGAAGAAGTTTGATATCACATCTCATGCCATAGTATGGGTCTCATGTTTGGTAGAAGCATTGGGATATCACATCTCATGCTATCGGAAGGGTATAAGTATTGGATTTGGAAGGAGTTGGATATCCCATCATGCTATAGGAAGGGTCTCAGGTTGGAATGGGAAGGAGTTGGATATCACATCTCATGTTATAGGAAGGGTCTCAGGATTGGAATGGGAAGGACTTGGATATCATATCTCATGCTATGGGAAGGCTCTCAGGTTTGGAAGGGGAAGGAGTTGGATATCACATCTCAAGCTATAGGAAGGGTCTCAGGTTTGGTATTAGAAGCATTGAGATATCACATCTCATGCTATAGGAAGGGTCTCAGGATTGGAAGGGGAAGGAGTTGGATATCACATCTCATGCTAAAGGAAGGGTCTCAGGTTTGGAACGGGAAGGAGTTGGATATCACATCTCATGTTATAGGAAGGGTCTCAGGTTTGGTATAAGCATTGAGATATCATATCTCTGCTATCGGAAGTGTCTCAGGATTGGAATGGGAAGGAGTTGGATATCCCATCTCATGTTATAGGATGGGTCTCAGGTTTGTTATTAGAATCATTGAGATATCATATTGCATGCTGTAGGAAGGGTCTAAGTATTGGAATGGGAAGGACTTGGATATCACATCTCATGCTATAGATAGGCTCTCAGGTTTGGAGGAAAGGGAAGGAGTTGGATATCACATTTCATGTTAGAGAAAGGATCTCAGGTTTGGTATTAGAGGCATTGAGACATCACATCTCATGCTATAGGAAGGGTCTCAGGATTGGAATGGGAAGGAGTTGGATATCACATCTCATGCTATAGGAAGGGTCTCAGGTTAGGTATAAGCATTGAGATATCACATCTCATGCTATAGGAAGGGTCTCAGGATTGGAATGGGAAGGAGTTGTATATGACATCTCATGCCGTAGGAAGGGTCTCAGGTTTGGTATAAGCATTGAGATATCACATCTCTGCAATCGAAAGGGTCTCAGGATTGGAATCGGAAGGAGTTGGATATCCCATCTCATGTTATAGGAAGAGTCTCAGGTTTGGTATTAGAAGCATTGAGATATTACATCGCATGCTATAGGAAGTGTCTCAGGATTGGAATGGGAAGGACTTGGATATCACATCTCATGCTATAGGGAGGGTCTCAAGTTTGATATTAGAAGCATTGAGATATCACATCTCATGCTATAGGAAGGGTCTCAGGATTAGAATGGGAAGGAGTTGGATATCACATCTCATGCTATAGGAAGGGTCTCAGGTTTGGTATAAGCAGTGAGATATCACATCTCATGCTATAGGAAGTGTCTCAGGATTGGAATGGGAAGGAGTTGGATATCACATCTCATGTTATAGGAAGGATCTCAGGTTTGGTATAAGCATTGAGATATCACATCTCTGCTATCGGAATGGTCTCAGGATTGGAATGGGAAGGAGTTGGATATTCCCATCTCATGATAAAGGAAGGGTCTAAGGTTTGGAAGGGGAAGGATTTGGATATCACATCTCATGTTATAGGACGGGTCTCAGGTTTGGTATTAGAAGCATTGAGATATCACTTCTCATGCTATAGGAAGGGTCTCAGGATTGGAATGGGAAGGACTTGGATATCACATCTCATGCTATAGGGAGGGTCTGAAGTTTGATATTAGAAGCATTGAGATATGACATCTCATGATATCGGAAGGGTCTCAGGATTGGAATGGGAAGGAGTTGGATATCACATCTCATGATAAAGGAAGGGTCTAAGGTTTGGAAGGGGAAGGATTTGGATATCACATCTCATGTTATAGGACGGGTCTCAGGTTTGGTATTAGAAGCATTGAGATATCAAGTCTCATGGTATAGGAAGGGTCTCAGAATTGGAATGGGAAGGAGTTGGATAACACATCTCAAGCTATAGGAAGGGTCTCAGGATTGGAATGGGAAGAAGTTTGATATCACATCTCATGCCATAGTATGGGTCTCAGGTTTGGTAGAAGCATTGGGATATCACATCTCATGCTATCGGAAGGGTATCAGTATTGGATTTGGAAGGAGTTGGATATCTCATCTCATGCTATAGGAAGGGTCTCAGGTTGGAATGGGAAGGAGTTGGATATCACATCTCATGTTATAGGAAGGGTCTCAGGATTGGAATGGGAAGGACTTGGATATCATATCTCATGCTATAGGAAGGCTCTCAGGTTTGGAAGGGGAAGGAGTTGGATATCACATTTCATGGTAGAGGAAGGATCTCAGGTTTGGTATAAGAGGCATTGAGATATCACATCTCATGCTATAGGAAGGGTCTCAGGTTTGGTATAAGCAGTGAGATATCACATCTCATGCTATAGGAAGTGTCTCAGGATTGGAATGGGAAGGAGTTGGATATCATATCTCATGCCATAGTATGGGTCTCAGGTTTGGTAGAAGCATTGGGATATCACATCTCATGCTATCGGAAGGGTATCAGTATTGGATTTGGAAGGAGTTGGATATCCCATCTCATGTTATAGGAAGGGTCTCAGGATTGGAATGGGAAGGCCTTGGATATCATATCTCATGCTATAGGAAGGCTCTCAGGTTTGGAAGGGAAAGGAGTTGGATATCACATCTCATGTTATAGGAAGGGTCTCAGGATTGGAATGGGAAGGACTTGGATATCATATCTCATGCTATAGGAAGGCTCTCAGGTTTGGAAGGGGAAGGAGTTGGATATCACATCTCATGCTATAGGAAGAGTCTCAGGTTTGGTATAAGCATTGAGATATCACATCTCATGCTATAGGAATGGTCTCAGGATTGGAATGGGTAGGAGTTGGATATTACATTCTTGCTATAGGAAGGGTCTCATGTTTGGAATGGGAAGGAGTTGGATATCTCATATGCTATAGGAAGGATCTCAGGTTTGGTATTAGAAGCATTGAGATGTCACATCTCATGCTATCGGAAGGGTCTCAGGATTGGAATGGGAATGATTTGGATATCACATCTCATGTTATAGGAAGGGTCTCAGGTTTGGTATAAGCATTGAGATATCACATCTCTGCTATCGGAAGTGGCTCAGGATTGGAATGGGAAGGAGTTGGATATCCCATCTCATGTTATAGGACGGGTCTCTGGTTTGGTATTAGAATCATTGAGATATCACATCGCATGCTGTAGGAAGGGTCTAAGGATTGGAATGGGATGGACTTGGACATCACATCTCATGCTATAGGTAGGCTCTCAGGTTTGGTATAAGCATTGAGATATCACATCTCATGCTATAGGAAGGGTCTCAAGATTGGAATGGGACGGATTTGGATATCACATCTCATGCTATAGGAAGGGTCTCAGGTTTGGTATACGCATGGAGATATCACTTCTCATGCTATAGGAAGGGTCTCAGGATTGGAATGAGAAGGAGTTGGATATCACATCTCATGCTATAGGAAGGGTCTCAGATTTGGTATAAGCATTGAGATATCACATCTCATGCTATAGGAAGGGTCTCAGGATTGGAATGGGAAGGAGTTGTATATGACATCTCAGGCCATAGGAAGGGTCTCAGGTTTGGTATAAGCATTGAGATATCACATCTCTGCTATCGGAAGGGTCTCAGGATTGGAATGGGAAGGACTTGGATGTCAAATCTCATGCTATAGGGAGGGTCTCAAGTTTGATATTAGAAGCATTGAGATAACAAATCTCATGATATCGGAAGGGTCTCAGGATTGGAATGGGAAGGAGTTGGATATCACATCTCATGATATATGAAGGGTCTCAGGTTTGGAAGGGGAAGGATTTGGATATCACATCTCATGTTATAGGACGGGTATCAGGTTTGGTATTAGAAGCATTGAGATATCAAGTCTCATGGTATAGGAAGGGTCTCAGAATTGGAATGGGAAGGAGTTGGATAACACATCTCAAGCTATAGCAAGGGTCTCAGGATTGGAATGGGAAGAAGTTTGATATCACATCTCATGCCATAGTATGGGTCTCATGTTTGGTAGAAGCATTGGGATATCACATCTCATGCTATCGGAAGGGTATCAGTATTGGATTTGGAAGGAGTTGGATATCCCATCATGCTATAGGAAGGGTCTCAGGTTGGAATGGGAAGGAGTTGGATATCACATCTCATGTTATAGGAAGGGTCTCAGGATTGGAATGGGAAGGACTTGGATATCATATCTCATGCTATGGGAAGGCTCTCAGGTTTGGAAGGGGAAGGAGTTGGATATCACATCTCAAGCTATAGGAAGGGTCTCAGGTTTGGTATTAGAAGCATTGAGATATCACATCTCATGCTATAGGAAGGGTCTCAGGATTGGAAGGGGAAGGAGTTGGATATCACATCTCATGCTAAAGGAAGGGTCTCAGGTTTGGAACGGGAAGGAGTTGGATATCACATCTCATGTTATAGGAAGGGTCTCAGGTTTGGTATAAGCATTGAGATATCATATCTCTGCTATCGGAAATGTCTCAGGATTGGAATGGGAAGGAGTTGGATATCCCATCTCATGTTATAGGATGGGTCTCAGGTTTGTTATTAGAATCATTGAGATATCATATTGCATGCTGTAGGAAGGGTCTAAGTATTGGAATGGGAAGGACTTGGATATCACATCTCATGCTATAGATAGGCTCTCAGGTTTGGAGGAAAGGGAAGGAGTTGGATATCACATTTCATGTTAGAGGAAGGATCTCAGGTTTGGTATTAGAGGCATTGAGACATCACATCTCATGCTATAGGAAGGGTCTCAGGATTGGAATGGGAAGGAGTTGGATATCACATCTCATGCTATAGGAAGGGTCTCAGGTTAGGTATAAGCATTGAGATATCACATCTCATGCTATAGGAAGGGTCTCAGGATTGGAATGGGAAGGAGTTGTATATGACATCTCATGCCGTAGGAAGGGTCTCAGGTTTGGTATAAGCATTGAGATATCACATCTCTGCAATCGAAAGGGTCTCAGGATTGGAATCGGAAGGAGTTGGATATCCCATCTCATGTTATAGGAAGAGTCTCAGGTTTGGTATTAGAAGCATTGAGATATTACATCTCATGCTATAGGAAGTGTCTCAGGATTGGAATGGGAAGGACTTGGATATCACATCTCATGCTATAGGGAGGGTCTCAAGTTTGATATTAGAAGCATTGAGATATCACATCTCATGCTATAGGAAGGGTCTCAGGATTAGAATGGGAAGGAGTTGGATATCACATCTCATGCTATAGGAAGGGTCTCAGGTTTGGTATAAGCAGTGAGATATCACATCTCATGCTATAGGAAGTGTCTCAGGATTGGAATGGGAAGGAGTTGGATATCACATCTCATGTAATAGGAAGGATCTCAGGTTTGGTATAAGCATTGAGATATCACATCTCTGCTATCGGAATGGTCTCAGGATTGGAATGGGAAGGAGTTGGATATTCCCATCTCATGATAAAGGAAGGGTCTAAGGTTTGGAAGGGGAAGGATTTGGATATCACATCTCATGTTATAGGACGGGTCTCAGGTTTGGTATTAGAAGCATTGAGATATCACTTCTCATGCTATAGGAAGGGTCTCAGGATTGGAATGGGAAGGACTTGGATATCACATCTCATGCTATAGGGAGGGTCTGAAGTTTGATATTAGAAGCATTGAGATATGACATCTCATGATATCGGAAGGGTCTCAGGATTGGAATGGGAAGGAGTTGGATATCACATCTCATGATAAAGGAAGGGTCTAAGGTTTGGAAGGGGAAGGATTTGGATATCACATCTCATGTTATAGGACGGGTCTCAGGTTTGGTATTAGAAGCATTGAGATATCAAGTCTCATGGTATAGGAAGGGTCTCAGAATTGGAATGGGAAGGAGTTGGATATCACAACTCAAGCTATAGTAAGGGTCTCAGGATTGGAATGGGAAGGAGTTTTATATCACATCTCCTGCCATAGTATGGGTCTCAGGTTTGGTAGAAGCATTGGGATATCACATCTCATGCTATCGGAAGGGTATCAGTATTGTATTTGGAAGGAGTTGGATATCCCATCTCATGCTATAGGAAGGGTCTCAGGTTGGAATGGGAAGGAGTTGGATATCACATCTCATGTTATAGGAAGGGTCTCAGGATTGGAATGGGAAGGACTTGGATATCATATCTCATGCTATAGGAAGGCTCTCAGGTTTGGAAGGGGAAGGAGTTGGATATCACATTTCATGTTAGAGGAAGGATCTCAGGTTTGGTATAAGAGGCATTGAGATATCACATCTCATGCTATAGGAAGGGTCTCAGGTTTGGTATAAGCAGTGAGATATCACATCTCATGCTATAGGAAGTGTCTCAGGATTGGAATGGGAAGGAGTTGGATATCACATCTCATGCCATAGTATGGGTCTCAGGTTTGGTAGAAGCATTGGGATATCACATCTCATGCTATCGGAAGGGTATCAGTATTGGATTTGGAAGGAGTTGGATATCCCATCTCATGTTATAGGAAGGGTCTCAGGATTGGAATGGGAAAGCCTTGGATATCATATCTCATGCTATAGGAAGGCTCTCAGGTTTGGAAGGGAAAGGAGTTGGATATCACATCTCATGTTATAGGAAGGGTCTCAGGATTGGAATGGGAAGGACTTGGATATCATATCTCATGCTATAGGAAGGCTCTCAGGTTTGGAAGGGGAAGGAGTTGGATATCACATCTCATGCTATAGGAAGAGTCTCAGGTTTGGTATAAGCATTGAGATATCACATCTCATGCTATAGGAATGGTCTCAGGATTGGAATGGGTAGGAGTTGGATATTACATTCTTGCTATAGGAAGGGTCTCATGTTTGGAATGGGAAGGAGTTGGATATCACATATGCTATAGGAAGGATCTCAGGTTTGGTATTAGAAGCATTGAGATGTCACATCTCATGCTATCGGAAGGGTCTCAGGATTGGAATGGGAATGATTTGGATATCACATCTCATGTTATAGGAAGGGTCTCAGGTTTGGTATAAGCATTGAGATATCACATCTCTGCTATCGGAAGTGGCTCAGGATTGGAATGGGAAGGAGTTGGATATCCCATCTCATGTTATAGGACGGGTCTCTGGTTTGGTATTAGAATCATTGAGATATCACATCGCATGCTGTAGGAAGGGTCTAAGGATTGGAATGGGATGGACTTGGACATCACATCTCATGCTATAGGTAGGCTCTCAGGTTTGGTATAAGCATTGAGATATCACATCTCATGCTATAGGAAGGGTCTCAAGATTGAAATGGGACGGATTTGGATATCACATCTCATGCTATAGGAAGGGTCTCAGGTTTGGTATACGCATGGAGATATCACTTCTCATGCTATAGGAAGGGTCTCAGGATTGGAATGAGAAGGAGTTGGATATCACATCTCATGCTATAGGAAGGGTCTCAGATTTGGTATAAGCATTGAGATATCACATCTCATGCTATAGGAAGGGTCTCAGGATTGGAATGGGAAGGAGTTGTATATGACATCTCAGGCCATAGGAAGGGTCTCAGGTTTGGTATAAGCATTGAGATATCACATCTCTGCTATCGGAAGGGTCTCAGGATTGGAATGGGAAGTACTTGGATGTCAAATCTCATGCTATAGGGAGGGTCTCAAGTTTGATATTAGAAGCATTGAGATAACAAATCTCATGATATCGGAAGGGTCTCAGGATTGGAATGGGAAGGAGTTGGATATCACATCTCATGATATATGAAGGGTCTCAGGTTTGGAAGGGGAAGGATTTGGATATCACATCTCATGTTATAGGACGGGTCTCAGGTTTGGTATTAGAAGCATTGAGATATCAAGTCTCATGGTATAGGAAGGGTCTCAGAATTGGAATGGGAAGGAGTTGGATAACACATCTCAAGCTATAGCAAGGGTCTCAGGATTGGAATGGGAAGAAGTTTGATATCACATCTCATGCCATAGTATGGGTCTCATGTTTGGTAGAAGCATTGGGATATCACATCTCATGCTATCGGAAGGGTATCAGTATTGGATTTGGAAGGAGTTGGATATCCCATCATGCTATAGGAAGGGTCTCAGGTTGGAATGGGAAGGAGTTGGATATCACATCTCATGTTATAGGAAGGGTCTCAGGATTGGAATGGGAAGGACTTGGATATCATATCTCATGCTATGGGAAGGCTCTCAGGTTTGGAAGGGGAAGGAGTTGGATATCACATCTCAAGCTATAGGAAGGGTCTCAGGTTTGGTATTAGAAGCATTGAGATATCACATCTCATGCTATAGGAAGGATCTCAGGATTGGAATGGGAAGGAGTTGGATATCACATCTCAAGCTATAGGAAGGGTCTCAGGTTTGGTATAAGCATTGAGATATCACATCTCATGCTATAGGAAGGGTGTCAGAATTGGAATGGGGAGGAGTTGGATATCACATCTCATGTTATAGGAAAGATCTCAGGTTTGGTATTAGAAGCATTGAGACATCAAATCTCATGTTATAGGAAGGGTCTCAGGATTGGAATGGGAAGAAGTTGGATATCACATCTCATGCTATAGGAAGGGTCTCAGGATTGGAATGGGAAGGAGTTGTATATGACGTCTCATGCCATAGGAAGGGTCTCAGGTTTGGTATAAGCATTGAGATATCACATCACATGCTATAGGAAGGGTCTCAGGATTGGAATGGGAAGGACTTGGATATCACATCTCATGCTATAGGCAGGGTCTCATGTTTGGAAAGGGAAGGAGTTGGATATCACATTTCATGTTAGAGGTAGGATCTCTGTTTTGGTATTAGAGGCATTGAGATATCACATCTCATGCTATCAGAAGGGTCTCAGGATTGGAATGGGAAGGAGTTGGATATCACATCTCATGCTAAAGGGAGGGTCTCAGGTTTGGAAGGGGAAGGAGTTTGATATCACATCTCATGCCATAGTATGGGTCTCAGGTTTGGTAGAAGCATTGGGATATCACATCTCATGCTATCGGAAGGGTATCAGTATTGGATTTGGAAGGAGTTGCATATCCCATCTCATGCTATAGGAAGGGTCTCAGGTTGGAATGGGAAGGAGTTGGATATCACATCTCATGTTATAGGAAGGGTTTCAGGATTGGAATGGGAAGGACTTGGATATCATATCTCATGCTATAGGAAGGGTCTCAGAATTGGAATAGGAAGGAGTTGGATATCACATCTCATGTTATAGGAAAGATCTCAGGTTTGGTATTAGAAGCATTGAGACATCAAATCTCATGTTATAGGAAGGGTCTCAGGATTGGAATGGGAATAAGTTGGATATCACATCTCATGCTATAGGAAGGGTCTCAGGTTTGGTATAAGCATTGAGATATCACATCTCATACTATAGGAAGGGTCTCAGGATTGGAATGGGAAGGAGTTGTATATGACATCTCATGCCATAGGAAGGGTCTCAGGTTTGGTATAAGCATTGAGATATCACATCACATGCTATAGGAAGGGTCTCAGGATTGGAATGGGAAGGACTTGGATATCACATCTCATGCTATAGGCAGGGTCTCAGGTTTGTAAAGGGAAGGAGTTGGATATCACATTTCATGTTAGAGGTAGGATCTCAGGTTTGGTATTAGAGGCATTGAGATATCACATCTCATGCTATCAGAAGGGTCTCAGGATTGGAATGGGAAGGAGTTGGATATCACATCTCATGCTAAAGGGAGGGTCTCAGGTTTGGAAGGGGAAGGAGTTTGATATCACATCTCATGCCATAGTATGGGTCTCAGGTTTGGTAGAAGCATTGGGATATCACATCTCATGCTATCGGAAGGGTATCAGTATTGGATTTGGAAGGAGTTGGATATCCCATCATGCTATAGGAAGGGTCTCAGGTTGGAATGGGAAGGAGTTGGATATCACATCTCATGTTATAGGAAGGGTCTCAGGATTGGAATGGGAAGGACTTGGATATCATATCTCATGCTATGGGAAGGCTCTCAGGTTTGGAAGGGGAAGGAGTTGGATATCACATCTCAAGCTATAGGAAGGGTCTCAGGTTTGGTATTAGAAGCATTGAGATATCACATCTCATGCTATAGGAAGGGTCTCAGGTTAGGTATAAGCATTGAGATATCACATCTCATGCTATAGGAAGGGTCTCAGGATTGGAATGGGAAGGAGTTGTATATGACATCTCATGCCGTAGGAAGGGTCTCAGGTTTGGTATAAGCATTGAGATATCACATCTCTGCAATCGAAAGGGTCTCAGGATTGGAATCGGAAGGAGTTGGATATCCCATCTCATGTTATAGGAAGAGTCTCAGGTTTGGTATTAGAAGCATTGAGATATTACATCTCATGCTATAGGAAGTGTCTCAGGATTGGAATGGGAAGGACTTGGATATCACATCTCATGCTATAGGGAGGGTCTCAAGTTTGATATTAGAAGCATTGAGATATCACATCTCATGCTATAGGAAGGGTCTCAGGATTAGAATGGGAAGGAGTTGGATATCACATCTCATGCTATAGGAAGGGTCTCAGGTTTGGTATAAGCAGTGAGATATCACATCTCATGCTATAGGAAGTGTCTCAGGATTGGAATGGGAAGGAGTTGGATATCACATCTCATGTAATAGGAAGGATCTCAGGTTTGGTATAAGCATTGAGATATCACATCTCTGCTATCGGAATGGTCTCAGGATTGGAATGGGAAGGAGTTGGATATTCCCATCTCATGATAAAGGAAGGGTCTAAGGTTTGGAAGGGGAAGGATTTGGATATCACATCTCATGTTATAGGACGGGTCTCAGGTTTGGTATTAGAAGCATTGAGATATCACTTCTCATGCTATAGGAAGGGTCTCAGGATTGGAATGGGAAGGACTTGGATATCACATCTCATGCTATAGGGAGGGTCTGAAGTTTGATATTAGAAGCATTGAGATATGACATCTCATGATATCGGAAGGGTCTCAGGATTGGAATGGGAAGGAGTTGGATATCACATCTCATGATAAAGGAAGGGTCTAAGGTTTGGAAGGGGAAGGATTTGGATATCACATCTCATGTTATAGGACGGGTCTCAGGTTTGGTATTAGAAGCATTGAGATATCAAGTCTCATGGTATAGGAAGGGTCTCAGAATTGGAATGGGAAGGAGTTGGATATCACAACTCAAGCTATAGTAAGGGTCTCAGGATTGGAATGGGAAGGAGTTTTATATCACATCTCCTGCCATAGTATGGGTCTCAGGTTTGGTAGAAGCATTGGGATATCACATCTCATGCTATCGGAAGGGTATCAGTATTGTATTTGGAAGGAGTTGGATATCCCATCTCATGCTATAGGAAGGGTCTCAGGTTGGAATGGGAAGGAGTTGGATATCACATCTCATGTTATAGGAAGGGTCTCAGGATTGGAATGGGAAGGACTTGGATATCATATCTCATGCTATAGGAAGGCTCTCAGGTTTGGAAGGGGAAGGAGTTGGATATCACATTTCATGTTAGAGGAAGGATCTCAGGTTTGGTATAAGAGGCATTGAGATATCACATCTCATGCTATAGGAAGGGTCTCAGGTTTGGTATAAGCAGTGAGATATCACATCTCATGCTATAGGAAGTGTCTCAGGATTGGAATGGGAAGGAGTTGGATATCACATCTCATGCCATAGTATGGGTCTCAGGTTTGGTAGAAGCATTGGGATATCACATCTCATGCTATCGGAAGGGTATCAGTATTGGATTTGGAAGGAGTTGGATATCCCATCTCATGTTATAGGAAGGGTCTCAGGATTGGAATGGGAAAGCCTTGGATATCATATCTCATGCTATAGGAAGGCTCTCAGGTTTGGAAGGGAAAGGAGTTGGATATCACATCTCATGTTATAGGAAGGGTCTCAGGATTGGAATGGGAAGGACTTGGATATCATATCTCATGCTATAGGAAGGCTCTCAGGTTTGGAAGGGGAAGGAGTTGGATATCACATCTCATGCTATAGGAAGAGTCTCAGGTTTGGTATAAGCATTGAGATATCACATCTCATGCTATAGGAATGGTCTCAGGATTGGAATGGGTAGGAGTTGGATATTACATTCTTGCTATAGGAAGGGTCTCATGTTTGGAATGGGAAGGAGTTGGATATCACATATGCTATAGGAAGGATCTCAGGTTTGGTATTAGAAGCATTGAGATGTCACATCTCATGCTATCGGAAGGGTCTCAGGATTGGAATGGGAATGATTTGGATATCACATCTCATGTTATAGGAAGGGTCTCAGGTTTGGTATAAGCATTGAGATATCACATCTCTGCTATCGGAAGTGGCTCAGGATTGGAATGGGAAGGAGTTGGATATCCCATCTCATGTTATAGGACGGGTCTCTGGTTTGGTATTAGAATCATTGAGATATCACATCGCATGCTGTAGGAAGGGTCTAAGGATTGGAATGGGATGGACTTGGACATCACATCTCATGCTATAGGTAGGCTCTCAGGTTTGGTATAAGCATTGAGATATCACATCTCATGCTATAGGAAGGGTCTCAAGATTGAAATGGGACGGATTTGGATATCACATCTCATGCTATAGGAAGGGTCTCAGGTTTGGTATACGCATGGAGATATCACTTCTCATGCTATAGGAAGGGTCTCAGGATTGGAATGAGAAGGAGTTGGATATCACATCTCATGCTATAGGAAGGGTCTCAGATTTGGTATAAGCATTGAGATATCACATCTCATGCTATAGGAAGGGTCTCAGGATTGGAATGGGAAGGAGTTGTATATGACATCTCAGGCCATAGGAAGGGTCTCAGGTTTGGTATAAGCATTGAGATATCACATCTCTGCTATCGGAAGGGTCTCAGGATTGGAATGGGAAGTACTTGGATGTCAAATCTCATGCTATAGGGAGGGTCTCAAGTTTGATATTAGAAGCATTGAGATAACAAATCTCATGATATCGGAAGGGTCTCAGGATTGGAATGGGAAGGAGTTGGATATCACATCTCATGATATATGAAGGGTCTCAGGTTTGGAAGGGGAAGGATTTGGATATCACATCTCATGTTATAGGACGGGTCTCAGGTTTGGTATTAGAAGCATTGAGATATCAAGTCTCATGGTATAGGAAGGGTCTCAGAATTGGAATGGGAAGGAGTTGGATAACACATCTCAAGCTATAGCAAGGGTCTCAGGATTGGAATGGGAAGAAGTTTGATATCACATCTCATGCCATAGTATGGGTCTCATGTTTGGTAGAAGCATTGGGATATCACATCTCATGCTATCGGAAGGGTATCAGTATTGGATTTGGAAGGAGTTGGATATCCCATCATGCTATAGGAAGGGTCTCAGGTTGGAATGGGAAGGAGTTGGATATCACATCTCATGTTATAGGAAGGGTCTCAGGATTGGAATGGGAAGGACTTGGATATCATATCTCATGCTATGGGAAGGCTCTCAGGTTTGGAAGGGGAAGGAGTTGGATATCACATCTCAAGCTATAGGAAGGGTCTCAGGTTTGGTATTAGAAGCATTGAGATATCACATCTCATGCTATAGGAAGGATCTCAGGATTGGAATGGGAAGGAGTTGGATATCACATCTCAAGCTATAGGAAGGGTCTCAGGTTTGGTATAAGCATTGAGATATCACATCTCATGCTATAGGAAGGGTGTCAGAATTGGAATGGGGAGGAGTTGGATATCACATCTCATGTTATAGGAAAGATCTCAGGTTTGGTATTAGAAGCATTGAGACATCAAATCTCATGTTATAGGAAGGGTCTCAGGATTGGAATGGGAAGAAGTTGGATATCACATCTCATGCTATAGGAAGGGTCTCAGGATTGGAATGGGAAGGAGTTGTATATGACGTCTCATGCCATAGGAAGGGTCTCAGGTTTGGTATAAGCATTGAGATATCACATCACATGCTATAGGAAGGGTCTCAGGATTGGAATGGGAAGGACTTGGATATCACATCTCATGCTATAGGCAGGGTCTCAGGTTTGGAAAGGGAAGGAGTTGGATATCACATTTCATGTTAGAGGTAGGATCTCTGTTTTGGTATTAGAGGCATTGAGATATCACATCTCATGCTATCAGAAGGGTCTCAGGATTGGAATGGGAAGGAGTTGGATATCACATCTCATGCTAAAGGGAGGGTCTCAGGTTTGGAAGGGGAAGGAGTTTGATATCACATCTCATGCCATAGTATGGGTCTCAGGTTTGGTAGAAGCATTGGGATATCACATCTCATGCTATCGGAAGGGTATCAGTATTGGATTTGGAAGGAGTTGCATATCCCATCTCATGCTATAGGAAGGGTCTCAGGTTGGAATGGGAAGGAGTTGGATATCACATCTCATGTTATAGGAAGGGTTTCAGGATTGGAATGGGAAGGACTTGGATATCATATCTCATGCTATAGGAAGGGTCTCAGAATTGGAATAGGAAGGAGTTGGATATCACATCTCATGTTATAGGAAAGATCTCAGGTTTGGTATTAGAAGCATTGAGACATCAAATCTCATGTTATAGGAAGGGTCTCAGGATTGGAATGGGAATAAGTTGGATATCACATCTCATGCTATAGGAAGGGTCTCAGGTTTGGTATAAGCATTGAGATATCACATCTCATACTATAGGAAGGGTCTCAGGATTGGAATGGGAAGGAGTTGTATATGACATCTCATGCCATAGGAAGGGTCTCAGGTTTGGTATAAGCATTGAGATATCACATCACATGCTATAGGAAGGGTCTCAGGATTGGAATGGGAAGGACTTGGATATCACATCTCATGCTATAGGCAGGGTCTCAGGTTTGTAAAGGGAAGGAGTTGGATATCACATTTCATGTTAGAGGTAGGATCTCAGGTTTGGTATTAGAGGCATTGAGATATCACATCTCATGCTATCAGAAGGGTCTCAGGATTGGAATGGGAAGGAGTTGGATATCACATCTCATGCTAAAGGGAGGGTCTCAGGTTTGGAAGGGGAAGGAGTTTGATATCACATCTCATGCCATAGTATGGGTCTCAGGTTTGGTAGAAGCATTGGGATATCACATCTCATGCTATCGGAAGGGTATCAGTATTGGATTTGGAAGGAGTTGGATATCCCATCATGCTATAGGAAGGGTCTCAGGTTGGAATGGGAAGGAGTTGGATATCACATCTCATGTTATAGGAAGGGTCTCAGGATTGGAATGGGAAGGACTTGGATATCATATCTCATGCTATGGGAAGGCTCTCAGGTTTGGAAGGGGAAGGAGTTGGATATCACATCTCAAGCTATAGGAAGGGTCTCAGGTTTGGTATTAGAAGCATTGAGATATCACATCTCATGCTATAGGAAGGGTCTCAGGATTGGAAGGGGAAGGAGTTGGATATCACATCTCATGCTAAAGGAAGGGTCTCAGGTTTGGAACGGGAAGGAGTTGGATATCACATCTCATGTTATAGGAAGGGTCTCAGGTTTGGTATAAGCATTGAGATATCATATCTCTGCTATCGGAAGTGTCTCAGGATTGGAATGGGAAGGAGTTGGATATCCCATCTCATGTTATAGGATGGGTCTCAGGTTTGTTATTAGAATCATTGAGATATCATATTGCATGCTGTAGGAAGGGTCTAAGTATTGGAATGGGAAGGACTTGGATATCACATCTCATGCTATAGATAGGCTCTCAGGTTTGGAGGAAAGGGAAGGAGTTGGATATCACATTTCATGTTAGAGGAAGGATCTCAGGTTTGGTATTAGAGGCATTGAGACATCACATCTCATGCTATAGGAAGGGTCTCAGGATTGGAATGGGAAGGAGTTGGATATCACATCTCATGCTATAGGAAGGGTCTCAGGTTTGGTATAAGCATTGAGATATCATATCTCTGCTATCGGAAGTGTCTCAGGATTGGAATGGGAAGGAGTTGGATATCCCATCTCATGTTATAGGATGGGTCTCAGGTTTGTTATTAGAATCATTGAGATATCATATTGCATGCTGTAGGAAGGGTCTAAGTATTGGAATGGGAAGGACTTGGATATCACATCTCATGCTATAGATAGGCTCTCAGGTTTGGAGGAAAGGGAAGGAGTTGGATATCACATTTCATGTTAGAGGAAGGATCTCAGGTTTGGTATTAGAGGCATTGAGACATCACATCTCATGCTATAGGAAGGGTCTCAGGATTGGAATGGGAAGGAGTTGGATATCACATCTCATGCCGTAGGAAGGGTCTCAGGTTTGGTATAAGCATTGAGATATCACATCTCTGCAATCGAAAGGGTCTCAGGATTGGAATCGGAAGGAGTTGGATATCCCATCTCATGTTATAGGAAGAGTCTCAGGTTTGGTATTAGAAGCATTGAGATATTACATCTCATGCTATAGGAAGTGTCTCAGGATTGGAATGGGAAGGACTTGGATATCACATCTCATGCTATAGGGAGGCTCTCAAGTTTGATATTAGAAGCATTGAGATATCACATCTCATGCTATAGGAAGGGTCTCAGGATTAGAATGGGAAGGAGTTGGATATCACATCTCATGCTATAGGAAGGGTCTCAGGTTTGGTATAAGCAGTGAGATATCACATCTCATGCTATAGGAAGTGTCTCAGGATTGGAATGGGAAGGAGTTGGATATCACATCTCATGTTATAGGAAGGATCTCAGGTTTGGTATAAGCATTGAGATATCACATCTCTGCTATCGGAATGGTCTCAGGATTGGAATGGGAAGGAGTTGGATATTCCCATCTCATGATAAAGGAAGGGTCTAAGGTTTGGAAGGGGAAGGATTTGGATATCACATCTCATGTTATAGGACGGGTCTCAGGTTCGGTATTAGAAGCATTGAGATATCACTTCTCATGCTATAGGAAGGGTCTCAGGATTGGAATGGGAAGGACACGGATATCACATCTCATGCTATAGGGAGGGTCTGAAGTTTGATATTAGAAGCATTGAGATATGACATCTCATGATATCGGAAGGGTCTCAGGATTGGAATGGGAAGGAGTTGGATATCACATCTCATGATAAAGGAAGGGTCTAAGGTTTGGAAGGGGAAGGATTTGGATATCACATCTCATGTTATAGGACGGGTCTCAGGTTTGGTATTAGAAGCATTGAGATATCAAGTCTCATGGTATAGGAAGGGTCTCAGAATTGGAATGGGAAGGAGTTGGATATCACAACTCAAGCTATAGTAAGGGTCTCAGGATTGGAATGGGAAGGAGTTTGATATCACATCTCCTGCCATAGTATGGGTCTCAGGTTTGGTAGAAGCATTGGGATATCACATCTCATGCTATCGGAAGGGTATCAGTATTGGATTTGGAAGGAGTTGGATATCCCATCTCATGCTATAGGAAGGGTCTCAGGTTGGAATGGGAAGGAGTTGGATATCACATCTCATGTTATAGGAAGGGTCTCAGGATTGGAATGGGAAGGACTTGGATATCATATCTCATGCTATAGGAAGGCTCTCAGGTTTGGAAGGGGAAGGAGTTGGATATCACATTTCATGTTAGAGGAAGGATCTCAGGTTTGGTATAAGAGGCATTGAGATATCACATCTCATGCTATAGGAAGGGTCTCAGGTTTGGTATAAGCAGTGAGATATCACATCTCATGCTATAGGAAGTGTCTCAGGATTGGAATGGGAAGGAGTTGGATATCACATCTCATGCCATAGTATGGGTCTCAGGTTTGGTAGAAGCATTGGGATATCACATCTCATGCTATCGGAAGGGTATCAGTATTGGATTTGGAAGGAGTTGGATATCCCATCTCATGTTATAGGAAGGGTCTCAGGATTGGAATGGGAAGGCCTTGGATATCATATCTCATGCTATAGGAAGGCTCTCAGGTTTGGAAGGGAAAGGAGTTGGATATCACATCTCATGTTATAGGAAGGGTCTCAGGATTGGAATGGGAAGGACTTGGATATCATATCTCATGCTATAGGAAGGCTCTCAGGTTTGGAAGGGGAAGGAGTTGGATATCACATCTCATGCTATAGGAAGAGTCTCAGGTTTGGTATAAGCATTGAGATATCACATCTCATGCTATAGGAATGGTCTCAGGATTGGAATGGGTAGGAGTTGGATATTACATTCTTGCTATAGGAAAGGTCTCATGTTTGGAATGGGAAGGAGTTGGATATCACATATGCTATAGGAAGGATCTCAGGTTTGGTATTAGAAGCATTGAGATGTCACATCTCATGCTATCGGAAGGGTCTCAGGATTGGAATGGGAATGATTTGGATATCACATCTCATGTTATAGGAAGGGTCTCAGGTTTGGTATAAGCATTGAGATATCACATCTCTGCTATCGGAAGTGGCTCAGGATTGGAATGGGAAGGAGTTGGATATCCCATCTCATGTTATAGGACGGGTCTCTGGTTTGGTATTAGAATCATTGAGATATCACATCGCATGCTGTAGGAAGGGTCTAAGGATTGGAATGGGATGGACTTGGACATCACATCTCATGCTATAGGTAGGCTCTCAGGTTTGGTATAAGCATTGAGATATCACATCTCATGCTATAGGAAGGGTCTCAAGATTGGAATGGGACGGATTTGGATATCACATCTCATGCTATAGGAAGGGTCTCAGGTTTGGTATACGCATGGAGATATCACTTCTCATGCTATAGGAAGGGTCTCAGGATTGGAATGAGAAGGAGTTGGATATCACATCTCATGCTATAGGAAGGGTCTCAGATTTGGTATAAGCATTGAGATATCACATCTCATGCTATAGGAAGGGTCTCAGGATTGGAATGGGAAGGAGTTGTATATGACATCTCAGGCCATAGGAAGGGTCTCAGGTTTGGTATAAGCATTGAGATATCACATCTCTGCTATCGGAAGGGTCTCAGGATTGGAATGGGAAGGACTTGGATGTCAAATCTCATGTGTTAAGACGGATTTCTGAACTCTGTCCTGGTGGCGCAGAGGTTCAGAAGGCCAACCTAATTACTTGGAACAGGGTAACCTCTGGACAAGCCAGACCAATCAAGGTAGCGATCGCGGCGGTCAAGACTAGGTCTCAAGAGGGGTGAGGGTGACTGAAAGCCCGCAATGAGCACACAAAGCAAGAGCGCTTACAAACTACTCCAAACAGTTGTTTATATCAAAAATAGATACACATTTATTATAAGGCCTTGAAACTAATAACCACAGTAAAAGCAGCAATATACAACGATATTAAACCAACACATACACTATCCACCCAATATATATACAGAATACACAGTTTCACAGCATTAGCAGCACGAAATATGTTATCCACCTGCAGGGGAAGGAAAACAGGCAGTGCGAACCAATGCGAGTGATATGTCCGCCTTCTGAGGCCCCTAACTGGATGGTAGTCCAATCCCTACGAAGAGTGGAGCCTAGCGCTCAAAAGTACCTGCACACGCCGGTGCCAATGGGCAGAAGGTGAAGCTCTTCGGAGGACGTTGAACAGCTCTGTAGGGAGCTCTAATGAAGGAGAACACGGTCCGCGACTCTAGCGCAGCCTCCACTGTGAGGCAGAAGCAGGGCGCGAGTACGGACAAGGGGTGCTGTATTCACAGCGGGGAAAAGCAAGGGGCACTGCAGGAGGGCGACCAGATCCTAGCTAATCTACTCACCGGTCCCCGAAGCAAGCAGGCCCGAGCTTCTCCTCGATAGATGCAGCTTCTGGCAGGTTCTGAAGAGCAGGGAACGTCTCGTCGTCGTGCAGAGTAAAAAGACGTCCCGATCGAAGAAACAAGCACAGTTTTGTCGCCACAGCAGGGCAACGGAACGGCCGGGTGTATTCAAGCCAAACGAGCACCGCTCACCTCTAGCTTAGGACTGCTAAGCAAACGAAGCGTGTGAGCATGCCCCGGACTCAGAATACCACCCAACCTGTCGGCGATTACAGAGCAGGCCTCCTTAGTAAGCTGGTCAGTCAACTGGATGGCCCAGAGACACTTCCGAAGGCTTACAGCAGGAGTTGATGAAGGTGCCGGGAATAGCTGGTCCTGCTATTCCAATAGGTCGAAGCGCCAGTACAGGCCTTCTTGTTCGATCTTAGGTGGAAAGGGCTTCACCGGACGACAGCAATGAGGAGCAGAAGTTCTTCAGGGGGTCACCAGTGATTCCTCGGTCCAGCCTCGTGTTCGCAGGATACTTGGCTCCTGTATCCCTGGGTTCGTAAGAACTCAGGAGATCGACATGGTAGTGGTGTTTCCAGCTCCCTCTTATCCACGGTTCCCTTCGCGCCAAAACGGAGGGGAGCCAATGGGAGATCCGCTCATCAACACACATACCATACGTGGACCAATCACGGACCACAGTGGTCCCAGGCATTCACACCACCCTAGACTCTCTGGCACCCAGGATGTGTATTGGGACCAGACAGCCCAGCCCACATCCTGGGGGCACTCAAACGACATGTAGAAGCCCGCGAAAGCAACCGTGTTTCGCGGGAAACTACATGCCCAAATAAGGAAGGCCCCGGGTCGCCTGACCCGGGGGAAGGTAAAGGGAGCAAGACGGACAGTGGACGAGACAAAGGAGCCTCGTGGTCCGGCCATTTTGGGTAGCCGGGCCACCCTTTTGTGTTCGCGGCAAAAAGGTGCTCAGAACGGCAAAAGGAGCTCAAAATAAACCAAATGATCGCTGCCACCAGCCCAGTCCCTGAATGACTTGCACCGATCCAAAAACCATCCTATAAGAGTGTCTAGGGTCTGTAGAAGGCTAGAGACCCAAGAGAGCTGTAACTTAGCTTACAGTGCCCTCTTGTGTCGTGTTGCACTAAAATGGCGACACGATAAAAGAAACTACGGGAAACAGCGTTCCCCGGTACTGACTGTCTTAAGGGCATGTCAGTTTCCCCGTAAGAAAGGAGCGAAAGCCCAGAGGAGTACAGCAGAAGGCTGCACTTCTCTGGCAAAGTCAAGAAAACAGGTTGAAAACAATAGCAAAAAGTTTAGGGGTTGCCACATGGAAGGAAAGTTCCCTACAATAACGAAATCTTTCCTAACACTCGCCCCTCCCAGACTATGGACAGGGGGAACTAATCCACCCCTGGATGAGTCTCTTGTTCAGGTCGGTAAAACATTCTGGACAACCCATCAGCATTGCTATGTTGGACACCTGGCCTATGCTCAATAGTGAAGTCGAAGCCTTGTAGACTTATGGACCACCTAAGCAACTTTGGATTCTCCCCCTTCATGTTCATTAGCCACTTTAACGGCTTATGGTCAGTCTGCACAGTGAAGTGGGTCCCATAGAGGTAGGGCCGCAGCTTCCTTAGGGCCCACACAACAGAGAAACATTCTTTCTCTACCGTGGACCATCTGAGCTCTCTGTCCTTAAGCTGGCGACTAATAAAACCGATAGGGTGTTCCTTACCCTTCTCATCTACTTGTGATAGTACAGCTCCTATCCCAGTGTCAGAGGCATCCGTCTGCACGATAAAAGGTCTTTGATAATCAGGGGCCCTGAGCACAGGGGCCTGGCACAAGGAGTCTTTCAAGCCATTGAAGGCCTTCTCACACTCGTCAGTCCAAGTTACCTTCTTGGGTTTCTTCGGAGTTGTGAGGGCAGTCAGAGGAGCAGCTATGGTGCCATAGTCTGCCATAAAATTGCGGTAATAACCCGTGAGTCCTAAGAAGGCTCTCACTTGGGTTTGTGTAGTGGGGGTAGGCCAGTCTTGTACTGCTTGTACTTTACTGGGGAGAGGCTGTATCCTTCCTCCACCTACTTCATGCCCAAGGTAAACCACTGAGCCTTGTCCAATCTGGCATTTACTCGCCTTTATGGTCAAGTGGGCTTTCTGAAGAGCCTGGAGCACAATCCCGAGGTGTTTCACATGGTCTTCCCAGGTGGCACTGAAAACTGCTATATCGTCCAGATATGCAAGACAGAATTCGTCCAACCCATTCAACACATGATTCACAAGCCTCTGGAAAGTGGCAGGTGCATTCTTCAATCCGAACGGCATTACCCGGAATTGGTAAAGCCCGTCGGGAGTTGAAAATGCTGTCTTCTCCTTGGCATGTTCTGCTAAAGCTATTTGCCAATAGCCCGCAGTCAGGTCAAACGTGCTGAGGTACTTGGAGGCACCCAAGGTATCCACCAGCTCGTCAGTTCGAGGCAAGGGGTGAGCGTCTGTCTTGGTGACAGCATTCAGAGCCCTGTAATCCACGCAGAACCTCAATTCAGAAGTGCCTGCTTTTGGAACCAGAACCACAGGACTGGACCAAGGACTACTAGAGGGTTCAATCACCCCAAGGTCTAACATCTTGTTGACCTCGGTCTTAATATAAGACCGTACTTTATCCGACATCCTGTATCCCCTACTTTTGGTAGGTACACTGTCTCCTGTGTCAATGTTATGTTTGCACCAAGGTGTCAAACCAGGCGACTGTGAAAACAGGGGGGAAAACTGCCTAAGCAAACTTTTCACCTCAGCCTGCTGATCAGAAGTCAGGTGAGGGGCCACTCGGACACCCTCAACGGAGCTATCTGAAGGACCGCTTTGGAACAGGTCGGGAAGAGGTTCTGACTCCTCTTCCTCAACGTCTGACGCCAGTAGCAGTGCTGCGATTTCGACTCTTGGGACGAAAGCCTTCAGCCTATTTACGTGGAACACTTTTGGAGCCTGTCCAGGCCTTCCAAGGTCCACTAAATAGTTCACCTCACCCAGGGGCTCCACCACTGTGTAAGGGCCTGACCATTTGTCCTGTAAAGCGCGAGGCCTTATAGGGTTCATGATCAGGACTTGCTGACCAGGGGTAAAGTGAATTAAGGAAGCTTTCTGGTCGTACCAATGTTTCACCAGCGCTTGTCCGGCCTTCAACTTTTCACTAGCCAAGCCCATCAGGAGTACCATCCGTTTTCTGAGCCCTAGCACATAGTCAACTACATTGGTAGTAACAGGGGGAGTGGGCATCTCCCATCCCTCTTTGACGATGGCTAAGGGTCCCCGTACGGGATGACCGAACAGAAGTTCGAAGGGGCTGAAGCCAACACCCTCCTGTGGTACCTCTCTGTAGGCAAACAACAAGCATGGTAAAAGAAGGTCCCATTTCCTCCTCTGGGGCTCCTCCAGAGCCCCAATCATGCTCTTTAGCGTTCTGTTGAAACGCTCCACCAGACCATTGGTCTGGGGGTGGTATGCAGAAGAGAACTTGTAGGTGACCCCACATTCTTTCCACATAGCCTGCATATACTTCGACATAAAGTTGCTGCCACGATCTGACACAACTTCTTTAGGGAAGCCAACCCTAGTAAATATGCCGAGTAACGCTTTTGCAACTGACTTGGCAGTTACAGTCTTTAATGGGATGGCCTCAGGATACCTGGTTGCATGGTCGACCAGCACCAGGATAAACCTATTGCCTGAGGATGTTTGCGGGTCAAGGGGACCAACGATGTCGATCCCTACCCTTTCAAATGGTACCCCCACAACTGGGAGCGGTACCAACGGAGCTTGGATTGTCGCGCCAACCTTACCAGACAACTGGCAGGAGGCACAACTCCTGCAGTGACTTTCTACTTGCACCCCCATCTTGGGCCAGTAGAAGTGCATAGATAACCTTTGCTTGGTCCTCTTCATTCCAAGGTGACCAGCAAGGGGAACTTCATGCGCCAACTGCAGGAGGAAGGGTCTAACAGAAAGGGGAACCACCAACCTCCTATGGTCTCCTTCTGTAGACTCTGTGGGCTCACTGTACAGGAGTCCACCTTCCCAATAAATCCGATGCTTCCCAGGAGGTTCACCCTCAAGCTGGGAGCAGGCCTGTCTCCTTAGGCCTTCCAGAGATGGGCACTCACGTTGGCCCTTACTGAAGTCGTCCCTATCAGGACCTCCTTCAACTAACAAGTCTTTTAGTTCAGGATGGTCGTTGGGGTCGAACACTTCAGGCATCGCCACCTCCTCGTCAGGCTCGGGCGATTGACCAACTCCCTCCACCGCAGTGGTAGGCGAGTTCGGGGGAATATTCTCTTTCCCCCGTCGGGACTTGTTGACTCCTTTCGCCTTGGGTTTCCCCTTCGGCTGGGGCGGCGTATTGGACTTGGCCAATGCTGCCCGTGCTTGAGACCGTGTGTAGGGTCTTTCGGCAGTGTCTCCTACGAGCCCTAGAGCTCTGAGATCATTGCCCAACAAGACCTTTCCCGGGACGTTTCTCTGAATGCTCACTGGAATCCTAACTGCTGTACCATTTAAAGTTAGATTAACAGGGATCACGGGAAACATACGGAGGGGGCCGTCAGCCAACTTAGTGGGCATCAGAGTAGCTCTGGCAACTTCCTCTGAGTCTACCAAGGTAGAATCCACTACAGTTCGACTGCACCCACTATCCCTAAGAGCTGGAGTATCCACTCCATTGATCAGCACACTGTCTTTAAAGTAGTGCTTGGTATTATCCGGAATCCTAGCATACGCCTCTGCGACTTTAGGCTCCCAGGAACCCAGGGACACTAAAACTACCTCAGCCTCTATTCCGCTGGGAAATGAGTCTGAGGAGAAGGATGCTCCTGTAATCTCTTCTTCCTCGTAGGAGGAGAAGGCCAGATTAGCGGAGTGGACCCCCAAAGGTCTAACCTTACAACGGGGATCCCCCTTCACATGGTCAGTTGCTCCACAAGAAAAACAAGCCCCATTGGGTCTGTTTACGTAGGGAGGCTTATTATAACCAGAGTTCTGTTTCGGAGGCGAACCTCCACTACCCTGTGAGTTCTCGGATGGCTTACCCTTATTTTTCTTTTTGTGGCCCTTATGGGAAGAAGATTTAGCAGATTCCCCACCCTCCACATCTTTGGACTTTTTCCCTTCCTCCTGCTTACCAGGATGAGTTTTGTCCTTATGGGACACTCGATGTGACACCCATAAATCTGCTGCAATGGCCAGCTTCTTAGGATCTATCTCCTTCGAATCGGCCAAATGCTGCTTAAGCTCCGGGGAAGAAGAAGCAAAAATGTGTTCCAGCATGACCAGATTGATCATGCCTTCGAAGGTAGAAACCTTATAACCTTCAACCCAGCCAGTCAAGTTTTTCAGGGACTCAGCTACATACGACACCCAAGTACCACCTTCCTTTTTCTTATACTCTCTAAACCTTTTCAAATATTGGGTCGGAGTCTTCCCAAACTTTAAAATGAGAGTCTGCTTCAACATTGCAAAATCAGCGCGCTCAGCCTTCGACATTTCCATAATGGCACTGCAACCAGAATGGGGCAGTCTGCTGAGTAACCATGCAATCTTATCCGCATTATCAACCTCTTGAACCTCGCATGCATACTCAAACGCATTTAACCAGTCCATAATGTCATTTCGTTCCTCATACACACTGAGCAGATCTTTTGGAAACCGTGGATGAGAGGAAGCCCCAGAACCATGTCCAGGACCCTTGGACCCATTTGCGAACTGAAGCTTGGCCAGTTCCAACTGGTGATCCCTGTCTTTTTGTTTTTCTGCCTGGTCGATTTTCAGTTTGGCTATGCTGAATTCAAGCTCCTGCTGCCTAAACCGCAGCTCTTGCTTCTTGAATTCAAGCATAGCCTCCCCATCAACACTGGCAGAGGAAACGTTAGACATTACATCCTCCCTGTCCTCGTGGTCGTGATGGATCAGTGCAGCGGCAGAACCGTCGGTTCTGCCAGTGAGAGCAGCCCCACCACCTTCTGCACTGTCCTCGGAAGTTATAGCGTCAAGCTGCGCTTCTTGCCACGCCACGATTCTCTGGATCATTTCCAATTTAGTGCCTTGAGAGGAAACCCCTCTCTCCGCACACATCTTCTTCAATGTTTCAGATTTCGAAGCATTTAAGGTTAATAAAGTATTCGTTTCCATACTGTCGATAGGACTATGGCCTTTTTAACGTTATATTCAATACTTTACTGCGTGTCCTGGTTGGAATAACCTGAAAACGCCTTAGCTCGTGCGCAACACTGGATACCTTCAGTCGTATCCCACCGCTGTACACCAATTTGTTAAGACGGATTTCTGAACTCTGTCCTGGTGGCGCAGAGGTTCAGAAGGCCAACCTAATTACTTGGAACAGGGTAACCTCTGGACAAGCCAGACCAATCAAGGTAGCGATCGCGGCGGTCAAGACTAGGTCTCAAGAGGGGTGAGGGTGACTGAAAGCCCGCAATGAGCACACAAAGCAAGAGCGCTTACAAACTACTCCAAACAGTTGTTTATATCAAAAATAGATACACATTTATTATAAGGCCTTGAAACTAATAACCACAGTAAAAGCAGCAATATACAACGATATTAAACCAACACATACACTATCCACCCAATATATATACAGAATACACAGTTTCACAGCATTAGCAGCACGAAATATGTTATCCACCTGCAGGGGAAGGAAAACAGGCAGTGCGAACCAATGCGAGTGATATGTCCGCCTTCTGAGGCCCCTAACTGGATGGTAGTCCAATCCCTACGAAGAGTGGAGCCTAGCGCTCAAAAGTACCTGCACACGCCGGTGCCAATGGGCAGAAGGTGAAGCTCTTCGGAGGACGTTGAACAGCTCTGTAGGGAGCTCTAATGAAGGAGAACACGGTCCGCGACTCTAGCGCAGCCTCCACTGTGAGGCAGAAGCAGGGCGCGAGTACGGACAAGGGGTGCTGTATTCACAGCGGGGAAAAGCAAGGGGCACTGCAGGAGGGCGACCAGATCCTAGCTAATCTACTCACCGGTCCCCGAAGCAAGCAGGCCCGAGCTTCTCCTCGATAGATGCAGCTTCTGGCAGGTTCTGAAGAGCAGGGAACGTCTCGTCGTCGTGCAGAGTAAAAAGACGTCCCGATCGAAGAAACAAGCACAGTTTTGTCGCCACAGCAGGGCAACGGAACGGCCGGGTGTATTCAAGCCAAACGAGCACCGCTCACCTCTAGCTTAGGACTGCTAAGCAAACGAAGCGTGTGAGCATGCCCCGGACTCAGAATACCACCCAACCTGTCGGCGATTACAGAGCAGGCCTCCTTAGTAAGCTGGTCAGTCAACTGGATGGCCCAGAGACACTTCCGAAGGCTTACAGCAGGAGTTGATGAAGGTGCCGGGAATAGCTGGTCCTGCTATTCCAATAGGTCGAAGCGCCAGTACAGGCCTTCTTGTTCGATCTTAGGTGGAAAGGGCTTCACCGGACGACAGCAATGAGGAGCAGAAGTTCTTCAGGGGGTCACCAGTGATTCCTCGGTCCAGCCTCGTGTTCGCAGGATACTTGGCTCCTGTATCCCTGGGTTCGTAAGAACTCAGGAGATCGACATGGTAGTGGTGTTTCCAGCTCCCTCTTATCCACGGTTCCCTTCGCGCCAAAACGGAGGGGAGCCAATGGGAGATCCGCTCATCAACACACATACCATACGTGGACCAATCACGGACCACAGTGGTCCCAGGCATTCACACCACCCTAGACTCTCTGGCACCCAGGATGTGTATTGGGACCAGACAGCCCAGCCCACATCCTGGGGGCACTCAAACGACATGTAGAAGCCCGCGAAAGCAACCGTGTTTCGCGGGAAACTACATGCCCAAATAAGGAAGGCCCCGGGTCGCCTGACCCGGGGGAAGGTAAAGGGAGCAAGACGGACAGTGGACGAGACAAAGGAGCCTCGTGGTCCGGCCATTTTGGGTAGCCGGGCCACCCTTTTGTGTTCGCGGCAAAAAGGTGCTCAGAACGGCAAAAGGAGCTCAAAATAAACCAAATGATCGCTGCCACCAGCCCAGTCCCTGAATGACTTGCACCGATCCAAAAACCATCCTATAAGAGTGTCTAGGGTCTGTAGAAGGCTAGAGACCCAAGAGAGCTGTAACTTAGCTTACAGTGCCCTCTTGTGTCGTGTTGCACTAAAATGGCGACACGATAAAAGAAACTACGGGAAACAGCGTTCCCCGGTACTGACTGTCTTAAGGGCATGTCAGTTTCCCCGTAAGAAAGGAGCGAAAGCCCAGAGGAGTACAGCAGAAGGCTGCACTTCTCTGGCAAAGTCAAGAAAACAGGTTGAAAACAATAGCAAAAAGTTTAGGGGTTGCCACATGGAAGGAAAGTTCCCTACAATAACGAAATCTTTCCTAACATCATGCTATAGGGAGGGTCTCAAGTTTGATATTAGAAGCATTGAGATAACAAATCTCATGATATCGGAAGGGTCTCAGGATTGGAATGGGAAGGAGTTGGATATCACATCTCATGATATATGAAGGGTCTCAGGTTTGGAAGGGGAAGGATTTGGATATCACATCTCATGTTATAGGACGGGTCTCAGGTTTGGTATTAGAAGCATTGAGATATCAAGTCTCATGGTATAGGAAGGGTCTCAGAATTGGAATGGGAAGGAGTTGGATAACACATCTCAAGCTATAGCAAGGGTCTCAGGATTGGAATGGGAAGAAGTTTGATATCACATCTCATGCCATAGTATGGGTCTCATGTTTGGTAGAAGCATTGGGATATCACATCTCATGCTATCGGAAGGGTATCAGTATTGGATTTGGAAGGAGTTGGATATCCCATCATGCTATAGGAAGGGTCTCAGGTTGGAATGGGAAGGAGTTGGATATCACATCTCATGTTATAGGAAGGGTCTCAGGATTGGAATGGGAAGGACTTGGATATAATATCTCATGCTATGGGAAGGCTCTCAGGTTTGGAAGGGGAAGGAGTTGGATATCACATCTCAAGCTATAGGAAGGGTCTCAGGTTTGGTATTAGAAGCATTGAGATATCACATCTCATGCTATAGGAAGGATCTCAGGATTGGAATGGGAAGGAGTTGGATATCACATCTCAAGCTATAGGAAGGGTCTCAGGTTTGGTATAAGCATTGAGATATCACATCTCATGCTATAGGAAGGGTGTCAGAATTGGAATGGGAAGGAGTTGGATATCACATCTCATGTTATAGGAAAGATCTCAGGTTTGGTATTAGAAGCATTGAGACATCAAATCTCATGTTATAGGAAGGGTCTCAGGATTGGAATGGGAAGAAGTTGGATATCACATCTCATGCTATAGGAAGGGTCTCAGGATTGGAATGGGAAGGAGTTGTATATGACGTCTCATGCCATAGGAAGGGTCTCAGGTTTGGTATAAGCATTGAGATATCACATCACATGCTATAGGAAGGGTCTCAGGATTGGAATGGGAAGGACTTGGATATCACATCTCATGCTATAGGCAGGGTCTCAGGTTTGGAAAGGGAAGGAGTTGGATATCACATTTCATGTTAGAGGTAGGATCTCTGTTTTGGTATTAGAGGCATTGAGATATCACATCTCATGCTATCAGAAGGGTCTCAGGATTGGAATGGGAAGGAGTTGGATATCACATCTCATGCTAAAGGGAGGGTCTCAGGTTTGGAAGGGGAAGGAGTTTGATATCACATCTCATGCCATAGTATGGGTCTCAGGTTTGGTAGAAGCATTGGGATATCACATCTCATGCTATCGGAAGGGTATCAGTATTGGATTTGGAAGGAGTTGGATATCCCATCTCATGCTATAGGAAGGGTCTCAGGTTGGAATGGGAAGGAGTTGGATATCACATCTCATGTTATAGGAAGGGTTTCAGGATTGGAATGGGAAGGACTTGGATATCATATCTCATGCTATAGGAAGGGTCTCAGAATTGGAATAGGAAGGAGTTGGATATCACATCTCATGTTATAGGAAAGATCTCAGGTTTGGTATTAGAAGCATTGAGACATCAAATCTCATGTTATAGGAAGGGTCTCAGGATTGGAATGGGAATAAGTTGGATATCACATCTCATGCTATAGGAAGGGTCTCAGGTTTGGTATAAGCATTGAGATATCACATCTCATACTATAGGAAGGGTCTCAGGATTGGAATGGGAAGGAGTTGTATATGACATCTCATGCCATAGGAAGGGTCTCAGGTTTGGTATAAGCATTGAGATATCACATCACATGCTATAGGAAGGGTCTCAGGATTGGAATGGGAAGGACTTGGATATCACATCTCATGCTATAGGCAGGGTCTCAGGTTTGTAAAGGGAAGGAGTTGGATATCACATTTCATGTTAGAGGTAGGATCTCAGGTTTGGTATTAGAGGCATTGAGATATCACATCTCATGCTATCAGAAGGGTCTCAGGATTGGAATGGGAAGGAGTTGGATATCACATCTCATGCTAAAGGGAGGGTCTCAGGTTTGGAAGGGGAAGGAGTTTGATATCACATCTCATGCCATAGTATGGGTCTCAGGTTTGGTAGAAGCTTTGGGATATCACATCTAATGCTATCGGAAGGGTATCAGTATTGGATTTGGAAGGAGTTGGATATCCCATCTCATGCTATAGGAAGGGTCTCAGGTTGGAATGGGAAGGAGTTGGATATCACATCTCATGTTATAGGAAGGGTCTCAGGATTGGAATGGGAAGGACTTGGATATCATATCTCATGCTATAGGAAGGGTCTCAGAATTGGAATGGGAAGGAGTTGGATATCACATCTCATGTTATAGGAAAGATCTCAGGTTTGGTATTAGAAGCATTGAGACATCACATCTCATGCTATAGGAAGGGTCTCAGGATTGGAATGGGAAGGAGTTGGATATCACATCTCATGCTATAGGAAGGGTCTCAGGTTAGGTATAAGCATTGAGATATCACATCTCATGCTATAGGAAGGGTCTCAGGATTGGAATGGGAAGGAGTTGTATATGACATCTCAAGCCGTAGGAAGGGTCTCAGGTTTGATATAAGCATTGAGATATCACATCTCTGCAATCGAAAGGGTCTCAGGATTGGAATCGGAAGGAGTTGGATATCCCATCTCATGTTATAGGAAGAGTCTCAGGTTTGGTATTAGAAGCATTGAGATATTACATCTCATGCTATAGGAAGTGTCTCAGGATTGGAATGGGAAGGACTTGGATATCACATCTCATGCTATAGGGAGGGTCTCAAGTTTGATATTAGAAGCATTGAGATATCACATCTCATGCTATAGGAAGGGTCTCAGGATTAGAATGGGAAGGAGTTGGATATCACATCTCATGCTATAGGAAGGGTCTCAGGTTTGGTATAAGCAGTGAGATATCACATCTCATGCTATAGGAAGTGTCTCAGGATTGGAATGGGAAGGAGTTGGATATCACATCTCATGTTATAGGAAGGATCTCAGGTTTGGTATAAGCATTGAGATATCACATCTCTGCTATCGGAATGGTCTCAGGATTGGAATGGGAAGGAGTTGGATATTCCCATCTCATGATAAAGGAAGGGTCTAAGGTTTGGAAGGGGAAGGATTTGGATATCACATCTCATGTTATAGGACGGGTCTCAGGTTTGGTATTAGAAGCATTGAGATATCACTTCTCATGAGATAGGAAGGGTCTCAGTATTGGAATGGGAAGGACTTGGATATCACATCTCATGCTATAGGGAGGGTCTGAAGTTTGATATTAGAAGCATTGAGATATGACATCTCATGATATCGGAAGGGTCTCAGGATTGGAATGGGAAGGAGTTGGATATCACATCTCATGATAAAGGAAGGGTCTAAGGTTTGGAAGGGGAAGGATTTGGATATCACATCTCATGTTATAGGACGGGTCTCAGGTTTGGTATTAGAAGCATTGAGATATCAAGTCTCATGGTATAGTAAGGGTCTCAGGATTGGAATGGGAAGGAGTTTGATATCACATCTCATGCCATAGTATGGGTCTCAGGTTTGGTAGAAGCATTGGGATATCACATCTCATGCTATCGGAAGGGTATCAGTATTGGATTTGGAAGGAGTTGGATATCTCATCTCATGCTATAGGAAGGGTCTCAGGTTGGAATGGGAAGGAGTTGGATATCACATCTCATGTTATTGGAAGGGTCTCAGGATTGGAATGGGAAGGACTTGGATATCATATCTCATGCTATAGGAAGGCTCTCAGGTTTGGAAGGGGAAGGAGTTGGATATCACATTTCATGGTAGAGGAAGGATCTCAGGTTTGGTATAAGAGGCATTGAGATATCACATCTCATGCTATAGGAAGGGTCTCAGGTTTGGTATAAGCAGTGAGATATCACATCTCATGCTATAGGAAGTGTCTCAGGATTGGAATGGGAAGGAGTTGGATATCACATCTCATGCCATAGTATGGGTCTCAGGTTTGGTAGAAGCATTGGGATATCACATCTCATGCTATCGGAAGGGTATCAGTATTGGATTTGGAAGGAGTTGGATATCCCATCTCATGTTATAGGAAGGGTCTCAGGATTGGAATGGGAAGGCCTTGGATATCATATCTCATGCTATAGGAAGGCTCTCAGGTTTGGAAGGGAAAGGAGTTGGATATCACATCTCATGTTATAGGAAGGGTCTCAGGATTGGAATGGGAAGGACTTGGATATCATATCTCATGCTATAGGAAGGCTCTCAGGTTTGGAAGGGGAAGGAGTTGGATATCACATCCCATGCTATAGGAAGAGTCTCAGGTTTGGTATAAGCATTGAGATATCACATCTCATGCTATAGGAATGGTCTCAGGATTGGAATGGGTAGGAGTTGGATATTACATTCTTGCTATAGGAAGGGTCTCATGTTTGGAATGGGAAGGAGTTGGATATCTCATATGCTATAGGAAGGATCTCAGGTTTGGTATTAGAAGCATTGAGATGTCACTCTCATGCTATCGGAAGGGTCTCAGGATTGGAATGGGAATGATTTGGATATCACATCTCATGTTATAGGAAGGGTCTCAGGTTTGGTATAAGCATTGAGATATCACATCTCTGCTATCGGAAGTGGCTCAGGATTGGAATGGGAAGGAGTTGGATATCCCATCTCATGTTATAGGACGGGTCTCTGGTTTGGTATTAGAATCATTGAGATATCACATCGCATGCTGTAGGAAGGGTCTAAGGATTGGAATGGGATGGACTTGGACATCACATCTCATGCTATAGGTAGGCTCTCAGGTTTGGTATAAGCATTGAGATATCACATCTCATGCTATAGGAAGGGTCTCAAGATTGGAATGGGACGGATTTGGATATCACATCTCATGCTATAGGAAGGGTCTCAGGTTTGGTATACGCATGGAGATATCACTTCTCATGCTATAGGAAGGGTCTCAGGATTGGAATGAGAAGGAGTTGGATATCACATCTCATGCTATAGGAAGGGTCTCAGATTTGGTATAAGCATTGAGATATCACATCTCATGCTATAGGAAGGGTCTCAGGATTGGAATGGGAAGGAGTTGTATATGACATCTCAGGCCATAGGAAGGGTCTCAGGTTTGGTATAAGCATTGAGATATCACATCTCTGCTATCGGAAGGGTCTCAGGATTGGAATGGGAAGGACTTGGATGTCAAATCTCATGCTATAGGGAGGGTCTCAAGTTTGATATTAGAAGCATTGAGATAACAAATCTCATGATATCGGAAGGGTCTCAGGATTGGAATGGGAAGGAGTTGGATATCACATCTCATGATATATGAAGGGTCTCAGGTTTGGAAGGGGAAGGATTTGGATATCACATCTCATGTTATAGGACGGGTATCAGGTTTGGTATTAGAAGCATTGAGATATCAAGTCTCATGGTATAGGAAGGGTCTCAGAATTGGAATGGGAAGGAGTTGGATAACACATCTCAAGCTATAGCAAGGGTCTCAGGATTGGAATGGGAAGAAGTTTGATATCACATCTCATGCCATAGTATGGGTCTCATGTTTGGTAGAAGCATTGGGATATCACATCTCATGCTATCGGAAGGGTATCAGTATTGGATTTGGAAGGAGTTGGATATCCCATCATGCTATAGGAAGGGTCTCAGGTTGGAATGGGAAGGAGTTGGATATCACATCTCATGTTATAGGAAGGGTCTCAGGATTGGAATGGGAAGGACTTGGATATCATATCTCATGCTATGGGAAGGCTCTCAGGTTTGGAAGGGGAAGGAGTTGGATATCACATCTCAAGCTATAGGAAGGGTCTCAGGTTTGGTATTAGAAGCATTGAGATATCACATCTCATGCTATAGGAAGGGTCTCAGGATTGGAATGGGAAGGAGTTGGATATCACATCTCATGCTAAAGGAAGGGTCTCAGGTTTGGAACGGGAAGGAGTTGGATATCACATCTCATGTTATAGGAAGGGTCTCATGTTTGGTATAAGCATTGAGATATCATATCTCTGCTATCGGAAGTGTCTCAGGATTGGAATGGGAAGGAGTTGGATATCCCATCTCATGTTATAGGATGGGTCTCAGGTTTGTTATTAGAATCATTGAGATATCATATTGCATGCTGTAGGAAGGGTCTAAGTATTGGAATGGGAAGGACTTGGATATCACATCTCATGCTATAGATAGGCTCTCAGGTTTGGAGGAAAGGGAAGGAGTTGGATATCACATTTCATGTTAGAGGAAGGATCTCAGGTTTGGTATTAGAGGCATTGAGACATCACATCTCATGCTATAGGAAGGGTCTCAGGATTGGAATGGGAAGGAGTTGGATATCACATCTCATGCTATAGGAAGGGTCTCAGGTTAGGTATAAGCATTGAGATATCACATCTCATGCTATAGGAAGGGTCTCAGGATTGGAATGGGAAGGAGTTGTATATGACATCTCATGCCGTAGGAAGGGTCTCAGGTTTGGTATAAGCATTGAGATATCACATCTCTGCAATCGAAAGGGTCTCAGGATTGGAATCGGAAGGAGTTGGATATCCCATCTCATGTTATAGGAAGAGTCTCAGGTTTGGTATTAGAAGCATTGAGATATTACATCTCATGCTATAGGAAGTGTCTCAGGATTGGAATGGGAAGGACTTGGATATCACATCTCATGCTATAGGGAGGGTCTCAAGTTTGATATTAGAAGCATTGAGATATCACATCTCATGCTATAGGAAGGGTCTCAGGATTAGAATGGGAAGGAGTTGGATATCACATCTCATGCTATAGGAAGGGTCTCAGGTTTGGTATAAGCAGTGAGATATCACATCTCATGCTATAGGAAGTGTCTCAGGATTGGAATGGGAAGGAGTTGGATATCACATCTCATGTTATAGGAAGGATCTCAGGTTTGGTATAAGCATTGAGATATCACATCTCTGCTATCGGAATGGTCTCAGGATTGGAATGGGAAGGAGTTGGATATTCCCATCTCATGATAAAGGAAGGGTCTAAGGTTTGGAAGGGGAAGGATTTGGATATCACATCTCATGTTATAGGACGGGTCTCAGGTTTGGTATTAGAAGCATTGAGATATCACTTCTCATGCTATAGGAAGGGTCTCAGGATTGGAATGGGAAGGACTTGGATATCACATCTCATGCTATAGGGAGGGTCTGAAGTTTGATATTAGAAGCATTGAGATATGACATCTCATGATATCGGAAGGGTCTCAGGATTGGAATGGGAAGGAGTTGGATATCACATCTCATGATAAAGGAAGGGTCTAAGGTTTGGAAGGGGAAGGATTTGGATATCACATCTCATGTTATAGGACGGGTCTCAGGTTTGGTATTAGAAGCATTGAGATATCAAGTCTCATGGTATAGGAAGGGTCTCAGAATTGGAATGGGAAGGAGTTGGATATCACAACTCAAGCTATAGTAAGGGTCTCAGGATTGGAATGGGAAGGAGTTTGATATCACATCTCCTGCCATAGTATGGGTCTCAGGTTTGGTAGAAGCATTGGGATATCACATCTCATGCTATCGGAAGGGTATCAGTATTGGATTTGGAAGGAGTTGGATATCCCATCTCATGCTATAGGAAGGGTCTCAGGTTGGAATGGGAAGGAGTTGGATATCACATCTCATGTTATAGGAAGGGTCTCAGGATTGGAATGGGAAGGACTTGGATATCATATCTCATGCTATAGGAAGGCTCTCAGGTTTGGAAGGGGAAGGAGTTGGATATCACATTTCATGTTAGAGGAAGGATCTCAGGTTTGGTATAAGAGGCATTGAGATATCACATCTCATGCTATAGGAAGGGTCTCAGGTTTGGTATAAGCAGTGAGATATCACATCTCATGCTATAGGAAGTGTCTCAGGATTGGAATGGGAAGGAGTTGGATATCACATCTCATGCCATAGTATGGGTCTCAGGTTTGGTAGAAGCATTGGGATATCACATCTCATGCTATCGGAAGGGTATCAGTATTGGATTTGGAAGGAGTTGGATATCCCATCTCATGTTATAGGAAGGGTCTCAGGATTGGAATGGGAAGGCCTTGGATATCATATCTCATGCTATAGGAAGGCTCTCAGGTTTGGAAGGGAAAGGAGTTGGATATCACATCTCATGTTATAGGAAGGGTCTCAGGATTGGAATGGGAAGGACTTGGATATCATATCTCATGCTATAGGAAGGCTCTCAGGTTTGGAAGGGGAAGGAGTTGGATATCACATCTCATGCTATAGGAAGAGTCTCAGGTTTGGTATAAGCATTGAGATATCACATCTCATGCTATAGGAATGGTCTCAGGATTGGAATGGGTAGGAGTTGGATATTACATTCTTGCTATAGGAAGGGTCTCATGTTTGGAATGGGAAGGAGTTGGATATCACATATGCTATAGGAAGGATCTCAGGTTTGGTATTAGAAGCATTGAGATGTCACATCTCATGCTATCGGAAGGGTCTCAGGATTGGAATGGGAATGATTTGGATATCACATCTCATGTTATAGGAAGGGTCTCAGGTTTGGTATAAGCATTGAGATATCACATCTCTGCTATCGGAAGTGGCTCAGGATTGGAATGGGAAGGAGT
Source organism: Ambystoma mexicanum (assembly GCF_040938575.1). Taxonomy (NCBI): domain Eukaryota; kingdom Metazoa; phylum Chordata; class Amphibia; order Caudata; family Ambystomatidae; genus Ambystoma; species Ambystoma mexicanum. The sequence goes on from NC_090938.1 coordinate 298,057,001, forward strand.
TGGATATCCCATCTCATGTTATAGGACGGGTCTCTGGTTTGGTATTAGAATCATTGAGATATCACATCGCATGCTGTAGGAAGGGTCTAAGGATTGGAATGGGATGGACTTGGACATCACATCTCATGCTATAGGTAGGCTCTCAGGTTTGGTATAAGCATTGAGATATCACATCTCATGCTATAGGAAGGGTCTCAAGATTGGAATGGGATGGATTTGGATATCACATCTCATGCTATAGGAAGGGTCTCAGGTTTGGTATACGCATGGAGATATCACTTCTCATGCTATAGGAAGGGTCTCAGGATTGGAATGAGAAGGAGTTGGATATCACATCTCATGCTATAGGAAGGGTCTCAGATTTGGTATAAGCATTGAGATATCACATCTCATGCTATAGGAAGGGTCTCAGGATTGGAATGGGAAGGAGTTGTATATGACATCTCAGGCCATAGGAAGGGTCTCAGGTTTGGTATAAGCATTGAGATATCACATCTCTGCTATCGGAAGGGTCTCAGGATTGGAATGGGAAGGACTTGGATGTCAAATCTCATGCTATAGGGAGGGTCTCAAGTTTGATATTAGAAGCATTGAGATAACAAATCTCATGATATCGGAAGGGTCTCAGGATTGGAATGGGAAGGAGTTGGATATCACATCTCATGATATATGAAGGGTCTCAGGTTTGGAAGGGGAAGGATTTGGATATCACATCTCATGTTATAGGACGGGTCTCAGGTTTGGTATTAGAAGCATTGAGATATCAAGTCTCATGGTATAGGAAGGGTCTCAGAATTGGAATGGGAAGGAGTTGGATAACACATCTCAAGCTATAGCAAGGGTCTCAGGATTGGAATGGGAAGAAGTTTGATATCACATCTCATGCCATAGTATGGGTCTCATGTTTGGTAGAAGCATTGGGATATCACATCTCATGCTATCGGAAGGGTATCAGTATTGGATTTGGAAGGAGTTGGATATCCCATCATGCTATAGGAAGGGTCTCAGGATTGGAATGGGAAGGACTTGGATATCATATCTCATGCTATGGGAAGGCTCTCAGGTTTGGAAGGGGAAGGAGTTGGATATCACATCTCAAGCTATAGGAAGGGTCTCAGGTTTGGTATTAGAAGCATTGAGATATCACATCTCATGCTATAGGAAGGGTCTCAGGATTGGAATGGGAAGGAGTTGGATATCACATCTCAAGCTATAGGAAGGGTCTCAGGTTTGGTATAAGCATTGAGATATCACATCTCATGCTATAGGAAGGGTGTCAGAATTGGAATGGGAAGGAGTTGGATATCACATCTCATGTTATAGGAAAGATCTCAGGTTTGGTATTAGAAGCATTGAGACATCAAATCTCATGTTATAGGAAGGGTCTCAGGATTGGAATGGGAAGAAGTTGGATATCACATCTCATGCTATAGGAAGGGTCTCAGGATTGGAATGGGATGGAGTTGTATATGACGTCTCATGCCATAGGAAGGGTCTCAGGTTTGGTATAAGCATTGAGATATCACATCACATGCTATAGGAAGGGTCTCAGGATTGGAATGGGAAGGACTTGGATATCACATCTCATGCTATAGGCAGGGTCTCAGGTTTGGAAAGGGAAGGAGTTGGATATCACATTTCATGTTAGAGGTAGGATCTCTGTTTTGGTATTAGAGGCATTGAGATATCACATCTCATGCTATCAGAAGGGTCTCAGGATTGGAATGGGAAGGAGTTGGATATCACATCTCATGCTAAAGGGAGGGTCTCAGGTTTGGAAGGGGAAGGAGTTTGATATCACATCTCATGCCATAGTATGGGTCTCAGGTTTGGTAGAAGCATTGGGATATCACATCTCATGCTATCGGAAGGGTATCAGTATTGGATTTGGAAGGAGTTGGATATCCCATCTCATGCTATAGGAAGGGTCTCAGGTTGGAATGGGAAGGAGTTGGATATCACATCTCATGTTATAGGAAGGGTTTCAGGATTGGAATGGGAAGGACTTGGATATCATATCTCATGCTATAGGAAGGGTCTCAGAATTGGAATAGGAAGGAGTTGGATATCACATCTCATGTTATAGGAAAGATCTCAGGTTTGGTATTAGAAGCATTGAGACATCAAATCTCATGTTATAGGAAGGGTCTCAGGATTGGAATGGGAATAAGTTGGATATCACATCTCATGCTATAGGAAGGGTCTCAGGTTTGGTATAAGCATTGAGATATCACATCTCATACTATAGGAAGGGTCTCAGGATTGGAATGGGAAGGAGTTGTATATGACATCTCATGCCATAGGAAGGGTCTCAGGTTTGGTATAAGCATTGAGATATCACATCACATGCTATAGCAAGGGTCTCAGGATTGGAATGGGAAGGACTTGGATATCACATCTCATGCTATAGGCAGGGTCTCAGGTTTGTAAAGGGAAGGAGTTGGATATCACATTTCATGTTAGAGGTAGGATCTCAGGTTTGGTATTAGAGGCATTGAGATATCACATCTCATGCTATCAGAAGGGTCTCAGGATTGGAATGGGAAGGAGTTGGATATCACATCTCATGCTAAAGGGAGGGTCTCAGGTTTGGAAGGGGAAGGAGTTTGATATCACATCTCATGCCATAGTATGGGTCTCAGGTTTGGTAGAAGCTTTGGGATATCACATCTCATGCTATCGGAAGGGTATCAGTATTGGATTTGGAAGGAGTTGGATATCCCATCTCATGCTATAGGAAGGGTCTCAGGTTGGAATGGGAAGGAGTTGGATATCACATCTCATGTTATAGGAAGGGTCTCAGGATTGGAATGGGAAGGACTTGGATATCATATCTCATGCTATAGGAAGGGTCTCAGAATTGGAATGGGAAGGAGTTGGATATCACATCTCATGTTATAGGAAGGGTCTCAGGATTGGAATGGGAAGAAGTTGGATATCACATCTCATGCTATAGGAAGGGTCTCAGGTTTGGTATAAGCATTGAGATATCACATCTCATGCTATAGGAAGGGTCTCAGGATTGGAATGGGAAGAAGTTGGATATCACATCTCATGCTATAGGAAGGATCTCAGATTTGGTATTAGAAGCATTGAGATATCACATCTCATGCTATCGGAAGGGTCTCAGGATTGGAATGGGAAGGATTTGGATATCACATCTCATGTCATAGGAAGGATCTCAGGTTTGGTATTAGAAGCATTGATATATCACATCTCATGCTATAGGAATGGTCTCAGGATTGGAATGAGTAGGAGTTGGATATTACATTCTTGCTATAGGAAGGGTCTCATGTTTGGAATGGGAAGGAGTTGGATATCACATATGCTATAGGAAGGATCTCAGGTTTGGTATTAGAAGCATTGAGATATCACATCTCATGCTATCGGAAGGGTCTCAGGATTGGAATGGGAATGATTTGGATATCACATCTCATGTTATAGGAAGGGTCTCAGGTTTGGTATAAGCATTGAGATATCACATCTCTGCTATCGGAAGTGGCTCAGGATTGGAATGGGAAGGAGTTGGATATCCCATCTCATGTTATAGGACGGGTCTCTGGTTTGGTATTAGAATCATTGAGAGATCACATCGCATGCTGTAGGAAGGGTCTAAGGATTGGAATGGGATGGACTTGGACATCACATCTCATGCTATAGGTAGGCTTTCAGGTTTGGTATAAGCATTGAGATATCACATCTCATGCTATAGGAAGGGTCTCAGGATTGGAATGGGACGGATTTGGATATCACATCTCATGCTATAGGAAGGGTCTCAGGTTTGGTATACGCATGGAGATATCACTTCTCATGCTATAGGAAGGGTCTCAGGATTGGAATGGGAAGGAGTTGGATATCACATCTCATGCTATAGGAAGGGTCTCAGATTTGGTATAAGCATTGAGATATCACATCTCATGCTATAGGAAGGGTCTCAGGATTGGAATGGGAAGGAGTTGTATATGACATCTCAGGCCATAGGAAGGGTCTCAGGTTTGGTATAAGCATTGAGATATCACATCTCTGCTATCGGAAGGGTCTCAGGATTGGAATGGGAAGGACTTGGATGTCACATCTCATGCTATAAGGGAGGGTCTCAAGTTTGATATTAGAAGCATTGAGATAACAAATCTCATGATATCGGAATAGTCTCACATTGGAATGGGAAGGAGTTGGATATCACATCTCATGATATAGGAAGGGTCTAAGGTTTGGAAGGGGAAGGATTTGGATATCACATCTCATGTTATAGGACGGGTCTCGGGTTTGGTATTAGAAGCATTGAGATATCAAGTCTCATGGTATAGGAAGGGTCTCAGAATTGAAATGGGAAGGAGTTTGATAACACATCTCAAGCTATAGGAAGGGTCTCAGGATTGGAATGGGAAGAAGTTTGATATCACATCTCATGCCATAGTATGGGTCTCAGGTTTGGTAGAAGCATTGGGATATCACATCTCATGCTATCGGAAGGGTATCAGTATTGGATTTGGAAGGAGTTGGATATCCCATCATGCTATAGGAAGGGTCTCAGGTTGGAATGGGAAGGAGTTGGATATCACATCTCATGTTATAGGAAGGGTCTCAGGATTGGAATGGGAAGGACTTGGATATCATATCTCATGCTATGGGAAGGCTCTCAGGTTTGGAAGGGGAAGGAGTTGGATATCACATCTCAAGCTATAGGAAGGGTCTCAGGTTTGGTATTAGAAGCATTGAGATATCACATCTCATGCTATAGGAAGGGTCTCAGGATTGGAATGGGATGGAGTTGGATATCACATCTCATGCTAAAGGAAGGGTCTCAGGTTTGTTAGAAGCATTGGGATATCACATCTCATGCTATCGGAAGGGTATCAGAATTGGATTTGGAAGGAGTTGGATATCCCATCTCATGCTATAGGAAGGGTCTCAGGTTGAAATGGGAAGGAGTTGGATATCACATCTCATGTTATAGGAAGGGTCTCAGGATTCGTTTTAGAGGCATTGAGATATCACATCTCATGCTATCAGAAGGGTCTCAGGATTGGAATGGGAAGGAGTTGGATTTCACATCTCATGCTAAAGGGAGGGTCTCAGGTTTGGAAGGGGAAGGATTTGGATATCACATCTCATGTTATAGGAAGGATCTCAGGTTTGGTATTAGAAGCATTGAGATATCACATCTCATGCTATCGGAAGGATCTCAGGTTTGGTATTAGAAGCATTGAGATATCACATCTCTTGCTATCAGAAGGGTCTCAGGATTGGAATGGGAAGGAGTTGGATATCACATCTCATGCTAAAGGGAGGGTCTCAGGTTTGGAAGGGGAAGGATTTGGATATCACATCTCATGTTATCGGAAGGATCTCAGGTTTGGTATTAGAAGTATTGAGATATCACATCTCATGCTATAAGAAGGGTCTCAGGATTGGAATGGGATGGAGTTGGATATCACATCTCATGCTAAAGGAAGGGTCTCAGGTTTGGTAGAATCATTGAGATATCACATCTCATGCTATAGGAAATGTCTCAGGATTGGAATGGGAAGGAGCTGGATATCACATCTCATGCTAAAGGAAGGGTCTCAGGTTTGGAACGGGAAGGAGTTGGATATCACATCTCATGTTATAGGAAGGGTCTCAGGTTTGGTATAAGCATTGAGATATCATATCTCTGCTATCGGAAGTGTCTCAGGATTGGAATGGGAAGGAGTTGGATATCCCATCTCATGTTATAGGACGGGTCTCAGGTTTGTTATTAGAATCATTGAGATATCATATTGCATGCTGTAGGAAGGGTCCAAGTATTGGAATGGGAAGGACTTGGATATCACATCTCATGCTATAGATAGGCTCCCAGGTTTGGAAAGGGAAGGAGTTGGATATCACATTTCATGTTAGAGGAAGGATCTCAGGTTTGGTATTAGAGGCATTGAGACATCACATCTCATGCTATAGGAAGGGTCTCAGGATTGGAATGGGAAGGAGTTGGATATCACATCTCATGCTATAGGAAGGGTCTCAGGTTAGGTATAAGCATTGAGATATCACATCTCATGCTATAGGAAGGGTCTCAGGATTGGAATGGGAAGGAGTTGTATATGACATCTCATGCCGTAGGAAGGGTCTCAGGTTTGGTATAAGCATTGAGATATCACATCTCTGCAATCGAAAGGGTCTCAGGATTGGAATGGGAAGGAGTTGGATATCCCATCTCATGTTATAGGAAGAGTCTCAGGTTTGGTATTAGAAGCATTGAGATATTACATCTCATGCTATAGGAAGTGTCTCAGGATTGGAATGGGAAGGACTTGGATATCACATCTCATGCTATAGGGAGGGTCTCAAGTTTGATATTAGAAGCTTTGAGATATCACATCTCATGCTATAGGAAGGGTCTCAGGATTAGAATGGGAAGGAGTTGGATATCACATCTCATGCTATAGGAAGGGTCTCAGGTTTGGTATAAGCAGTGAGATATCACATCTCATGCTATAGGAAGTGTCTCAGGATTGGAATGGGAAGGAGTTGGATATCACATCTCATGTTATAGGAAGGATCTCAGGTTTGGTATAAGCATTGAGATATCACATCTCTGCTATCGGAATGGTCTCAGGATTGGAATGGGAAGGAGTTGGATATTCCCATCTCATGATAAAGGAAGGGTCTAAGGTTTGGAAGGGGAAGGATTTGGATATCACATCTCATGTTATAGGACGGGTCTCAGGTTTGGTATTAGAAGCATTGAGATATCACTTCTCATGCTATAGGAAGGGTCTCAGGATTGGAATGGGAAGTGCTTGGATATCACATCTCATGCTATAGGGAGGGTCTGAAGTTTGATATTAGAAGCATTGAGATATGACATCTCATGATATCGGAAGGGTCTCAGGATTGGAATGGGAAGGAGTTGGATATCACATCTCATGATAAAGGAAGGGTCTAAGGTTTGGAAGGGGAAGGATTTGGATATCACATCTCATGTTATAGGACGGGTCTCAGGTTTGGTATTAGAAGCATTGAGATATCAAGTCTCATGGTATAGGAAGGGTCTCAGAATTGGAATGGGAAGGAGTTTGATATCACATCTCAAGCTATAGTAAGGGTCTCAGGATTGGAATGGGAAGGAGTTTGATATCACATCTCATGCCATAGTATGGGTCTCAGGTTTGGTAGAAGCATTGGGATATCACATCTCATGCTATCGGAAGGGTATCAGTATTGGATTTGGAAGGAGTTGGATATCCCATCTCATGCTATAGGAAGGGTCTCAGGTTGGAATGGGAAGGAGTTGGATATCACATCTCATGTTATAGGAAGGGTCTCAGGATTGGAATGGGAAGGACTTGGATATCATATCTCATGCTATAGGAAGGCTCTCAGGTTTGGAAGGGGAAGGAGTTGGATATCACATTTCATGGTAGAGGAAGGATCTCAGGTTTGGTATAAGAGGCATTGAGATATCACATCTCATGCTATAGGAAGGGTCTCAGGTTTGGTATAAGCAGTGAGATATCACATCTCATGCTATAGGAAGTGTCTCAGGATTGGAATGGGAAGGAGTTGGATATCACATCTCATGCCATAGTATGGGTCTCAGGTTTGGTAGAAGCATTGGGATATCACATCTCATGCTATCGGAAGGGTATCAGTATTGGATTTGGAAGGAGTTGGATATCCCATCTCATGTTATAGGAAGGGTCTCAGGATTGGAATGGGAAGGCCTTGGATATCATATCTCATGCTATAGGAAGGGTCTCAGGTTTGGAAGGGAAAGGAGTTGGATATCACATCTCATGTTATAGGAAGGGTCTCAGGATTGGAATGGGAAGGACTTGGATATCATATCTCATGCTATAGGAAGGCTCTCAGGTTTGGAAGGGGAAGGAGTTGGATATCACATCTCATGCTATAGGAAGAGTCTCAGGTTTGGTATAAGCATTGGGATATCACATCTCATGCTATAGGAATGGTCTCAGGATTGGAATGGGTAGGAGTTGGATATTACATTCTTGCTATAGGAAGGGTCTCATGTTTGGAATGGGAAGGAGTTGGATATCTCATATGCTATAGGAAGGATCTCAGGTTTGGTATTAGAAGCATTGAGATGTCACATCTCATGCTATCGGAAGGGTCTCAGGATTGGAATGGGAATGATTTGGCTATCACATCTCATGTTATAGGAAGGGTCTCAGGTTTGGTATAAGCATTGAGATATCACATCTCTGCTATCGGAAGTGGCTCAGGATTGGAATGGGAAGGAGTTGGATATCCCATCTCATGTTATAGGACGGGTCTCTGGTTTGGTATTAGAATCATTGAGATATCACATCGCATGCTGTAGGAAGGGTCTAAGGATTGGAATGGGATGGACTTGGACATCACATCTCATGCTATAGGTAGGCTCTCAGGTTTGGTATAAGCATTGAGATATCACATCTCATGCTATAGGAAGGGTCTCAAGATTGGAATGGGACGGATTTGGATATCACATCTCATGCTATAGGAAGGGTCTCAGGTTTGGTATACGCATGGAGATATCACTTCTCATGCTATAGGAAGGGTCTCAGGATTGGAATGAGAAGGAGTTGGATATCACATCTCATGCTATAGGAAGGGTCTCAGATTTGGTATAAGCATTGAGATATCACATCTCATGCTATAGGAAGGGTCTCAGGATTGGAATGGGAAGGAGTTGTATATGACATCTCAGGCCATAGGAAGGGTCTCAGGTTTGGTATAAGCATTGAGATATCACATCTCTGCTATCGGAAGGGTCTCAGGATTGGAATGGGAAGGACTTGGATGTCAAATCTCATGCTATAGGGAGGGTCTCAAGTTTGATATTAGAAGCATTGAGATAACAAATCTCATGATATCGGAAGGGTCTCAGGATTGGAAGGGGAAGGAGTTGGATATCACATCTCATGATATATGAAGGGTCTCAGGTTTGGAAGGGGAAGGATTTGGATATCACATCTCATGTTATAGGACGGGTCTCAGGTTTGGTATTAGAAGCATTGAGATATCAAGTCTCATGGTATAGGAAGGGTCTCAGAATTGGAATGGGAAGGAGTTGGATAACACATCTCAAGCTATAGCAAGGGTCTCAGGATTGGAATGGGAAGAAGTTTGATATCACATCTCATGCCATAGTATGGGTCTCATGTTTGGTAGAAGCATTGGGATATCACATCTCATACTATCGGAAGGGTATCAGTATTGGATTTGGAAGGAGTTGGATATCCCATCATGCTATAGGAAGGGTCTCAGGTTGGAATGGGAAGGAGTTGGATATCACATCTCATGTTATAGGACGGGTCTCAGGTTTGGTATTAGAAGCATTGAGATATCACTTCTCATGCTATAGGAAGGGTCTCAGGATTGGAATGGGAAGGACTTGGATATCACATCTCATGCTATAGGGAGGGTCTGAAGTTTGATATTAGACGCATTGAGATATGACATCTCATGATATCGGAAGGGTCTCAGGATTGGAATGGGAAGGAGTTGGATATCACATCTCATGATAAAGGAAGGGTCTAAGGTTTGGAAGGGGAAGAATTTGGATATCACATCTCATGTTATAGGACGGGTCTCAGGTTTGGTATTAGAAGCATTGAGATATCAAGTCTCATGGTATAGGAAGGGTCTCAGAATTGGAATGGGAAGGAGTTGGATATCACAACTCAAGCTATAGTAAGGGTCTCAGGATTGGAATGGGAAGGAGTTTGATATCACATCTCATGCCATAGTATGGGTCTCAGGTTTGGTAGAAGCATTGGGATATCACATCTCATGCTATCGGAAGGGTATCAGTATTGGATTTGGAAGGAGTTGGATATCCCATCGCATGCTATAGGAAGGGTCTCAGGTTGGAATGGGAAGGAGTTGGATATCACATCTCATGTTATAGGAAGGGTCTCAGGATTGGAATGGGAAGGACTTGGATATCATATCTCATGCTATAGGAAGGCTCTCAGGTTTGGAAGGGGAAGGAGTTGGATATCACATTTCATGTTAGAGGAAGGATCTCAGGTTTGGTATAAGAGGCATTGAGATATCACATCTCATGCTATAGGAAGGGTCTCAGGTTTGGTATAAGCAGTGAGATATCACATCTCATGCTATAGGAAGTGTCTCAGGATTGGAATGGGAAGGAGTTGGATATCACATCTCATGCCATAGTATGGGTCTCAGGTTTGGTAGAAGCATTGGGATATCACATCTCATGCTATCGGAAGGGTATCAGTATTGGATTTGGAAGGAGTTGGATATCCCATCTCATGTTATAGGAAGGGTCTCAGGATTGGAATGGGAAGGCCTTGGATATCATATCTCATGCTATAGGAAGGCTCTCAGGTTTGGAAGGGAAAGGAGTTGGATATCACATCTCATGTTATAGGAAGGGTCTCAGGATTGGAATGGGAAGGACTTGGATATCATATCTCATGCTATAGGAATGGTCTCAGGATTGGAATGGGTAGGAGTTGGATATTACATTCTTGCTATAGGAAGGGTCTCATGTTTGGAATGGGAAGGAGTTGGATATCACATATGCTATAGGAAGGATCTCAGGTTTGGTATTAGAAGCATTGAGATGTCACATCTCATGCTATCGGAAGGGTCTCAGGATTGGAATGGGAATGATTTGGATATCACATCTCATGTTATAGGAAGGGTCTCAGGTTTGGTATAAGCATTGAGATATCACATCTCTGCTATCGGAAGTGGCTCAGGATTGGAATGGGAAGGAGTTGGATATCCCATCTCATGTTATAGGACGGGTCTCTGGTTTGGTATTAGAATCATTGAGATATCACATCGCATGCTGTAGGAAGGGTCTAAGGATTGGAATGGGATGGACTTGGACATCACATCTCATGCTATAGGTAGGCTCTCAGGTTTGGTATAAGCATTGAGATATCACATCTCATGCTATAGGAAGGGTCTCAAGATTGGAATGGGACGGATTTGGATATCACATCTCATGCTATAGGAAGGGTCTCAGGTTTGGTATACGCATGGAGATATCACTTCTCATGCTATAGGAAGGGTCTCAGGATTGGAATGAGAAGGAGTTGGATAACACATCTCATGCTATAGGAAGGGTCTCAGATTTGGTATAAGCATTGAGATATCACATCTCATGCTATAGGAAGGGTCTCAGGATTGGAATGGGAAGGAGTTGTATATGACATCTCAGGCCATAGGAAGGGTCTCAGGTTTGGTATAAGCATTGAGATATCACATCTCTGCTATCGGAAGGGTCTCAGGATTGGAATGGGAAGGACTTGGATGTCAAATCTCATGCTATAGGGAGGGTCTCAAGTTTGATATTAGAAGCATTGAGATAACAAATCTCATGATATCGGAAGGGTCTCAGGATTGGAATGGGAAGGAGTTGGATATCACATCTCATGATATATGAAGGGTCTCAGGTTTGGAAGGGGAAGGATTTGGATATCACATCTCATGTTATAGGACGGGTCTCAGGTTTGGTATTAGAAGCATTGAGATATCAAGTCTCATGGTATAGGAAGGGTCTCAGAATTGGAATGGGAAGGAGTTGGATAACACATCTCAAGCTATAGCAAGGGTCTCAGGATTGGAATGGGAAGAAGTTTGATATCACATCTCATGCCATAGTATGGGTCTCATGTTTGGTAGAGGCATTGGGATATCACATCTCATGCTATCGGAAGGGTATCAGTATTGGATTTGGAAGGAGTTGGATATCCCATCATGCTATAGGAAGGGTCTCAGGTTGGAATGGGAAGGAGTTGGATATCACATCTCATGTTATAGGAAGGGTCTCAGGATTGGAATGGGAAGGACTTGGATATCATATCTCATGCTATGGGAAGGCTCTCAGGTTTGGAAGGGGAAGGAGTTGGATATCACATCTCAAGCTATAGGAAGGGTCTCAGGTTTGGTATTAGAAGCATTGAGATATCACATCTCATGCTATAGGAAGGGTCTCAGGATTGGAATGGGAAGGAGTTGGATATCACATCTCAAGCTATAGGAAGGGTCTCAGGTTTGGTATAAGCATTGAGATATCACATCTCATGCTATAGGAAGGGTGTCAGAATTGGAATGGGAAGGAGTTGGATATCACATCTCATGTTATAGGAAAGATCTCAGGTTTGGTATTAGAAGCATTGAGACATCAAATCTCATGTTATAGGAAGGGTCTCAGGATTGGAATGGGAAGAAGTTGGATATCACATCTCATGCTATAGGAAGGGTCTCAGGATTGGAATGGGAAGGAGTTGTATATGACGTCTCATGCCATAGGAAGGGTCTCAGGTTTGGTATAAGCATTGAGATATCACATCACATGCTATAGGAAGGGTCTCAGGATTGGAATGGGAAGGATTTGGATATCACATCTCATGCTATAGGCAGGGTCTCAGGTTTGGAAAGGGAAGGAGTTGGATATCACATTTCATGTTAGAGGTAGGATCTCAGTTTTGGTATTAGAGGCATTGAGATATCACATCTCATGCTATCAGAAGGGTCTCAGGATTGGAATGGGAAGGAGTTGGATATCACATCTCATGCTAAAGGGAGGGTCTCAGGTTTGGAAGGGGAAGGAGTTTGATATCACATCTCATGCCATAGTATGGGTCTCAGGTTTGGTAGAAGCATTGGGATATCACATCTCATGCTATCGGAAGGGTATCAGTATTGGATTTGGAAGGAGTTGGATATCCCATCTCATGCTATAGGAAGGGTCTCAGGTTGGAATGGGAAGGAGTTGGATATCACATCTCATGTTATAGGAAGGGTTTCAGGATTGGAATGGGAAGGACTTGGATATCATATCTCATGCTATAGGAAGGGTCTCAGAATTGGAATAGGAAGGAGTTGGATATCACATCTCATGTTATAGGAAAGATCTCAGGTTTGGTATTAGAAGCATTGAGACATCAAATCTCATGTTATAGGAAGGGTCTCAGGATTGGAATGGGAATAAGTTGGATATCACATCTCATGCTATAGGAAGGGTCTCAGGTTTGGTATAAGCATTGAGATATCACATCTCATACTATAGGAAGGGTCTCAGGATTGGAATGGGAAGGAGTTGTATATGACATCTCATGCCATAGGAAGGGTCTCAGGTTTGGTATAAGCATTGAGATATCACATCACATGCTATAGGAAGGGTCTCAGGATTGGAATGGGAAGGACTTGGATATCACATCTCATGCTATAGGCAGGGTCTCAGGTTTGTAAAGGGAAGGAGTTGGATATCACATTTCATGTTAGAGGTAGGATCTCAGGTTTGCTATTAGAGGCATTGAGATATCACATCTCATGCTATCAGAAGGGTCTCAGGATTGGAATGGGAAGGAGTTGGATATCACATCTCATGCTAAAGGGAGGGTCTCAGGTTTGGAAGGGGAAGGAGTTTGATATCACATCTCATGCCATAGTATGGGTCTCAGGTTTGGTAGAAGCTTTGGGATATCACATCTCATGCTATCGGAAGGGTATCAGTATTGGATTTGGAAGGAGTTGGATATCCCATCTCATGCTATAGGAAGGGTCTCAGGTTGGAATGGGAAGGAGTTGGATATCACATCTCATGTTATAGGAAGGGTCTCAGGATTGGAATGGGAAGGACTTGGATATCATATCTCATGCTATAGTAAGGGTCTCAGAATTGGAATGGGAAGGAGTTGGATATCACATCTCATGTTATAGGAAAGATCTCAGGTTTGGTATTAGAAGCATTGAGACATCACATCTCATGTTATAAGAAGGGTCTCAGGATTGGAATGGGAAGAAGTTGGATATCACATCTCATGCTATAGGAAGGGTCTCAGGTTTGGTATAAGCATTGAGTTATCACATCTCATGCTATAGGAAGGGTCTCAGGATTGGAATGGGAAGAAGTTGGATATCACATCTCATGCTATAGGAAGGATCTCAGATTTGGTATTAGAAGCATTGAGATATCACATCTCATGCTATCGGAAGGGTCTCAGGATTGGAATGGGAAGGATTTGGATATCACATCTCATGTCATAGGAAGGATCTCAGGTTTGGTATTAGAAGCATTGATATATCACATCTCATGCTATAGGAATGGTCTCAGGATTGGAATGAGTAGGAGTTGGATATTACATTCTTGCTATAGGAAGGGTCTCATGTTTGGAATGGGAAGGAGTTGGATATCACATATGCTATAGGAAGGATCTCAGGTTTGGTATTAGAAGCATTGAGATATCACATCTCATGCTATCGGAAGGGTCTCAGGATTGGAATGGGAATGATTTGGATATCACCTCTCATGTTATAGGAAGGGTCTCAGGTTTGGTATAAGCATTGAGATATCACATCTCTGCTATCGGAAGTGGCTCAGGATTGGAATGGGAAGGAGTTGGATATCCCATCTCATGTTATAGGACGGGTCTCTGGTTTGGTTTTAGAATCATTGAGAGATCACATCGCATGCTGTAGGAAGGGTCTAAGGATTGGAATGGGATGGACTTGGACATCACATCTCATGCTATAGGTAGGCTTTCAGGTTTGGTATAAGCATTGAGATATCACATCTCATGCTATAGGAAGGGTCTCAGGATTGGAATGGGACGGATTTGGATATCACATCTCATGCTATAGGAAGGGTCTCAGGTTTGGTATACGCATGGAGATATCACTTCTCATGCTATAGGAAGGGTCTCAAGATTGGAATGGGAAGGAGTTGGATATCACATCTCATGCTATAGGAAGGGTCTCAGATTTGGTATAAGCATTGAGATATCACATCTCATGCTATAGGAAGGGTCTCAGGATTGGAATGGGAAGGAGTTGTATATGACATCTCAGGCCATAGGAAGGGTCTCAGGTTTGGTATAAGCATTGAGATATCACATCTCTGCTATCGGAAGGGTCTCAGGATTGGAATGGGAAGGACTTGGATGTCACATCTCATGCTATAAGGGAGGGTCTCGGGTTTGGTATTAGAAGCATTGAGATATCAAGTCTCATGGTATAGGAAGGGTCTCAGAATTGAAATGGGAAGGAGTTGGATAACACATCTCAAGCTATAGGAAGGGTCTCAGGATTGGAATGGGAAGAAGTTTGATATCACATCTCATGCCATAGTATGGGTCTCAGGTTTGGTAGAAGCATTGGGATATCACATCTCATGCTATCGGAAGGGTATCAGTATTGGATTTGGAAGGAGTTGGATATCCCATCATGCTATAGGAAGGGTCTCAGGTTGGAATGGGAAGGAGTTGGATATCACATCTCATGTTATAGGAAGGGTCTCAGGATTGGAATGGGAAGGACTTGGATATCATATCTCATGCTATGGGAAGGCTCTCAGGTTTGGAAGGGGAAGGAGTTGGATATCACATCTCAAGCTATAGGAAGGGTCTCAGGTTTGGTATTAGAAGCATTGAGATATCACATCTCATGCTATAGGAAGGGTCTCAGGATTGGAATGGGAAGGAGTTGGATATCACATCTCAAGCTATAGGAAGGGTCTCAGGTTTGGTATAAGCATTGAAATATCACATCTCATGCTATAGGAAGGGTCTCAGAATTGGAATGGGAAGGAGTTGGATATCACATCTCATGTTATAGGAAAGATCTCAGGTTTGGTATTAGAAGCATTGAGACATCAAATCTCATGTTATAGGAAGGGTCTCGGGATTGGAATGGGAAGAAGTTGGATATCACATCTCATGCTATAGGAAGGGTCTCAGGTTTGGTATAAGCATTGACATATCACATCTCATGCTATAGGAAGGCTCTCAGGATTGGAATGGGAAGGAGTTGTATATGAAATCTCATGCCATAGGAAGGGTCTCAGGTTTGGTATAACCATTGAGATATCACATCACATGCTATAGGAAGGGTCTCAGGATTGGAATGGGAAGGACTTGGATATCACATCTCATGCTATAGGCAGGGTCTCAGGTTTGGAAAGGGAAGGAGTTGGATATCACATTTCATGTTAGAGGTAGGATCTCAGGTTTGGTATTAGAGGCATTGAGATATCACATCTCATGCTATCAGAAGGGTCTCAGGATTGGAATGGGAAGGAGTTGGATATCACATCTCATGCTAAAGGGAGGGTCTCAGGTTTGGAAGGGGAAGGATTTGGATATCACATCTCATGTTATAGGAAGGATCTCAGGTTTGGTATTAGAAGCATTGAGATATCACATCTCATGCTATCGGAAGTATCTCAGGTTTGGTATTAGAGGCATTGAGATATCACATCTCATGCTATCATAAGAGTCTCAGGATTGGAATGGGAAGGAGTTGGATTTCACATCTCATGCTAAAGGGAGGGTCTCAGGTTTGGAAGGGGAAGGATTTGGATATCACATCACATGTTATAGGAAGGATCTCAGGCTTGGTATTAGAAGCATTGAGATATCACATCTCATGCTATAAGAAGGGTCTCAGGATTGGAATGGGATGGAGTTGGATATCACATCTCATGCTAAAGGAAGGGTCTCAGGTTTGGTAGAAGCATTGGGATATCACATCTCATGCTATCGGAAGGGTATCAGAATTGGATTTGGAAGGAGTTGGATATCCCATCTCATGCTATAGGAAGGGTCTCAGGTTGAAATGGGAAGGAGTTGGATATCACATCTCATGTTATAGGAAGGGTCTCAGGATTCGTTTTAGAGGCATTGAGATATCACATCTCATGCTATCAGAAGGGTCTCAGGATTGGAATGGGAAGGAGTTGGATATCACATCTCATGCTAAAGGGAGGGTCTCAGGTTTGGAAGGGGAAGGATTTGGATATCACATCTCATGTTATCGGAAGGATCTCAGGTTTGGTATTAGAAGTATTGAGATATCACATCTCATGCTATAAGAAGGGTCTCAGGATTGGAATGGGATGGAGTTGGATATCACATCTCATGCTATCGGAAATGTCTCAGGATTGGAATGGGAAGGAGCTGGATATCACATCTCATGCTAAAGGAAGGGTCTCAGGTTTGGAACGGGAAGGAGTTGGATATCACATCTCATGTTATAGGAAGGGTCTCAGGTTTGGTATAAGCATTGAGATATCATATCTCTGCTATCGGAAGTGTCTCAGGATTGGAATGGGAAGGAGTTGGATATCCCATCTCATGTTATAGGACGGGTCTCAGGTTTGTTATTAGAATCATTGAGATATCATATTGCATGCTGTAGGAAGGGTCTAAGTATTGGAATGGGAAGGACTTGGATATCACATCTCATGCTATAGATAGGCTCCCAGGTTTGGAAAGGGAAGGAGTTGGATATCACATTTCATGTTAGAGGAAGGATCTCAGGTTTGGTATTAGAGGCATTGAGCCATCACATCTCATGCTATAGGAAGGGTCTCAGGATTGGAATGGGAAGGAGTTGGATATCACATCTCATGCTATAGGAAGGGTCTCAGGTTAGGTATAAGCATTGAGATATCACATCTCATGCTATAGGAAGGGTCTCAGGATTGGAATGGGAAGGAGTTGTATATGACATCTCATGCCGTAGGAAGGGTCTCAGGTTTGGTATAAGCATTGAGATATCACATCTCTGCAATCGAAAGGGTCTCAGGATTGGAATGGGAAGGAGTTGGATATCCCATCTCATGTTATAGGAAGAGTCTCAGGTTTGGTATTAGAAGCATTGAGATATTACATCTCATGCTATAGGAAGTGTCTCAGGATTGGAATGGGAAGGACTTGGATATCACATCTCATGCTATAGGGAGGGTCTCAAGTTTGATATTAGAAGCATTGAGATATCACATCTCATGCTATAGGAAGGGTCTCAGGATTAGAATGGGAAGGAGTTGGATATCACATCTCATGCTATAGGAAGGGTCTCAGGTTTGGTATAAGCAGTGAGATATCACATCTCATGCTATAGGAAGTGTCTCAGGATTGGAATGGGAAGGAGTTGGATATCACATCTCATGTTATAGGAAGGATCTCAGGTTTGGTATAAGCATTGAGATATCACATCTCTGCTATCGGAATGGTCTCAGGATTGGAATGGGAAGGAGTTGGATATTCCCATCTCATGATAAAGGAAGGGTCTAAGGTTTGGAAGGGGAAGGATTTGGATATCACATCTCATGTTATAGGACGGGTCTCAGGTTTGGTATTAGAAGCATTGCGATATCACTTCTCATGCTATAGGAAGGGTCTCAGGATTGGAATGGGAAGGACTTGGATATCACATCTCATGCTATAGGGAGGGTCTGAAGTTTGATATTAGAAGCATTGAGATATGACATCTCATGATATCGGAAGGGTCTCAGGATTGGAATGGGAAGGAGTTGGATATCACATCTCATGATAAAGGAAGGGTCTAAGGTTTGGAAGGGGAAGGATTTGGATATCACATCTCATGTTATAGGAAGGGTCTCAGGTTTGGTATTAGAAGCATTGAGATATCAAGTCTCATGGTATAGGAAGGGTCTCAGAATTGGAATGGGAAGGAGTTGGATATCACATCTCAAGCTATAGTAAGGGTCTCAGGATTGGAATGGGAAGGAGTTTGATATCACATCTCATGCCATAGTATGGGTCTCAGGTTTGGTAGAAGCATTGGGATATCACATCTCATGCTATCGGAAGGGTATCAGTATTGGATTTGGAAGGAGTTGGATATCCCATCTCATGCTATAGGAAGGGTCTCAGGTTGGAATGGGAAGGAGTTGGATATCACATCTCATGTTATATGAAGATTCTCAGGATTGGAATGGGAAGGACTTGGATATCATATCTCATGCTATAGGAAGGCTCTCAGGTTTGGAAGGGGAAGGAGTTGGATATCACATTTCATGTTAGAGGAAGGATCTCAGGTTTGGTATAAGAGGCATTGAGATATCACATCTCATGCTATAGGAAGGGTCTCAGGTTTGGTATAAGCAGTGAGATATCACATCTCATGCTATAGGAAGTGTCTCAGGATTGGAATGGGAGGGAGTTGGATATCACATCTCATGCCATAGTATGGGTCTCAGGTTTGGTAGAAGCATTGGGATATCACATCTCATGCTATCGGAAGGGTATCAGTATTGGATTTGGAAGGAGTTGGATATCCCATCTCATGTTATAGGAAGGGTCTCAGGATTGGAATGGGAAGGCCTTGGATATCATATCTCATGCTATAGGAAGGCTCTCAGGTTTGGAAGGGAAAGGAGTTGGATATCACATCTCATGTTATAGGAAGGGTCTCAGGATTGGAATGGGAGGACTTGGATAACATATCTCATGCTATAGGAAGGCTCTCAGGTTTGGAAGGGGAAGGAGTTGGATATCACATTTCATGTTAGAGGAAGGATCTCAGGTTTGGTATAAGAGGCATTGAGATATCACATCTCATGCTATAGGAAGGGTCTCAGGATTGGAATGGGAAGGAGTTGGATATCACATCTCAAGCTATAGGAAGGGTCTCAGGTTTGGTATAAGCATTGATATATCACATCTCATGCTATAGGAAGGGTCTCAGAATTGGAATGGGAAGGAGTTGGATATCACATCTCATGTTATAGGAAAGATCTCAGGTTTGGTATTAGAAGCATTGAGACATCACATCTCATGTTATAGGAAGGGTCTCAGGATTGGAATGGGAAGAAGTTGGATATCACATCTCATGCTATAGGAAGGGTCTCAGGTTTGGTATAAGCATTGAGATATCACATCCCATGCTATAGGAAGGGTCTCAGGATTGGAATGGGAAGGAGTTGTATATGACATCTCATGCCATAGGAAGGGTATCAGGTTTGGTATAAGCATTGAGATATCACATCACATGCTATAGGAAGGGTCTCAGGATTGGAATGGGAAGGACTTGGATATCACATCTCATGCTATAGGCAGGGTCTCAGGTTTGGAAAGGGAAGCAGTTGGATATAACATTTCATGTTAGAGGTAGGATCTCAGGTTTGGTATTAGAGGCATTGAGATATCACATCTCATGCTATCAGAAGGGTCTCAGGATTGGAACGGGAAGGAGTTGGATATCACATCTCATGCTAAAGGGAGGGTCTCAGGTTTGGAACGGGAAGGAGTTGGATATCACATCTCATGCTATAGGAAGGGTCTCAGGTTTGGAATGGGAAGGAATTGGATATCACATCTCATGTCATAGGAAGGATCTCAGGTTTGGTATTAGAAGCATTGAGATATCACATCTCATGCTATAGGAATGGTCTCAGGATTGGAATGGGAAGGAGTTGGATATTACATTCTTGCTATAGGAAGGGTCTCATGTTTGGAATGGGAAGGAGTTGGATATCACATATGCTATAGGAAGGGTCACATGTTTGGAACGGGAAGGAGTTGGATATCACATCTCATGTTATAGGAAGGGTCTCAGGTTTGGTATAAGCATTGAGATATCACATCTCTGCTATCGGAAGTGTCTCAGGATTGGAATGGGAAGGAGTTGGATATCCCATCTCATGTTATAGGACGGGTCTCAGGTTTGTTATTAGAATCATTGAGATATCATATTGCATGCTGTAGGAAGGGTCTAAGGATTGGAATGGGAAGGACTTGGATATCACATCTCATGCTATAGGTAGGCTCTCAGGATTGGAAAGGAAAGGAGTTGGATATCACATTTCATGTTAGAGGAAGGATCTCAGGTTTGGTATTAGAGGCATTGAGATATCACATCTCATGCAATAGGAAGGGTCTCAGGATTGGAATGGGAAGGAGTTGGATATCACATCTCATGCTATAGGAAGGGTCTCGGGTTTGGTATAAGCATTGAGATATCACATCTCATACTATAGGAAGGGTCTCTGGATTGGAATGGGAAGGAGTTGGATATCACATCTCATGTTATAGGAAGGATCTCAGGTTTGGTATTAGAAGCATTGAGACATCACATCTCATGCTATAGGAAGGGTCTCAGGATTATAATGGGAAGGAGTTGTATATGACATCTCATGCCATAGGAAGGGTCTCAGGTTTGGTATAAGCATTGAGATATCACATCTCTGCTATCGGAAGGGTCTCAGGATTGGAATGGGAAGGAGTTGGATATCCCATCTCATGTTATAGGAAGAGTCTCAGGTTTGGTATTAGAAGCATTGAGATATCACATCTCATGCTATAGGAAGTGTCTCAGGATTGGAATGGGAAGAACTTGGATATCACATCTCATGCTATAGTGAGGGTCTCAAGTTTGATATTAGAAGCATTGAGATATCACATCTCATGCTATAGGAAGGGTCTCAGGATTGGAATGGGAAGGAGTTGGATATCACAACTCATGCTATAGGAAGGGTCTCAGGTTTGGTATAAGCAGTGAGATATCACATCTCATGCTATAGGAAGTGTCTCAGGATTGGAATGGGAAGGAGTTGGATATCGCATCTCATGTTATAGGAAGGATCTCAGGTTTGGTATAAGCATTCAGATATCACATCTCTGCTATCGGAAGGGTCTCATGATTGGAATGGGAAGGAGTTGGATATTCCCATCTCATGTTATAGGAAGGGTCTCAGGTTTGGTATTAGAAGCATTGAGATATCACATCTCATGCTATAGGAAGGGTCTCAGGATTGGAATGGGAAGGACTTGGATATCACATCTCATGCTATAGGGAGGGTCTCAAGTTTGATATTAGAAGCATTGAGATATCACATCTCATGATATCGGAAGGGTCTCAGGATTGGAATAGGAAGGAGTTGGATATCACATCTCATGATAAAGGAAGGGTCTTAGGTTTGGAAGGGGAAGGATTTGGATATCACATCTCATGTTATAGGACGGGTCTCAGGTTTGGTATTAGAAGCATTGAGATATCAAGTCTCATGGTATAGGAAGGATCTCAGAATTGGAATGGGAAGGAGTTGGATATCACATCTCAAGCTATAGGAAGGGTCTCAGGATTGGAATGGGAATGAGTTTGATATCACATCTCATGCCATAGTATGGGTCTCAGGTTTGGTAGAAGCATTGGGATATCACATCTCATGCTATCGGAAGGGTATCAGTATTGGATTTGGAAGGAGTTGGATATCCCATCTCATGCTATAGGAAGGGTCTCAGGTTGGAATGGGAAGGAGTTGGATATCACATCTCATGTTATAGGAAGGGTCTCAGGATTGGTATTAGAGGCATTGAGATATCACATCTCATGCTATCAGAAGGGTCTCAGGATTGGAATGGGAAGGAGTTGGATATCACATCTCATGCTAAAGGGAGGGTCTCAGGTTTGGAAGGGGAAGGATTTGGATATCACATCTCATGCTAAAGGGAGGGTCTCAGGTTTGGAAGGGGAAGGAGTTTGATATCGCATCTCATGTTATAGGAAGGATCTCAGGTTTGGTATTAGAAGCATTGAGATATCACATCTCATGCTATAGGAAGGGTCTCAGGATTTGAATGGGAAGGAGTTGGATATCACATCTCATGCTCTAGGAAGGGTCTCAGGATTGGAATCGAAAGGAGTTGTATATGACATCTCATGCCATAGGAAGGGTCTCAGGTTTGGTATAGGCATTGAGTTATCACATCTCTGCTATCGGAAGGGTCTCAGGATTGGAATGGGAAGGAGTTGGATATCCCATCTCGTTATAAGAAGGGTCTCAGGTTTGGTATTAGAAGCATTGCGATATCACATCTCATGCTATAGGAAGGGTCTAAGGTTTGGAAGGGGAAGGATTTGTATATCACATCTCATGGTGTAGGACCGGTCTCAGGTTTGGCATTAGAAGCATTGAGATATCAAGTCTCATGGTATAGGACGGGTCTCAGAATTGGAATGGGAAGGAGTTGGATATCACATCTCAAGCTATAGGAAGGGTCTCAGGATTGTAATGGGAAGGACTTGGATATCACATCGACATGTTATAGGAAGGGTCTCAGGTTTGGTATTAGAAGCATTGAGATATCAAGTCTCATGGTATAGGACGGGTCTCAGAATTGGAATGGGAAGGAGTTGGATATCACATCTCAAGCTATAGGAAGGGTCTCAGGATTGGAATGTGAAGGAGTTGGATATCACATCTCAAGCTATAGGATGAGTCTCAGGATTGGAATGGGAAGGAGTTTGATATCACATCTCATGCCATGGTATGGGTCTCAGGTTTTGTAGAAGCATTGGGATAACACATCTCATGCTATCGGAAGGGTATCAGGATTGGATTTGGAAGGAGTTGGATATCCCATCTCATGCTATAGGAAGGGTCTAAGGTTGGAATGGGAAGGAGTTGGATATCACATCTCATGTTATAGGAAGGGTCTCAGGATTGGAATGGGAAGGACTTGGATATCACATCTCATGCTGTAGGAAGGCTCTCAGGTTTGGAAAGGGAAGGAGTGGGCTATCACATTTCATGTTAGAGGTAGGATCTCAGGTTTGGTATTAGAGGCATTGAGATATCACATCTCATGCTATCAGAAGGGTATCAGGATTGGAATGGGAAGGAGTTGGATATCACATCTCATGCTAAAGGGAGGGTCTCAGGTTTGGAAGGGGAAGGATTTGGATATCACATCTCATGTTATAGGAAGGATCTCAGGTTTGGTATTAGAAGCATTGAGATATCACAACTCATGCTATTGGAAGGATCTCAGGTTTGGTATTAGAAGCATTGAGATATCACATCTCATGCTATAGGAAGGGTCTCAGGATTGGAATGGGAAGGAGTTGGATATCACATCTCATGTTATAGGAAGGATCTCAGGTTTGGTATTAGAAGCATTGAGATATCAAATCTCATGCTATAGGAAGGGTCTCAGGATTGGAATGGGAAGGAGTTGGATATCACATCTCATGCTAAAGGAAGGGTCTCAGTTTTGGTAGAAGCATTGAGATATCACATCTCATGCTATAGGAAGGGTCTCAGGATTGGAATGGGAAGGAGTTGGATATCACATCTCATGCTATAGGAAGGGTCTCAGGTTTGGTATAAGCATTGAGATATCACATCTCTGCTATCGGAAGGGTCTCAGGATTGGAATGGGAAGGACTTAGATATCACATCTCATGCTATAGGGAGGGTCTCAGTTTTGATATTAGAAGCATTGAGATATCACATCTCATGCTATCGGAAGGGTCTCAGGATTGGAATGGGAAGGAGTTGGATATCACATCTCATGCTGTAGGAAAGCTCTCAGGTTTGGAAAGGGAAGGAGTGGGCTATCACATTTCATGTTAGAGGTAGGATCTCAGGTTTGGTATTAGAGGCATTGAGATATCACATCTCATGCTATCAGAAGGGTATCAGGATTGGAATGGGAAGGAGTTGGATATCACATCTCATGCTAAAGGGAGGGTCTCAGGTTTGGAAGGGGAAGGATTTGGATATCACATCTCATGTTATAGGAAGGATCTCAGGTTTTGTATTAGAAGCATTGAGATATCACAACTCATGCTATCGGAAGGATCTCAGGTTTGGTATTAGAAGCATTGAGATATCACATCTCATGCTATAGGAAGGGTCTCAGGATTGGAATGGGAAGGAGTTGGATATCACATCTCATGTTATAGGAAGGGTCTCAGGTTTGGTATTAGAAGCATTGAGATATCACATCTCATGCTATAGGAAGGGTCTCAGGATTGGAATCGGAAGGAGTTGGATATCACATCTCATGCTAAAGGAAGGGTCTCAGTTTTGGTAGAAGCATTGAGATATCACATCTCATGCTATAGGAAGGGTCTCAGGATTGGAATGGGAAGGAGTTGGATATCACATCTCATGCTATAGGAAGGGTCTCAGGTTTGGTATAAGCATTGAGATATCACATCTCTGCTATCGGAAGGGTCTCAGGATTGGAATGGGAAGGACTTAGATATCACATCTCATGCTATAAGGAGGGTCTCAATTTTGATATTAGAAGCATTGAGATATCACATCTCATGCTATCGGAAGGGTCTCAGGATTGGAATGGGAGGAGCTGGATATCACATCTCATGCTAAAGGAAGGGTCTCAGGTTTGGAAGGGGAAGGATTTGGATATCACATCTCATGATATAGGACGGGTCTCAGGTTTGGTATTAGAAGCATTGAGATATCACATCTCATGCTATAGGAAGGGTCTCAGGATTGGAATGGGAAGGAGTTGGATATCACATCTCATGCTATAGGAAGGGTTTCAGGTTTGGTAGAAGCATTGAGATATCACATCTCATGCTATAGGAAGAGTCTCAGGTTTGGGAAGGAAGGGATTTGGATTTCACATCTCATGTTATAGGATGGTTCTCATGTTTGGTTTTTGAAGCATTGAGATATCACATCTCATGCTATCGGAAGGGTCTCAGGTTTGGAATGGGAAGTAGTTGGATATCACATCTCATGTTATAGGAAGGATCTCAGGTTTGGTATTAGAAGCATTGAGATATCACATCTCATGCTATAGGAAGGGTCTCAGGATTGGAATGTGAAGGATTTGGATATCACATCTCATGCTAAAGGAAGGGTCTCAGGTTTGGAATGGGAAGGAGTTGGATATGACATCTCTTGTTATAGGGAGGGTCTCAGGATTTGAATGGCAAGGAGTTGGATATCACATCTCATGCCATAGGAAGGGTCTCAGGTTTGGTATAAGCATTGAGATATCACATCTCTGCTATGGGAAGGGTCTCAGGATTGGATTGGGAAGGAGTTGGATATCCCTTCTCATACTATAGGGTCTCAGGTTGGAATGGGAAGGAGTTGGATATCACATCTCATGTTATAGGAAGGGTCTCAGGATTGGAATGGGAAGGAATTGGATATCACATCTCTTGCTATAGGAAGGGTCTAAGGTTTTTCATTAGAAACATTGAGATATCACATCTCATGCTATAGGAAGGGTTTTAGGATTGGAATGGGAAGGATTTGGATATCACATCTCATGCTAAAGGAAGGGTCTCAGGTTTGGAAGGGGAAGGATTTGGATATCATATCTCATGTTATAGGACGGGTCCCAGGTTTGGTATTAGAAGCATTGAGATATCAC
This sequence comes from Ambystoma mexicanum, assembly GCF_040938575.1. Lineage (NCBI taxonomy): Eukaryota > Metazoa > Chordata > Amphibia > Caudata > Ambystomatidae > Ambystoma > Ambystoma mexicanum. Next base: position 298,082,917 of record NC_090938.1, read on the forward strand.
ATCTCATGGTATAGGAAGGGTCTCAGGGTTGGAATGGGAAGGAGTTGGAGATCACATCTCATCCAATAGGAAGGGTCTCAGGTTTGGAATGGGAAGGAATTGGCTATCACATCTCATGTTATAGGAAGGATCTCAGGTTTGGTATTAGAAGCATTGAGATATCACATCTCATGCTATAGGAAGGGCCTCAGGATTGGAATATGAAGGATTTGGATATCACATCTCATGCTAAAGGAAGGGTCTCAGGTTTGGTAGAAGCATTGAGATGTCACATCTCATGCTTTAGTAGGGGTCTCAGGATTTGAATGGCAAGGAGTTGGATATCACATCTCATGTCATAGGAAGGGTCTCAGGTTTGGTATAAGCATTGTGATATCACATCTCTGCTATCGGAAGGGTCTCAGGATTGGATTGGGAAGGAGTTGGATATCCCTTCTCATGCTATAGGAAGGGTCTCAGGTTGGAATGGGAAGAAATTGGATATCACAACTCATGTTATAGGAAGGGTCTCAGGATTGGAATGGGAAGGATTTGGATATCACATCTCTTGCTATAGGAAGGGTCTCAGGATTGGAATGGGAAGGATTTGGATATCACATCTCATGTCATAGGAAGGATCTCAGGTTTGGTATTAGAAGCATTGATATATCACATCTCATGCTATAGGAATGGTCTCAGGATTGGAATGGGTAGGAGTTGGATATTACATTCTTGCTATAGGAAGGGTCTAATGTTTGGAATGGGAAGGAGTTGGATATCACATATGCTATAGGAAGTGTCTCAGGTTTGGAACGGGAAGGAGTTGCATATCACATCTCATGTTATAGGAAGGGTCTCAGGTTTGGTATAAGCATTGAGATATCACATCTCTACTATTGAAAGTGGCTCAGGATTGGAATGGGAAGGAGTTGGATATCCCATCTCATGTTATAGGACGGGTCTCTGGTTTGGTATTAGAATCATTGAGATATCACATCGCATGCTGTAGGAAGGGTCTAAGGATTGGAATGGGATGGACTTGGATATCACATCTCATGCTATAGATAGGCACTCAGGATTGGGATAAGCATTGAGATATTACATCTCATGCTATAGGAAGGGTCTCAGGATTGGAATGGGAAGGAGTTGGATATCACATCTCATGCTATAGGAAGGGTCTCAGATTTGGTATAAGCATTGAGATATCACATCCCATGCTATAGGAAGGGTCTCAGGATTGGAATGGGAAGGAGTTGTATATGACATCTCAGGCCATAGGAAGGGTCTCAGGTTTGGTATAAGCATTGAGATATCACATCTCTGCTATCGGAAGGGTCTCAGGATTGGAATGGGAAGGAGTTGGATATCCCATCTCATGTTATAGGAAGGGTCTCAGGTTTGGTATTAGAAGCACTGAGATATCACATCTCATGCTATAGGATGGGTCTCAGGATTGGAATGGGAAGGACTTAGATGTCACATCTCATGCTATAGGGAGGGTCTCAAGTTTGATATTAGAAGCATTGAGATAACAAATCTCATGATATCGGAAGGGTCTCAGGATTGGAATGGGAAGGAGTTGGATATCACATCTCATGATAAAGGAAGGGTCTAAGGTTTGGAAGGGGAAGGATTTGGATATCACATCTCATGTTATAGGAAGGGTCTCAGGATTGGAATGGGAAGGAGTTGGATATCACATCTCATGTTATAGGAAGGGTCTCAGGATTGGAATGGGAAGGACTTGGATATCATATCTCATGCTATGGGAAGGCTCTCAGGTTTGGAAGGGGAAGGAGTTGGATATCACATTTCATGTTATAGGAAGGATCTCGGGTTTGGTATTAGAAGCATTCAGACATCGCATCTCATGCTATAGGAAGGGTCTCAGGATTGGAATGGGAAGGAGTTGGATATCCCATCTCATGCTATAGGAAGGGTCTCAGGTTGGAATGGGAAGGAGTTGTATATCACATCTCATGCTATAGGAAGGGTCTCAGGATTGGAATGGGAAGGAGTTGTAAATGAAATCTCAGGCCATAGGAAGGGTCTCAGGTTTGGTATAAGCATGGAGATATCACTTCTCATGCTATAGGAAGGGTCTCAGGATTGGAATGGGAAGGAGTTGGATATCACATCTCATGTTATAGGAAGGATCTCAGGTTTGGTATTAGAAGCATTCAGACATCAGATCTCATGCTATAGGAAGGGTCTCAGGATTGGAATGGGAAGGAGTTGGATATCACATCTCATGCTATAGGAAGGGTCTCAGATTTGGTATAAGCATTGAGATATCACATCTCATGCTATAGGAAGGGTCTCAGGATTTTAATGGGAAGGAGTTGTATATGACATCTCAGGCCATAGGAAGGCTCTCAAGTTTGATATTAGAAGCATTGAGATAACAAATCTCATGATATCGTAAGGGTCTCAGGATTGGAAAGGGAAGGAGTTGGATATCACATCTCATGATAAAGGAAGGGTGTAAGGTTTGGAAGGGGAAGGATTTGGATATCACATCCCACGTTATAGGATGGGTCTCAGGTTTGGTATTAGAAGCATTGAGATATCAAGTCTCATGGTATAGGAAGGGTCTCAGAATTGGAATGGGAAGGAGTTGGATATCACATTTCAAGCTATAGGAAGGGTCTCAGTATTGGAATGGGAAGGAGTTTGATATCACATCTCATGCCATAGTATGGGTCTCAGGTTTGGTAGAAGCATTGGGATATCACATCTCATGCTATCGGAAGGGTATCAGGATTGGATTTGGAAGGAGTTGGATATCCCATCTCATGCTATAGGAAGGGTCTCATGTTGGAATGGGAAGGAGTTGGATATCACATCTCATTTTATAGGAAGGGTCTCAGGATTGGAATGGGAAGGACTTGGATATCATATCTCATGCTATGGGAAGGCTCTCAGGTTTGGAAGGGGAAGGAGTTGGATATCACATTTCATGTTAGAGGAAGGATCTCAGGTTTGGTATTAGAGGCATTGAGATATCACATCTCACGCTATAGGAAGGGTCTCAGGATTGGAATGGGAAGGAGTTGGATATCACATCTCAAGCTATAGGAAGGGTCTCAGGTTTGGTATAAGCATTGAGATATCACATCTCATGCTATTGGAAGGGTCTCAGAATTGGAATGGGAAGGAGTTGGATATCACATCTCATGTTATAGGAAAGATCTCAGGTTTGGTATTAGAAGCATTGAGACATCACATCTCATGTCATAGGAAGGATCTCAGGTTTGGTATTAGAAGCATTGATATATCACATCTCATGCTATAGGAATGGTCTCAGGATTGGAATGGGTAGGAGTTGGATATTAAATTCTTGCTATACGAAGGGTCTCATGTTTGGAATGGGAAGGAGTTGGATATCACATATGCTATAGGAAGTGTCTCAGGTTTGGAACGGGAAGGAGTTGGATATCACATCTTATGTTATAGGAAGGGTCTCAGGTTTGGTATAAGCATTGAGATATCACATCTCTGCTATCGGAAGTGGCTCAGGATTGGAATGGGAAGGAGTTGGATATCCCATCTCATGTTATAGGACGGGTCTCTGGTTTGGTATTAGAATCATTGAGATATCACATCGCATGCTGTAGGAAGGGTCTAAGGATTGGAATGGGATGGACTTGGATATCACATCTCATGCTATAGGTAGGCTCTCAGGTTTGGTATAAGCATTGAGATATCACATCTCATGCTATAGGAAGGGTCTCAGGATTGGAATGGGAAGGATTTGGATATCACATCTCATGCTACAGGAAGGGTCTCAGGTTTGGTATAACCATGGAGATAGCACTTCTCATGCTACAGGAAGGGTCTCAGGATTGGAATGGGAAGGAGTTGGATATCACATCTCATGTTATAGGAAGGATCTCAGGTTTGGTATTAGAAGCATTGAGACGTCACATCTCATGCTATAGGAAGGGTCTCAGGATTGGAATGGGAAGGAGTTGGATATCACATCTCATGCTATAGGAAGGGTCTCAGATTTGGTATAAGCATTGAGATATCACATCTCATGCTATAGGAAGGGTCTCAGGATTGGAATGGGAAGGAGTTGTATATGACATCTCAGGCCATAGGAAGGGTCTCAGGTTTGGTATAAGCATTGAGATATCACATCTCTGCTATCGGAAGGGTCTCAGGATTTTAATGGGAAGGACTTGGATGTCACATCTCATGCTATAGGGAGGGTCTCAAGTTTGATATTAGAAGCATTGAGATATCACATCTCATGCTATCGGAAGGATCTCAGGTTTGGTATTAGAAGCATTGAGATATCACATCTCATGCTATCAGAAGGGTCTCAGGATTGGAATGGGAAGGAGTTGGATATCACATCTCATGCTAAAGGGAGGGTCTCAGGTTTGGAAGGGGAAGGATTTGGATATCACATCTCATGTTATCGGAAGGATCTCAGGTTTGGTATTAGAAGTATTGAGATATCACATCTCATGCTATAGGAAGGGTCTCAGGATTGAAATGGGAAGGAGTTGTATATGACATCTCAGGCCATAGGAAGGGTCTCAGGTTTGGTATAAGCATTGAGATATCACATCTCTGCTATCGGAAGGATCTCAGGATTTTAATGGGAAGGACTTGGATGTCACATCTCATGCTATAGGGAGGGTCTCAAGTTTGATATTAGAAGCATTGAGATATCACATCTCATGCTAAAGGAAAAGTCTCAGGTTTGGTAGAATCATTGAGATATCACATCTCATGCTATCGGAAATGTCTCAGGATTGGAATGGGAAGGAGCTGGATATCACATCTCATGCTAAAGGAAGGGTCTCAGGTTTGGAACGGGAAGGAGTTGGATATCACATCTCATGTTATAGGAAGGGTCTCAGGTTTGGTATAAGCATTGAAATATCATATCTCTGCTATCGGAAGTGTCTCAGGATTGGAATGGGAAGGAGTTGGATATCCCATCTCATGTTATAGGACGGGTCTCAGGTTTGTTATTAGAATCATTGAGATATCATATTGCATGCTGTAAGAAGGGTCTAAGTATTGGAATGGGAAGGACTTGGATATCACATCTCATGCTATAGATAGGCTCTCAGGTTTGGAAAGGGAAGGAGTTGGATATCACATTTCATGTTAGAGGAAGGATCTCAGGTTTGGTATTAGAGGCATTGAGACATCACATCTCATGCTATAGGAAGGGTTTTAGGATTGGAATGGGAAGGAGTTGGATATCACATCTCATGCTATAGGAAGGGTCTCAGGTTAGGTATAAGCATTGAGATATCACATCTCATGCTATAGGAAGGGTCTCAGGATTGGAATGGGAAGGAGTTGTATATGACATCTCATGCCGTAGGAAGGGTCTCAGGTTTGGTATAAGCATTGAGATATCACATCTCTGCAATTGAAAGGGTCTCAGGATTGGAATGGGAAGGAGTTGGATATCCCATCTCATGTTATAGGAAGAGTCTCAGGTTTGGTATTAGAAGCATTGAGATATTACATCTCATGCTATAGGAAGTGTCTCAGGATTGGAATGGGAAGGACTTGGATATCACTTCTCATGCTATAGCGAGGGTCTCAAGTTTGTTATTAGAAGCATTGAGATATCACATCTCATGCTATAGGAAGGGTCTCAGGATTAGAATGGGAAGGAGTTGGATATCACATCTCATGCTATAGGAAGGGTCTCAGGTTTGGTATAAGCAGTGAGATATCACATCTCATGCTATAGGAAGTGTCTCAGGATTGGAATGGGAAGGAGTTGGATATCACATCTCATGTTATAGGAAGGATCTCAGGTGTGGTATAAGCATTGAGATATCACATCTCTGCTATCGGAATGGTCTCAGGATTGGAATGGAAAGGAGTTGGATATTCCCATCTCATGTTATAGGAAGGGTCTCAGGTTTGGTATTAGAAGCATTGAGATATCACTTCTCATGCTATAGGAAGGGTCTCAGGATTGGAATGGGAAGGCCTTGGATATCATATCTCATGCTATAGGAAGGCTCTCAGGTTTGGAAGGGAAAGGAGTTGGATATCACATCTCATGTTATAGGAAGGGTCTCAGGATTGGAATGGGAAGGACTTGGATATCATATCTCATGCTATAGGAAGGCTCTCAGGTTTGGAAGGGGAAGGAGTTGGATATCACATCTCATGCTATAGGAAGAGTCTCAGGTTTGGTATAAGCATTGAGATATCACATCTCATGCTATAGGAATGGTCTCAGGATTGGAATGGGTAGGAGTTGGATATTACATTCTTGCTATAGGAAGGGTCTCATGTTTGGAATGGGAAGGAGTTGGATATCTCATATGCTATAGGAAGGATCTCAGGTTTGGTATTAGAAGCATTGAGATGTCACATCTCATGCTATCGGAAGGGTCTCAGGATTGGAATGGGAATGATTTGGATATCACATCTCATGTTATAGGAAGGGTCTCAGGTTTGGTATAAGCATTGAGATATCACATCTCTGCTATCGGAAGTGGCTCAGGATTGGAATGGGAAGGAGTTGGATATCCCATCTCATGTTATAGGACGGGTCTCTGGTTTGGTATTAGAATCATTGAGATATCACATCGCATGCTGTAGGAAGGGTCTAAGGATTGGAATGGGATGGACTTGGACTTCACATCTCATGCTATAGGTAGGCTCTCAGGTTTGGTATAAGCATTGAGATATCACATCTCATGCTATAGGAAGGGTCTCAAGATTGGAATGGGACGGATTTGGATATCACATATCATGCTATAGGAAGGGTCTCAGGTTTGGTATACGCATGGAGATATCACTTCTCATGCTATAGGAAGGGTCTCAGGATTGGAATGAGAAGGAGTTGGATATCACATCTCATGCTATAGGAAGGGTCTCAGATTTGGTATAAGCATTGAGATATCACATCTCATGCTATAGGAAGGGTCTCAGGATTGGAATGGGAAGGAGTTGTATATGACATCTCAGGCCATAGGAAGGGTCTCAGGTTTGGTATAAGCATTGAGATATTACATCTCTGCTATCGGAAGGGTCTCAGGATTGGAATGGGAAGGACTTGGATGTCAAATCTCATGCTATAGGGAGGGTCTCAAGTTTGATATTAGAAGCATTGAGATAACAAATCTCATGATATCGGAAGGGTCTCAGGATTGGAATGGGAAGGAGTTGGATATCACATCTCATGATATATGAAGGGTCTCAGGTTTGGAAGGGGAAGGATTTGGATATCACATCTCATGTTATAGGACGGGTATCAGGTTTGGTATTAGAAGCATTGAGATATCAAGTCTCATGGTATAGGAAGGGTCTCAGAATTGGAATGGGAAGGAGTTGGATAACACATCTCAAGCTATAGCAAGGGTCTCAGGATTGGAATGGGAAGAAGTTTGATATCACATCTCATGCCAAAGTATGGGTCTCATGTTTGGTAGAAGCATTGGGATATCACATCTCATGCTATCGGAAGGGTATCAGTATTGGATTTGGAAGGAGTTGGATATCCCATCATGCTATAGGAAGGGTCTCAGGTTGGAATGGGAAGGAGTTGGATATCACTTCTCATGTTATCAGAAGGGTCTCAGGATTGGAATGGGAAGGACTTGGATATCATATCTCATGCTATGGGAAGGCTCTCAGGTTTGGAAGGGGAAGGAGTTGGATATCACATCTCAAGCTATAGGAAGGGTCTCAGGTTTGGTATTAGAAGCATTGAGATATCACATCTCATGCTATAGGAAGGGTCTCAGGATTGGAATGGGAAGGAGTTGGATATCACATCTCATGCTAAAGGAAGGGTCTCAGGTTTGGAACGGGAAGGAGTTGGATATCACATCTCATGTTATAGGAAGGGTCTCATGTTTGGTATAAGCATTGAGATATCATATCTCTGCTATCGGAAGTGTCTCAGGATTGGAATGGGAAGGAGTTGGATATCCCATCTCATGTTATAGGATGGGTCTCAGGTTTGTTATTAGAATCATTGAGATATCATATTGCATGCTGTAGGAAGGGTCTAAGTATTGGAATGGGAAGGACTTGGATATCACATCTCATGCTATAGATAGGCTCTCAGGTTTGGAGGAAAGGGAAGGAGTTGGATATCACATTTCATGTTAGAGGAAGGATCTCAGGTTTGGTATTAGAGGCATTGAGACATCACATCTCATGCTATAGGAAGGGTCTCAGGATTGGAATGGGAAGGAGTTGGATATCACATCTCATGCTATAGGAAGGGTCTCAGGTTAGGTATAAGCATTGAGATATCACATCTCATGCTATAGGAAGGGTCTCAGGATTGGAATGGGAAGGAGTTGTATATGACATCTCATGCCGTAGGAAGGGTCTCAGGTTTGGTATAAGCATTGAGATATCACATCTCTGCAATCGAAAGGGTCTCAGGATTGGAATCGGAAGGAGTTGGATATCCCATCTCATGTTATAGGAAGAGTCTCAGGTTTGGTATTAGAAGCATTGAGATATTACATCTCATGCTATAGGAAGTGTCTCAGGATTGGAATGGGAAGGACTTGGATATCACATCTCATGCTATAGGGAGGGTCTCAAGTTTGATATTAGAAGCATTGAGATATCACATCTCATGCTATAGGAAGGGTCTCAGGATTAGAATGGGAAGGAGTTGGATATCACATCTCATGCTATAGGAAGGGTCTCAGGTTTGGTATAAGCAGTGAGATATCACATCTCATGCTATAGGAAGTGTCTCAGGATTGGAATGGGAAGGAGTTGGATATCACATCTCATGTTATAGGAAGGATCTCAGGTTTGGTATAAGCATTGAGATATCACATCTCTGCTATCGGAATGGTCTCAGGATTGGAATGGGAAGGAGTTGGATATTCCCATCTCATGATAAAGGAAGGGTCTAAGGTTTGGAATGGGAAGGATTTGGATATCACATCTCATGTTATAGGACGGGTCTCAGGTTTGGTATTAGAAGCATTGAGATATCACTTCTCATGCTATAGGAAGGGTCTCAGGATTGGAATGGGAAGGACTTGGATATCACATCTCATGCTATAGGGAGGGTCTGAAGTTTGATATTAGAAGCATTGAGATATGACATCTCATGATATCGGAAGGGTCTCAGGATTGGAATGGGAAGGAGTTGGATATCACATCTCATGATAAAGGAAGGGTCTAAGGTTTGGAAGGGGAAGGATTTGGATATCACATCTCATGTTATAGGACGGGTCTCAGGTTTGGTATTAGAAGCATTGAGATATCAAGTCTCATGGTATAGGAAGGGTCTCAGAATTGGAATGGGAAGGAGTTGGATATCACAACTCAAGCTATAGTAAGGGTCTCAGGATTGGAATGGGAAGGAGTTTGATATCACATCTCCTGCCATAGTATGGGTCTCAGGTTTGGTAGAAGCATTGGGATATCACATCTCATGCTATCGGAAGGGTATCAGTATTGGATTTGGAAGGAGTTGGATATCCCATCTCATGCTATAGGAAGGGTCTCAGGTTGGAATGGGAAGGAGTTGGATATCACATCTCATGTTATAGGAAGGGTCTCAGGATTGGAATGGGAAGGACTTGGATATCATATCTCATGCTATAGGAAGGCTCTCAGGTTTGGAAGGGGAAGGAGTTGGATATCACATTTCATGTTAGAGGAAGGATCTCAGGTTTGGTATAAGAGGCATTGAGATATCACATCTCATGCTATAGGAAGGGTCTCAGGTTTGGTATAAGCAGTGAGATATCACATCTCATGCTATAGGAAGTGTCTCAGGATTGGAATGGGAAGGAGTTGGATATCACATCTCATGCCATAGTGTGGGTCTCAGGTTTGGTAGAAGCATTGGGATATCACATCTCATGCTATCGGAAGGGTATCAGTATTGGATTTGGAAGGAGTTGGATATCCCATCTCATGTTATAGGAAGGGTCTCAGGTTTGGAATGGGAAGGCCTTGGATATCATATCTCATGCTATAGGAAGGCTCTCAGGTTTGGAAGGGAAAGGAGTTGGATATCACATCTCATGTTATAGGAAGGGTCTCAGGATTGGAATGGGAAGGACTTGGATATCATATCTCATGCTATAGGAAGGCTCTCAGGTTTGGAAGGGGAAGGAGTTGGATATCACATCTCATGCTATAGGAAGAGTCTCAGGTTTGGTATAAGCATTGAGATATCACATCTCATGCTATAGGAATGGTCTCAGGATTGGAATGGGTAGGAGTTGGATATTACATTCTTGCTATAGGAAGGGTCTCATGTTTGGAATGGGAAGGAGTTGGATATCACATATGCTATAGGAAGGATCTCAGGTTTGGTATTAGAAGCATTGAGATGTCACATCTCATGTTATCGGAAGGGTCTCAGGATTGGAATGGGAATGATTTGGATATCACATCTCATGTTATAGGAAGGGTCTCAGGTTTGGTATAAGCATTGAGATATCACATCTCTGCTATCGGAAGTGGCTCAGGATTGGAATGGGAAGGAGTTGGATATCCCATCTCATGTTATAGGACGGGTCTCTGGTTTGGTATTAGAATCATTGAGATATCACATCGCATGCTGTAGGAAGGGTCTAAGGATTGGAATGGGATGGACTTGGACATCACATCTCATGCTATAGGTAGGCTCTCAGGTTTGGTATAAGCATTGAGATATCACATCTCATGCTATAGGAAGGGTCTCAAGATTGGAATGGGACGGATTTGGATATCACATCTCATGCTATAGGAAGGGTCTCAGGTTTGGTATACGCATGGAGATATCACTTCTCATGCTATAGGAAGGGTCTCAGGATTGGAATGAGAAGGAGTTGGATATCACATCTCATGCTATAGGAAGGGTCTCAGATTTGGTATAAGCATTGAGATATCACATCTCATGCTATAGGAAGGGTCTCAGGATTGGAATGGGAAGGAGTTGTATATGACATCTCAGGCCATAGGAAGGGTCTCAGGTTTGGTATAGGCATTGAGATATCACATCTCTGCTATCGGAAGGGTCTCAGGATTGGAATGGGAAGGACTTGGATGTCAAATCTCATGCTATAGGGAGGGTCTCAAGTTTGATATTAGAAGCATTGAGATAACAAATCTCATGATATCGGAAGGGTCTCAGGATTGGAATGGGAAGGAGTTGGATATCACATCTCATGATATATGAAGGGTCTCAGGTTTGGAAGGGGAAGGATTTGGATATCACATCTCATGTTATAGGACGGGTCTCAGGTTTGGTATTAGAAGCATTGAGATATCAAGTCTCATGGTATAGGAAGGGTCTCAGAATTGGAATGGGAAGGAGTTGGATAACACATCTCAAGCTATAGCAAGGGTCTCAGGATTGGAATGGGAAGAAGTTTGATATCACATCTCATGCCATAGTATGGGTCTCATGTTTGGTAGAAGCATTGGGATATCACATCTCATGCTATCGGAAGGGTATCAGTATTGGATTTGGAAGGAGTTGGATATCCCATCATGCTATAGGAAGGGTCTCAGGATTGGAATGGGAAGGACTTGGATATCATATCTCATGCTATGGGAAGGCTCTCAGGTTTGGAAGGGGAAGGAGTTGGATATCACATCTCAAGCTATAGGAAGGGTCTCAGGTTTGGTATTAGAAGCATTGAGATATCACATCTCATGCTATAGGAAGGGTCTCAGGATTGGAATGGGAAGGAGTTGGATATCACATCTCAAGCTATAGGAAGGGTCTCAGGTTTGGTATAAGCATTGAGATATCACATCTCATGCTATAGGAAGGGTGTCAGAATTGGAATGGGAAGGAGTTGGATATCACATCTCATGTTATAGGAAAGATCTCAGGTTTGGTATTAGAAGCATTGAGACATCAAATCTCATGTTATAGGAAGGGTCTCAGGATTGGAATGGGAAGAAGTTGGATATCACATCTCATGCTATAGGAAGGGTCTCAGGATTGGAATGGGAAGGAGTTGTATATGACGTCTCATGCCATAGGAAGGGTCTCAGGTTTGGTATAAGCATTGAGATATCACATCACATGCTATAGGAAGGGTCTCAGGATTGGAATGGGAAGGACTTGGATATCACATCTCATGCTATAGGCAGGGTCTCAGGTTTGGAAAGGGAAGGAGTTGGATATCACATTTCATGTTAGAGGTAGGATCTCTGTTTTGGTATTAGAGGCATTGAGATATCACATCTCATGCTATCAGAAGGGTCTCAGGATTGGAATGGGAAGGAGTTGGATATCACATCTCATGCTAAAGGGAGGGTCTCAGGTTTGGAAGGGGAAGAAGTTTGATATCACATCTCATGCCATAGTATGGGTCTCAGGTTTGGTAGAAGCATTGGGATATCACATCTCATGCTATCGGAAGGGTATCAGTATTGGATTTGGAAGGAGTTGGATATCCCATCTCATGCTATAGGAAGGGTCTCAGGTTGGAATGGGAAGGAGTTGGATATCACATCTCATGTTATAGGAAGGGTTTCAGGATTGGAATGGGAAGGACTTGGATATCATATCTCATGCTATAGGAAGGGTCTCAGAATTGGAATAGGAAGGAGTTGGATATCACATCTCATGTTATAGGAAAGATCTCAGGTTTGGTATTAGAAGCATTGAGACATCAAATCTCATGTTATAGGAAGGGTCTCAGGATTGGAATGGGAATAAGTTGGATATCACATCTCATGCTATAGGAAGGGTCTCAGGTTTGGTATAAGCATTGAGATATCACATCTCATACTATAGGAAGGGTCTCAGGATTGGAATGGGAAGGAGTTGTATATGACATCTCATGCCATAGGAAGGGTCTCAGGTTTGGTATAAGCATTGAGATATCACATCACATGCTATAGGAAGGGTCTCAGGATTGGAATGGGAAGGACTTGGATATCACATCTCATGCTATAGGCAGGGTCTCAGGTTTGTAAAGGGAAGGAGTTGGATATCACATTTCATGTTAGAGGTAGGATCTCAGGTTTGGTATTAGAGGCATTGAGATATCACATCTCATGCTATCAGAAGGGTCTCAGGATTGGAATGGGAAGGAGTTGGATATCACATCTCATGCTAAAGGGAGGGTCTCAGGTTTGGAAGGGGAAGGAGTTTGATATCACATCTCATGCCATAGTATGGGTCTCAGGTTTGGTAGAAGCTTTGGGATATCACATCTCATGCTATCGGAAGGGTATCAGTATTGGATTTGGAAGGAGTTGGATATCCCATCTCATGCTATAGGAAGGGTCTCAGGTTGGAATGGGAAGGAGTTGGATATCACATCTCATGTTATAGGAAGGGTCTCAGGATTGGAATGGGAAGGACTTGGATATCATATCTCATGCTATAGGAAGGGTCTCAGAATTGGAATGGGAAGGAGTTGGATATCACATCTCATGTTATAGGAAAGATCTCAGGTTTGGTATTAGAAGCATTGAGACATCACATCTCATGTTATAGGAAGGGTCTCAGGATTGGAATGGGAAGAAGTTGGATATCACATCTCATGCTATAGGAAGGGTCTCAGGTTTGGTATAAGCATTGAGATATCACATCTGATGCTATAGGAAGGGTCTCAGGATTGGAATGGGAAGAAGTTGGATATTCCATCTCATGCTATAGGAAGGATCTCGGATTTGGTATTAGAAGCATTGAGATATCACATCTCATGCTATCGGAAGGGTCTCAGGATTGGAATGGGAAGGATTTGGATATCACATCTCATGTCATAGGAAGGATCTCAGGTTTGGTATTAGAAGCATTGATATATCACATCTCATGCTATAGGAATGGTCTCAGGATTGGAATGAGTAGGAGTTGGATATTACATTCTTGCTATAGGAAGGGTCTCATGTTTGGAATGGGAAGGAGTTGGATATCACATATGCTATAGGAAGGATCTCAGGTTTGGTATTAGAAGCATTGAGATATCACATCTCATGCTATCGGAAGGGTCTCAGGATTGGAATGGGAATGATTTGGATATCACATCTCATGTTATGGGAAGGGTCTCAGGTTTGGTATAAGCATTGAGATATCACATCTCTGCTATCGGAAGTGGCTCAGGATTGGAATGGGAAGGAGTTGGATATCCCATCTCATGTTATAGGACGGGTCTCTGGTTTGGTATTAGAATCATTGAGAGATCACATCGCATGCTGTAGGAAGGGTCTAAGGATTGGAATGGGATGGACTTGGACATCACATCTCATGCTATAGGTAGGCTTTCAGGTTTGGTATAAGCATTGAGATATCACATCTCATGCTATAGGAAGGGTCTCAGGATTGGAATGGGACGGATTTGGATATCACATCTCATGCTATAGGAAGGGTCTCAGGTTTGGTATACGCATGGAGATATCACTTCTCATGCTATAGGAAGGGTCTCAGGATTGGAATGGGAAGGAGTTGGATATCACATCTCATGCTATAGGAAGGGTCTCAGATTTGGTATAAGCATTGAGATATCACATCTCATGCTATAGGAAGGGTCTCAGGATTGGAATGGGAAGGAGTTGTATATGACATCTCAGGCCATAGGAAGGGTCTCAGGTTTGGTATAAGCATTGAGATATCACATCTCTGCTATCGGAAGGGTCTCAGGATTGGAATGGGAAGGACTTGGATGTCACATCTCATGCTATAAGGGAGGGTCTCAAGTTTGATATTAGAAGCATTGAGATAACAAATCTCATGATATCGGAATAGTCTCACATTGGAATGGGAAGGAGTTGGATATCACATCTCATGATATAGGAAGGGTCTAAGGTTTGGAAGGGGAAGGATTTGGATATCACATCTCATGTTATAGGACGGGTCTCGGGTTTGGTATTAGAAGCATTGAGATATCAAGTCTCATGGTATAGGAAGGGTCTCAGAATTGAAATGGGAAGGAGTTTGATAACACATCTCAAGCTAAAGGAAGGATCTCAGGATTGGAATGGGAAGAAGTTTGATATCACATCTCATGCCATAGTATGGGTCTCAGGTTTGGTAGAAGCATTGGGATATCACATCTCATGCTATCGGAAGGGTATCAGTATTGGATTTGGAAGGAGTTGGATATCCCATCATGCTATAGGAAGGGTCTCAGGTTGGAATGGGAAGGAGTTGGATATCACATCTCATGTTATAGGAAGGGTCTCAGGATTGGAATGGGAAGGACTTGGATATCATATCTCATGCTATGGGAAGGCTCTCAGGTTTGGAAGGGGAAGGAGTTGGATATCACATCTCAAGCTATAGGAAGGGTCTCAGGTTTGGTATTAGAAGCATTGAGATATCACATCTCATGCTATAGGAAGGGTCTCAGGATTGGAATGGGATGGAGTTGGATATCACATCTCATGATAAAGGAAGGGTCTCAGGTTTGTTAGAAGCATTGGGATATCACATCTCATGCTATCGGAAGGGTATCAGAATTGGATTTGGAAGGAGTTGGATATCCCATCTCATGCTATAGGAAGGGTCTCAGGTTGAAATGGGAAGGAGTTGGATATCACATCTCATGTTATAGGAAGGGTCTCAGGATTCGTTTTAGAGGCATTGAGATATCACATCTCATGCTATCAGAAGGGTCTCAGGATTGGAATGGGAAGGAGTTGGATTTCACATCTCATGCTAAAGGGAGGGTCTCAGGTTTGGAAGGGGAAGGATTTGGATATCACATCTCATGTTATAGGAAGGATCTCAGGTTTGGTATTAGAAGCATTGAGATATCACATCTCATGCTATCGGAAGGATCTCAGGTTTGGTATTAGAAGCATTGAGATATCACATCTCTTGCTATCAGAAGGGTCTCAGGATTGGAATGGGAAGGAGTTGGCTATCACATCTCATGCTAAAGGGAGGGTCTCAGGTTTGGAAGGGGAAGGATTTGGATATCACATCTCATGTTATCGGAAGGATCTCAGGTTTGGTATTAGAAGTATTGAGATATCACATCTCATGCTATAAGAAGGGTCTCAGGATTGGAATGGGATGGAGTTGGATATCACATCTCATGCTAAAGGAAGGGTCTCAGGTTTGGTAGAATCATTGAGATATCACATCATATGCTATCGGAAATGTCTCAGGATTGGAATGGGAAGGAGCTGGATATCACATCTCATGCTAAAGGAAGGGTCTCAGGTTTGGAACGGGAAGGAGTTGGATATCACATCTCATGTTATAGGAAGGGTCTCAGGTTTGGTATAAGCATTGAGATATCATATCTCTGCTATCGGAAGTGTCTCAGGATTGGAATGGGAAGGAGTTGGATATCCCATCTCATGTTATAGGACGGGTCTCAGGTTTGTTATTAGAATCATTGAGATATCATATTGCATGCTGTAGGAAGGGTCTAAGTATTGGAATGGGAAGGACTTGGATATCACATCTCATGCTATAGATAGGCTCCCAGGTTTGGAAAGGGAAGGAGTTGGATATCACATTTCATGTTAGAGGAAGGATCTCAGGTTTGGTATTAGAGGCAATGAGACATCACATCTCATGCTATAGGAAGGGTCTCAGGATTGGAATGGGAAGGAGTTGGATATCACATCTCATGCTATAGGAAGGGTCTCAGGTTAGGTATAAGCATTGAGATATCACATCTCATGCTATAGGAAGGGTCTCAGGATTGGAATGGGAAGGAGTTGTATATGACATCTCATGCCGTAGGAAGGGTCTCAGGTTTGGTATAAGCATTGAGATATCACATCTCTGCAATCGAAAGGGTCTCAGGATTGGAATGGGAAGGAGTTGGATATCCCATCTCATGTTATAGGAAGAGTCTCAGGTTTGGTATTAGAAGCATTGAGATATTACATCTCATGCTATAGGAAGTGTCTCAGGATTGGAATGGGAAGGACTTGGATATCACATCTCATGCTATAGGGAGGGTCTCAAGTTTGATATTAGAAGCTTTGAGATATCACATCTCATGCTATAGGAAGGGTCTCAGGATTAGAATGGGAAGGAGTTGGATATCACATCTCATGCTATAGGAAGGGTCTCAGGTTTGGTATAAGCAGTGAGATATCACATCTCATGCTATAGGAAGTGTCTCAGGATTGGAATGGGAAGGAGTTGGATATCACATCTCATGATATAGGAAGGGTCTAAGGTTTGGAAGGGGAAGGATTTGGATATCACATCTCATGTTATAGGACGGGTCTCGGGTTTGGTATTAGAAGCATTGAGATATCAAGTCTCATGGTATAGGAAGGGTCTCAGAATTGAAATGGGAAGGAGTTTGATAACACATCTCAAGCTATAGGAAGGGTCTCAGGATTGGAATGGGAAGAAGTTTGATATCACATCTCATGCCATAGTATGGGTCTCAGGTTTGGTAGAAGCATTGGGATATCACATCTCATGCTATCGGAAGGGTATCAGTATTGGATTTGGAAGGAGTTGGATATCCCATCATGCTATAGGAAGGGTCTCAGGTTGGAATGGGAAGGAGTTGGATATCACATCTCATGTTATAGGAAGGGTCTCAGGATTGGAATGGGAAGGACTCGGATATCATATCTCATGCTATGGGAAGGCTCTCAGGTTTGGAAGGGGAAGGAGTTGGATATCACATCTCAAGCTATAGGAAGGGTCTCAGGTTTGGTATTAGAAGCATTGAGATATCACATCTCATGCTATAGGAAGGGTCTCAGGATTGGAATGGGATGGAGTTGGATATCACATCTCATGCTAAAGGAAGGGTCTCAGGTTTGTTAGAAGCATTGGGATATCACATCTCATGCTATCGGAAGGGTATCAGAATTGGATTTGGAAGGAGTTGGATATCCCATCTCATGCTATAGGAAGGGTCTCAGGTTGAAATGGGAAGGAGTTGGATATCACATCTCATGTTATAGGAAGGGTCTCAGGATTCGTTTTAGAGGCATTGAGATATCACATCTCATGCTATCAGAAGGGTCTCAGGATTGGAATGGGAAGGAGTTGGATTTCACATCTCATGCTAAAGGGAGGGTCTCAGGTTTGGAAGGGGAAGGATTTGGATATCACATCTCATGTTATAGGAAGGATCTCAGGTTTGGTATTAGAAGCATTGAGATATCACATCTCATGCTATCGGAAGGATCTCAGGTTTGGTATTAGAAGCATTGAGATATCACATCTCTTGCTATCAGAAGGGTCTCAGGATTGGAATGGGAAGGATTTGGATATCACATCTCATGTTATCGGAAGGATCTCAGGTTTGGTATTAGAAGTATTGAGATATCACATCTCATGCTATAAGAAGGGTCTCAGGATTGGAATGGGATGGAGTTGGATATCACATCTCATGCTAAAGGAAGGGTCTCAGGTTTGGTAGAATCATTGAGATATCACATCTCATGCTAAAGGGAGGGTCTCAGGTTTGGAAGGGGAAGGATTTGGATATCACATCTCATGTTATCGGAAGGATCTCAGGTTTGGTATTAGAAGTATTGAGATATCACATCTCATGCTATAAGAAGGGTCTCAGGATTGGAATGGGATGGAGTTGGATATCACATCTCATGCTAAAGGAAGGGTCTCAGGTTTGGTAGAATCATTGAGATATCACATCTCATGCTATCGGAAATGTCTCAGGATTGGAATGGAAAGGAGCTGGATATCACATCTCATGCTAAAGGAAGGGTCTCAGGTTTGGAACGGGAAGGAGTTGGATATCACATCTCATGTTATAGGAAGGGTCTCAAGTTTGGTATAAGCATTAAGATATCATATCTCTGCTATCGGAAGTGTCTCAGGATTGGAATGGGAAGGAGTTGGATATCCCATCTCATGTTATAGGACGGGTCTCAGGTTTGTTATTAGAATCATTGAGATATCATATTGCATGCTGTAGGAAGGGTCTAAGTATTGGAATGGGAAGGACTTGGATATCACATCTCATGCTATAGATAGGCTCCCAGGTTTGGAAAGGGAAGGAGTTGGATATCACATTTCATGTTAGAGGAAGGATCTCAGGTTTGGTTTTAGAGGCATTGAGACATCACATCTCATGCTATAGGAAGGGTCTCAGGATTGGAATGGGAAGGAGTTGGATATCACATCTCATGCTATAGGAAGGGTCTCAGGTTAGGTATAAGCATTGAGATATCACATCTCATGCTATAGGAAGGGTCTCAGGATTGGAATGGGAAGGAGTTGTATATGACATCTCATGCCGTAGGAAGGGTCTCAGGTTTGGTATAAGCATTGAGATATCACATCTCTGCAATCGAAAGGGTCTCAGGATTGGAATGGGAAGGAGTTGGATATCCCATCTCATGTTATAGGAAGAGTCTCAGGTTTGGTATTAGAAGCATTGAGATATTACATCTCATGCTATAGGAAGTGTCTCAGGATTGGAATGGGTGGGACTTGGATATCACATCTCATGCTATAGGGAGGGTCTCAAGTTTGATATTAGAAGCTTTGAGATATCACATCTCATGCTATAGGAAGGGTCTCAGGATTAGAATGGGAAGGAGTTGGATATCACATCTCATGCTATAGGAAGGGTCTCAGGTTTGGTATAAGCAGTGAGATATCACATCTCATGCTATAGGAAGTGTCTCAGGATTGGAATGGGAAGGAGTTGGATATCACATCTCATGTTATAGGAAGGATCTCAGGTTTGGTATAAGCATTGAGATATCACATCTCTGCTATCGGAATGGTCTCAGGATTGGAATGGGAAGGAGTTGGATATTCCCATCTCATGATAAAGGAAGGGTCTAAGGTTTGGAAGGGGAAGGATTTGGATATCACATCTCATGTTATAGGACGGGTCTCAGGTTTGGTATTAGAAGCATTGAGATATCACTTCTCATGCTATAGGAAGGGTCTCAGGATTGGAATGGGAAGGACTTGGATATCACATCTCATGCTGTAGGGAGGGTCTGAAGTTTGATATTAGAAGCATTGAGATATGACATCTCATGATATCGGAAGGGTCTCAGGATTGGAATGGGAAGGAGTTGGATATCACATCTCATGATAAAGGAAGGGTCTAAGGTTTGGAAGGGGAAGGATTTGGATATCACATCTCATGTTATAGGACGGGTCTCAGGTTTGGTATTAGAAGCATTGAGATATCAAGTCTCATGGTATAGGAAGGGTCTCAGAATTGGAATGGGAAGGAGTTGGATATCACATCTCAAGCTATAGTAAGGGTCTCAGGATTGGAATGGGAAGGAGTTTGATATCACATCTCATGCCATAGTATGGGTCTCAGGTTTGGTAGAAGCATTGGGATATCACATCTCATGCTATCGGAAGGGTATCAGTATTGGATTTGGAAGGAGTTGGATATCCCATCTCATGCTATAGGAAGGGTCTCAGGTTGGAATGGGAAGGAGTTGGATATCACATCTCATGTTATAGGAAGGGTCTCAGGATTGGAATGGGAAGGACTTGGATATCATATCTCATGCTATAGGAAGGCTCTCAGGTTTGGAAGGGGAAGGAGTTGGATATCACATTTCATGGTAGAGGAAGGATCTCAGGTTTGGTATAAGAGGCATTGAGATATCACATCTCATGCTATAGGAAGGGTCTCAGGTTTGGTATAAGCAGTGAGATATCACATCTCATGCTATAGGAAGTGTCTCAGGATTGGAATGGGAAGGAGTTGGATATCACATCTCATGCCTTGTATGGGTCTCAGGTTTGGTAGAAGCATTGGGATATCACATCTCATGCTATCGGAAGGGTATCAGTATTGGATTTGGAAGGAGTTGGATATCCCATCTCATGTTATAGGAAGGGTCTCAGGATTGGAATGGGAAGGCCTTGGATATCATATCTCATGCTATAGGAAGGGTCTCAGGTTTGGAAGGGAAAGGAGTTGGATATCACATCTCATGTTATAGGAAGGGTCTCAGGATTGGAATGGGAAGGACTTGGATATCATATCTCATGCTATAGGAAGGCTCTCAGGTTTGGAAGGGGAAGGAGTTGGATATCACATCTCATGCTATAGGAAGAGTCTCAGGTTTGGTATAAGCATTGAGATATCACATCTCATGCTATAGGAATGGTCTCAGGATTGGAATGGGTAGGAGTTGGATATTACATTCTTGCTATAGGAAGGGTCTCATGTTTGGAATGGGAAGGAGTTGGATATCTCATATGCTATAGGAAGGATCTCAGGTTTGGTATTAGAAGCATTGAGATGTCACATCTCATGCTATCGGAAGGGTCTCAGGATTGGAATGGGAATGATTTGGCTATCACATCTCATGTTATAGGAAGGGTCTCAGGTTTGGTATAAGCATTGAGATATCACATCTCTGCTATCGGAAGTGGCTCAGGATTGGAATTGGAAGGAGTTGGATATCCCATCTCATGTTATAGGACGGGTCTCTGGTTTGGTATTAGAATCATTGAGATATCACATCGCATGCTGTAGGAAGGGTCTAAGGATTGGAATGGGATGGACTTGGACATCACATCTCATGCTATAGGTAGGCTCTCAGGTTTGGTATAAGCATTGAGATATCACATCTCATGCTATAGGAAGGGTCTCAAGATTGGAATGGGACGGATTTGGATATCACACCTCATGCTATAGGAAGGGTCTCAGGTTTGGTATACGCATGGAGATATCACTTCTCATGCTATAGGAAGGGTCTCAGGATTGGAATGAGAAGGAGTTGGATATCACATCTCATGCTATAGGAAGGGTCTCAGATTTGGTATAAGCATTGAGATATCACATCTCATGCTATAGGAAGGGTCTCAGGATTGGAATGGGAAGGAGTTGTATATGACATCTCAGGCCATAGGAAGGGTCTCAGGTTTGGTATAAGCATTGAGATATCACATCTCTGCTATCGGAAGGGTCTCAGGATTGGAATGGGAAGGACTTGGATGTCAAATCTCATGCGATAGGGAGGGTCTCAAGTTTGATATTAGAAGCATTGAGATAACAAATCTCATGATATCGGAAGGGTCTCAGGATTGAAATGGGAAGGAGTTGGATATCACATCTCATGATATATGAAGGGTCTCAGGTTTGGAAGGGGAAGGATTTGGATATCACATCTCATGTTATAGGACGGGTCTCAGGTTTGGTATTAGAAGCATTGAGATATCAAGTCTCATGGTATAGGAAGGGTCTCAGAATTGGAATGGGAAGGAGTTGGATAACACATCTCAAGCTATAGCAAGGGTCTCAGGATTGGAATGGGAAGAAGTTTGATATCACATCTCATGCCATAGTATGGGTCTCATGTTTGGTAGAAGCATTGGGATATCACATCTCATACTATCGGAAGGGTATCAGTATTGGATTTGGAAGGAGTTGGATATCCCATCATGCTATAGGAAGGGTCTCAGGTTGGAATGGGAAGGAGTTGGATATCACATCTCATGTTATAGGACGGGTCTCAGGTTTGGTATTAGAAGCATTGAGATATCACTTCTCATGCTATAGGAAGGGTCTCAGGATTGGAATGGGAAGGACTTGGATATCACATCTCATGCTATAGGGAGGGTCTGAAGTTTGATATTAGACGCATTGAGATATGACATCTCATGATATCGGAAGGGTCTCAGGATTGGAATGGGAAGGAGTTGGATATCACATCTCATGATAAAGGAAGGGTCTAAGGTTTGGAAGGGGAAGGATTTGGATATCACATCTCATGTTATAGGACGGGTCTCAGGTTTGGTATTAGAAGCATTGAGATATCAAGTCTCATGGTATAGGAAGGGTCTCAGAATTGGAATGGGAAGGAGTTGGATATCACAACTCAAGCTATAGTAAGGGTCTCAGGATTGGAATGGGAAGGAGTTTGATATCACATCTCATGCCATAGTATGGGTCTCAGGTTTGGTAGAAGCATTGGGATATCACATCTCATGCTATCGGAAGGGTATCAGTATTGGATTTGGAAGGAGTTGGATATCCCATCTCATGCTATAGGAAGGGTCTCAGGTTGGAATGGGAAGGAGTTGGATATCACATCTCATGTTATAGGAAGGGTCTCAGGATTGGAATGGGAAGGACTTGGATATCATATCTCATGCTATAGGAAGGCTCTCAGGTTTGGAAGGGGAAGGAGTTGGATATCACATTTCATGTTAGAGGAAGGATCTCAGGTTTGGTATAAGAGGCATTGAGATATCACATCTCATGCTATAGGAAGGGTCTCAGGTTTGGTATAAGCAGTGAGATATCACATCTCATGCTATAGGAAGTGTCTCAGGATTGGAATGGGAAGGAGTTGGATATCACATCTCATGCCATAGTATGGGTCTCAGGTTTGGTAGAAGCATTGGGATATCACATCTCATGCTATCGGAAGGGTATCAGTATTGGATTTGGAAGGAGTTGGATATCCCATCTCATGTTATAGGAAGGGTCTCAGGATTGGAATGGGAAGGCCTTGGATATCATATCTCATGCTATAGGAAGGCTCTCAGGTTTGGAAGGGAAAGGAGTTGGATATCACATCTCATGTTATAGGAAGGGTCTCAGGATTGGAATGGGAAGGACTTGGATATCATATCTCATGCTATAGGAAGGCTCTCAGGTTTGGAAGGGGAAGGAGTTGGATATCACATCTCATGCTATAGGAAGAGTCTCAGGTTTGGTATAAGCATTGAGATAGCACATCTCATGCTATAGGAATGGTCTCAGGATTGGAATGGGTAGGAGTTGGATATTACATTCTTGCTATAGGAAGGGTCTCATGTTTGGAATGGGAAGGAGTTGGATATCACATATGCTATAGGAAGGATCTCAGGTTTGGTATTAGAAGCATTGAGATGTCACATCTCATGCTATCGGAAGGGTCTCAGGATTGGAATGGGAATGATTTGGATATCACATCTCATGTTATAGGAAGGGTCTCAGGTTTGGTATAAGCATTGAGATATCACATCTCTGCTATCGGAAGTGGCTCCGGATTGGAATGGGAAGGAGTTGGATATCCCATCTCATGTTATAGGACGGGTCTCTGGTTTGGTATTAGAATCATTGAGATATCACATCGCATGCTGTAGGAAGGGTCTAAGGATTGGAATGGGATGGACTTGGACATCACATCTCATGCTATAGGTAGGCTCTCAGGTTTGGTATAAGCATTGAGATATCACATCTCATGCTATAGGAAGGGTCTCAAGATTGGAATGGGACGGATTTGGATATCACATCTCATGCTATAGGAAGGGTCTCAGGTTTGGTATACGCATGGAGATATCACTTCTCATGCTATAGGAAGGGTCTCAGGATTGGAATGAGAAGGAGTTGGATAACACATCTCATGCTATAGGAAGGGTCTCAGATTTGGTATAAGCATTGAGATATCACATCTCATGCTATAGGAAGGGTCTCAGGATTGGAATGGGAAGGAGTTGTATATGACATCTCAGGCCATAGGAAGGGTCTCAGGTTTGGTATAAGCATTGAGATATCACATCTCTGCTATCGGAAGGGTCTCAGGATTGGAATGGGAAGGACTTGGATGTCAAATCTCATGCTATAGGGAGGGTCTCAAGTTTGATATTAGAAGCATTGAGATAACAAATCTCATGATATCGGAAGGGTCTCAGGATTGGAATGGGAAGGAGTTGGATATCACATCTCATGATATATGAAGGGTCTCAGGTTTGGAAGGGGAAGGATTTGGATATCACATCTCATGTTATAGGACGGGTCTCAGGTTTGGTATTAGAAGCATTGAGATATCAAGTCTCATGGTATAGGAAGGGTCTCAGAATTGGAATGGGAAGGAGTTGGATAACACATCTCAAGCTATAGCAAGGGTCTCAGGATTGGAATGGGAAGAAGTTTGATATCACATCTCATGCCATAGTATGGGTCTCATGTTTGGTAGAAGCATTGGGATATCACATCTCATGCTATCGGAAGGGTATCAGTATTGGATTTGGAAGGAGTTGGATATCCCATCATGCTATAGGAAGGGTCTCAGGTTGGAATGGGAAGGAGTTGGATATCACATCTCATGTTATAGGAAGGGTCTCAGGATTGGAATGGGAAGGACTTGGATATCATATCTCATGCTCTGGGAAGGCTCTCAGGTTTGGAAGGGGAAGGAGTTGGATATCACATCTCAAGCTATAGGAAGGGTCTCAGGTTTGGTATTAGAAGCATTGAGATATCACATCTCATGCTATAGGAAGGGTCTCAGGATTGGAATGGGAAGGAGTTGGATATCACATCTCAAGCTATAGGAAGGGTCTCAGGTTTGGTATAAGCATTGAGATATCACATCTCATGCTATAGGAAGGGTGTCAGAATTGGAATGGGAAGGAGTTGGATATCACATCTCATGTTATAGGAAAGATCTCAGGTTTGGTATTAGAAGCATTGAGACATCAAATCTCATGTTATAGGAAGGGTCTCAGGATTGGAATGGGAAGAAGTTGGATATCACATCTCATGCTATAGGAAGGGTCTCAGGATTGGAATGGGAAGGAGTTGTATATGACGTCTCATGCCATAGGAAGGGTCTCAGGTTTGGTATAAGCATTGAGATATCACATCACATGCTATAGGAAGGGTCTCAGGATTGGAATGGGAAGGATTTGGATATCACATCTCATGCTATAGGCAGGGTCTCAGGTTTGGAAAGGGAAGGAGTTGGATATCACATTTCATGTTAGAGGTAGGATCTCAGTTTTGGTATTAGAGGCATTGAGATATCACATCTCATGCTATCAGAAGGGTCTCAGGATTGGAATGGGAAGGAGTTGGATATCACATCTCATGCTAAAGGGAGGGTCTCAGGTTTGGAAGGGGAAGGAGTTTGATATCACATCTCATGCCATAGTATGGGTCTCAGGTTTGGTAGAAGCATTGGGATATCACATCTCATGCTATCGGAAGGGTATCAGTATTGGATTTGGAAGGAGTTGGATATCCCATCTCATGCTATAGGAAGGGTCTCAGGTTGGAATGGGAAGGAGTTGGATATCACATCTCATGTTATAGGAAGGGTTTCAGGATTGGAATGGGAAGGATTTGGATATCATATCTCATGCTATAGGAAGGGTCTCAGAATTGGAATAGGAAGGAGTTGGATATCACATCTCATGTTATAGGAAAGATCTCAGGTTTGGTATTAGAAGCATTGAGACATCAAATCTCATGTTATAGGAAGGGTCTCAGGATTGGAATGGGAATAAGTTGGATATCACATCTCATGCTATAGGAAGGGTCTCAGGTTTGGTATAAGCATTGAGATATCACATCTCATACTATAGGAAGGGTCTCAGGATTGGAATGGGAAGGAGTTGTATATGACATCTCATGCCATAGGAAGGGTCTCAGGTTTGGTATAAGCATTGAGATATCACATCACATGCTATAGGAAGGGTCTCAGGATTGGAATGGGAAGGACTTGGATATCACATCTCATGCTATAGGCAGGGTCTCAGGTTTGTAAAGGGAAGGAGTTGGATATCACATTTCATGTTAGAGGTAGGATCTCAGGTTTGGTATTAGAGGCATTGAGATATCACATCTCATGCTATCAGAAGGGTCTCAGGATTGGAATGGGAAGGAGTTGGATATCACATCTCATGCTAAAGGGAGGGTCTCAGGTTTGGAAGGGGAAGGAGTTTGATATCACATCTCATGCCATAGTATGGGTCTCAGGTTTGGTAGAAGCTTTGGGATATCACATCTCATGCTATCGGAAGGGTATCAGTATTGGATTTGGAAGGAGTTGGATATCCCATCTCATGCTATAGGAAGGGTCTCAGGTTGGAATGGGAAGGAGTTGGATATCACATCTCATGTTATAGGAAGGGTCTCAGGATTGGAATGGGAAGGACTTGGATATCATATCTCATGCTATAGGAAGGGTCTCAGAATTGGAATGGGAAGGAGTTGGATATCACATCTCATGTTATAGGAAAGATCTCAGGTTTGGTATTAGAAGCATTGAGACATCACATCTCATGTTATAAGAAGGGTCTCAGGATTGGAATGGGAAGAAGTTGGATATCACATCTCATGCTATAGGAAGGGTCTCAGGTTTGGTATAAGCATTGAGTTATCACATCTCATGCTATAGGAAGGGTCTCAGGATTGGAATGGGAAGAAGTTGGATATCACATCTCATGCTATAGGAAGGATCTCAGATTTGGTATTAGAAGCATTGAGATATCACATCTCATGCTATCGGAAGGGTCTCAGGATTGGAATGGGAAGGATTTGGATATCACATCTCATGTCATAGGAAGGATCTCAGGTTTGGTATTAGAAGCATTGATATATCACATCTCATGCTATAGGAATGGTCTCAGGATTGGAATGAGTAGGAGTTGGATATTACATTCTTGCTATAGGAAGGGTCTCATGTTTGGAATGGGAAGGAGTTGGATATCACATATGCTATAGGAAGGATCTCAGGTTTGGTATTAGAAGCATTGAGATATCACATCTCATGCTATCGGAAGGGTCTCAGGATTGGAATGGGAATGATTTGGATATCACATCTCATGTTATAGGAAGGGTCTCAGGTTTGGTATAAGCATTGAGATATCACATCTCTGCTATCGGAAGTGGCTCAGGATTGGAATGGGAAGGAGTTGGATATCCCATCTCATGTTATAGGACGGGTCTCTGGTTTGGTATTAGAATCATTGAGAGATCACATCGCATGCTGTAGGAAGGGTCTAAGGATTGGAATGGGATGGACTTGGACATCACATCTCATGCTATAGGTAGGCTTTCAGGTTTGGTATAAGCATTGAGATATCACATCTCATGCTATAGGAAGGGTCTCAGGATTGGAATGGGACGGATTTGGATATCACATCTCATGCTATAGGAAGGGTCTCAGGTTTGGTATACGCATGGAGATATCACTTCTCATGCTATAGGAAGGGTCTCAGGATTGGAATGGGAAGGAGTTGGATATCACATCTCATGCTATAGGAAGGGTCTCAGATTTGGTATAAGCATTGAGATATCACATCTCATGCTATAGGAAGGGTCTCAGGATTGGAATGGGAAGGAGTTGTATATGACATCTCAGGCCATAGGAAGGGTCTCAGGTTTGGTATAAGCATTGAGATATCACATCTCTGCTATCGGAAGGGTCTCAGGATTGGAATGGGAAGGACTTGGATGTCACATCTCATGCTATAAGGGAGGGTCTCAAGTTTGATATTAGAAGCATTGAGATAACAAATCTCATGATATCGGAATAGTCTCACATTGGAATGGGAAGGAGTTGGATATCACATCTCATGATATAGGAAGGGTCTAAGGTTTGGAAGGGGAAGGATTTGGATATCACATCTCATGTTATAGGACGGGTCTCGGGTTTGGTATTAGAAGCATTGAGATATCAAGTCTCATGGTATAGGAAGGGTCTCAGAATTGAAATGGGAAGGAGTTGGATAACACATCTCAAGCTATAGGAAGGGTCTCAGGATTGGAAGGGGAAGAAGTTTGATATCACATCTCATGCCATAGTATGGGTCTCAGGTTTGGTAGAAGCATTGGGATATCACATCTCATGCTATCGGAAGGGTATCAGTATTGGATTTGGAAGGAGTTGGATATCCCATCATGCTATAGGAAGGGTCTCAGGTTGGAATGGGAAGGAGTTGGATATCACATCTCATGTTATAGGAAGGGTCTCAGGATTGGAATGGGAAGGACTTGGATATCATATCTCATGCTATGGGAAGGCTCTCAGGTTTGGAAGGGGAAGGAGTTGGATATCACATCTCAAGCTATAGGAAGGGTCTCAGGTTTGGTATTAGAAGCATTGAGATATCACATCTCATGCTATAGGAAGGGTCTCAGGATTGGAATGGGAAGGAGTTGGATATCACATCTCAAGCTATAGGAAGGGTCTCAGGTTTGGTATAAGCATTGAGATATCACATCTCATGCTATAGGAAGGGTGTCAGAATTGGAATGGGAAGGAGTTGGATATCACATCTCATGTTATAGGAAAGATCTCAGGTTTGGTATTAGAAGCATTGAGACATCAAATCTCATGTTATAGGAAGGGTCTCAGGATTGGAATGGGAAGAAGTTGGATATCACATCTCATGCTATAGGAAGGGTCTCAGGATTGGAATGGGAAGGAGTTGTATATGACGTCTCATGCCATAGGAAGGGTCTCAGGTTTGGTATACGCATTGAGATATCACATCACATGCTATAGGAAGGGTCTCAGGATTGGAATGGGAAGGATTTGGATATCACATCTCATGCTATAGGCAGGGTCTCAGGTTTGGAAAGGGAAGGAGTTGGATATCACATTTCATGTTAGAGGTAGGATCTCAGTTTTGGTATTAGAGGCATTGAGATATCACATCTCATGCTATCAGAAGGGTCTCAGGATTGGAATGGGAAGGAGTTGGATATCACATCTCATGCTAAAGGGAGGGTCTCAGGTTTGGAAGGGGAAGGAGTTTGATATCACATCTCATGCCATAGTATGGGTCTCAGGTTTGGTAGAAGCATTGGGATATCACATCTCATGCTATCGGAAGGGTATCAGTATTGGATTTGGAAGGAGTTGGATATCCCATCTCATGCTATAGGAAGGGTCTCAGGTTGGAATGGGAAGGAGTTGGATATCACATCTCATGTTATAGGAAGGGTTTCAGGATTGGAATGGGAAGGACTTGGATATCATATCTCATGCTATAGGAAGGGTCTCAGAATTGGAATAGGAAGGAGTTGGATATCACATCTCATGTTATAGGAAAGATCTCAGGTTTGGTATTAGAAGCATTGAGACATCAAATCTCATGTTATAGGAAGGGTCTCAGGATTGGAATGGGAATAAGTTGGATATCACATCTCATGCTATAGGAAGGGTCTCAGGTTTGGTATAAGCATTGAGATATCACATCTCATACTATAGGAAGGGTCTCAGGATTGGAATGGGAAGGAGTTGTATATGACATCTCATGCCATAGGAAGGGTCTCAGGTTTGGTATAAGCATTGAGATATCACATCACATGCTATAGGAAGGGTCTCAGGATTGGAATGGGAAGGACTTGGATATCACATCTCATGCTATAGGCAGGGTCTCAGGTTTGTAAAGGGAAGGAGTTGGATATCACATTTCATGTTAGAGGTAGGATCTCAGGTTTGGTATTAGAGGCATTGAGATATCACATCTCATGCTATCAGAAGGGTCTCAGGATTGGAATGGGAAGGAGTTGGATATCACATCTCATGCTAAAGGGAGGGTCTCAGGTTTGGAAGGGGAAGGAGTTTGATATCACATCTCATGCCATAGTATGGGTCTCAGGTTTGGTAGAAGCTTTGGGATATCACATCTCATGCTATCGGAAGGGTATCAGTATTGGATTTGGAAGGAGTTGGATATCCCATCTCATGCTATAGGAAGGGTCTCAGGTTGGAATGGGAAGGAGTTGGATATCACATCTCATGTTATAGGAAGGGTCTCAGGATTGGAATGGGAAGGACTTGGATATCATATCTCATGCTATAGGAAGGGTCTCAGAATTGGAATGGGAAGGAGTTGGATATCACATCTCATGTTATAGGAAAGATCTCAGGTTTGGTATTAGAAGCATTGAGACATCACATCTCATGTTATAAGAAGGGTCTCAGGATTGGAATGGGAAGAAGTTGGATATCACATCTCATGCTATAGGAAGGGTCTCAGGTTTGGTATAAGCATTGAGTTATCACATCTCATGCTATAGGAAGGGTCTCAGGATTGGAATGGGAAGAAGTTGGATATCACATCTCATGCTATAGGAAGGATCTCAGATTTGGTATTAGAAGCATTGAGATATCACATCTCATGCTATCGGAAGGGTCTCAGGATTGGAATGGGAAGGATTTGGATATCACATCTCATGTCATAGGAAGGATCTCAGGTTTGGTATTAGAAGCATTGATATATCACATCTCATGCTATAGGAATGGTCTCAGGATTGGAATGAGTAGGAGTTGGATATTACATTCTTGCTATAGGAAGGGTCTCATGTTTGGAATGGGAAGGAGTTGGATATCACATATGCTATAGGAAGGATCTCAGGTTTGGTATTAGAAGCATTGAGATATCACATCTCATGCTATCGGAAGGGTCTCAGGATTGGAATGGGAATGATTTGGATATCACATCTCATGTTATAGGAAGGGTCTCAGGTTTGGTATAAGCATTGAGATATCACATCTCTGCTATCGGAAGTGGCTCAGGATTGGAATGGGAAGGAGTTGGATATCCCATCTCATGTTATAGGACGGGTCTCTGGTTTGGTATTAGAATCATTGAGAGATCACATCGCATGCTGTAGGAAGGGTCTAAGGATTGGAATGGGATGGACTTGGACATCACATCTCATGCTATAGGTAGGCTTTCAGGTTTGGTATAAGCATTGAGATATCACATCTCATGCTATAGGAAGGGTCTCAGGATTGGAATGGGACGGATTTGGATATCACATCTCATGCTATAGGAAGGGTCTCAGGTTTGGTATACGCATGGAGATATCACTTCTCATGCTATAGGAAGGGTCTCAGGATTGGAATGGGAAGGAGTTGGATATCACATCTCATGCTATAGGAAGGGTCTCAGATTTGGTATAAGCATTGAGATATCACATCTCATGCTATAGGAAGGGTCTCAGGATTGGAATGGGAAGGAGTTGTATATGACATCTCAGGCCATAGGAAGGGTCTCAGGTTTGGTATAAGCATTGAGATATCACATCTCTGCTATCGGAAGGGTCTCAGGATTGGAATGGGAAGGACTTGGATGTCACATCTCATGCTATAAGGGAGGGTCTCAAGTTTGATATTAGAAGCATTGAGATAACAAATCTCATGATATCGGAATAGTCTCACATTGGAATGGGAAGGAGTTGGATATCACATCTCATGATATAGGAAGGGTCTAAGGTTTGGAAGGGGAAGGATTTGGATATCACATCTCATGTTATAGGACGGGTCTCGGGTTTGGTATTAGAAGCATTGAGATATCAAGTCTCATGGTATAGGAAGGGTCTCAGAATTGAAATGGGAAGGAGTTGGATAACACATCTCAAGCTATAGGAAGGGTCTCAGGATTGGAATGGGAAGAAGTTTGATATCACATCTCATGCCATAGTATGGGTCTCAGGTTTGGTAGAAGCATTGCGATATCACATCTCATGCTATCGGAAGGGTATCAGTATTGGATTTGGAAGGAGTTGGATATCCCATCATGCTATAGGAAGGGTCTCAGGTTGGAATGGGAAGGAGTTGGATATCACATCTCATGTTATAGGAAGGGTCTCAGGATTGGAATGGGAAGGACTTGGATATCATATCTCATGCTATGGGAAGGCTCTCAGGTTTGGAAGGGGAAGGAGTTGGATATCACATCTCAAGCTATAGGAAGGGTCTCAGGTTTGGTATTAGAAGCATTGAGATATCACATCTCATGCTATAGGAAGGGTCTCAGGATTGGAATGGGAAGGAGTTGGATATCACATCTCAAGCTATAGGAAGGGTCTCAGGTTTGGTATAAGCATTGAGATATCACATCTCATGCTATAGGAAGGGTCTCAGAATTGGAATGGGAAGGAGTTGGATATCACATCTCATGTTATAGGAAAGATCTCAGGTTTGGTATTAGAAGCATTGAGACATCAAATCTCATGTTATAGGAAGGGTCTCGGGATTGGAATGGGAAGAAGTTGGATATCACATCTCATGCTATAGGAAGGGTCTCAGGTTTGGTATAAGCATTGACATATCACATCTCATGCTATAGGAAGGCTCTCAGGATTGGAATGGGAAGGAGTTGTATATGAAATCTCATGCCATAGGAAGGGTCTCAGGTTTGGTATAAGCATTGAGATATCACATCACATGCTATAGGAAGGGTCTCAGGATTGGAATGGGAAGGACTTGGATATCACATCTCATGCTATAGGCAGGGTCTCAGGTTTGGAAAGGGAAGGAGTTGGATATCACATTTCATGTTAGAGGTAGGATCTCAGGTTTGGTATTAGAGGCATTGAGATATCACATCTCATGCTATCAGAAGGGTCTCAGGATTGGAATGGGAAGGAGTTGGATATCACATCTCATGCTAAAGGGAGGGTCTCAGGTTTGGAAGGGGAAGGATTTGGATATCACATCTCATGTTATAGGAAGGATCTCAGGTTTGGTATTAGAAGCATTGAGATATCACATCTCATGCTATCGGAAGTATCTCAGGTTTGGTATTAGAGGCATTGAGATATCACATCTCATGCTATCATAAGAGTCTCAGGATTGGAATGGGAAGGAGTTGGATTTCACATCTCATGCTAAAGGGAGGGTCTCAGGTTTGGAAGGGGAAGGATTTGGATATCACATCACATGTTATAGGAAGGATCTCAGGCTTGGTATTAGAAGCATTGAGATATCACATCTCATGCTATAAGAAGGGTCTCAGGATTGGAATGGGATGGAGTTGGATATCACATCTCATGCTAAAGGAAGGGTCTCAGGTTTGGTAGAAGCATTGGGATATCACATCTCATGCTATCGGAAGGGTATCAGAATTGGATTTGGAAGGAGTTGGATATCCCATCTCATGCTATAGGAAGGGTCTCAGGTTGAAATGGGAAGGAGTTGGATATCACATCTCATGTTATAGGAAGGGTCTCAGGATTCGTTTTAGAGGCATTGAGATATCACATCTCATGCTATCAGAAGGGTCTCAGGATTGGAATGGGAAGGAGTTGGATTTCACATCTCATGCTA
This sequence comes from Ambystoma mexicanum, assembly GCF_040938575.1. Lineage (NCBI taxonomy): Eukaryota > Metazoa > Chordata > Amphibia > Caudata > Ambystomatidae > Ambystoma > Ambystoma mexicanum. The sequence goes on from NC_090938.1 coordinate 298,116,562, forward strand.
AAGGGAGGGTCTCAGGTTTGGAAGGGGAAGGATTTGGATATCACATCTCATGTTATAGGAAGGATCTCAGGTTTGGTATTAGAAGCATTGAGATATCACATCTCATGCTATCGGAAGGATCTCAGGTTTGGTATTAGAAGCATTGAGATATCACATCTCATGCTATCAGAAGGGTCTCAGGATTGGAATGGGAAGGAGTTGGATATCACATCTCATGCTAAAGGGAGGGTCTCAGGTTTGGAAGGGGAAGGATTTGGATATCACATCTCATGTTATCGGAAGGATCTCAGGTTTGGTATTAGAAGTATTGAGATATCACATCTCATGCTATAAGAAGGGTCTCAGGATTGGAATGGGATGGAGTTGGATATCACATCTCATGCTAAAGGAAGGGTCTCAGGTTTTGTAGAATCATTGAGATATCACATCTCATGCTATCGGAAATGTCTCAGGATTGGAATGGGAAGGAGCTGGATATCACATCTCATGCTAAAGGAAGGGTCTCAGGTTTGGAACGGGAAGGAGTTGGATATCACATCTCATGTTATAGGAAGGGTCTCAGGTTTGGTATAAGCATTGAGATATCATATCTCTGCTATCGGAAGTGTCTCAGGATTGGAATGGGAAGGAGTTGGATATCCCATCTCATGTTATAGGACGGGTCTCAGGTTTGTTATTAGAATCATTGAGATATCATATTGCATGCTGTAGGAAGGGTCTAAGTATTGGAATGGGAAGGACTTGGATATCACATCTCATGCTATAGATAGGCTCCCAGGTTTGGAAAGGGAAGGAGTTGGATATCACATTTCATGTTAGAGGAAGGATCTCAGGTTTGGTATTAGAGGCATTGAGCCATCACATCTCATGCTATAGGAAGGGTCTCAGGATTGGAATGGGAAGGAGTTGGATATCACATCTCATGCTATAGGAAGGGTCTCAGGTTAGGTATAAGCATTGAGATATCACATCTCATGCTATAGGAAGGGTCTCAGGATTGGAATGGGAAGGAGTTGTATATGACATCTCATGCCGTAGGAAGGGTCTCAGGTTTGGTATAAGCATTGAGATATCACATCTCTGCAATCGAAAGGGTCTCAGGATTGGAATGGGAAGGAGTTGGATATCCCATCTCATGTTATAGGAAGAGTCTCAGGTTTGGTATTAGAAGCATTGAGATATTACATCTCATGCTATAGGAAGTGTCTCAGGATTGGAATGGGAAGGACTTGGATATCACATCTCATGCTATAGGGAGGGTCTCAAGTTTGATATTAGAAGCATTGAGATATCACATCTCATGCTATAGGAAGGGTCTCAGGATTAGAATGGGAAGGAGTTGGATATCACATCTCATGCTATCGGAAGGGTCTCAGGTTTGGTATAAGCAGTGAGATATCACATCTCATGCTATAGGAAGTGTCTCAGGATTGGAATGGGAAGGAGTTGGATATCACATCTCATGTTATAGGAAGGATCTCAGGTTTGGTATAAGCATTGAGATATCACATCTCTGCTATCGGAATGGTCTCAGGATTGGAATGGGAAGGAGTTGGATATTCCCATCTCATGATAAAGGAAGGGTCTAAGGTTTGGAAGGGGAAGGATTTGGATATCACATCTCATGTTATAGGACGGGTCTCAGGTTTGGTATTAGAAGCATTGAGATATCACTTCTCATGCTATAGGAAGGGTCTCAGGATTGGAATGGGAAGGACTTGGATATCACATCTCATGCTATAGGGAGGGTCTGAAGTTTGATATTAGAAGCATTGAGATATGACATCTCATGATATCGGAAGGGTCTCAGGATTGGAATGGGAAGGAGTTGGATATCACATCTCATGATAAAGGAAGGGTCTAAGGTTTGGAAGGGGAAGGATTTGGATATCACATCTCATGTTATAGGAAGGGTCTCAGGTTTGGTATTAGAAGCATTGAGATATCAAGTCTCATGGTATAGGAAGGGTCTCAGAATTGGAATGGGAAGGAGTTGTATATCACATCTCAAGCTATAGTAAGGGTCTCAGGATTGGAATGGGAAGGAGTTTGATATCACATCTCATGCCATAGTATGGGTCTCAGGTTTGGTAGAAGCATTGGGATATCACATCTCATGCTATCGGAAGGGTATCAGTATTGGATTTGGAAGGAGTTGGATATCCCATCTCATGCTATAGGAAGGGTCTCAGGTTGGAATGGGAAGGAGTTGGATATCACATCTCATGTTATATGAAGATTCTCAGGATTGGAATGGGAAGGACTTGGATATCATATCTCATGCTATAGGAAGGCTCTCAGGTTTGGAAGGGGAAGGAGTTGGATATCACATTTCATGTTAGAGGAAGGATCTCAGGTTTGGTATAAGAGGCATTGAGATATCACATCTCATGCTATAGGAAGGGTCTCAGGTTTGGAATGGGAAGGAGTTGGATATCACATCTCATGCTATAGGAAGGGTCTCAGATTTGGTATAAGCATTGAGATATCACATCTCATGCTATAGGAAGGGTCTCAGGATTGGAATGGGAAGGAGTTGTATATGACATCTCAGGCCATAGGAAGGGTCTCAGGTTTGGTATAAGCATTGAGATATCACATCTCTGCTATCGGAAGGGTCTCAGGATTGGAATGGGAAGGACTTGGATGTCACATCTCATGCTATAAGGGAGGGTCTCAAGTTTGATATTAGAAGCATTGAGATAACAAATCTCATGATATCGGAATAGTCTCACATTGGAATGGGAAGGAGTTGGATATCACATCTCATGATATAGGAAGGGTCTAAGGTTTGGAAGGGGAAGGATTTGGATATCACATCTCATGTTATAGGACGGGTCTCGGGTTTGGTATTAGAAGCATTGAGATATCAAGTCTCATGGTATAGGAAGGGTCTCAGAATTGAAATGGGAAGGAGTTGGATAACACATCTCAAGCTATAGGAAGGGTCTCAGGATTGGAATGGGAAGAAGTTTGATATCACATCTCATGCCATAGTATGGGTCTCAGGTTTGGTAGAAGCATTGGGATATCACATCTCATGCTATCGGAAGGGTATCAGTATTGGATTTGGAAGGAGTTGGATATCCCATCATGCTATAGGAAGGGTCTCAGGTTGGAATGGGAAGGAATTGGATATCACATCTCATGTTATAGGAAGGGTCTCAGGATTGGAATGGGAAGGACTTGGATATCATATCTCATGCTATGGGAAGGCTCTCAGGTTTGGAAGGGGAAGGAGTTGGATATCACATCTCAAGCTATAGGAAGGGTCTCAGGTTTGGTATTAGAAGCATTGAGATATCACATCTCATGCTATAGGAAGGGTCTCAGGATTGGAATGGGAAGGAGTTGGATATCACATCTCAAGCTATAGGAAGGGTCTCAGGTTTGGTATAAGCATTGAGATATCACATCTCATGCTATAGGAAGGGTCTCAGAATTGGAATGGGAAGGAGTTGGATATCACATCTCATGTTATAGGAAAGATCTCAGGTTTGGTATTAGAAGCATTGAGACATCAAATCTCATGTTATAGGAAGGGTCTCGGGATTGGAATGGGAAGAAGTTGGATATCACATCTCATGCTATAGGAAGGGTCTCAGGTTTGGTATAAGCATTGACATATCACATCTCATGCTATAGGAAGGCTCTCAGGATTGGAATGGGAAGGAGTTGTATATGAAATCTCATGCCATAGGAAGGGTCTCAGGTTTGGTATAAGCATTGAGATATCACATCACATGCTATAGGAAGGGTCTCAGGATTGGAATGGGAAGGACTTGGATATCACATCTCATGCTATAGGCAGGGTCTCAGGTTTGGAAAGGGAAGGAGTTGGATATCACATTTCATGTTAGAGGTAGGATCTCAGGTTTGGTATTAGAGGCATTGAGATATCACATCTCATGCTATCAGAAGGGTCTCAGGATTGGAATGGAAAGGAGTTGGATATCACATCTCATGCTAAAGGGAGGGTCTCAGGTTTGGAAGGGGAAGGATTTGGATATCACATCTCATGTTATAGGAAGGATCTCAGGTTTGGTATTAGAAGCATTGAAATATCACATCTCATGCTATCGGAAGTATCTCAGGTTTGGTATTAGAGGCATTGAGATATCACATCTCATGCTATCATAAGAGTCTCAGGATTGGAATGGGAAGGAGTTGGATTTCACATCTCATGCTAAAGGGAGGGTCTCAGGTTTGGAAGGGGAAGGATTTGGATATCACATCACATGTTATAGGAAGGATCTCAGGCTTGGTATTAGAAGCATTGAGATATCACATCTCATGCTATAAGAAGGGTCTCAGGATTGGAATGGGATGGAGTTGGATATCACATCTCATGCTAAAGGAAGGGTCTCAGGTTTGGTAGAAGCATTGGGATATCACATCTCATGCTATCGGAAGGGTATCAGAATTGGATTTGGAAGGAGTTGGATATCCCATCTCATGCTATAGGAAGGGTCTCAGGTTGAAATGGGAAGGAGTTGGATATCACATCTCATGTTATAGGAAGGGTCTCAGGATTCGTTTTAGAGGCATTGAGATATCACATCTCATGCTATCAGAAGGGTCTCAGGATTGGAATGGGAAGGAGTTGGATTTCACATCTCATGCTAAAGGGAGGGTCTCAGGTTTGGAAGGGGAAGGATTTGGATATCACATCTCATGTTATAGGAAGGATCTCAGGTTTGGTATTAGAAGCATTGAGATATCACATCTCATGCTATCGGAAGGATCTCAGGTTTGGTATTAGAAGCATTGAGATATCACATCTCATGCTATCAGAAGGGTCTCAGGATTGGAATGGGAAGGAGTTGGATATCACATCTCATGCTAAAGGGAGGGTCTCAGGTTTGGAAGGGGAAGGATTTGGATATCACATCTCATGTTATCGGAAGGATCTCAGGTTTGGTATTAGAAGTATTGAGATATCACATCTCATGCTATAAGAAGGGTCTCAGGATTGGAATGGGATGGAGTTGGATATCACATCTCATGCTAAAGGAAGGGTCTCAGGTTTGGTAGAATCATTGAGATATCACATCTCATGCTATCGGAAATGTCTCAGGATTGGAATGGGAAGGAGCTGGATATCACATCTCATGCTAAAGGAAGGGTCTCAGGTTTGGAACGGGAAGGAGTTGGATATCACATCTCATGTTATAGGAAGGGTCTCAGGTTTGGTATAAGCATTGAGATATCATATCTCTGCTATCGGAAGTGTCTCAGGATTGGAATGGGAAGGAGTTGGATATCCCATCTCATGTTATAGGACGGGTCTCAGGTTTGTTATTAGAATCATTGAGATATCATATTGCATGCTGTAGGAAGGGTCTAAGTATTGGAATGGGAAGGACTTGGATATCACATCTCATGCTATAGATAGGCTCCCAGGTTTGGAAAGGGAAGGAGTTGGATATCACATTTCATGTTAGAGGAAGGATCTCAGGTTTGGTATTAGAGGCATTGAGCCATCACATCTCATGCTATAGGAAGGGTCTCAGGATTGGAATGGGAAGGAGTTGGATATCACATCTCATGCTATAGGAAGGGTCTCAGGTTAGGTATAAGCATTGAGATATCACATCTCATGCTATAGGAAGGGTCTCAGGATTGGAATGGGAAGGAGTTGTATATGACATCTCATGCCGTAGGAAGGGTCTCAGGTTTGGTATAAGCATTGAGATATCACATCTCTGCAATCGAAAGGGTCTCAGGATTGGAATGGGAAGGAGTTGGATATCCCATCTCATGTTATAGGAAGAGTCTCAGGTTTGGTATTAGAAGCATTGAGATATTACATCTCATGCTATAGGAAGTGTCTCAGGATTGGAATGGGAAGGACTTGGATATCACATCTCATGCTATAGGGAGGGTCTCAAGTTTGATATGAGAAGCATTGAGATATCACATCTCATGCTATAGGAAGGGTCTCAGGATTAGAATGGGAAGGAGTTGGATATCACATCTCATGCTATAGGAAGGGTCTCAGGTTTGGTATAAGCAGTGAGATATCACATCTCATGCTATAGGAAGTGTCTCAGGATTGGAATGGGAAGGAGTTGGATATCACATCTCATGTTATAGGAAGGATCTCAGGTTTGGTATAAGCATTGAGATATCACATCTCTGCTATCGGAATGGTCTCAGGATTGGAATGGGAAGGAGTTGGATATTCCCATCTCATGATAAAGGAAGGGTCTAAGGTTTGGAAGGGGAAGGATTTGGATATCACATCTCATGTTATAGGACGGGTCTCAGGTTTGGTATTAGAAGCATTGAGATATCACTTCTCATGCTATAGGAAGGGTCTCAGGATTGGAATGGGAAGGACTTGGATATCACATCTCATGCTATAGGGAGGGTCTGAAGTTTGATATTAGAAGCATTGAGATATGACATCTCATGATATCGGAAGGGTCTCAGGATTGGAATGGGAAGGAGTTGTATATCACATCTCATGATAAAGGAAGGGTCTAAGGTTTGGAAGGGGAAGGATTTGGATATCACATCTCATGTTATAGGAAGGGTCTCAGGTTTGGTATTAGAAGCATTGAGATATCAAGTCTCATGGTATAGGAAGGGTCTCAGAATTGGAATGGGAAGGAGTTGGATATCACATCTCAAGCTATAGTAAGGGTCTCAGGATTGGAATGGGAAGGAGTTTGATATCACATCTCATGCCATAGTATGGGTCTCAGGTTTGGTAGAAGCATTGGGATATCACATCTCATGCTATCGGAAGGGTATCAGTATTGGATTTGGAAGGAGTTGGATATCCCATCTCATGCTATAGGAAGGGTCTCAGGTTGGAATGGGAAGGAGTTGGATATCACATCTCATGTTATATGAAGATTCTCAGGATTGGAATGGGAAGGACTTGGATATCATATCTCATGCTATAGGAAGGCTCTCAGGTTTGGAAGGGGAAGGAGTTGGATATCACATTTCATGTTAGAGGAAGGATCTCAGGTTTGGTATAAGAGGCATTGAGATATCACATCTCATGCTATAGGAAGGGTCTCAGGTTTGGTATAAGCAGTGAGATATCACATCTCATGCTATAGGAAGTGTCTCAGGATTGGAATGGGAGGGAGTTGGATATCACATCTCATGCCATAGTATGGGTCTCAGGTTTGGTAGAAGCATTGGGATATCACATCTCATGCTATCGGAAGGGTATCAGTATTGGATTTGGAAGGAGTTGGATATCCCATCTCATGTTATAGGAAGGGTCTCAGGATTGGAATGGGAAGGCCTTGGATATCATATCTCATGCTATAGGAAGGCTCTCAGGTTTGGAAGGGAAAGGAGTTGGATATCACATCTCATGTTATAGGAAGGGTCTCAGGATTGGAATGGGAAGGACTTGGATATCATATCTCATGCTATAGGAAGGCTCTCAGGTTTGGAAGGGGAAGGAGTTGGATATCACATTTCATGTTAGAGGAAGGATCTCAGGTTTGGTATAAGAGGCATTGAGATATCACATCTCATGCTATAGGAAGGGTCTCAGGATTGGAATGGGAAGGAGTTGGATATCACATCTCAAGCTATAGGAAGGGTCTCAGGTTTGGTATAAGCATTGATATATCACATCTCATGCTATAGGAAGGGTCTCAGAATTGGAATGGGAAGGAGTTGGATATCACATCTCATGTTATAGGAAAGATCTCAGGTTTGGTATTAGAAGCATTGAGACATCACATCTCATGTTATAGGAAGGGTCTCAGGATTGGAATGGGAAGAAGTTGGATATCACATCTCATGCTATAGGAAGGGTCTCAGGTTTGGTATAAGCATTGAGATATCACATCCCATGCTATAGGAAGGGTCTCAGGATTGGAATGGGAAGGAGTTGTATATGACATCTCATGCCATAGGAAGGGTATCAGGTTTGGTATAAGCATTGAGATATCACATCACATGCTATAGGAAGGGTCTCAGGATTGGAATGGGAAGGACTTGGATATCACATCTCATGCTATAGGCAGGGTCTCAGGTTTGGAAAGGGAAGCAGTTGGATATAACATTTCATGTTAGAGGTAGGATCTCAGGTTTGGTATTAGAGGCATTGAGATATCACATCTCATGCTATCAGAAGGGTCTCAGGATTGGAACGGGAAGGAGTTGGATATCACATCTCATGCTAAAGGGAGGGTCTCAGGTTTGGAACGGGAAGGAGTTGGATATCACATCTCATGCTATAGGAAGGGTCTCAGGTTTGGAATGGGAAGGAATTGGATATCACATCTCATGTCATAGGAAGGATCTCAGGTTTGGTATTAGAAGCATTGAGATATCACATCTCATGCTATAGGAATGGTCTCAGGATTGGAATGGGAAGGAGTTGGATATTACATTCTTGCTATAGGAAGGGTCTCATGTTTGGAATGGGAAGGAGTTGGATATCACATATGCTATAGGAAGGGTCACAGGTTTGGAACGGGAAGGAGTTGGATATCACATCTCATGTTATAGGAAGGGTCTCAGGTTTGGTATAAGCATTGAGATATCACATCTCTGCTATCGGAAGTGTCTCAGGATTGGAATGGGAAGGAGTTGGATATCCCATCTCATGTTATAGGACGGGTCTCAGGTTTGTTATTAGAATCATTGAGATATCATATTGCATGCTGTAGGAAGGGTCTAAGGATTGGAATGGGAAGGACTTGGATATCACATCTCATGCTATAGGTAGGCTCTCAGGATTGGAAAGGAAAGGAGTTGGATATCACATTTCATGTTAGAGGAAGGATCTTAGGTTTGGTATTAGAGGCATTGAGATATCACATCTCATGCAATAGGAAGGGTCTCAGGATTGGAATGGGAAGGAGTTGGATATCACATCTCATGCTATAGGAAGGGTCTCGGGTTTGGTATAAGCATTGAGATATCACATCTCATACTATAGGAAGGGTCTCTGGATTGGAATGGGAAGGAGTTGGATATCACATCTCATGTTATAGGAAGGATCTCAGGTTTGGTATTAGAAGCATTGAGACATCACATCTCATGCTATAGGAAGGGTCTCAGGATTATAATGGGAAGGAGTTGTATATGACATCTCATGCCATAGGAAGGGTCTCAGGTTTGGTATAAGCATTGAGATATCACATCTCTGCTATCGGAAGGGTCTCAGGATTGGAATGGGAAGGAGTTGGATATCCCATCTCATGTTATAGGAAGAGTCTCAGGTTTGGTATTAGAAGCATTGAGATATCACATCTCATGCTATAGGAAGTGTCTCAGGATTGGAATGGGAAGAACTTGGATATCACATCTCATGCTATAGTGAGGGTCTCAAGTTTGATATTAGAAGCATTGAGATATCACATCTCAGGCTATAGGAAGGGTCTCAGGATTGGAATGGGAAGGAGTTGGATATCACAACTCATGCTATAGGAAGGGTCTCAGGTTTGGTATAAGCAGTGAGATATCACATCTCATGCTATAGGAAGTGTCTCAGGATTGGAATGGGAAGGAGTTGGATATCGCATCTCATGTTATAGGAAGGATCTCAGGTTTGGTATAAGCATTCAGATATCACATCTCTGCTATCGGAAGGGTCTCAGGATTGGAATGGGAAGGAGTTGGATATTCCCATCTCATGTTATAGGAAGGGTCTCAGGTTTGGTATTAGAAGCATTGAGATATCACATCTCATGCTATAGGAAGGGTCTCAGGATTGGAATGGGAAGGACTTGGATATCACATCTCATGCTATAGGGAGGGTCTCAAGTTTGATATTAGAAGCATTGAGATATCACATCTCATGATATCGGAAGGGTCTCAGGATTGGAATAGGAAGGAGTTGGATATCACATCTCATGATAAAGGAAGGGTCTTAGGTTTGGAAGGGGAAGGATTTGGATATCACATATCATGTTATAGGACGGGTCTCAGGTTTGGTATTAGAAGCATTGAGATATCAAGTCTCATGGTATAGGAAGGATCTCAGAATTGGAATGGGAAGGAGTTGGATATCACATCTCAAGCTATAGGAAGGGTCTCAGGATTGGAATGGGAATGAGTTTGATATCACATCTCATGCCATAGTATGGGTCTCAGGTTTGGTAGAAGCATTGGGATATCACATCTCATGCTATCGGAAGGGTATCAGTATTGGATTTGGAAGGAGTTGGATATCCCATCTCATGCTATAGGAAGGGTCTCAGGTTGGAATGGGAAGGAGTTGGATATCACATCTCATGTTATAGGAAGGGTCTCAGGATTGGTATTAGAGGCATTGAGATATCACATCTCATGCTATCAGAAGGGTCTCAGGATTGGAATGGGAAGGAGTTGGATATCACATCTCATGCTAAAGGGAGGGTCTCAGGTTTGGAAGGGGAAGGATTTGGATATCACATCTCATGCTAAAGGGAGGGTCTCAGGTTTGGAAGGGGAAGGAGTTTGATATCACATCTCATGTTATAGGAAGGATCTCAGGTTTGGTATTAGAAGCATTGAGATATCACATCTCATGCTATAGGAAGGGTCTCAGGATTTGAATGGGAAGGAGTTGGATATCACATCTCATGCTCTAGGAAGGGTCTCAGGATTGGAATCGAAAGGAGTTGTATATGACATCTCATGCCATAGGAAGGGTCTCAGGTTTGGTATAGGCATTGAGTTATCACATCTCTGCTATCGGAAGGGTCTCAGGATTGGAATGGGAAGGAGTTGGATATCCCATCTCGTTATAAGAAGGGTCTCAGGTTTGGTATTAGAAGCATTGCGATATCACATCTCATGCTATAGGAAGGGTCTAAGGTTTGGAAGCGGAAGGATTTGTATATCACATCTCATGGTGTAGGACCGGTCTCAGGTTTGGCATTAGAAGCATTGAGATATCAAGTCTCATGGTATAGGACGGGTCTCAGAATTGGAATGGGAAGGAGTTGGATATCACATCTCAAGCTATAGGAAGGGTCTCCGGATTGTAATGGGAAGGACTTGGATATCACATCGACATGTTATAGGAAGGGTCTCAGGTTTGGTATTAGAAGCATTGAGATATCAAGTCTCATGGTATAGGACGGGTCTCAGAATTGGAATGGGAAGGAGTTGGATATCACATCTCAAGCTATAGGAAGGGTCTCAGGATTGGAATGTGAAGGAGTTGGATATCACATCTCAAGCTATAGGATGAGTCTCAGGATTGGAATGGGAAGGAGTTTGATATCACATCTCATGCCATGGTATGGGTCTCAGGTTTTGTAGAAGCATTGGGATAACACATCTCATGCTATCGGAAGGGTATCAGGATTGGATTTGGAAGGAGTTGGATATCCCATCTCATGCTATAGGAAGGGTCTAAGGTTGGAATGGGAAGGAGTTGGATATCACATCTCATGTTATAGGAAGGGTCTCAGGATTGGAATGGGAAGGACTTGGATATCACATCTCATGCTGTAGGAAGGCTCTCAGGTTTGGAAAGGGAAGGAGTGGGCTATCACATTTCATGTTAGAGGTAGGATCTCAGGTTTGGTATTAGAGGCATTGAGATATCACATCTCATGCTATCAGAAGGGTATCAGGATTGGAATGGGAAGGAGTTGGATATCACATCTCATGCTAAAGGGAGGGTCTCAGGTTTGGAAGGGGAAGGATTTGGATATCACATCTCATGTTATAGGAAGGATCTCAGGTTTGGTATTAGAAGCATTGAGATATCACAACTCATGCTATCGGAAGGATCTCAGGTTTGGTATTAGAAGCATTGAGATATCACATCTCATGCTATAGGAAGGGTCTCAGGATTGGAATGGGAAGGAGTTGGATATCACATCTCATGTTATAGGAAGGATCTCAGGTTTGGTATTAGAAGCATTGAGATATCAAATCTCATGCTATAGGAAGGGTCTCAGGATTGGAATGGGAAGGAGTTGGATATCACATCTCATGCTAAAGGAAGGGTCTCAGTTTTGGTAGAAGCATTGAGATATCACATCTCATGCTATAGGAAGGGTCTCAGGATTGGAATGGGAAGGAGTTGGATGTCACATCTCATGCTATAGGAAGGGTCTCAGGTTTGGTATAAGCATTGAGATATCACATCTCTGCTATCGGAAGGGTCTCAGGATTGGAATGGGAAGGACTTAGATATCACATCTCATGCTATAGGGAGGGTCTCAGTTTTGATATTAGAAGCATTGAGATATCACATCTCATGCTATCGGAAGGGTCTCAGGATTGGAATGGGAAGGAGTTGGATATCACATCTCATGCTGTAGGAAAGCTCTCAGGTTTGGAAAGGGAAGGAGTGGGCTATCACATTTCATGTTAGAGGTAGGATCTCAGGTTTGGTATTAGAGGCATTGAGATATCACATCTCATGCTATCAGAAGGGTATCAGGATTGGAATGGGAAGGAGTTGGATATCACATCTCATGCTAAAGGGAGGGTCTCAGGTTTGGAAGGGGAAGGATTTGGATATCACATCTCATGTTATAGGAAGGATCTCAGGTTTGGTATTAGAAGCATTGAGATATCACAACTCATGCTATCGGGAGGATCTCAGGTTTGGTATTAGAAGCATTGAGATATCACATCTCATGCTATAGGAAGGGTCTCAGGATTGGAATGGGAAGGAGTTGGATATCACATCTCATGTTATAGGAAGGGTCTCAGGTTTGGTATTAGAAGCATTGAGATATCACATCTCATGCTATAGGAAGGGTCTCAGGATTGGAATGGGAAGGAGTTGGATATCACATCTCATGCTAAAGGAAGGGTCTCAGTTTTGGTAGAAGCATTGAGATATCACATCTCATGCTATAGGAAGGGTCTCAGGATTGGAATGGGAAGGAGTTGGATATCACATCTCATGCTATAGGAAGGGTCTCAGGTTTGGTATAAGCATTGAGATATCACATCTCTGCTATCGGAAGGGTCTCAGGATTGGAATGGGAAGGACTTAGATATCACATCTCATGCTATAAGGAGGGTCTCAATTTTGATATTAGAAGCATTGAGATATCACATCTCATGCTATCGGAAGGGTCTCAGGATTGGAATGGGAGGAGCTGGATATCACATCTCATGCTAAAGGAAGGGTCTCAGGTTTGGAAGGGGAAGGATTTGGATATCACATCTCATGATATAGGACGGGTCTCAGGTTTGGTATTAGAAGCATTGAGATATCACATCTCATGCTATAGGAAGGGTCTCAGGATTGGAATGGGAAGGAGTTGGATATCACATCTCATGCTATAGGAAGGGTTTCAGGTTTGGTAGAAGCATTGAGATATCACATCTCATGCAATAGGAAGAGTCTCAGGTTTGGGAAGGAAAGGATTTGGATTTCACATCTCATGTTATAGGATGGTTCTCATGTTTGGTTTTTGAAGCATTGAGATATCACATCTCATGCTATCGGAAGGGTCTCAGGTTTGGAATGGGAAGTAGTTGGATATCACATCTCATGTTATAGGAAGGATCTCAGGTTTGGTATTAGAAGCATTGAGATATCACATCTCATGCTATAGGAAGGGTCTCAGGATTGGAATGTGAAGGATTTGGATATCACATCTCATGCTAAAGGAAGGGTCTCAGGTTTGGAATGGGAAGGAGTTGGATATGACATCTCTTGTTATAGGGAGGGTCTCAGGATTTGAATGGCAAGGAGTTGGATATCACATCTCATGCCATAGGAAGGGTCTCAGGTTTGGTATAAGCATTGAGATATCACATCTCTGCTATGGGAAGGGTCTCAGGATTGGATTGGGAAGGAGTTGGATATCCCTTCTCATACTATAGGGTCTCAGGTTGGAATGGGAAGGAGTTGGATATCACATCTCATGTTATAGGAAGGGTCTCAGGATTGGAATGGGAAGGATTTGGATATCACATCTCTTGCTATAGGAAGGGTCTAAGGTTTTTTATTAGAAACATTGAGATATCACATCTCATGCTATAGGAAGGGTTTTAGGATTGGAATGGGAAGGATTTGGATATCACATCTCATGCTAAAGGAAGGGTCTCAGGTTTGGAAGGGGAAGGATTTGGATATCATATCTCATGTTATAGGACGGGTCCCAGGTTTGGTATTAGAAGCATTGAGATATCACATCTCATGGTATAGGAAGGGTCTCAGGGTTGGAATGGGAAGGAGTTGGAGATCACATCTCATCCAATAGGAAGGGTCTCGGGTTTGGAATGGGAAGGAATTGGCTATCACATCTCATGTTATAGGAAGGATCTCAGGTTTGGTATTAGAAGTATTGAGATATCACATCTCATGCTATAGGAAGGGCCTCAGGATTGGAATATGAAGGATTTGGATATCACATCTCATGCTAAAGGAAGGGTCTCAGGTTTGGTAGAAGCATTGAGATGTCACATCTCATGCTTTAGTAGGGGTCTCAGGATTTGAATGGCAAGGAGTTGGATATCACATCTCATGCCATAGGAAGGGTCTCAGGTTTGGTATAAGCATTGTGATATCACATCTCTGCTATCGGAAGGGTCTCAGGATTGGATTGGGAAGGAGTTGGATATCCCTTCTCATGCTATAGGAAGGGTCTCAGGTTGGAATGGGAAGAAATTGGATATCACAACTCATGTTATAGGAAGGGTCTCATGATTGGAATGGGAAGGATTTGGATATCACATCTCTTGCTATAGGAAGGGTCTCAGGATTGGAATGGGAAGGATTTGGATATCACATCTCATGTCATAGGAAGGATTTCAGGTTTGGTATTAGAAGCATTGATATATCACATCTCATGCTATAGGAATGGTCTCAGGATTGGAATGGGTAGGAGTTGGATATTACATTCTTGCTATAGGAAGGGTCTAATGTTTGGAATGGGAAGGAGTTGGATATCACATATGCTATAGGAAGTGTCTCAGGTTTGGAACGGGAAGGAGTTGCATATCACATCTCATGTTATAGGAAGGGTCTCAGGTTTGGTATAAGCATTGAGATATCACATCTCTACTATTGAAAGTGGCTCAGGATTGGAATGGGAAGGAGTTGGATATCCCATCTCATGTTATAGGACGGGTCTCTGGTTTGGTATTAGAATCATTGAGATATCACATCGCATGCTGTAGGAAGGGTCTAAGGATTGGAATGGGATGGACTTGGATATCACATCTCATGCTATAGATAGGCACTCAGGATTGGGATAAGCATTGAGATATTACATCTCATGCTATAGGAAGGGTCTCAGGATTGGAATGGGAAGGAGTTGGATATCACATCTCATGCTATAGGAAGGGTCTCAGATTTGGTATAAGCATTGAGATATCACATCCCATGCTATAGGAAGGGTCTCAGGATTGGAATGGGAAGGAGTTGTATATGACATCTCAGGCCATAGGAAGGGTCTCAGGTTTGGTATAAGCATTGAGATATCACATCTCTGCTATCGGAAGGGTCTCAGGATTGGAATGGGAAGGAGTTGGATATCCCATCTCATGTTATAGGAAGGGTCTCAGGTTTGGTATTAGAAGCACTGAGATATCACATCTCATGCTACAGGATGGGTCTCAGGATTGGAATGGGAAGGACTTAGATGTCACATCTCATGCTATAGGGAGGGTCTCAAGTTTGATATTAGAAGCATTGAGATAACAAATCTCATGATATCGGAAGGGTCTCAGGATTGGAATGGGAAGGAGTTGGATATCACATCTCATGATAAAGGAAGGGTCTAAGGTTTGGAAGGGGAAGGATTTGGATATCACATCTCATGTTATAGGAAGGGTCTCAGGATTGGAATGGGAAGGAGTTGGATATCACATCTCATGTTATAGGAAGGGTCTCAGGATTGGAATGGGAAGGACTTGGATATCATATCTCATGCTATGGGAAGGCTCTCAGGTTTGGAAGGGGAAGGAGTTGGATATCACATTTCATGGTATAGGAAGGATCTCAGGTTTGGTATTAGAAGCATTCAGACATCACATCTCATGCTATAGGAAGGGTCTCAGGATTGGAATGGGAAGGAGTTGGATATCCCATCTCATGCTATAGGAAGGGTCTCAGGTTGGAATGGGAAGGAGTTGGATATCACATCTCATGCTATAGGAAGGGTCTCAGGATTGGAATGGGAAGGAGTTGTATATGAAATCTCAGGCCATAGGAAGGGTCTCAGGTTTGGTATAAGCATGGAGATATCACTTCTCATGCTATAGGAAGGGTCTCAGGATTGGAATGGGAAGGAGTTGGATATCACATCTCATGTTATAGGAAGGATCTCAGGTTTGGTATTAGAAGCATTCAGACATCAGATCTCATGCTATAGGAAGGGTCTCAGGATTGGAATGGGAAGGAGTTGGATATCACATCTCATGCTATAGGAAGGGTCTCAGATTTGGTATAAGCATTGAGATATCACATCTCATGCTATAGGAAGGGTCTCAGGATTTTAATGGGAAGGAGTTGTATATGACATCTCAGGCCATAGGAAGGGTCTCAAGTTTGATATTAGAAGCATTGAGATAACAAATCTCATGATATCGTAAGGGTCTCAGGATTGGAAAGTGAAGGAGTTGGATATCACATCTCATGATAAAGGAAGGGTGTAAGGTTTGGAAGGGGAAGGATTTGGATATCACATCCCACGTTATAGGATGGGTCTCAGGTTTGGTATTAGAAGCATTGAGATATCAAGTCTCATGGTATAGGAAGGGTCTCAGAATTGGAATGGGAAGGAGTTGGATATCACATTTCAAGCTATAGGAAGGGTCTCAGTATTGGAATGGGAAGGAGTTTGATATCACATCTCATGCCATAGTATGGGTCTCAGGTTTGGTAGAAGCATTGGGATATCACATCTCATGCTATCGGAAGGGTATCAGGATTGGATTTGGAAGGAGTTGGATATCCCATCTCATGCTATAGGAAGGGTCTCATGTTGGAATGGGAAGGAGTTGGATATCACATCTCATTTTATAGGAAGGGTCTCAGGATTGGAATGGGAAGGACTTGGATATCATATCTCATGCTATGGGAAGGCTCTCAGGTTTGGAAGGGGAAGGAGTTGGATATCACATTTCATGTTAGAGGAAGGATCTCAGGTTTGGTATTAGAGGCATTGAGATATCACATCTCACGCTATAGGAAGGGTCTCAGGATTGGAATGGGAAGGAGTTGGATATCACATCTCAAGCTATAGGAAGGGTCTCAGGTTTGGTATAAGCATTGAGATATCACATCTCATGCTATTGGAAGGGTCTCAGAATTGGAATGGGAAGGAGTTGGATATCACATCTCATGTTATAGGAAAGATCTCAGGTTTGGTATTAGAAGCATTGAGACATCACATCTCATGTCATAGGAAGGATCTCAGGTTTGGTATTAGAAGCATTGATATATCACATCTCATGCTATAGGAATGGTCTCAGGATTGGAATGGGTAGGAGTTGGATATTACATTCTTGCTATACGAAGGGTCTCATGTTTGGAATGGGAAGGAGTTGGATATCACATATGCTATAGGAAGTGTCTCAGGTTTGGAACGGGAAGGAGTTGGATATCACATCTTATGTTATAGGAAGGGTCTCAGGTTTGGTATAAGCATTGAGATATCACATCTCTGCTATCGGAAGTGGCTCAGGATTGGAATGGGAAGGAGTTGGATATCCCATCTCATGTTATAGGACGGGTCTCTGGTTTGGTATTAGAATCATTGAGATATCACATCGCATGCTGTAGGAAGGGTCTAAGGATTGGAATGGGATGGACTTGGATATCACATCTCATGCTATAGGTAGGCTCTCAGGTTTGGTATAAGCATTAAGATATCACATCTCATGCTATAGGAAGGGTCTCAGGATTGGAATGGGAAGGATTTGGATATCACATCTCATGCTATAGGAAGGGTCTCAGGTTTGGTATAACCATGGAGATAGCACTTCTCATGCTACAGGAAGGGTCTCAGGATTGGAATGGGAAGGAGTTGGATATCACATCTCATGTTATAGGAAGGATCTCAGGTTTGGTATTAGAAGCATTGAGACGTCACATCTCATGCTATAGGAAGGGTCTCAGGATTGGAATGGGAAGGAGTTGGATATCACATCTCATGCTATAGGAAGGGTCTCAGATTTGGTATAAGCATTGAGATATCACATCTCATGCTATAGGAAGGGTCTCAGGATTGGAATGGGAAGGAGTTGTATATGACATCTCAGGCCATAGGAAGGGTCTCAGGTTTGGTATAAGCATTGAGATATCACATCTCTGCTATCGGAAGGGTCTCAGGATTTTAATGGGAAGGACTTGGATGTCACATCTCATGCTATAGGGAGGGTCTCAAGTTTGATATTAGAAGCATTGAGATATCACATCTCATGCTATCGGAAGGATCTCAGGTTTGGTATTAGAAGCATTGAGATATCACATCTCATGCTATCAGAAGGGTCTCAGGATTGGAATGGGAAGGAGTTGGATATCACATCTCATGCTAAAGGGAGGGTCTCAGGTTTGGAAGGGGAAGGATTTGGATATCACATCTCATGTTATCGGAAGGATCTCAGGTTTGGTATTAGAAGTATTGAGATATCACATCTCATGCTATAGGAAGGGTCTCAGGATTGGAATGGGAAGGAGTTGTATATGACATCTCAGGCCATAGGAAGGGTCTCAGGTTTGGTATAAGCATTGAGATATCACATCTCTGCTATCGGAAGGATCTCAGGATTTTAATGGGAAGGACTTGGATGTCACATCTCATGCTATAGGGAGGGTCTCAAGTTTGATATTAGAAGCATTGAGATATCACATCTCATGCTAAAGGAAAAGTCTCAGGTTTGGTAGAATCATTGAGATATCACATCTCATGCTATCGGAAATGTCTCAGGATTGGAATGGGAAGGAGCTGGATATCACATCTCATGCTAAAGGAAGGGTCTCAGGTTTGGAACGGGAAGGAGTTGGATATCACATCTCATGTTATAGGAAGGGTCTCAGGTTTGGTATAAGCATTGAAATATCATATCTCTGCTATCGGAAGTGTCTCAGGATTGGAATGGGAAGGAGTTGGATATCCCATCTCATGTTATAGGACGGGTCTCAGGTTTGTTATTAGAATCATTGAGATATCATATTGCATGCTGTAGGAAGGGTCTAAGTATTGGAATGGGAAGGACTTGGATATCACATCTCATGCTATAGATAGGCTCTCAGGTTTGGAAAGGGAAGGAGTTGGATATCACATTTCATGTTAGAGGAAGGATCTCAGGTTTGGTATTAGAGGCATTGAGACATCACATCTCATGCTATAGGAAGGGTTTTAGGATTGGAATGGGAAGGAGTTGGATATCACATCTCATGCTATAGGAAGGGTCTCAGGTTAGGTATAAGCATTGAGATATCACATCTCATGCTATAGGAAGGGTCTCAGGATTGGAATGGGAAGGAGTTGTATATGACATCTCATGCCGTAGGAAGGGTCTCAGGTTTGGTATAAGCATTGAGATATCACATCTCTGCAATTGAAAGGGTCTCAGGATTGGAATGGGAAGGAGTTGGATATCCCATCTCATGTTATAGGAAGAGTCTCAGGTTTGGTATTAGAAGCATTGAGATATTACATCTCATGCTATAGGAAGTGTCTCAGGATTGGAATGGGAAGGACTTGGATATCACATCTCATGCTATAGGGAGGGTCTCAAGTTTGATATTAGAAGCATTGAGATATCACATCTCATGCTATAGGAAGGGTTTCAGGATTAGAATGGGAAGGAGTTGGATATCACATCTCATGCTATAGGAAGGGTCTCAGGTTTGGTATAAGCAGTGAGATATCACATCTCATGCTATAGGAAGTGTCTCAGGATTGGAATGGGAAGGAGTTGGATATCACATCTCATGTTATAGGACGGGTCTCAGGTTTGGTATTAGAAGCATTGAGATATCAAGTCTCATGGTATAGGAAGGATCTCAGAATTGGAATGGGAAGGAGTTGGATATCACATCTCAAGCTATAGGAAGGGTCTCAGGATTGGAATGGGAATGAGTTTGATATCACATCTCATGCCATAGTATGGGTCTCAGGTTTGGTAGAAGCATTGGGATATCACATCTCATGCTATCGGAAGGGTATCAGTATTGGATTTGGAAGGAGTTGGATATCCCATCTCATGCTATAGGAAGGGTCTCAGGTTGGAATGGGAAGGAGTTGGATATCACATCTCATGTTATAGGAAGGGTCTCAGGATTGGTATTAGAGGCATTGAGATATCACATCTCATGCTATCAGAAGGGTCTCAGGATTGGAATGGGAAGGAGTTGGATATCACATCTCATGCTAAAGGGAGGGTCTCAGGTTTGGAAGGGGAAGGATTTGGATATCACATCTCATGCTAAAGGGAGGGTCTCAGGTTTGGAAGGGGAAGGAGTTTGATATCACATCTCATGTTATAGGAAGGATCTCAGGTTTGGTATTAGAAGCATTGAGATATCACATCTCATGCTATAGGAAGGGTCTCAGGATTTGAATGGGAAGGAGTTGGATATCACATCTCATGCTCTAGGAAGGGTCTCAGGATTGGAATCGAAAGGAGTTGTATATGACATCTCATGCCATAGGAAGGGTCTCAGGTTTGGTATAGGCATTGAGTTATCACATCTCTGCTATCGGAAGGGTCTCAGGATTGGAATGGGAAGGAGTTGGATATCCCATCTCGTTATAAGAAGGGTCTCAGGTTTGGTATTAGAAGCATTGCGATATCACATCTCATGCTATAGGAAGGGTCTAAGGTTTGGAAGCGGAAGGATTTGTATATCACATCTCATGGTGTAGGACCGGTCTCAGGTTTGGCATTAGAAGCATTGAGATATCAAGTCTCATGGTATAGGACGGGTCTCAGAATTGGAATGGGAAGGAGTTGGATATCACATCTCAAGCTATAGGAAGGGTCTCCGGATTGTAATGGGAAGGACTTGGATATCACATCGACATGTTATAGGAAGGGTCTCAGGTTTGGTATTAGAAGCATTGAGATATCAAGTCTCATGGTATAGGACGGGTCTCAGAATTGGAATGGGAAGGAGTTGGATATCACATCTCAAGCTATAGGAAGGGTCTCAGGATTGGAATGTGAAGGAGTTGGATATCACATCTCAAGCTATAGGATGAGTCTCAGGATTGGAATGGGAAGGAGTTTGATATCACATCTCATGCCATGGTATGGGTCTCAGGTTTTGTAGAAGCATTGGGATAACACATCTCATGCTATCGGAAGGGTATCAGGATTGGATTTGGAAGGAGTTGGATATCCCATCTCATGCTATAGGAAGGGTCTAAGGTTGGAATGGGAAGGGGTTGGATATCACATCTCATGTTATAGGAAGGGTCTCAGGATTGGAATGGGAAGGACTTGGATATCACATCTCATTCTGTAGGAAGGCTCTCAGGTTTGGAAAGGGAAGGAGTGGGCTATCACATTTCATGTTAGAGGTAGGATCTCAGGTTTGGTATTAGAGGCATTGAGATATCACATCTCATGCTATCAGAAGGGTATCAGGATTGGAATGGGAAGGAGTTGGATATCACATCTCATGCTAAAGGGAGGGTCTCAGGTTTGGAAGGGGAAGGATTTGGATATCACATCTCATGTTATAGGAAGGATCTCAGGTTTGGTATTAGAAGCATTGAGATATCACAACTCATGCTATCGGAAGGATCTCAGGTTTGGTATTAGAAGCATTGAGATATCACATCTCATGCTATAGGAAGGGTCTCAGGATTGGAATGGGAAGGAGTTGGATATCACATCTCATGTTATAGGAAGGATCTCAGGTTTGGTATTAGAAGCATTGAGATATCAAATCTCATGCTATAGGAAGGGTCTCAGGATTGGAATGGGAAGGAGTTGGATATCACATCTCATGCTAAAGGAAGGGTCTCAGTTTTGGTAGAAGCATTGAGATATCACATCTCATGCTATAGGAAGGGTCTCAGGATTGGAATGGGAAGGAGTTGGATATCACATCTCATGCTATAGGAAGGGTCTCAGGTTTGGTATAAGCATTGAGATATCACATCTCTGCTATCGGAAGGGTCTCAGGATTGGAATGGGAAGGACTTAGATATCACATCTCATGCTATAGGGAGGGTCTCAGTTTTGATATTAGAAGCATTGAGATATCACATCTCATGCTATCGGAAGGGTCTCAGGATTGGAATGGGAAGGAGTTGGATATCACATCTCATGCTGTAGGAAAGCTCTCAGGTTTGGAAAGGGAAGGAGTGGGCTATCACATTTCATGTTAGAGGTAGGATCTCAGGTTTGGTATTAGAGGCATTGAGATATCACATCTCATGCTATCAGAAGGGTATCAGGATTGGAATGGGAAGGAGTTGGATATCACATCTCATGCTAAAGGGAGGGTCTCAGGTTTGGAAGGGGAAGGATTTGGATATCACATCTCATGTTATAGGAAGGATCTCAGGTTTGGTATTAGAAGCATTGAGATATCACAACTCATGCTATCGGAAGGATCTCAGGTTTGGTATTAGAAGCATTGAGATATCACATCTCATGCTATAGGAAGGGTCTCAGGATTGGAATGGGAAGGAGTTGGATATCACATCTCATGTTATAGGAAGGGTCTCAGGTTTGGTATTAGAAGCATTGAGATATCACATCTCATGCTATAGGAAGGGTCTCAGGATTGGAATGGGAAGGAGTTGGATATCACATCTCATGCTAAAGGAAGGGTCTCAGTTTTGGTAGAAGCATTGAGATATCACATCTCATGCTATAGGAAGGGTCTCAGGATTGGAATGGGAAGGAGTTGGATATCACATCTCATGCTATAGGAAGGGTCTCAGGTTTGGTATAAGCATTGAGATATCACATCTCTGCTATCGGAAGGGTCTCAGGATTGGAATGGGAAGGACTTAGATATCACATCTCATGCTATAAGGAGGGTCTCAATTTTGATATTAGAAGCATTGAGATATCACATCTCATGCTATCGGAAGGGTCTCAGGATTGGAATGGGAGGAGCTGGATATCACATCTCATGCTAAAGGAAGGGTCTCAGGTTTGGAAGGGGAAGGATTTGGATATCACATCTCATGATATAGGACGGGTCTCAGGTTTGGTATTAGAAGCATTGAGATATCACATCTCATGCTATAGGAAGGGTCTCAGGATTGGAATGGGAAGGAGTTGGATATCACATCTTATGCTATAGGAAGGGTTTCAGGTTTGGTAGAAGCATTGAGATATCACATCTCATGCAATAGGAAGAGTCTCAGGTTTGGGAAGGAAAGGATTTGGATTTCACATCTCATGTTATAGGATGGTTCTCATGTTTGGTTTTTGAAGCATTGAGATATCACATCTCATGCTATCGGAAGGGTCTCAGGTTTGGAATGGGAAGTAGTTGGATATCACATCTCATGTTATAGGAAGGATCTCAGGTTTGGTATTAGAAGCATTGAGATATCACATCTCATGCTATAGGAAGGGTCTCAGGATTGGAATGTGAAGGATTTGGATATCACATCTCATGCTAAAGGAAGGGTCTCAGGTTTGGAATGGGAAGGAGTTGGATATGACATCTCTTGTTATAGGGAGGGTCTCAGGATTTGAATGGCAAGGAGTTGGATATCACATCTCATGCCATAGGAAGGGTCTCAGGTTTGGTATAAGCATTGAGATATCACATCTCTGCTATGGGAAGGGTCTCAGGATTGGATTGGGAAGGAGTTGGATATCCCTTCTCATACTATAGGGTCTCAGGTTGGAATGGGAAGGAGTTGGATATCACATCTCATGTTATAGGAAGGGTCTCAGGATTGGAATGGGAAGGATTTGGATATCACATCTCTTGCTATAGGAAGGGTCTAAGGTTTTTTATTAGAAACATTGAGATATCACATCTCATGCTATAGGAAGGGTTTTAGGATTGGAATGGGAAGGATTTGGATATCACATCTCATGCTAAAGGAAGGGTCTCAGGTTTGGAAGGGGAAGGATTTGGATATCATATCTCATGTTATAGGACGGGTCCCAGGTTTGGTATTAGAAGCATTGAGATATCACATCTCATGGTATAGGAAGGGTCTCAGGGTTGGAATGGGAAGGAGTTGGAGATCACATCTCATCCAATAGGAAGGGTCTCAGGTTTGGAATGGGAAGGAATTGGCTATCACATCTCATGTTATAGGAAGGATCTCAGGTTTGGTATTAGAAGCATTGAGATATCACATCTCATGCTATAGGAAGGGCCTCAGGATTGGAATATGAAGGATTTGGATATCACATCTAATGCTAAAGGAAGGGTCTCAGGTTTGGTAGAAGCATTGAGATGTCACATCTCATGCTTTAGTAGGGGTCTCAGGATTTGAATGGCAAGGAGTTGGATATCACATCTCATGCCATAGGAAGGGTCTCAGGTTTGGTATAAGCATTGTGATATCACATCTCTGCTATAGGAAGGGTCTCAGGATTGGATTGGGAAGGAGTTGGATATCCCTTCTCATGCTATAGGAAGGGTCTCAGGTTGGAATGGGAAGAAATTGGATATCACAACTCATGTTATAGGAAGGGTCTCATGATTGGAATGGGAAGGATTTGGATATCACATCTCTTGCTATAGGAAGGGTCTCAGGATTGGAATGGGAAGGATTTGGATATCACATCTCATGTCATAGGAAGGATCTCAGGTTTGGTATTAGAAGCATTGATATATCACATCTCATGCTATAGGAATGGTCTCAGGATTGGAATGGGTAGGAGTTGGATATTACATTCTTGCTATAGGAAGGGTCTAATGTTTGGAATGGGAAGGAGTTGGATATCACATATGCTATAGGAAGTGTCTCAGGTTTGGAACGGGAAGGAGTTGCATATCACATCTCATGTTATAGGAAGGGTCTCAGGTTTGGTATAAGCATTGAGATATCACATCTCTACTATTGAAAGTGGCTCAGGATTGGAATGGGAAGGAGTTGGATATCCCATCTCATGTTATAGGACGGGTCTCTGGTTTGGTATTAGAATCATTGAGATATCACATCGCATGCTGTAGGAAGGGTCTAAGGATTGGAATGGGATGGACTTGGATATCACATCTCATGCTATAGATAGGCACTCAGGATTGGGATAAGCATTGAGATATTACATCTCATGCTATAGGAAGGGTCTCAGGATTGGAATGGGAAGGAGTTGGATATCACATCTCATGCTATAGGAAGGGTCTCAGATTTGGTATAAGCATTGAGATATCACATCCCATGCTATAGGAAGGGTCTCAGGATTGGAATGGGAAGGAGTTGTATATGACATCTCAGGCCATAGGAAGGGTCTCAGGTTTGGTATAAGCATTGAGATATCACATCTCTGCTATCGGAAGGGTCTCAGGATTGGAATGGGAAGGAGTTGGATATCCCATCTCATGTTATAGGAAGGGTCTCAGGTTTGGTATTAGAAGCACTGAGATATCACATCTCATGCTATAGGATGGGTCTCAGGATTGGAATGGGAAGGACTTAGATGTCACATCTCATGCTATAGGGAGGGTCTCAAGTTTGATATTAGAAGCATTGAGATAACAAATCTCATGATATCGGAAGGGTCTCAGGATTGGAATGGGAAGGAGTTGGATATCACATCTCATGATAAAGGAAGGGTCTAAGGTTTGGAAGGGGAAGGATTTGGATATCACATCTCATGTTATAGGAAGGGTCTCAGGATTGGAATGGGAAGGAGTTGGATATCACATCTCATGTTATAGGAAGGGTCTCAGGATTGGAATGGGAAGGACTTGGATATCATATCTCATGCTATGGGAAGGCTCTCAGGTTTGGAAGGGGAAGGAGTTGGATATCACATTTCATGGTATAGGAAGGATCTCAGGTTTGGTATTAGAAGCATTCAGACATCACATCTCATGCTATAGGAAGGGTCTCAGGATTGGAATGGGAAGGAGTTGGATATCCCATCTCATGCTATAGGAAGGGTCTCAGGTTGGAATGGGAAGGAGTTGGATATCACATCTCATGCTATAGGAAGGGTCTCAGGATTGGAATGGGAAGGAGTTGTATATGAAATCTCAGGCCATAGGAAGGGTCTCAGGTTTGGTATAAGCATGGAGATATCACTTCTCATGCTATAGGAAGGGTCTCAGGATTGGAATGGGAAGGAGTTGGATATCACATCTCATGTTATAGGAAGGATCTCAGGTTTGGTATTAGAAGCATTCAGACATCAGATCTCATGCTATAGGAAGGGTCTCAGGATTGGAATGGGAAGGAGTTGGATATCACATCTCATGCTATAGGAAGGGTCTCAGATTTGGTATAAGCATTGAGATATCACATCTCATGCTATAGGAAGGGTCTCAGGATTTTAATGGGAAGGAGTTGTATATGACATCTCAGGCCATAGGAAGGGTCTCAAGTTTGATATTAGAAGCATTGAGATAACAAATCTCATGATATCGTAAGGGTCTCAGGATTGGAAAGGGAAGGAGTTGGATATCACATCTCATGATAAAGGAAGGGTGTAAGGTTTGGAAGGGGAAGGATTTGGATATCACATCCCACGTTATAGGATGGGTCTCAGGTTTGGTATTAGAAGCATTGAGATATCAAGTCTCATGGTATAGGAAGGGTCTCAGAATTGGAATGGGAAGGAGTTGGATATCACATTTCAAGCTATAGGAAGGGTCTCAGTATTGGAATGGGAAGGAGTTTGATATCACATCTCATGCCATAGTATGGGTCTCAGGTTTGGTAGAAGCATTGGGATATCACATCTCATGCTATCGGAAGGGTATCAGGATTGGATTTGGAAGGAGTTGGATATCCCATCTCATGCTATAGGAAGGGTCTCATGTTGGAATGGGAAGGAGTTGGATATCACATCTCATTTTATAGGAAGGGTCTCAGGATTGGAATGGGAAGGACTTGGATATCATATCTCATGCTATGGGAAGGCTCTCAGGT
Organism: Ambystoma mexicanum; assembly: GCF_040938575.1. Taxonomy (NCBI): domain Eukaryota; kingdom Metazoa; phylum Chordata; class Amphibia; order Caudata; family Ambystomatidae; genus Ambystoma; species Ambystoma mexicanum. Next base: position 298,143,495 of record NC_090938.1, read on the forward strand.
TTGGAAGGGGAAGGAGTTGGATATCACATTTCATGTTAGAGGAAGGATCTCAGGTTTGGTATTAGAGGCATTGAGATATCACATCTCACGCTATAGGAAGGGTCTCAGGATTGGAATGGGAAGGAGTTGGATATCACATCTCAAGCTATAGGAAGGGTCTCAGGTTTGGTATAAGCATTGAGATATCACATCTCATGCTATTGGAAGGGTCTCAGAATTGGAATGGGAAGGAGTTGGATATCACATCTCATGTTATAGGAAAGATCTCAGGTTTGGTATTAGAAGCATTGAGACATCACATCTCATGTCATAGGAAGGATCTCAGGTTTGGTATTAGAAGCATTGATATATCACATCTCATGGTATAGGAATGGTCTCAGGATTGGAATGGGTAGGAGTTGGATATTACATTCTTGCTATACGAAGGGTCTCATGTTTGGAATGGGAAGGAGTTGGATATCACATATGCTATAGGAAGTGTCTCAGGTTTGGAACGGGAAGGAGTTGGATATCACATCTTATGTTATAGGAAGGGTCTCAGGTTTGGTATAAGCATTGAGATATCACATCTCTGCTATCGGAAGTGGCTCAGGATTGGAATGGGAAGGAGTTGGATATCCCATCTCATGTTATAGGACGGGTCTCTGGTTTGGTATTAGAATCATTGAGATAGCACATCGCATGCTGTAGGAAGGGTATAAGGATTGGAATGGGATGGACTTGGATATCACATCTCATGCTATAGGTAGGCTCTCAGGTTTGGTATAAGCATTGAGATATCACATCTCATGCTATAGGAAGGGTCTCAGGATTGGAATGGGAAGGATTTGGATATCACATCTCATGCTATAGGAAGGGTCTCAGGTTTGGTATAACCATGGAGATAGCACTTCTCATGCTACAGGAAGGGTCTCAGGATTGGAATGGGAAGGAGTTGGATATCACATCTCATGTTATAGGAAGGATCTCAGGTTTGGTATTAGAAGCATTGAGACGTCACATCTCATGCTATAGGAAGGGTCTCAGGATTGGAATGGGAAGGAGTTGGATATCACATCTCATGCTATAGGAAGGGTCTCAGATTTGGTATAAGCATTGAGATATCACATCTCATGCTATAGGAAGGGTCTCAGGATTGGAATGGGAAGGAGTTGTATATGACATCTCAGGCCATAGGAAGGGTCTCAGGTTTGGTATAAGCATTGAGATATCACATCTCTGCTATCGGAAGGGTCTCAGGATTTTAATGGGAAGGACTTGGCTGTCACATCTCATGCTATAGGGAGGGTCTCAAGTTTGATATTAGAAGCATTGAGATATCACATCTCATGCTATCGGAAGGATCTCAGGTTTGGTATTAGAAGCATTGAGATATCACATCTCATGCTATCAGAAGGGTCTAAGGATTGGAATGGGAAGGAGTTGGATATCACATCTCATGCTAAAGGGAGGGTCTCAGGTTTGGAAGGGGAAGGATTTGGATATCACATCTCATGTTATCGGAAGGATCTCAGGTTTGGTATTAGAAGTATTGAGATATCACATCTCATGCTATAGGAAGGGTCTCAGGATTGGAATGGGAAGGAGTTGTATATGACATCTCAGGCCATAGGAAGGGTCTCAGGTTTGGTATAAGCATTGAGATATCACATCTCTGCTATCGGAAGGATCTCAGGATTTTAATGGGAAGGACTTGGATGTCACATCTCATGCTATAGGGAGGGTCTCAAGTTTGATATTAGAAGCATTGAGATATCACATCTCATGCTAAAGGAAAAGTCTCAGGTTTGGTAGAATCATTGAGATATCACATCTCATGCTATCGGAAATGTCTCAGGATTGGAATGGGAAGGAGCTGGATATCACATCTCATGCTAAAGGAAGGGTCTCAGGTTTGGAACGGGAAGGAGTTGGATATCACATCTCATGTTATAGGAAGGGTCTCAGGTTTGGTATAAGCATTGAAATATCATATCTCTGCTATCGGAAGTGTCTCAGGATTGGAATGGGAAGGAGTTGGATATCCCATCTCATGTTATAGGACGGGTCTCAGGTTTGTTATTAGAATCATTGAGATATCATATTGCATGCTGTAGGAAGGGTCTAAGTATTGGAATGGGAAGGACTTGGATATCACATCTCATGCTATAGATAGGCTCTCAGGTTTGGAAAGGGAAGGAGTTGGATATCACATTTCATGTTAGAGGAAGGATCTCAGGTTTGGTATTAGAGGCATTGAGACATCACATCTCATGCTATAGGAAGGGTTTTAGGATTGGAATGGGAAGGAGTTGGATATCACATCTCATGCTATAGGAAGGGTCTCAGGTTAGGTATAAGCATTGAGATATCACATCTCATGCTATAGGAAGGGTCTCAGGATTGGAATGGGAAGGAGTTGTATATGACATCTCATGCCGTAGGAAGGGTCTCATGTTTGGTATAAGCATTGAGATATCACATCTCTGCAATTGAAAGGGTCTCAGGATTGGAATGGGAAGGAGTTGGATATCCCATCTCATGTTATAGGAAGAGTCTCAGGTTTGGTATTAGAAGCATTGAGATATTACATCTCATGCTATAGGAAGTGTCTCAGGATTGGAATGGGAAGGACTTGGATATCACATCTCATGCTATAGGGAGGGTCTCAAGTTTGATATTAGAAGCATTGAGATATCACATCTCATGCTATAGGAAGGGTCTCAGGATTAGAATGGGAAGGAGTTGGATATCACATCTCATGCTATAGGAAGGGTCTCAGGTTTGGTATAAGCAGTGAGATATCACATCTCATGCTATAGGAAGTGTCTCAGGATTGGAATGGGAAGGAGTTGGATATCACATCTCATGTTATAGGAAGGATCTCAGGTGTGGTATAAGCATTGAGATATCACATCTCTGCTATCGGAATGGTCTCAGGATTGGAATGGAAAGGAGTTGGATATTCCCATCTCATGTTATAGGAAGGGTCTCAGGTTTGGTATTAGAAGCATTGAGATATCACTTCTCATGCTATAGGAAGGGTCTCATGATTGGAATGGGAAGGACTTGGATATCACATCTCATGCTATAGGGAGGGTCTGAAGTTTGATATTAGAAGCATTGAGATATCACATCTCATGATATCGGAAGGGTCTCAGGATTGGAATGGGAAGGAGTTGGATATCACATCTCATGATAAAGGAAGGGTCTAAGGTTTGGAAGGGGAAGGATTTGGATATCACATCTCATGTTATAGGACGGGTCTCAGGTTTGGTATTAGAAGCATTGAGATATCAAGTCTCATGGTATAGGAAGGGTCTCAGAATTGGAATGGGAAGGAGTTGGATATCACATCTCAAGCTATAGTAAGGGTCTCAGGATTTGAATGGGAAGGAGTTTGATATCACATCTCATGCCATAATATGGGTCTCATGTTTGGTAGAAGCATTGGGATATCACATCTCATGCTATCAGAAGGGTATCAGTATTGGATTTGGAAGGAGTTGGATATCCCATCTCATGCTATAGGAAGGGTCTCAGGATTGGAATGGGAAAGAGTTGGATATCACATCTCATGTTATAGGAAGGATCTCAGGTTTGGTATTAGAAGCATTGAGACATCACATCTCATGTTATAGGAAGGGTCTCAGGATTGGAATGGGAAGGAGTTGGATATCAAATCTCATGCTATAGGAAGGGTCTCAGGATTTTAATAAGAAGGAGTTGTATATGACATCTCAGGCCATAGGAAGGGTCTCAGGTTTGGTATAAGCATTGAGATATCACATCTCTGCTATCCGAAGGGTCTCAGGATTCTAATGGGAAGGACTTGGGTGTCACATCTCATGCTATAGGGAGGGTCTCAAGTTTGATATTAGAAGCATTGAGATAACAAATCTCATGATATCGGAAGGGTCTCAGGATTGGAATGGGAAGGAGTTGGATATCACATCTCATGATAAAGGAAGGGTCTAAGGTTTGGAAGGGGAAGGATTTGGATATCACATCCCATGTTATAGGATGGGTCTCAGGTTTGGTATTAGAAGCATTGAGATATCAAGTCTCATGGTATAGGAAGGGTCTCAGAATTGGAATGGGAAGGAGTTGGATATCACATCTCAAGCTATAGGAAGGGTCTCAGGATTGGAATGGGAAGGAGTTTGATATCACATCTCATGCCATAGTATGGGTCTCAGGTTTGGTAGAAGCATTGGGATATCACATCTCATGCTATCGGAAGGGTCTCAGGTTGGAATGGGAAGGAGTTGGATATCACATCTCATGTTATAGGAAGGGTCTCAGGATTGGAATGGGAAGGACTTGGATATCATATCTCATGCTATGGGAAGGCTCTCAGGTTTGGAAGGGGAAGGAGTTGGATATCACATTTCATGTTATAGGAAGGATCTCAGGTTTGGTATTAGAAGCATTCAGACATCACATCTCATGCTATAGGAAGGGTCTCAGGATTGGAATGCGAAGGAGTTGGATATCCCATCTCATGCTATAGGAAGGGTCTCAAGTTGGAATGGGAAGGAGTTGGATATCACATCTCATGCTATAGGAAGTGTCTCAGGATTGGAATGGGAAGGAGTTGTATATGACATCTCAGGCCATAGGAAGGGTCTCAGGTTTGGTATAAGCATGGAGATATCAATTCTCATGCTATAGGAAGGGTCTCAGGATTGGAATGGGAAGGAGTTGGATATCACATCTCATGTTATAGGCAGGATCTCAGGTTTGGTATTAGAAGCATTCAGACATCAGATCTCATGCTATAGGAAGGGTCTCAGGATTGGAATGGGAAGAAGTTGGATATCACATCTCATGCTATAGGAAGGGTCTCAGATTTGGTATAAGCATTGAGATATCACATCTCATGCTATAGGAAGGGTCTCAGGATTTTAATGGGAAGGAGTTGTATATGACATCTTAGGCCATAGGAAGGGTCTCAGGTTTGGTATAAGCATTGAGATATCACATCTCTGCTATCGGACGTGTCCCAGGATTTTAATGGGAAGGACTTGGATGTCACATCTCATGCTATAGGGAGGGTCTCAAGTTTGATATTAGAAGCATTGAGATAACAAATCTCATGATATCGTAAGGGTCTCAGGATTGGAAAGGGAAGGAGTTGGATATCACATCTCATGATAAAGGAAGGGTCTAAGGTTTGGAAGGGGAAGGATTTGGATATCACATCCCATGTTATAGGATGGGTCTCAGGTTTGGTATTAGAAGCATTGAGATATCAAGTCTCATGGTATAGGAAGGGTCTCAGAATTGGAATGGGAAGGAGTTGGATATCACATTTCAAGCTATAGGAAGGGTCTCAGGTTTGGTATAAGCATGGAGATATCACTTCTCATGCTATAGGAAGGGTCTCAGGATTGGAATGGGAAGGAGTTGGATATCACATCTCATGTTATAGGAAGGATCTCAGGTTTGGTATTAGAAGCATTGAGACATCACATCTCATGTTATAGGAAGGGTCTCAGGATTTTAATAAGAAGGAGTTGTATATGACATCTCAGGCCATAGGAAGGGTCTCAGGTTTGGTATAAGCATTGAGATATCACATCTCTGCTATCGGAAGGGTCTCAGGATTCTAATGGGAAGGACTTGGGTATCACATCTCATGCTATAGGGAGGGTCTCAAGTTTGATATTAGAAGCATTGAGATAACAAATCTCATGATATCGGAAGGGTCTCAGGATTGGAATGGGAAGGAGTTGGATATCACATCTCATGATAAAGGAAGGGTCTAAGGTTTGGAAGGGGAAGGATTTGGATATCACATCCCATGTTATAGGATGGGTCTCAGGTTTGGTATTAGAAGCATTGAGATATCAAGTCTCATGGTATAGGAAGGGTCTCAGAATTGGAATGGGAAGGATTTGGATATCACATCTCATGCTAAAGGAAGGGTCTCAGGTTTGGTAGAAGCATTGAGATATCACATCTCATGCTATAGTAGGGGTCTCAGGATTTGAATGGCAAGGAGTTGGATATCACATCTCATGCCATAGGAAGGGTCTCAGGTTTGGTATAAGCATTGTGATATCACATCTCTGCTATCGGAAGGGTCTCAGGATTAGATTGGGAAGGAGTTGGATATCCCTTCTCATGCTATAGGAAGGGTCTCAGGTTGGAATGGGAAGGAGTTGGATATCACAACTCATGTTATAGGAAGGGTCTCAGGATTGGAATGGGAAGGATTTGGATATCACATCTCTTGCTATAGGAAGGGTCTCAGGATTGGAATGGGAAGGATTTGGATATCACATCTCATGTCATAGGAAGGATCTCAGGTTTGGTATTAGAAGCATTGATATATCAAATCTCATGCTATAGGAATGGTCTCAGGATTGGAATGGGTAGGAGTTGGATATTACATTCTTGCTATAGGAAGGGTCTAATGTTTGGAATGAGAAGGAGTTGGATATCACATATGCTATAGGAAGTGTCTCAGGTTTGGAACGGGAAGGAGTTGGATATCACATCTCATGTTATAGGAAGGGTCTCAGGTTTGGTATTAGAATCATTGAGATATCACATCGCATGCTGTAGGAAGGGTCTAAGGATTGGAATGGGATGGACTTGGATATCACATCTCATGCTATAGGTAGGCTCTCAGGTTTGGGATAAGCATTGAGATATTACATCTCATGCTATAGGAAGGGTCTCAGGATTGGAATGGGAAGGATTTGGATATCACATCTCATGCTATAGGAAGGGTCTCCGGTTTGGTATAAGCATGGAGATATCACTTCTCATGCTATAGGAAGGGTCTCAGGATTGGAATGGGAAGGACTTGGATATCACATCTCATGCTATAGGAAGGCTCTCAGGTTTGCAAGGGGAAAGAGTTGGATATCACATTTCATGCTATCAGAAGGATCTCAGGTTTGGTATAGAAGCATTGAGATATCATATCTTATGCTATCAGAAGAGTCTCAGGATTGGAATGGGAAGGAGTTGGATATCACATCTCATGCTAAAGGGAGGGTCTCAGGTTTGGAAGATAAGGATTTGGATATCACATCTCATGTTATAGGAAGGATCTCAGGTTTGGTATTAGAAGTATTGAGACATCACATCTCATGCTATAGGAAGGGTCTCAGGATTGGAATAGGAAGGAGTTGGATATCACATCTCATGCTATAGGAAGGGTCTCAGGATTGGAATGGGAAGGAGTTGTATATGACATCTCATGCCGTAGGGAGGGTCTCAGGTTTGGTATAAACATTGAGATATCACATCTCTGCTATCGAAAGGGAATCAGGATTGGAATGGGAAGGAGTTGGATATCCCATCTCATGTTATAGGAAGAGTCTCAGGTTTGGTATTAGAAGCATTGAGATATCACATCTCATGCTATAGGAAGTGTCTCAGGATTGGAATGGGAAGGACTTGGGTATCACATCTCATGCTATAGGGAGGGTCTCAAGTTTGATATTAGAAGCATTGAGATATCACATCTCATGCTATAGGAAGGGTCTCTGGTTTGGTATAAGCAGTGAGATATCACATCTCTGCTATCGGAAGGGTCTCAGGATTGGAATGGGAAGGAGTTGGATATTCCCATCTCATGTTATAGGAAGGGTCTCAGGATTGGAATAGGAAGGAGTTGGATATCACATCTCATGCTATAGGAAGGGTCTCAGGATTGGAATGGGAAGGAGTTGTATATGACATCTCATGCCGTAGGAAGGATCTCAGGTTTGGTATAAGCATTGAGATATCACATCTCTGCTATCGGAAGGGTCTCAGGATTGGAATGGGAAGGAGTTGGATATTCCCATCTCATGTTATAGGAAGGGTCTCAGGTTTGGTATTAGAAGCATTGAGATATCACATCTCATGCTATAGGAAGGGTCTCAGGATTGGAATGGGAAGGACTTGGATATCACATCTCTTGCTATAGGGAGAGTCTCAAGTTTGATATTAGAAACATTGAGGTATCACATTTCATGATATCGGAAGGGTCTCAAGATTGGAATGGGAAGGAGTTGGATATCACATCTCATGATAAAGGAAGGGTCTAAGGTTTGGAAGGGGAAGGATTTGGATATCACATCTCATGTTATAGGACGGGTCTCAGGTTTGGTATTAGAAGCATTGAGATATCAAATATCATGGTATAGGAAGGGTCTCAGAATTGGAATGGGAAGGAGTTGGATATCACATCTCAAGCTATAGGAAGGGTCTCAGGATTAGAATGGGAAGGAGTTTGATATCACATCTCATGCCATAGTATGGGTCTCAGGTTTGGTAGAAGCATTGGAATATCACATCTCATGTTATCGGAAGGGTATCGGGATTGGATTTGGAAGGAGTTGTATATCCCATCTCATGCTATAGGAAGGGTCTCAGGTTGGAATGGGAAGGAGTTGAATATCACATCTCATGTTATAGGAAGGGTCTCAGGATTGGAATGGGAAGGACTTGGATATCACATCTCATGCTATAGGAAGGCTCTCAGGTTTGCAAGGGGAAAGAGTTGGATATCACATTTCATGCTATCAGAAGGATCTCAGGTTTGGTATAGAAGCATTGAGATATCATATCTTATGCTATCAGAAGAGTCTCAGGATTGGAATGGGAAGGAGTTGGATATCACATCTCATGCTAAAGGGAGGGTCTCAGGTTTGGAAGATAAGGATTTGGATATCACATCTCATGTTATAGGAAGGATCTCAGGTTTGGTATTAGAAGTATTGAGACATCACATCTCATGCTATAGGAAGGGTCTCAGGATTGGAATAGGAAGGAGTTGGATATCACATCTCATGCTATAGGAAGGGTCTCAGGATTGGAATGGGAAGGAGTTGTATATGACATCTCATGCCGTAGGGAGGGTCTCAGGTTTGGTATAAACATTGAGATATCACATCTCTGCTATCGAAAGGGAATCAGGATTGGAATGGGAAGGAGTTGGATATCCCATCTCATGTTATAGGAAGAGTCTCAGGTTTGGTATTAGAAGCATTGAGATATCACATCTCATGCTATAGGAAGGGTCTCTGGTTTGGTATAAGCAGTGAGATATCACATCTCATGCTATAGGAAGTGTCTCAGGATTGGAATGGGAAGGAGTTGGATATCACATCTCATGTTATAGGAAGGATCTCAGGTTTGGTATAAGCATTGAGATATCACATCTCTGCTATCGGAAGGGTCTCAGGATTGGAATGGGAAGGAGTTGGATATTCCCATCTCATGTTATAGGAAGGGTCTCAGGTTTGGTATTAGAAGCATTGAGATATCACATCTCATGCTATAGGAAGGGTCTCAGGATTGGAATGGGAAGGACTTGGATATCACATCTCTTGCTATAGGGAGGGTCTCAAGTTTGATATTAGAAGCATTGAGGTATCACATTTCATGATATCGGAAGGGTCTCAAGATTGGAATGGGAAGGAGTTGGATATCACATCTCATGATAAAGGAAGGGTCTAAGGTTTGGAAGGGGAAGGATTTGGATATCACATCTCATGTTATAGGACGGGTCTCAGGTTTGGTATTAGAAGCATTGAGATATCAAGTCTCATGGTATAGGAAGGGTCTCAGAATTGGAATGGGAAGGAGTTGGATATCACATCTCAAGCTATAGGAAGGGTCTCAGGATTAGAATGGGAAGGAGTTTGATATCACATCTCATGCCATAGTATGGGTCTCAGGTTTGGTAGAAGCATTGGGATATCACATCTCATGTTATCGGAATGGTATCGGGATTGGATTTGGAAGGAGTTGGATATCCCATCTCATGCTATAGGAAGGGTCTCAGGTTGGAATGGGAAGGAGTTGGATATCACATCGCATGTTATAGGAAGGGTCTCAGGATTGGAATGGGAAGGACTTGGATATCACATCTCATGCTATAGGAAGGCTCTCAGGTTTGCAAGGGGAAAGAGTTGGATATCACATTTCATGCTATCAGAAGGATCTCAGGTTTGGTATAGAAGCATTGAGATATCATATCTTATGCTATCAGAAGAGTCTCAGGATTGGAATGGGAAGGAGTTGGATATCACATCTCATGCTAAAGGGAGGGTCTCAGGTTTGGAAGATAAGGATTTGGATATCACATCTCATGTTATAGGAAGGATCTCAGGTTTGGTATTAGAAGTATTGAGATATCACATCTCATGCTATCGGAAGGATCTCAGGTTTGGTATAGAAGCATTGAGATATCATATCTTATGCTATCAGAAGGGTCTCAGGATTGGAATGGGAAGGAGTTGGATATCACATCTCATGCTAAAGGGAGGGTCTCAGGTTTGGAAGGGGAAGGATTTGGATATCACATCTCATGTTATAGGATGGATCTCAGGTTTGGTATTAGAAGTATTGAGATATCACATCTCATGTTATCGGAAGGATCTCAGGTTTGGTATTAGAAGTATTGAGATATCACATCTCATGCTGTGGGAAGGGTCTCAGGATTGGAATGGGAAGGAGTTGGATATCACATCTCATGCTAAAGGAAGGGTCTCAGGTTTGGTAGAAGCATTGAGATATCACATCTCATGCTATCGAAAGGGAATCAGGATTGGAATGGGAAGGAGTTGGATATCCCATCTCATGTTATAGGAAGAGTCTCAGGTTTGGTATTAGAAGCATTGAGATATCACATCTCATGCTATAGGAAGTGTCTCAGGATTGGAATGGGAAGGACTTGGGTATCCCATCTCATGTTATAGGGAGGGTCTCAAGTTTGATATTAGAAGCATTGAGATATCACATCTCATGCTATAGGAAGGGTCTCAGGTTTGGTATAAGCAGTGAGATATCACATCTCATGCTATAGGAAGTGTCTCAGGATTGGAATGGGAAGGAGTTGGATATCACATCTCATGTTATAGGAAGGATCTCAGGTTTGGTATAAGCATTGAGATATCACATCTCTGCTATAGAAAGTGTCTCAGGATTGGAATGGGAAGGACTTGGATATCACATCTCTTGCTATAGGGAGGGTCTCAAGTTTGGAACGGGAAGGAGTTGGATATCACATCTCATGTTATAGGAAGGGTCTCAGGTTTGGTATAAACATTGAGATATCACATCTCTGCTATAGGAAGTGTCTCAGGATTGGAATGGGAAAGACTTGGATATCACATCTCATGCTATAGGTAGGGTCTCAAGTTTGTTATTAGAAGCATTGAGATATCACATCTCATGCTATAGGAAGGGTCTGAGGATTGGAATGGGAAGGAGTTGGATATCACATCTCATGCTATGGGAAGGGTCTCAGGTTTGGTATAAGCAGTGAGATATCACATCTCATGGTATAGGAAGTGTCTCAGGATTGGAATGGGAAGGAGTTGGATATCACATCTCATGTTATAGGAAGGATCTCAGGTTTGGTATAAGCATTGAGATATCACATCTCTGCTATCGGAAGGGTCTCAGGATTGGAATGGGAAGGAGTTGGATATTCCCATCTCATGTTATAGGAAGGGTCTCAGGTTTGGTATTAGAAGCATTGAGATATCACATCTCATGATATCGGAAGGGTCTCAGGATTGGAATGGGAAGGAGTTGGATATCACATCTCATGATAAAGGAAGGGTCTAAGGTTTGGAAGGGGAAGGATTTGGATATCACATCTCATGCTATAGGGAGGGTCTCAAGTTTGATATTAGAAGCTTTGAGATATCACATCTCATGATATCGGAAGGGTCTCAGGATTGGAATGGGAAGGAGTTGGATATCACATCTCATGATAAAGGAAGGGTCTAAGGTTTGGAAGGGGAAGGATTTGGATATCACATCTCATGTTATATTACGGGTCTCAGGTTTGGTATTAGAAGCATTGAGATATCAAGTCTCATAGTATAGGAAGGGTCTCAGAATTGGAATGGGAAGGAGTTGGATATCACCTCTCAAGCTATAGGAAGGGTCTCAGGATTGGAATGGGAAGGACTTGGCTATCACATCTCATGCTATCGGAAGGCTCTCAGGTTTGGAAGGGGAAAGAGTTGGATATCACATTTCATGTTAGAGGTAGGATCTCAGGTTTGGTATTAGAGGCATTGAGATATCACCTCATGCTATCAGAAGGGTCTCAGGAATGGAATGGGAAGGAGTTGGATATCACATCTCATGCTAAAGGGAGGGTCTCAGGTTTGGAAGGGGAAGGATTTGGATATCACATCTCATGTTATAGGAAGGATCTCAGGTTTGGTATTAGAAGCATTGAGATATCACATCTCATGCTATCGGAAGGATCTCAGGTTTGGTATTAGAAGCATTGAGATATCACATCTCATGCTATCAGAAGGGTCTCAGGTTGGAATGGGAAGGAGTTGGATATCACATCTCATGTTATAGGAAGGGTCTCAGGATTGGAATGGGAAGGACTTGGATATCACATCTCATGCTATAGGAAGGCTCTCAGGTTTGCAAGGGGAAAGAGTTGGATATCACATTTCATGCTATCAGAAGGATCTCAGGTTTGGTATAGAAGCATTGAGATATCATATCTTATGCTATCAGAAGAGTCTCAGGATTGGAATGGGAAGGAGTTGGATATCACATCTCATGCTAAAGGGAGGGTCTCAGGTTTGGAAGATAAGGATTTGGATATCACATCTCATGTTATAGCAAGGATCTCAGGTTTGGTATTAGAAGTATTGAGACATCACATCTCATGCTATAGGAAGGGTCTCAGGATTGGAATAGGAAGGAGTTGGATATCACATCTCATGCTATAGGAAGGGTCTCAGGATTGGAATGGGAAGGAGTTGTATATGACATCTCATGCCGTAGGGAGGGTCTCAGGTTTGGTATAAACATTGAGATATCACATCTCTGCTATCGAAAGGGAATCAGGATTGGAATGGGAAGGAGTTGGATATCCCATCTCATGTTGTAGGAAGAGTCTCAGGTTTGGTATTAGAAGCATTGAGATATCACATCTCATGCTATAGGAAGTGTCTCAGGATTGGAATGGGAAGGACTTGGGTATCACATCTCATGCTATAGGGAGGGTCTCAAGTTTGATATTAGAAGCATTGAGATATCACATCTCATGCTATAGGAAGGGTCTCAGGTTTGGTATAAGCAGTGAGATATCACATCTCATGCTATAGGAAGTGTCTCAGGATTGGAATGGGAAGGAGTTGGATATCACATCTCATGTTATAGGAAGGATCTCAGGTTTGGTATAAGCATTGAGATATCACATCTCTGCTATCGGAAGGGTCTCAGGATTGGAATGGGAAGGAGTTGGATATTCCCATCTCATGTTATAGGAAGGGTCTCAGGTTTGGTATTAGAAGCATTGAGATATCACATCTCATGCTATAGGAAGGGTCTCAGGATTGGAATGGGAAGGACTTGGATATCACATCTCTTGCTATAGGGAGGGTCTCAAGTTTGATATTAGAAGCATTGAGGTATCACATTTCATGATATCGGAAGGGTCTCAAGATTGGAATGGGAAGGAGTTGGATATCACATCTCATGATAAAGGAAGGGTCTAAGGTTTGGAAGGGGAAGGATTTGGATATCACATCTCATGTTATAGGACGGGTCTCAGGTTTGGTATTAGAAGCATTGAGATATCAAGTCTCATGGTATAGGAAGGGTCTCAGAATTGGAATGGGAAGGAGTTGGATATCACATCTCAAGCTATAGGAAGGGTCTCAGGATTAGAATGGGAAGGAGTTTGATATCACATCTCATGCCATAGTATGGGTCTCAGGTTTGGTAGGAGCATTGGGATATCACATCTCATGTTATCGGAAGGGTATCGGGATTGGATTTGGAAGGAGTTGGTTATCCCATCTCATGCTATAGGAAGGGTCTCAGGTTGGAATGGGAAGGAGTTGGATATCACATCGCATGTTATAGGAAGGGTCTCAGGATTGGAATGGGAAGGACTTGGATATCACATCTCATGCTATAGGAAGGCTCTCAGGTTTGCAAGGGGAAAGAGTTGGATATCACATTTCATGCTATCAGAAGGATCTCAGGTTTGGTATAGAAGCATTGAGATATCATATCGTATGCTATCAGAAGAGTCTCAGGATTGGAATGGGAAGGAGTTGGATATCACATCTCATGCTAAAGGGAGGGTCTCAGGTTTGGAAGATAAGGATTTGGATATCACATCTCATGTTATAGGAAGGATCTAAGGTTTGGTATTAGAAGTATTGAGATATCACATCTCATGCTATCGGAAGGATCTCAGGTTTGGTATAGAAGCATTGAGATATCATATCTTATGCTATCAGAAGGGTCTCAGGATTGGAATGGGAAGGAGTTGGATATCACATCTCATGCTAAAGGGAGGGTCTCAGGTTTGGAAGGGGAAGGATTTGGATATCACATCTCATGTTATAGGATGGATCTCAGGTTTGGTATTAGAAGTATTGAGATATCACATCTCATGTTATCGGAAGGATCTCAGGTTTGGTATTAGAAGTATTGAGATATCACATCTCATGCTATAGGAAGGGTCTCAGGATTGGAATGGGAAGGAGTTGGATATCACATCTCATGCTATAGGGAGGGTCTCAGTTTTGATATTAGAAGCATTGAGATATCACATCTCATGCTATCGGAAGTGTCTCAGGATTGGAATGGGAAGGAGCTGGATATCACATCTCATGCTAAAGGAAGGGTCTCAGGTTTGGAACGGGAAGGAGTTGGATATCACATCTCATGTTATAGGAAGGGTCTCAGGTTTGATATAAACATTGAGATATCACATCTCTGCTATAGGAAGTGTCTCAGGATTGGAATGGGAAAGACTTGGATATCACATCTCATGCTATAGGTAGGGTCTCAAGTTTGTTATTAGAAGCATTGAGATATCACATCTCATGCTATAGGAAGGGTCTGAGGATTGGAATGGGAAGGAGTTGGATATCACATCTCATGCTATGGGAAGGGTCTCAGGTTTGGTATAAGCAGTGAGATATCACATCTCATGCTATAGGAAGTGTCTCAGGATTGGAATGGGAAGGAGTTGGATATCACATCTCATGTTATAGGAAGGATCTCAGGTTTGGTATAAGCATTGAGATATCACATCTCTGCTATCGGAAGGGTCTCAGGATTGGAATGGGAAGGAGTTGGATATTCCCATCTCATGTTATAGGAAGGGTCTCAGGTTTGGTATTAGAAGCATTGAGATATCACATCTCATGCTATAGGAAGGGTCTCAGGATTGGAATGGGAAGGACTTGGATATCACATCTCATGCTATAGGGAGGGTCTCAAGTTTGATATTAGAAGCTTTGAGATATCACATCTCATGATATCGGAAGGGTCTCAGGATTGGAATGGGAAGGAGTTGGATATCACATCTCATGATAAAGGAACGGTCTAAGGTTTGGAAGGGGAAGGATTTGGATATCACATCTCATGCTATAGGGAGGGTCTCAAGTTTGATATTAGAAGCTTTGAGATATCACATCTCATGATATCGGAAGGGTCTCAGGATTGGAATGGGAAGGAATTGGATATCACATCTCATGATAAAGGAAGGGTCTAAAGTTTGGAAGGGGAAGGATTTGGATATCACATCTCATGTTATATTACGGGTCTCAGGTTTGGTATTAGAAGCATTGAGATATCAAGTCTCATAGTATAGGAAGGGTCTCAGAATTGGAATGGGAAGGAGTTGGATATCACATCTCAAGCTATAGGAAGGGTCTCAGGATTGGAATGGGAAGGACTTGGCTATCACATCTCATGCTATAGGAAGGCTCTCAGGTTTGGAAGGGGAAAGAGTTGGATATCACATTTCATGTTAGAGGTGGGATCTCAGGTTTGGTATTAGAGGCATTGAGATATCACATCTCATGCTATCAGAAGGGTCTCAGGAATGGAATGGGAAGGAGTTGGATATCACATCTCATGCTAAAGGGAGGGTCTCAGGTTTGAAAGGGGAAGGATTTGGATATCACATCTCATGTTATAGGAAGGATCTCAGGTTTGGTATTAGAAGCATTGAGATATCACATCTCATGCTATCGGAAGGATCTCAGGTTTGGTATTAGAAGCATTGAGATATCACATCTCATGCTATCAGAAGAGTCTCAGGATTGGAATAGGAAGGAGTTGGATATCACATCTCATGCTAAAGGGAGGGTCTCAGGTTTGGAAGGGGAAGGATTTGGATATCACATCTCATGTTATCGGAAGGATCTCACGTTTGGTATTAGAAGTATTGAGATATCATATCTCATGCTATAGGAAGTGTCTCAGGATTGGAATGGGAAGGAGTTGGATATCACATCTCATGCTATAGGGAGGGTCTCAGGATTGGAATGGGAAGGACTTAGATATCACATATCATGCTATAGGGAGGGTCTCAGTTTTGATATTAGAAGCATTGAGATATCACATCTCATGCTATCGGAAGTGTCTCAGGATTGGAATGGGAAGGAGCTGGATATCACATCTCATGCTAAAGGAAGGGTCTCAGGTTTGGAACGGGAAGGATTTGGATATCACATCTCATGTTATAGTAAGGGTCTCAGGTTTGGTATAAGCATTGAGATATCACATCTCTGCTATCGGAAGTGTCTCGGGATTGGAATGGGAAGGAGTTGGATATCCCATCTCATGTTATAGGACTGGTCTCAGGTTTGTTATTAGAATCATTGAGATATCATATTGCATGCTGTAGGAAGGGTCTAAGGGTTGGAATGTGAAGGACTTGGATATCACATCTCATGCTATAGATAGGCTCTTAGGTTTGGAAAGGGAAGGAGTTGGATATCACATTTCATGTTAGAGGAAGGATCTCAGGTTTGGTATTAGAAGCATTGAGATATCACATATCATGCTATAGGAAGGGTCTCAGGATTGGAATGGGAAGCAGTTGGATATCACATCTCATGCTATAGGAAGGGTCTCAGGTTTGGTATAAGCATTGAGATATCACATCTCATGCTATAGGACGGGTCTCAGGATTGGAATGGAAGGAGTTGGATATCACATCTCATGTTATAGGAAGGATCTCAGGTTTGGTGTTAGAAGCATTGAGACATCACATCTCATGCTATAGGAAGGGTCTCAGGGTTGGAATGGGAAGGAGTTGGATATCACATCTCATCCAATAGGAAGGGTCTCAGGTTTGGAATGGGAAGGAATTGGATATCGCATCTCATGTTATAGTAAGGATCTCAGGTTTGGTATTAGAAGCATTGTGATATCACATCTCATGCTATAGGAAGGGTCTCAGGATTGGAATGGGAAGGAGTTGGATATCACATCTCATGCTAAAGGGAGGGTCTCAGGTTTGGAATGGGAAGGATTTGGATATCACATCTCATGTTATAGGATGGATCTCAGGTTTGGTATTAGAAGTATTGAGATATCACATCTCATGTTATCGGAAGGATCTCAGGTTTGGTATTAGAAGTATTGAGATATCACATCTCATGCTATAGGAAGGGTCTCAGGATTGGAATGGGAAGGAGTTGGATATCACATCTCATGCTAAAGGAAGGGTCTCAGGTTTGATAGAAGCATTGAGATATCACATCTCATGCTATAGGAAGGGTCTCAGGATTGGAATGGGAAGGACGTAGATATCACATATCATGCTATAGGGAGGGTCTCAGTTTTGATATTAGAAGCATTGAGATATCACATCTCATGCTATCGGAAGTGTCTCAGGATTGGAATGGGAAGGAGCTGGATATCACATCTCATGCTAAAGGAAGGGTCTCAGGTTTGGAACGGGAAGGAGTTGGATATCACATCTCATGTTGTAGGAAGGGTCTCAGGTTTGGTATAAACATTGAGATATCACATCTCTGCTATAGGAAGTGTCTCAGGATTGGAATGGGAAAGACTTGGATATCACATCTCATGCTATAGGTAGGGTCTCAAGTTTGTTATTAGAAGCATTGAGATATCACATCTCATGCTATCGGAAGGGTCTGAGGATTGGAATGGGAAGGAGTTGGATATCACATCTCATGCTATGGGAAGGGTCTCAGGTTTGGTATAAGCAGTGAGATATCACATCTCATGCTATAGGAAGTGTCTCAGGATTGGAATGGGAAGGAGTTGGATATCACATCTCATGTTATAGGAAGGATCTCAGGTTTGGTATAAGCATTGAGATATCACATCTCTGCTATCGGAAGGGTCTCAGGATTGGAATGGGAAGGAGTTGGATATTCCCATCTCATGTTATAGGAAGGGTCTCAGGTTTGGTATTAGAAGCATTGAGATATCACATCTCATGCTATAGGAAGGGTCTCAGGAGTGGAATGGGAAGGACTTGGATATCACATCTCATGCTATAGGGAGGGTCTCAAGTTTGATATTAGAAGCTTTGAGATATCACATCTCATGATATCGGAAGGGTCTCAGGATTGTAATGGGAAGGAGTTGGATATCACATCTCATGATAAAGGAAGGGTCTAAGGTTTGGAAGGGGAAGGATTTGGATATCACATCTCATGTTATATTACGGGTCTCAGGTTTGGTATTAGAAGCATTGAGATATCAAGTCTCATAGTATAGGAAGGGTCTCAGAATTGGAATGGGAAGGAGTTGGATATCACATCTCAAGCTATAGGAAGGGTCTCAGGATTGGAATGGGAAGGACTTGGCTATCACATCTCATGCTATAGGAAGGCTCTCAGGTTTGGAAGGGGAAAGAGTTGGATATCACATTTCATGTTAGAGGTAGGATCTCAGGTTTGGTATTAGAGGCATTGAGATATCACATCTCATGCTATCAGAAGGGTCTCAGGAATGGAATGGGAAGGAGTTGGATATCACATCTCATGCTAAAGGGAGGGTCTCAGGTTTGGAAGGGGAAGGATTTGGATATCACATCTCATGTTATAGGAAGGATCTCAGGTTTGGTATTAGAAGCATTGAGATATCACATCTCATGCTATCGGAAGGATCTCAGGTTTGGTATTAGAAGCATTGAGATATCACATCTCATGCTATCAGAAGAGCCTCAGGATTGGAATAGGAAGGAGTTGGATATCACATCTCATGCTAAAGGGAGGGTCTCAGGTTTGGAAGGGGAAGGATTTGGATATCACATCTCATGTTATCGGAAGGATCTCACGTTTGGTATTAGAAGTATTGAGATATCATATCTCATGCTATAGGAAGGGTCTCAGGATTGGAATGGGAAGGAGTTGGATATCACATCTCATGCTATAGGGAGGGTCTCAGGATTGGAATGGGAAGGACTTAGATATCACGTATCATGCTATAGGGAGGGTCTCAGTTTTGATATTAGAAGCATTGAGATATCACATCTCATGCTATCGGAAGTGTCTCAGGATTGGAATGGGAAGGAGCTGGATATCACATCTCATGCTAAAGGAAGGGTCTCAGGTTTGGAACGGGAAGGATTTGGATATCACATCTCATGTTATAGGAAGTGTCTCAGGTTTGGTATAAGCATTGAGATATCACATCTCTGCTATCGGAAGTGTCTCAGGATTGGAATGGGAAGGAGTTGGATATCCCATCTCATGTTATAGGACGGGTCTCAGGTTTGTTATTAGAATCATTGAGATATCATATTGCATGCTGTAGGAAGGGTCTAAGGGTTGGAATGTGAAGGACTTGGATATCACATCTCATGCTATAGATAGGCTCTTAGGTTTGGAAAGGGAAGGAGTTGGATATCACATTTCATGTTAGAGGCAGGATCTCAGGTTTGGTATTAGAAGCATTGAGATATCACATCTCATGCTATAGGAAGGGTCTCAGGATTGGAATGGGAAGCAGTTGGATATCACATCTCATGCTATAGGAAGGGTCTCAGGTTTGGTATAAGCATTGAGATATCACATCTCATGCTATAGGACGGGTCTCAGGATTGGAATGGAAGGAGTTGGATATCACATCTCATGTTATAGGAAGGATCTCAGATTTGGTATTAGAAGCATTGAGACATCACATCTCATGCTATAGGAAGGGTCTCAGGGTTGGAATGGGAAGGAGTTGGATATCACATCTCATCCAATAGGAAGGGTCTCAGGTTTGGAATGGGAAGGAATTGGATATCACATCTCATGTTATAGGAAGGATCTCAGGTTTGGTATTAGAAGCATTGAGATATCACATCTCATGCTATAGGAAGTGTCTCAGGATTGGAATGGGAAGGAGTTGGATATCACATCTCATGTTATAGGAAGGATCTCAGGTTTGGTATAAGCATTGAGATATCACATCTCTGCTATCGGAAGGGTCTCAGGATTGGAATGGGAAGGAGTTGGATATTCCCATCTCATGTTATAGGAAGGGTCTCAGGTTTGGTATTAGAAGCATTGAGATATCACATCTCATGATATCGGAAGGGTCTCAGGATTGGAATGGGAAGGAGTTGGATATCACATCTCATGATAAAGGAAGGGTCTAAGGTTTGGAAGGGGAAGGATTTGGATATCACATCTCATGCTATAGGGAGGGTCTCAAGTTTGATATTAGAAGCTTTGAGATATCACATCTCATGATATCGGAAGGGTCTCAGGATTGGAATGGGAAGGAGTTGGATATCACATCTCATGATAAAGGAAGGGTCTAAGGTTTGGAAGGGGAAGGATTTGGATATCACATCTCATGTTATATTACGGGTCTCAGGTTTGGTATTAGAAGCATTGAGATATCAAGTCTCATAGTATAGGAAGGGTCTCAGAATTGGAATGGGAAGGAGTTGGATATCACCTCTCAAGCTATAGGAAGGGTCTCAGGATTGGAATGGGAAGGACTTGGCTATCACATCTCATGCTATCGGAAGGCTCTCAGGTTTGGAAGGGGAAAGAGTTGGATATCACATTTCATGTTAGAGGTAGGATCTCAGGTTTGGTATTAGAGGCATTGAGATATCACCTCATGCTATCAGAAGGGTCTCAGGAATGGAATGGGAAGGAGTTGGATATCACATCTCATGCTAAAGGGAGGGTCTCAGGTTTGGAAGGGGAAGGATTTGGATATCACATCTCATGTTATAGGAAGGATCTCAGGTTTGGTATTAGAAGCATTGAGATATCACATCTCATGCTATCGGAAGGATCTCAGGTTTGGTATTAGAAGCATTGAGATATCACATCTCATGCTATCAGAAGGGTCTCAGGCTGGAATGGGAAGGAGTTGGATATCATATCTCATGTTATAGGAAGGGTCTCAGGATTGGAATGGGAAGGACTTGGATATCACATCTCATGCTATAGGAAGGCTCTCAGGTTTGCAAGGGGAAAGAGTTGGATATCACATTTCATGCTATCAGAAGGATCTCAGGTTTGGTATAGAAGCATTGAGATATCATATCTTATGCTATCAGAAGAGTCTCAGGATTGGAATGGGAAGGAGTTGGATATCACATCTCATGCTAAAGGGAGGGTCTCAGGTTTGGAAGATAAGGATTTGGATATCACATCTCATGTTATAGGAAGGATCTCAGGTTTGGTATTAGAAGTATTGAGACATCACATCTCATGCTATAGGAAGGGTCTCAGGATTGGAATAGGAAGGAGTTGGATATCACATCTCATGCTATAGGAAGGGTCTCAGGATTGGAATGGGAAGGACTTGGGTATCACATCTCATGCTATAGGGAGGGTCTCAAGTTTGATATTAGAAGCATTGAGATATCACATCTCATGCTATAGGAAGGGTCACAGGTTTGGTATAAGCAGTGAGATATCACATCTCATGCTATAGGAAGTGTCTCAGGATTGGAATGGGAAGGAGTTGGATATCACATCTCATGTTATAGGAAGGATCTCAGGTTTGGTATAAGCATTGAGATATCACATCTCTGCTATCGGAAGGGTCTCAGGATTGGAATGGGAAGGAGTTGGATATTCCCATCTCATGTTATAGGAAGGGTCTCAGGTTTGGTATTAGAAGCATTGAGATATCACATCTCATGCTATAGGAAGGGTCTCAGGATTGGAATGGGAAGGACTTGGATATCACATCTCTTGCTATAGGGAGGGTCTCAAGTTTGATATTAGAAGCATTGACGTATCACATTTCATGATATCGGAAGGGTCTCAAGATTGGAATGGGAAGGAGTTGGATATCACATCTCATGATAAAGGAAGGGTCTAAGGTTTGGAAGGGGAAGGATTTGGATATCACATCTCATGTTATAGGACGGGTCTCAGGTTTGGTATTAGAAGCATTGAGATATCAAGTCTCATGGTATAGGAAGGGTCTCAGAATTGGAATGGGAAGGAGTTGGATATCACATCTCAAGCTATAGGAAGGGTCTCAGGATTAGAATGGGAAGGAGTTTGATATCACATGTCATGCCATAGTATGGGTCTCAGGTTTGGTAGGAGCATTGGGATATCACATCTCATGTTATCGGAAGGGTATCGGGATTGGATTTGGAAGGAGTTGGTTATCCCATCTCATGCTATAGGAAGGGTCTCAGGTTGGAATGGGAAGGAGTTGGATATCACATCGCATGTTATAGGAAGGGTCTCAGGATTGGAATGGGAAGGACTTGGATATCACATCTCATGCTATAGGAAGGCTCTCAGGTTTGCAAGGGGAAAGAGTTGGATATCACATTTCATGCTATCAGAAGGATCTCAGGTTTGGTATAGAAGCATTGAGATATCATATCTTATGCTATCAGAAGAGTCTCAGGATTGGAATGGGAAGGAGTTGGATATCACATCTCATGCTAAAGGGAGGGTCTCAGGTTTGGAAGATAAGGATTTGGATATCACATCTCATGTTATAGGAAGGATCTCAGGTTTGGTATTAGAAGTATTGAGATATCACATCTCATGCTATCGGAAGGATCTCAGGTTTGGTATAGAAGCATTGAGATATCATATCTTATGCTATCAGAAGGGTCTCAGGATTGGAATGGGAAGGAGTTGGATATCACATCTCATGCTAAAGGGAGGGTCTCAGGTTTGGAAGGGGAAGGATTTGGATATCACATCTCATGTTATAGGATGGATCTCAGGTTTGGTATTAGAAGTATTGAGATATCACATCTCATGTTATCGGAAGGATCTCAGGTTTGGTATTAGAAGTATTGAGATATCACATCTCATGCTATAGGAAGGGTCTCAGGATTGGAATGGGAAGGAGTTGGATATCACATCTCATGCTAAAGGAAGGGTCTCAGGTTTGGTAGAAACATTGAGATATCACATCTCATGCTATAGGAAGGGTCTCAGGATTGGAATGGGAAGGACGTAGATATCACATATCATGCTATAGGGAGGGTCTCAGTTTTGATATTAGAAGCATTGAGATATCACATCTCATGCTATCGGAAGTGTCTCAGGATTGGAATGGGAAGGAGCTGGATATCACATCTCATGCTAAAGGAAGGGTCTCAGGTTTGGAACGGGAAGGAGTTGGATATCACATCTCATGTTATAGGAAGGGTCTCAGGTTTGGTATAAACATTGAGATATCACATCTCTGCTATAGGAAGTGTCTCAGGATTGGAATGGGAAAGACTTGGATATCACATCTCATGCTATAGGTAGGGTCTCAAGTTTGTTATTAGAAGCATTGAGATATCACATCTCATGCTATAGGAAGGGTCTGAGGATTGGAATGGGAAGGAGTTGGATATCACATCTCATGCTATGGGAAGGGTCTCAGGTTTGGTATAAGCAGTGAGATATCACATCTCATGCTATAGGAAGTGTCTCAGGATTGGAATGGGAAGGAGTTGGATATCACATCTCATGTTATAGGAAGGATCTCAGGTTTGGTATAAGCATTGAGATATCACATCTCTGCTATCGGAAGGGTCTCAGGATTGGAATGGGAAGGACTTGGATATCACATCTCATGCTATAGGGAGGGTCTCAAGTTTGATATTAGAAGCTTTGAGATATCACATCTCATGATATCGGAAGGGTCTCAGGATTGGAATGGGAAGGAGTTGGATATCACATCTCATGATAAAGGAAGGGTCTAAGGTTTGGAAGGGGAAGGATTTGGATATCACATCTCATGCTATAGGGAGGGTCTCAAGTTTGATATTAGAAGCTTTGAGATATCACATCTCATGATATCGGAAGGGTCTCAGGATTGGAATGGGAAGGAATTGGATATCACATCTCATGATAAAGGAAGGGTCTAAGGTTTGGAAGGGGAAGGATTTGGATATCACATCTCATGTTATATTACGGGTCTCAGGTTTGGTATTAGAAGCATTGAGATATCAAGTCTCATAGTATAGGAAGGGTCTCAGAATTGGAATGGGAAGGAGTTGGATATCACATCTCAAGCTATAGGAAGGGTCTCAGGATTGGAATGGGAAGGACTTGGCTATCACATCTCATGCTATAGGAAGGCTCTCAGGTTTGGAAGGGGAAAGAGTTGGATATCACATTTCATGTTAGAGGTGGGATCTCAGGTTTGGTATTAGAGGCATTGAGATATCACATCTCATGCTATCAGAAGGGTCTCAGGAATGGAATGGGAAGGAGTTGGATATCACATCTCATGCTAAAGGGAGGGTCTCAGGTTTGAAAGGGGAAGGATTTGGATATCACATCTCATGTTATAGGAAGGATCTCAGGTTTGGTATTAGAAGCATTGAGATATCACATCTCATGCTATCGGAAGGATCTCAGGTTTGGTATTAGAAGCATTGAGATATCACATCTCATGCTATCAGAAGAGTCTCAGGATTGGAATAGGAAGGAGTTGGATATCACATCTCATGCTAAACGGAGGGTCTCAGGTTTGGAAGGGGAAGGATTTGGATATCACATCTCATGTTATCGGAAGGATCTCACGTTTGGTATTAGAAGTATTGAGATATCATATCTCATGCTATAGGAAGGGTCTCAGGATTGGAATGGGAAGGAGCTGGATATCACATCTCATGCTAAAGGAAGGGTCTCAGGTTTGGAACGGGAAGGATTTGGATATCACATCTCATGTTATAGTAAGGGTCTCAGGTTTGGTATAAGCATTGAGATATCACATCTCTGCTATCGGAAGTGTCTCAGGATTGGAATGGGAAGGAGTTGGATATCCCATCTCATGTTATAGGACTGGTCTCAGGTTTGTTATTAGAATCATTGAGATATCATATTGCATACTGTAGGAAGGGTCTAAGGGTTGGAATGTGAAGGACTTGGATATCACATCTCATGCTATAGATAGGCTCTTAGGTTTGGAAAGGGAAGGAGTTGGATATCACATTTCATGTTAGAGGAAGGATCTCAGGTTTGGTATTAGAAGCATTGAGATATCACATATCATGCTATAGGAAGGGTCTCAGGATTGGAATGGGAAGCAGTTGGATATCACATCTCATGCTATAGGAAGGGTCTCAGGTTTGGTATAAGCATTGAGATATCACATCTCATGCTATAGGACGGGTCTCAGGATTGGAATGGAAGGAGTTGGATATCACATCTCATGTTATAGGAAGGATCTCAGGTTTGGTGTTAGAAGCATTGAGACATCACATCTCATGCTATAGGAAGGGTCTCAGGGTTGGAATGGGAAGGAGTTGGATATCACATCTCATCCAATAGGAAGGGTCTCAGGTTTGGAATGGGAAGGAATTGGATATCGCATCTCATGTTATAGTAAGGATCTCAGGTTTGGTATTAGAAGCATTGTGATATCACATCTCATGCTATAGGAAGGGTCTCAGGATTGGAATGGGAAGGAGTTGGATATCACATCTCATGCTAAAGGGAGGGTCTCAGGTTTGGAAGGGGAAGGATTTGGATATCACATCTCATGTTATAGGATGGATCTCAGGTTTGGTATTAGAAGTATTGAGATATCACATCTCATGTTATCGGAAGGATCTCAGGTTTGGTATTAGAAGTATTGAGATATCACATCTCATGCTATAGGAAGGGTCTCAGGATTGGAATGGGAAGGAGTTGGATATCACATCTCATGCTAAAGGAAGGGTCTCAGGTTTGATAGAAGCATTGAGATATCACATCTCATGCTATAGGAAGGGTCTCAGGATTGGAATGGGAAGGACGTAGATATCACATATCATGCTATAGGGAGGGTCTCAGTTTTGATATTAGAAGCATTGAGATATCACATCTCATGCTATCGGAAGTGTCTCAGGATTGGAATGGGAAGGAGCTGGATATCACATCTCATGCTAAAGGAAGGGTCTCAGGTTTGGAACGGGAAGGAGTTGGATATCACATCTCATGTTATAGGAAGGGTCTCAGGTTTGGTATAAACATTGAGATATCACATCTCTGCTATAGGAAGTGTCTCAGGATTGGAATGGGAAAGACTTGGATATCACATCTCATGCTATAGGTAGGGTCTCAAGTTTGTTATTAGAAGCATTGAGATATCACATCTCATGCTATAGGAAGGGTCTGAGGATTGGAATGGGAAGGAGTTGGATATCACATCTCATGCTATGGGAAGGGTCTCAGGTTTGGTATAAGCAGTGAGATATCACATCTCATGCTATAGGAAGTGTCTCAGGATTGGAATGGGAAGGAGTTGGATATCACATCTCATGTTATAGGAAGGATCTCAGGTTTGGTATAAGCATTGAGATATCACATCTCTGCTATCGGAAGGGTCTCAGGATTGGAATGGGAAGGAGTTGGATATTCCCATCTCATGTTATAGGAAGGGTCTCAGGTTTGGTATTAGAAGCATTGAGATATCACATCTCATGCTATAGGAAGGGTCTCAGGAGTGGAATGGGAAGGACTTGGATATCACATCTCATGCTATAGGGAGGGTCTCAAGTTTGATATTAGAAGCTTTGAGATATCACATCTCATGATATCGGAAGGGTCTCAGGATTGTAATGGGAAGGAGTTGGATATCACATCTCATGATAAAGGAAGGGTCTAAGGTTTGGAAGGGGAAGGATTTGGATATCACATCTCATGTTATATTACGGGTCTCAGGTTTGGTATTAGAAGCATTGAGATATCAAGTCTCATAGTATAGGAAGGGTCTCAGAATTGGAATGGGAAGGAGTTGGATATCACATCTCAAGCTATAGGAAGGGTCTCAGGATTGGAATGGGAAGGACTTGGCTATCACATCTCATGCTATAGGAAGGCTCTCAGGTTTGGAAGGGGAAAGAGTTGGATATCACATTTCATGTTAGAGGTAGGATCTCAGGTTTGGTATTAGAGGCATTGAGATATCACATCTCATGCTATCAGAAGGGTCTCAGGAATGGAATGGGAAGGAGTTGGATATCACATCTCATGCTAAAGGGAGGGTCTCAGGTTTGGAAGGGGAAGGATTTGGATATCACATCTCATGTTATAGGAAGGATCTCAGGTTTGGTATTAGAAGCATTGAGATATCACATCTCATGCTATCGGAAGGATCTCAGGTTTGGTATTAGAAGCATTGAGATATCACATCTCATGCTATCAGAAGAGCCTCAGGATTGGAATAGGAAGGAGTTGGATATCACATCTCATGCTAAAGGGAGGGTCTCAGGTTTGGAAGGGGAAGGATTTGGATATCACATCTCATGTTATCGGAAGGATCTCACGTTTGGTATTAGAAGTATTGAGATATCATATCTCATGCTATAGGAAGGGTCTCAGGATTGGAATGGGAAGGAGTTGGATATCACATCTCATGCTATAGGGAGGGTCTCAGGATTGGAATGGGAAGGACTTAGATATCACATATCATGCTATAGGGGGGGTCTCAGTTTTGATATTAGAAGCATTGAGATATCACATCTCATGCTATCGGAAGTGTCTCAGGATTGGAATGGGAAGGAGCTGGATATCACATCTCATGCTAAAGGAAGGGTCTCAGGTTTGGAACGGGAAGGATTTGGATATCACATCTCATGTTATAGGAAGTGTCTCAGGTTTGGTATAAGCATTGAGATATCACATCTCTGCTATCGGAAGTGTCTCAGGATTGGAATGGGAAGGAGTTGGATATCCCATCTCATGTTATAGGACGGGTCTCAGGTTTGTTATTAGAATCATTGAGATATCATATTGCATGCTGTAGGAAGGGTCTAAGGGTTGGAATGTGAAGGACTTGGATATCACATCTCATGCTATAGATAGGCTCTTAGGTTTGGAAAGGGAAGGAGTTGGATATCACATTTCATGTTAGAGGAAGGATCTCAGGTTTGGTATTAGAAGCATTGAGATATCACATCTCATGCTATAGGAAGGGTCTCAGGATTGGAATGGGAAGCAGTTGGATATCACATCTCATGCTATAGGAAGGGTCTCAGGTTTGGTATAAGCATTGAGATATCACATCTCATGCTATAGGACGGGTCTCAGGATTGGAATGGAAGGAGTTGGATATCACATCTCATGTTATAGGAAGGATCTCAGATTTGGTATTAGAAGCATTGAGACATCACATCTCATGCTATAGGAAGGGTCTCAGGGTTGGAATGGGAAGGAGTTGGATATCACATCTCATCCAATAGGAAGGGTCTCAGGTTTGGAATGGGAAGGAATTGGATATCACATCTCATGTTATAGGAAGGATCTCAGGTTTGGTATTAGAAGCATTGAGATATCACATCTCATGCTATAGGAAGGGTCTCAGGATTGGAATGTGAAGGATTTGGATATCACATCTCATGCTAAAGGAAGGGTCTCAGGTTTGGTAGAAGCATTGAGATATCACGTCTCTGCTATCGGAATGGTCTCAGGATTGGATTGGGAAGGAGTTGGATATCCCTTCTCATGCTATAGGAAGGGTCTCAGGATTTGAATGGCAAGGAGTTGGATATCACATCTCATGCCATAGGAAGGGTCTCAGGTTTGGTATAAGCATTGAGATATCACATCTCTGCTATCGGAAGGGTCTCAGGATTGGATTGGGAAGGAGTTGGATATCCCTTCTCATGCTATAGGAAGTGTCTCAGGTTGGAATGGGAAGGAGTTGGATATCACATCTCATGTTATAGGAAGGGTCTCAGGTTTGGAATGGGAAGGATTTGGATATCACATCTCTTGCTATAGGAAGGGTCTCAGGATTGGAATGGGTAGGAGTTGGATATTACTTTCTTGCTATAGGAAGGGTCTCATGTTTGGAATGGGAAGGAGTTGGATATCACATATGCTATAGTTAGTGTCTCAGGTTTGGAACGGGAAGGAGTTGGATATCACATCTCATGTTATAGGAAGGGTCTCAGGTTTGGTATAAGCATTGAGATATCACATCTCTGCTATCGGAAGCGGCTCAGGATTGGAATGGGAAGGAGTTGGATATCCCATCTCATGTTATAGGAAGAGTCTCTGGTTTGGTATTAGAATCATTGAGATATCACATCGCATGCTGTAGGAAGGGTCTAAGGATTGGAATGGGATGGACTTGGATATCACATCTCATGCTATAGGTAGGCTCTCAGGTTTGGTATAAGCATTGAGATATCACATCTCATGCTATAGGAAGGGTCTCAGGATTGGAATGGGAAGGACTTGGATGTCACATCTCATGCTATAGGGAGGGTCTCAAGTTTGATATTAGAAGCATTGAGATAACAAATCTCATGATATCGGAAGGGTCTCAGGATTGGAATGGGAAGGAGTTGGATATCACATCTCATGATAAAGGAAGGGTCTAAGGTTTGGAAGGGGAAGGATTTGGATATCACATCTCATGTTATAGGACGGGTCTCAGGTTTGGTATTAGAAGCATTGAGATATCAAGTCTCATGGTATAAGAAGGGTCTCAGAATTGGAATGGGAAGGAGTTGGATAT
Organism: Ambystoma mexicanum; assembly: GCF_040938575.1. Classification (NCBI taxonomy): domain Eukaryota; kingdom Metazoa; phylum Chordata; class Amphibia; order Caudata; family Ambystomatidae; genus Ambystoma; species Ambystoma mexicanum. The sequence continues at coordinate 298,173,144 of NC_090938.1, forward strand.
CACACCTCAAGCTATAGGAAGGGTCTCAGGATTGGAATGGGAAGGAGTTTGATATCACATCTCATGCCATAGTATGGGTCTCAGGTTTGGTAGAAGCATTGGGATATCACATCTCATGCTATCGGAAGGGTATCAGTATTGGATTTGGAAGAAGTTGGATATCCCATCTCATGCTATAGGAAGGGTCTCAAGTTGGAATGGGAAGGAGTTGGATATCACATTTCATGTTATAGGAAGGGTCTCAGGATTGGAATGGGAAGGACTTGGATATCATATCTCATGCTATAGGACGGGTCTCAGGTTTGTTATTAGAATCATTGAGATATCATATTGCATGCTGTAGGAAGGGTCTAAGGATTGGAATGGGAAGGACCTGGATATCACATCTCATGCTATAGATAGGCTCTTAGGTTTGGAAAGGGAAGGAGTTGGATATCACATTTCATGTTAGAGGAAGGATCTCAGGTTTGGTATTAGAAGCATTGAGATATCACATCTCATGCTATAGGAAGGGTCTCAGGATTGGAATGGGAAGTAGTTGGATATCACATCTCATGCTATAGGAAGGGTCTCAGGTTTGGTATAAGCATTGAGATATCACATCTCATGCTATAGGACGGGTCTCAGGATTGGAATGGAAGGAGTTGGATATCACATCTCATGTTATAGGAAGGATCTCAGGTTTGGTATTAGAAGCATCGAGATATCACATCTCATGCTATAGGAAGGGTCTCAGGATTGGAATGGGAAGTAGTTGGATATCACATCTCATGCTATAGGAAGGGTCTCAGGTTTGGTATAATTATTGAGATATCACATCTCATGCTATAGGACGGGTCTCAGGGTTGGAATGGGAAGGAGTTGGATATCACAACTCATCCAATAGGAAGGGTCTCAGGTTTGGAATGGGAAGGAATTGGATATCACATCTCATGTTATAGGAAGGATCTCAGGTTTGGTATTAGAAGCATTGAGATATCACATCTCATGCTATCGGAAGGGTCTCAGGATTGGAATGTGAAGGATTTGGATATCACATCTCATGCTAAAGGAAGGGTCTCAGGTTTGGTAGAAGCATTGAGATATCACGTCTCTGCTATCGGAAGGTTCTCAGGATTGGATTGGGAAGGAGTTGGATATCCCTTCTCATGCTATAGGAAGGGTCTCAGGATTTGAATGGCAAGGAGTTGGATATCACATCTCATGCCATAGGAAGGGTCTCAGGTTTGGTATAAGCATTGAGATATCACATCTCTGCTATCGGAAGGGTCTCAGGATTGGAATGGGAAGGAGTTGGTGTTAAGACGGATTTCTGAACTCTGTCCTGGTGGCGCAGAAGTTCAGAAGGCCAACCTAATTACTTGGAACAGGGTAACCTCTGGACGAGCCAGACCAATCAAGGTAGCGATCGCGGCGGTCAAGACTAGGTCTCAAGAGGGGTGAGGGTGACTGAAAGCCCGCAATGAGCACACAAAGCAAGAGCGCTTACAAACTACTCCAAACAGTTGTTATATCAAAAATATATACACATTTATTTTAAGGCCTTTAAAATAATGACCGTAGCGAAAAAATCACAATATCACAGTATTAAACCAACACATACCATATCAACACAATATATATACAAATACAACAGTCTTAAGCATTAGAGGCACGAAATGTGTAGTCCACCTGCCAGGGAAGGAAAACAGGCAGTGCGATAACGCTTTAGACTCAGTTCGCCTTCAGAGGCACCTAACTAGATGGAAGTCCGAGCCCTGCGAAGAGTGGAGCCTTGTGCTCAAAGTACCTGCCACGCCGGTGCCAACGGGCAAAAGGAGAAGCTCTTCGGAGGAAGTCAGGCAGTTCGGGTTAGTGCACAGCAGAAGGAGAACAGGTTCCGCAACTCAAGCGCAGCCTCCACAGCGAGCAGAAGCAGAGCGCGAGTACGGCAAAAGGGTGCTGTTTTTACACAGCAGGGAAAAGCAATGGGATACTGCAGGAGGGCGACCAGATCCTAGCTATACTACTCACCGGTCCCCGAAGCAAGCAGACCCAGGCTTCTCCACGTTAGTTTCAGCAGCTGGCAGGTTCAGAAGAGCAGGGAACGCCTCGTAGTCGTGTAGAGCAAAAAGACGTCCCAATCGACGAAACCGGCACAGTTTGTTGCCGCAGCAGGACAACGGAGCGGCCGTGTGTATTCGAGCCAAATGTACACTCCTCCCTTCAGACTTGGGAACGCCAAGTGTACGAAGCGTGGGAGAGTGACAAGGACTCGAAATACAACACAACCTGGCGGCGGTTACAGAGCAGGACTCCCTTGTAAGCTGGTCAGTCAACTGGATGGCCCAGAGACACTTCCGAAGGCTTACTTGGCAGGAGATGATGAAGTCGCCGGGAATAGCTGTTCCTGCTATTCCAAAGGTCGAAGCACCAGTACAGGCCTTCTGGTTCGATCAAAGGAGGAAAGGGTTTCACAGGACGACAGCAGTGCAAAGGAGGATTCCTTCAGCGGGTCACCAGCGATTCCTCGGTCCAGCCTCGTGGTTGCAGGATACTTGGCTCCTGTATTCCTTCGTTCGTGAGAACTCAGGAGATCGACATGGTAGTGGTGTTTCCAGCCCCCTCTTATCCACGGTTCCCTTCGCGCCAAAACGGAGGGGAGCCAATGGGAGATCCGCTCATCAACACACATACCATACGTGGACCAATCACGGACCACGGTGGTCCCAGGCATTCACACCACCCTAGACTCTCTGGCACCCAGGATGTGTATTGGGACCAGACATCCCAGCCCACACCCTGGAGGCACACAAACGACATGTAGAAGCCCGCGAAAGCAACCACGTTTCGCGGGAAAGTACATGCCCAAATAAGGAAGGCCCCGGGTCGCTCGACCTGGGGAAGGTGAAGGGAGCAAGACGGTCAGTGGACAAGACAAAGGAGCCTCGTGGTCTGGCCATTTTGGGAGCCAGGCCACCATTTTGGGTTCAGTGCGAAAAACGTGCTCAGAACGCCAAAAGGAGCTCAAAATAAACAAAACGATCGCTGCCACCATTCCAGTCCCTGAATGACTTGCACCGATCAAATACCATCCTAAAAGAGTATCTAGGGCCTGTAGAAGGCTAGAGACCCAAGAGAGCTGTAACTTAGCTTACAGTGCCCTCTTGTGTCATGTTGCACTAAAGCCGCAACATGATAAAAGAAACTATGGGAAACAGCGTTCCCCGGTACTGGCTGTCTTAAGGGCATGTCAGTTTCCCCGTAAGAAAGGAGCGAAAGCCCAGAGGAGTGCGGCAGAAGGCTGCACTTCTCTGGCAAAGTCAAGAACAAGGTGAAAACAACAGCAAAAAGTTTAGGGGTTGCCACATGGAAGGAAAATTACCTACAATTACGAAATCTTTCCTAACACTCACCCCTCCCAGACTATGGACAGGGGGAACTAATCCACCCCTGGATGAGTCTCTTGTTCAGGTCGGTTAAACATTCTGGACAACCCATCAGCATTGCTATGTTGGACACCTGGCCTATGCTCAATAGTGAAGTCGAAGCCTTGTAGACTTATGGACCACCTAAGCAACTTTGGATTCTCCCCCTTCATGTTCATTAGCCACTTTAACGGCTTATGGTCAGTTTGCACAGTGAAGTGGGTCCCATAGAGGTAGGGCCTCAGCTTCCTTAGGGCCCACACAACAGAGAAACATTCTTTCTCTACCGTGGACCATCTGAGCTCTCTGTCCTTAAGCTGGCGACTAATAAAACCGATAGGGTGTTCCTTACCCTTCTCATCTACTTGTGATAGTACAGCTCCTATCCCAGTGTCAGAGGCGTCCGTCTGCACGATAAAAGGTCTTTGATAATCAGGGGCCCTAAGGACAGGGGCCTGGCACAAGGAGTCTTTTAAGCCATTGAAGGCCTTCTCACACTCGTCGGTCCAAGTTACCTTCTTGGGTTTCTTCGGAGTTGTGAGGGCAGTCAGAGGAGCAGCTATGGTGCCATAGTCTGCCACAAAATTGCGGTAATACCCCGTGAGTCCTAAAAAGGCTCTCACTTGGGTTTGCGTAGTGGGGGTAGGCCAGTCTTGTACTGCTTGTACCTGACTGAGTAGAGGCTGTCTCCTCCCTCCACCTACTTCATGTCCAAGGTAAACCACTGAGCCTTGTCCATTTTGGTGAGGGGCCACTCGGACCCCCTCAAAAGAGCTATCTGAAGGACTGCTTGGGAACAGGTCGGGGAGAGGTTCAGACTCCTCTCCCGCAACGTCTGAAGCCAGTAGCAGTGCTGCGATTTCGACGCTTGGGCCGAAAGCCTTCAGCCTATTCGCGTGAAACACTTTTGGAGCCTGTCCAGGCCTTCCAAGGTCCACTGAATAGTTAACCTCACCCAGGGGCTCCACCACTGGGTAAGGGCCTGACCATTTGTCCTGTAAAGCTCGAGGCCTTATGGGATTCATGATCAGGACTTGCTGACCAAGTGTAAAGTTGATGAGGGAAGCTTTCTGGTCGTACCAATGTTTCACCAGCGCTTGCCCTGCCTTCAATTTATCACTAGCCAAGCCCATCAGAAGTACCATCCCTTTTCTGAGCCCTAGCACATAATCAACTACGTTGGTAGTAACAGGGGGAGTGGGCATCTCCCATCCCTCTTTGACGATGGCTAAGGGTCCCCGTACGGGATGACCGAACAGAAGTTCGAAGGGGCTGAAGCCAACACCCTCCTGTGGTACCTCTCGGTAGGCAAACAGTAAGCATGAAACAAGAAGATCCCATTTTCTTCTCTGAGGCTCCTCCAGAGCCCCAATCATGCTCTTTAACGTCCTGTTGAAACGCCCCCCCAGACCATTGGTCTGGGGGTGGTATGCAGAAGAGAACCTGTAGGTGACCCCACATTCTTTCCACATAGCCTGCCTATACTTCGACATAAAGTTGCTGCCATCATCCGGCACAACTTCTTTAGGGAAGCCAACCCTAGTAAATATGCCGAGTAAAGCTTCTGCAACTGACTTGGCAGTTACAGTTTTCCATGGGATGGCCTCAGGATACCTGGTTGCATGGTCGACCAGCACCAGGATAAACCTATTGCCCGAGGATGTTTGCGGGTCAAGGGGACCAACCATGTCGATCCCTACCCTTTCAAATGGTACCCCCACAACTGGGAGCGGTACCAACGGAGCTTGGATTGTCGCGCCAACCTTACCAGACAACTGGCAGGAGGCACAACTCCTGCAGTGACTTTCTACTTGCACCCCCATCTTGGGCCAGTAGAAGTGCATGGATAACCTTTGCTTGGTCCTCTTCATACCAAGGTGACCAGCAAGGGGAACTTCATGCGCCAACTGCAGGAGGAAGGGCCTAACAGCAAGGGGAACCACCAACCTCCTATGGTCTCCTTCTGTAGACTCTGTGGGCTCACTATACAGGAGTCCACCTTCCCAATAAATCCTATGCTTCCCAGGAGGTTCACCCTCAAGCTGGGAGCAGGCCTGTCTCCTTAGGCCTTCCAGAGATGGGCACTCACGTTGGCCTTTACTGAATTCGTCCCTATCAGGACCTCCTTCAACTAACAAGTCTTTTAGTTCAGGATGATCGTTGGGGTCGAATACTTCAGGCATCGCCACCTCCTCGTCAGGCCCGGGCGATTGACCAACTTCCTCCACCGCAGTGGTAGGCGAGCTCGGGGGAATATTCTCTTTCCCTCGTTTTGACTTGTAGACTCCTTTCGCCTTGGGTTTCCCCTTCGGCTGGGGCGGCGTATTGGACTTGGCCAATGCTGCCCGTGCTTGAGACCGTGTGTAGGGTCTTTCGGCAGTGTCTCCTACGAGCCCTAAAGCTCTGAGATCATTACCTAACAAGACCTTTCCCGGGACGTTTCTCTGAATGCTCACTGGAATCCTGACTGCTGTACTATTTAAAGTAAGATTTACAGGTATTACTGGAAACATACGGAGGGGGCCGTCAGCCAACTTAGTGGGCATCAGAGTAGCTCTGGCAACTTCCTCTGAGTCTACCAAGGTAGAATCCACTACAGTGCGACTGCACCCACTATCCCTAAGAGCTGGAGTATCCACTCCAGTGATCAGCACACTGTCTTTAAAGTAGTGCTTGGTATTATCCGGAATCCTAGCATAAGCCTCTGCGACTTTCGGCTCCCAGGAACCTAGGGACACTAAAACTACCTCAGCCTCTATTCCGCTGGGAAACGAGTCTGAGGAGAAGGATGCTCCTGTAATCTCTTCTTCCTCGTAGGAGGAGAAGGCCAGATTAGCGGAGTGGACCCCCAAAGGTCTAATCATGTTATAGGACGGGTCTCAGGTTTGGTATTAGAAGCATTGAGATATCAAGTCTCATGGTATAGGAAGGGTCTCAGAATTGGAATGGGAAGGAGTTGGATAACACATCTCAAGCTATAGCAAGGGTCTCAGGATTGGAATGGGAAGAAGTTTGATATCACATCTCATGCCATAGTATGGGTCTCATGTTTGGTAGAAGCATTGGGATATCACATCTCATGCTATCGGAAGGGTATCAGTATTGGATTTGGAAGGAGTTGGATATCCCATCATGCTATAGGAAGGGTCTCAGGTTGGAATGGGAAGGAGTTGGATATCACATCTCATGTTATAGGAAGGGTCTCAGGATTGGAATGGGAAGGACTTGGATATCATATCTCATGCTATGGGAAGGCTCTCAGGTTTGGAAGGGGAAGGAGTTGGATATCACATCTCAAGCTATAGGAAGGGTCTCAGGTTTGGTATTAGAAGCATTGAGATATCACATCTCAT